>NW_027397072.1:30711276-31311276 GCF_003265705.2 Callorhinus ursinus | reverse complement strand
AAAAGGATGCGAGTTTTTAACATGTGGCTCCAAAAAGGTAGCTGAAAATGCCAAGACCAGAAGACAAAGGGAGTGACACTTTGGTTTAGGATGAAGACATTCTAACAGCAGGAGAAGACAGAATGGCAGCTCTGGATGGAAGTATTTGGAAAGGGGTCTTGCAGAGGGGAGCCCTTGCTTCTAAGCTTGATAGTAATGGCAGCAATCAGTGAACTGGGCTTTAATGATATGACTGGCCTTGTGGCATTTGACTTTTTTTCACAAGTGTTCTCCTTCTTACTCATCGCTACAATACTCCCAGGCAGGAACTACAATGATCTTTCTTTTATAATGGAAGGAATGAAGCTTGGACAAATAGCTTTACTTTTCTAAGGTCATAGAGAGAATGGGTAACAGAATTGGCATTTGAGCTCAGGTCTCTGACCCAGACTGTAAACTCTTAGCCATTATCCACACTGACTCTCATCAACGAGTTAACAAAATCCCTTCTTTCTTCGTGCGTTCATCTGCTTGATGGCAGCTACACTTGATCTACAAATCAAAGTGGATCTAGACATCATACATCCAAGAGTAGAAGCATTTCTGTGGAACAGAGGTAGGTGAGGCGGGTCTGCCCTGCTCTCACGAGTCGCCAGCATCTGCGTCTTGGACCCGGGGGCGAGCCACACACCTGGGCTCCAGATGGGGAGAGCCGTCCCGCACACGGCGTGCTCCCAGATCCAGTCCCCGCACTTCAGGGACCTGGCGCAGGAGAGATGCGCCAAGGCTCCCGCTGCATATTTTTATGTTGTCATTTCCCAAATGCCCTCTCCAAAAATAACACCTCAAGGAGGCAAGATGTGGCCTCAAGAGGATATTTCAGCGCCCCCGGGGAGGGCTGCAGGGAGCGGAGCCCATCAGAGCACCCTCGCTGGCCGCTGTCATTTTGGAAACGCTGAGCGCAAAGGGAGAGCCCGAGCCCTTCACTCCGGGCGCAGCGACCGCCGCCGCCCTCCATCGCTAGAGCTGCGGCTGCCGGGAGGAGCACTGGGAGGCCTCCCCGAGGCTCTGTTAGTGCGAACACAGATGCTCCTTCCGCACGCACAGCTTAGGTGGCCACTTCCACGGGGTGGAAAAGGAGAATCGAAACCTTCCTGTTCTTGCCAAAATAACCATGTGTAGGTCTTTGTTCTGCAAGTCTCAGGAACACACAGATAGATTTCCAAGCAGTGGGAAGCTCCTGTCCTGTTCGGTCTTTGGACAAACGCTTGTTCTGCCCATTTCACCCCAGTTTCCTGAAACCCTGGCTGTAGGGCTCCAGTGGCTGGAGCCTACGAGAGGTTCCTTTGTAAGGAGAGTGTTCACAGCCAAAGCCATCAAGGCAGGCAGTGAGGGACATTGGGCTCTAAGCCAATGACAGCCGTGCCAGGTATTGCCTTGGCTTTCTTGGGGCTGAGAGGTCACGCCCTGAAGGTCTGCTGGCTTCATCTGGCTCCTTTCCAGGAAGGAAGGGGGTAGAACCACTGCCTGTGGGCTGCAGTGAGCACTGCCTGGCTGGGGGAAGGATGGCAGAGGACCAACCTGTGGCTGATCCAGATGTTCAGGGTTTCTTTTGCCCCTTAAGCTGATGGAGAGAGAAGCTGCGGAGCAAGAAGGCTAATCCTTCCTAGCAAGTAATCCAAACACAGAAGCCAGAAATCTACGTTCCAACCTTTCCTCCATTTTCCCTCTTCGTGAATTTAGGGCATTTGCCAAAAAGAGAAAAAAATGGAATGAGCTGGATTTAGAGAAGAGAGAGCAGCCAGTTAGAGAGTTGTGTAGAGAGGCAATGTGATAAAGTAAAAAGAAAAACAGACTTGGAGCAAGAACACTCAGATTTGGCTCTCGTCTCTGAGCCTGGGTGGCCCTAAGCAAGTTGCCTTTCAGCTCCCAGACCTGGGTCTCTAAGGTCCCTTTCAGCTGTAAGACTAAGACCTAAGAGTTCTTGGTTATATAAAGAGAATTCTTCCAAGACCATAATTATTCCACTAATCAAGAACTATTTACTAAGTAATTAGTGTGTGATTTTCTGGAGATAAGAGCAAGACATGGTCCTTATAGGCTAGAAAACTGTGACACGGCCCAACAATTAAGCATGTGAGAGTCTAAAACTTCTACTAGTTCATAATATGAGTTAATAACATTAATACAGTACCCCCCCCCCCGCTTATCCATGGTTTTGCTTTCTGTAGTTCCAGCTACCCATGGTCAACCGTGTGGTCTGGAAGCAGATTGGATCCTCCTTTCAATGTATGGTCTGTAGGTCAGTAGTAGCCTAACGCGACATCACAATGCCTACGTCATCCACCTCGCTTCATCTCATCACGTAGGCACTTTATCATCTCACATCCTCCCAAGAAGGGGAAGAGTAAATACAGTAGAGTAAGATATTTGAGAGACAGAGAGATCACATTCACATAACTTTTATTACAGTATATTGTAAAAATTGTTCTATTTCATTATTGTTAATCTCTTACTATGTCTAATTTATAAATTAAACTTTATCATAGGTATGCATGTAGAAGAAAACAGAATATATAAGATTCCGTACTATCTGTGGTTTCAGGCATCCACTGGGGATCTGGGAACATCTGCCCACAGATAAGAGGAGACTACTGTATTAAGAATTTAATAAGCCATGGGCATCCTACGGTGGGGAGGCTTATATTTTCTGAGACTGCCCATGTATGTGGAAATGCTTCCTAACCCCAGGGCACACATCCTAGCTGTTCTAATTAACCAAGGTGATATTTGGACCATCTTTTGCCTTATTTCTTGCCTATCTCTCAAATAGTTCAGAACTTGGGTGGGGGGAAAGAGGTATATATTGATTTCTTAAATAAATCCCATCATGTCTCTTTAGGAGCGCCCGGGTGGCTCAGTCAGTTAAGCGTCTGCCTTCGGCTCAGGTCATGATCTCAGGGTCCTGGGATCGAGTCCCACATCGGGCTCCCTGCTCCTGGGGGGGTCAGCTTCTGCTTCTCCCCCCACTCGTGTTCTCTGTCTCTCTTTCTCTCGCTCTCGCTCTATCCCAAATAAATAAATAAAATCTTAAAAAAAAAATCCCATCAGTTCTCTTTAAAAATGGCATTTTCCCCTATTGGGGCTGCCTAAAGCAAAAGAAACAAGAGAACACTACCAATTCTCTCCCTACCCATATTATCCCAATGTTCTACTACTACCCTCATTATAATGCATTCACTTTTTTTTGAAACAGTAATTACCAGACCATTTGTAATCCATATGTTCCTACCCAGGACTGGTAACCAGAACTTGAGGATTAATGGAGAGAGCTATAAAGAAGCTTTTGGACATTTCCCCCGAGAGCCTCCATGAATAGCACCAAGATGAGTAGTAATGGCAAGCTTCCGTGCTTCCCGCTGTCGTGTCCGGTTATGATGCCTTCTTTCCTAACTAGAGGCCAAGAGAAAAGGCTTTTCAGAGCTTCCAGAGCATGTATGACATGAAGAGCTCATTCTAGTAAAGGGAACCAGACCCCTGTCATCTGACACTAATGAGGTGCCCTTCCCTTGGCTTAAAGGGATCTGGAGGAGGACGAGCAGATAACCTCCAGCCTAAATAAGTAAAATCATCACCACTCTGGAATCTCTCTGAAGCATGCCCGGTTACAATGAGGAATTCCACAGGGCACGTGTCCCTCTTGGACTCCTTCCAAAGGAGTAGGTCATCAGAAGGACCTCATTATAACACGGGCCCCAGGGACAGTGTTAATCGGCAAGCTTCAGGGTAGCTGGTAAAATTCTGGTGCTAGTCAGTTAATCACTACATGCCTGTTCATACAGTCGAGCCTCAGTCACTTCGAGAAACAACAGCCCAGCCTGTCACTCACCTATCCCTCATTCCTTTGTTGGCCAGCTAGCTTCTAGCCTGTCCACAGGGCACTTCTGAGTGTCTGACAAAACGAGCCTTTTGCTCAAAATGCCTTATCCAGAGGATTTTCTCATGATCTGTTGCTTTTTGTTACCTGTCCTTCTGCTTCATGCCAGGCTCTTGGCTGACTTGAGGTCGCCGAAGGCACAAGGATCCTGCCAATGGACTCGGCTCTCCCACAGCGGTCAAGACACCCAAGTCAATGTCACCACAGTGAAAGGGAGAGCTCAGATGGCCAAGCTCAGGTGGTAAAAGGCCTTCAGAATCCGCCTGGAGGCTCTCACTGGCTTTAGATTGGAAACCATCTTGGCCCCTGTCCACCAGGGCAAGCGATTTAATGACAGCTTGAAGAGCACCGAACTTAAACAGAAAGATGAGCACAAGGCAGGAATTTGGACTCTGGAAGAAGGGCCTGAGCAGGGATTATTTTTCTATGGTCTTTGACGAGAACAAATGAAGCTGAGAATTTTCCTTTTGTTCTTCTGGCATTGTTTACTTTCTTTTTATTATTCTGAAGAGCACTTAGAGCTCTGGCAGTGTTTCTGTCCTAAAATCTTATTGTCAGAAGTTTATTTTTCAGCTGTTTCAAATCATATCTGATGGAGTGAGTGCTTTGCCTGGGCTCATCGCTTTATCTCAGAAGAAATAGAGTTCACCCTTTTAAATGACAATGCTGATTGTCTGCAGCTTTAAGTTTTCTACACTCAAGCTGCAAGCTTCACTTAAAAATCTGTTTTCCCTCATCAAAAAGGAGCTATGATGGAGTTCCTCACTCTGCCGGCGTCTGGGTAATGACCTAACATGGTGTTTTGGCCTATCGCTGCGTTATGTCAGATTTTCACTGCCGGTGGAGTAATTCTTTGTCAATGGCGGTTTTGTCAACTGTGGTTTTGAGGCAATGGGGTTTTATGCTTGTGCTTGAAGTTTTAAAAATATACAAGCTTTTAACATGGGCAAAGTTTAATTCAGTTCTCTTCAAAAAGTAACCTAATTTGCTGTTATTCCTCCCCCTCTGTCAGGGCATGTGTGGGATAGCGTGAGTAGAGTTGATGCACTGCCCTTCTGGAACATGGACAGAATATCAGCATGGAAAAATTATCCCTTCAGCCCTGTGATGATTTGTGAAAAGCTCAGATTAATTTAGCAGGCATTTTCCTGACACCTGTGGAAAGTCAGCGTGTGCGAGGGGTGCAGCGGAACGGTGATGAGGCCACCCTCTGGAGCAAGACCGCCTGTGAGTCCCAGCTGCTTAGCTGTAGTGGATTGAATGCTGGCCCTGACAGATCTGTGGACCTCCTAACCCCCTGGAGCCTGTGAATGTGACCTTATTTGGGAAAAAGGTCTTTGCAGATGTAAAACAAGAAGGATCTCTGAGGTGAGAGCATCCTGGATTATGGGGGGGCGGGTAGAGGGGGGCGTCCTTCATCCAATGACAAGTATCCTCATAAGAGACAGAACAGAAAACAGACTCAGAAGAGGAGAAGGCCCCATAAAGACTCAGGTGGACATTGGAACAAGGCAATCACAAGCCAAGGAACCCCTGGAGCATCAGACGCTGGAAGAGGCAAGCCAAGAGTCTCTGTTAGAGCTTTTGGGGCAAGTGTGACTCTGGTGATAGCATCACTTTGGACTTCTGACCCCAGAGCCATGAGAGAATAAATTTCTGTTATCTGGAGCCACTCAGTTTGCAGTCATTTGTTACAGCAGCCCTAGGAAATGCATACATCCCTTATCCACTGAGTGACCTTGGACAAGTTATTTGACCTCCATAAATCAGTTGCTTCAAAGGAAAGCTCTTGTCCCAGGTCTGCTGTAAGGAAAAACTGCTTTCACGTAGGTGACTGCCTTAGAACAGTGCTGTACCTAGCCTGATCTAGATGAGTGGTATTTCTGTCCAGTAAGATCCAGTAAGTGCTGGGGGTGCCTGGGTGGCTCAGATGGTTGCACGTCTGCCTTCGGCTCAGGTCATGATCTCCAGGTCCTGGGATCAAGCCCCACATGGGGCTCCTGGCTGGCTCAGCGGGGAGCCTGCTTCTCCCTCTGCCTCTCCCCCTGCTTGTGTGCTCTCTCTGTCTCTCTCTCAAATGAATAAATAAAATCTTTAAAAACCAAACCAAAAAAAAAAAAGATCCAGTAAGTGCTGGTTGAAAGAATCACCGTCGGAAAAATAGAAAACTTCCAGAAGAAGCCGCTTCCGCTGATCTCAGTGCCTCCGCAATAGCTCCCAAAGAATATGAAAAAGGAGCAGGATTCCCTGCAAGAGCCATGATTTAAATGCCTCTGAACCTGAGCGGTTTGGGAGAAGAAGGACTTCTGGAAGGTTGTGTGCTAAGACTTTGCAAGTACGCCTGTTACAGACCGTGTGTATGATTCCTCCAGTCTCCTGCTCTCCACAAGGTTTGAGCCTCCTGCCTTATGGCTGTAAGGACTCCAGCCTGGGGGCAAGGGACAGCTGCTGCCCCTTTGCCTGGAGCCAGGAATCCTGGTGGGGATTTGTGAGGGCCCTAGGGGGTGAACTGGGGCCTAGGAGGCACTTCCGGTCTCACGTCCCCCTTCCTGTTCCTAGGATCACAGTTCTATTTTGCTATGAATCCTGGTGTCTTAGTCCGTTCGGGCTACTAAAACAAATATCACAAACAGGGCGCCTGGGTGGCTCAGTTGGTTAAGCAACTGCCTTCGGCTCAGGTCATGATCCTGGAGTCCCGGAATCGAGTCCCGCATCGGGCTCCCTGCTCAGCAGGGAGTCTGCTTCTCCCTCTGACCCTCTTCCCTCTCATGCTCTCTATCTCTCCTTCTCTCTCTCTCAAATAAATAAATAAAATCTTAAAAAAACCCCACAAATATCACAAACAGGCTGGCTTACAAACAACAGAAATTTACTTCTCACAGTTCTGGAGGGTGGGAAGTCCAAGATTGGGGCACTGGCAGATTTGGTTTCTGGTGAGTGTCCCTTTCCCAGGGGGCTGCCTTTTCACTCTAACCTCACCTGGTGGAAGGAAGGGCTGAACTAGCTCTCCAGGCCTCTTTAATAAGGAGGGCACTAATCCCAATCGTGAGGGCTCCACCCCAGGCCTAATCACCTTCCACAGGCTTCACCTCCTAATACCATCACCTTGGGGGGTAGGATTTCAACACACGAATCTGGGGGAAACACAGTCATTCAGACCATAGCACCCAGGAAGGCACGATTCTAAAATGAAAGTGTCTTCTAAGAAGAAATCCTAGATATAAAACCCCCTATCAGGGGAGACTCAGGAGGTTTTAGAGCTCAGAAGGTCATTGCTCAGATGTTCATCACGTTCAGATCATTTCGAACAACATTCCTGTTTTACCAGATGAGGAGAGCAACTCTCAGCAGGAGCTGACCCCAGAGGACACAGACTCTGGGGGCAGAAGCCAGCTCTATGTCAGACCCCCCGCTCTAGGGATGTTTGTTCTAGTAAGTAGACCTGGGTGGGAAAGCTGTAAGGGACCAGAGCAAACATTAGGACTTGGATATTTATTTCCGCTAGCCCTACGGCTTAGTCTGAGCATTGCCCAAACCCACATCTGGTTCTGTTACAAAGTGGGCCAACTCTCAGCTCTTCCAGCATCTCCCTGACCCTCTACAGTCTCCACAGCCTGCATCTGAGGAAGTAGGTATGTGAAATTCAGCCCTGGGCTTTGTATCTCTGAGCATGTTTCCTAAAAGCAACACAACACTACTTCCCGTTCAGGATCACTGGGGGAAAGTAGAGGACCCATGCCTAGGACAGCGCCTGATATATAGTGGGTGGGAGGTACACATTAGCTATTGTTATTTTTATTTCTACTCCCTATGGCTTTGCTTTGATGGAACTCGGCACTATAAAGTGAAGGTCATAAAAATGGTCTACCGGAATAGAAGTTATGAGCATGAACTCAGGAACCAGACCGCCTGGGTTCAAATCCCAGTTGTGTCCTTATAAGCTGTGTAACTTTAGCTACATTATTTGATTTCCCTGTGCCTCAGTTTCTTCATCTATAAAGAAAAAAAAGCAAGATAACACTAGTATGTGGCATATGGAATTGCAAGGATTGACTGAATGAATACATGTAAACTTCTTAAAAGGGTGCTTGGCACATAGTATGTGCTAAATTAAGTGTTTACTATATTGCTTTTACTTATCCCACAGGATGGTGGTGAGACTCAAATGAGATGCATATTTAGAAGCCTCCAGTGTATTCAGCTGTTATTCATCACTATCATCATCATCATCAAATGACTGAACCTCTCCCCCACCCCATGGTCTGCCCTTGTATTTGTTTAACAGCTAATGCTTACTGAAATGCATTACTGATGCATTTATGGAAAGCAGTGTGCAAAGTCTGTTTACTTAGAACAATACTGCACTGGAATCTAGGTTTTCAGGAGTTTTCTTAGGGAGCTTCTATCCTGATGCTGGTGAATCATTTAAGGTGAGACTAGTGCTCTGGAGGGACACATCCACGGAAGACCCTAAGTGGAATGGCTGTGTGGTCCCCAGGGTTTCCTCTTTATTGGGAATGGGCTCAATGCACAGTGCTGGAGATCCAGAGGCCATGTCTGTATAACGTGGCCCCATCACCTGGTTGTTGCTGACCTACTCTGTGGTGGGCCCCAACCCTGTCCCCAGTCCTAGATCTGAGGAAATAGGATCAGTCCATTTCTGGTGGCACAGCGGTGCAATTTGAGGTGGGGAGTCTTCAGCTGCCAAGTTTCCGGCCCAGTCTGCAGTAGGACAGAAAGAGATTGATATGCAGGAAAAAACAGAGTGAGCACATGGGGAGGGCCCTAAAAACATCTGAAGCCATGGGACTTCATTGCATCCTTGCTCTTACCAAGTAATGTGAGAGAGCCTATATCCTTCTAATATAACTCGTTTGGCCTAAGGGGTATTTCTGCTGCATGCAATCAGGAAAATCTTCATCTTCCTCCTAGAACCGGCCCAGTTCTATAAAAAATTTTTTTAAAATATTTTATTTATTTATTTGAGAGAGAGAATGAGATAGAGCACGAGATGGGGGAGGGTCAGAGGGAGAAGCAGACTCCCTGCTCAGCAGGGAGCCCAATGCAGGACTCGATCCCGGGACTCCAGGATCATGACCTGAGCCGAAGGCAGTCGTTTAACCAACTGAGCCACCCAGGCGCCCTCTATAAAAATTTTTCTGACCCCCTCCCCCACCAAGCCTAGTCTAATCTCCCTCCCCATGGCACTCCCTAGACCCCTTACGGCACTAAGCTTTTTAAGGACAGTGTCTGGGTCTTATTTGTCCCCAATTTCCATCACCTGACCCAGTGCTGGGGCTCAATAATAGCTTGAACTTGTTTTTAAGTGAATATGTGAACGAGGGCATGCAAATGGCCTCTGATTGACAGGTCGGATTATCTCTATGATCTTCCCTAAACTGGAGACTCTGTGATGTGATCCTAGGTTCTTTGTAAAGGGAGACTCTGAAGGGGCTTGATGGAAGGTTCTAGAACTCCAGAGGTTGACAGTCTCCATTTCGCACTATTCAAACCGTACTTCCTCATCAACATCTTTCCTCTTCCATGCCCCAGGTTGTCTCCAGCACCACTCAGGTGGTTTGGCATTATAGATCACTAGCATCCCTCTAAGGCTTATAAATGGATTAAGAAGAGATGACGAAGGGAGAGAGATGCTGAAATTAAGAGCTGCCTTCAAGAAGAGCTAAGAGGAAACTCGTGCTGCATATGTGTGAGAGAGAAATCTCCAGAAGAAGAAGTGGACTGAACTACAAACTATGAAAGTCAGGAGAGGAGCTGGTACCTGAAGGAACCGTGGTTGATCAGTCAACTCAGTGAAACAACTAAATTGACTGAAGCTACAAGATGTTCGAGTTCTCTGTTCCCAGCAACCTAAAAGTTACTTTCATCTGCTTAGTTTGATCTCGGGGAACAGCCTGGCCAGGGACAACCTGGCTGCAAAGGGGCACGGATGACTAAGTCTACTCCCCTCAGGGGGAGAGACGTGGGGCTTTGGGCGATTTCTTTGAAGTCCCTCTAGAGGCTTCTAAAGATTGTTAGTGGCATCTGGTCTTTAATCCTGGACATCAAGCTTGTTGATTTTTGCCTCAGACCATCTGTTTCTCAGCTTTGCATGGAACCTTTCCTTTGTGACAAGTAGGGAAAGAAATACTATATTTTTTATTTCTTTCTGTTCTGCCTTCCATCCCAGTCACAGCATTAGAAAGGGAGAGTTTACTTGCCTGCTGATGCTCTGAAAGATTAGACACAAAGAAGTGCTGACCTTGCTACCTATCGGACGTTTCCTACAGGATGGGTGCCTTTGTCCTTCAGGCTGTGATAGGAAGTCAGGGCTCCTGAGTGCACTCTTGTGACCATTTAATGTCTGTGCCCAGAGAGCACTGTCTGCACTACTTACAACCCTCCTAGTTGGGAGGAGAGTGACTCCGGGACCTGTCTACCTATTTGGATTCCGACTGAGCCCATTCCTAAGCAAGTGCATGGACAAGTTAGCTAACCCTTCAGCTCCTAGCTTACTAAGTAGGATAATGAGAGCACCTACCTCGCTGAGGCATTGTGAAGGTCTGCCACTTAGTAAACTCCCATGCATATTAGTTATCATTGTTATCTAATATAGTGATAGTATTTCTGATATTCAAGTGGGAGCAAGCTTTGCACTTGCCAGAGAATTTGTGGCAAGAAGAATGCTAGGTAGTCAAACTCCTTTCCTTGAGTTTATCCCACTCCAAAGACTTCAGTGTTGTCATATGTAGGACATGAAGATCAGGAATGACGTTTCCAAACTGGTGAATCCCTTAGGGACTTTTTCTCCATTGCTGTTCATACAGCTGTGCCCTCAGTTTTTAGTCACCAAGGTCATTCCACAGCAGTCAGGAGCTACAGGACCATTGCTCCATGGTAAACCCAGTGCCACCCTGATCCAAGCTTCTCCAATTCTACAAACCCTAGTGGGAAGTGGGACAGTTGATGCAGGCTTCCCTGGCAAATGCTTGCTGGGCATTGTGGAGACACTCCACTTCAAGGGGGCTGCAGATACCACTCTGGCCACCAGAATGAAGGCTGTACTAACGGAGCCACCCTTCTGGACAAAATGGAGGCTCTCTCATTGAAAGATGTTAGGAGACTGATTTTTTTTTCCCCTTTGCAATCACTATTTATTGCATGAGACTTCAGAAGATGTAGCAAATTTATAGAGACACCATGAGATTGTATAAATAAAATGAAGTCATATCTGGGAAAGATATATCAAAGAAAATTGAACCCCAAATGTCTAAATTGCAGTTCATACTCAGCCAAGAGTCCCACTGAATTAAAGCAGACTGCATAACTATGTACACAAAATGCCTTTAAAATTCTTCCATAAATTTAGGGAAAAGGAATAGTCTGTTTAGAGCTACTAAAGCAAAATTCCTTACTGTGGATTTATAGGCACTAGTACAAGTGGTCCCCAAACACCCTTTTTAATTTTTTTTAATTATAAATAAGAAAGAACAGATTCTACCCTCACAACTTCCACTCCAGGGCTTACAGTCTCCAGGCACAAAGGACAGAGTTCTTGGAAGAAAGGAAGGCTGAATTCCAGGTCTCTGATAGCGAAGTTATAGTCTAACTGAACATTAATTACATTTTAAATACATTTTTCCTTTGAAATCCACGTATTAGTCAACATCTTGAATGCTTCCTGTTGAATTTGTAGAAAAATTCTCCCAGAACTTTTAAGACTTTATCATAATAGTTTTTATTTCTTAATTTTCCTTTTCAATTAAGTGAGAGAATCAAGTTGAATAAACAATAATATATGTCATCCACTTAATACAGAAATTCTGAGAATTGTAGCTTTCTCTTGGTGCTTGCCATCATTATGAATGTTGAAATCAAGCAGTTTCTACATCTAGGCAGACCAGTCCTAGGCCATGTCAAAAGGGGCAGTATGTTAGTCCTTGCTGTAGGAGAGCTAACTGCTGCTGAGACACACGGGTGAGCAGTGACACTGGGACATGGCTGGAGAAAGAAGAGGCAGTGGCTATTAAGAGCTATTGTTAAATAGTTGGGGGCCACAAACAAACATCCATCCAACCAAGTCATATCTCCCCTAATACCTGCCATCAGCAAGAGTGATAACATGGAGATAGCCATGCAAGCTGCACAGGTCCATTTGCCATCTATGAGTATTCCTTCATTACAGCTCTTAATGCTACTGAATTCAGATTACATGACATGGAAATGTGTGGGATGAAGGAAGACTGGGAGGGGAGGATCTAGCCTCAATCCTACAGCCTTATGATAGATTGACTTGTCTACATGCAAAGTAGCTATCAAGTCAACTGAGACCGTAGGAGTTATATAAAGGTACCATATCACTGCATTGGTAGAAAGAATTCACAATCATCATTTCATAAATCTTCTCAATAATGCTGTGATGTGCATAAGCATTATTCTTCTCAGTTTACCAATGAGGAGAGAATCTCAGTACTAAATGTAGGAAAAGGGCTTGATCTTGCTAGCGATATAAGAAGTGTGCATTAAAACAAGACAGCTTATTTTAACTAACAAAGATATGCAGACCATCAAATCAGCAATATTTTTTTAAAAATTGTCTTATGCTGGCAACATTGCACTGGGATGGAAATTCTCTTTCTACTTGGCTAAGTAGATCGGCTAAGCCTTTCTGAAGAGCAGTTTGCAACATGCAACAGAACCTTTACAAGTATTCATACCTTTGGATGCAATCGTTTTATTTCTGGGATTTTCTTCTAAGGAAGTAATAGGGAATGTGAACAAATTTTGTCTAGAAAAATATTTTTCACAATATTCTTTATAAAGGTGAAAACTTGAAAATGACCTGAATATTTAACCATAGAGAAATAGTTCTGATACATGTACATAATGGAATACTAGGGAGCCCCTAAAAGTGATGATTGGAAGAACTTTAATGACATGAGAAAATGTTTAGAGTATAGTCTCAAGTGAAAGAGCAAGATAAAAGACATAATAAAACACAGTTTATGAAAACAGGCATGTAAATCTATTCAAACTGGACTGGAAGAAATAGAACTGTAGTTATCTCAGGTTTCTGGGTTATGTGTAATTTTGGATTTTAAAAATACTTTTCTGCATGTTCCATATTTTTAGAAGGAGGCCATATTATTTTTATAGTCAGAAGATAACCACAGCAAAAGATCTTAAAAATAAATTAAAATGTAAAAGAAATATGCTCAGAGAGATTAGCTGACTTGCCCAAGTTCACACAGCTGCTTGGCACCTGAATTCAGCTCTTCTAACTCTAATCCCAACGTCTCCTTACCCATACCATGTCGTTCCTGAACACAGCTTGAGCAACACATCATTGATGTTTGAGTCATTAGAACACAAACTATTCATGGGATTATGCTAGAGTCCATTAACTACTTTGATTAGGCTCAGGAATACAGGCAAGCGTTGTGGCCTTGCTCAACTTTCCAAGTCTTGCAAGTTGCTGACATCCACATTCAAAATACTCAAGTATGTTAAACCCACTGCTGGGACCCAGTTTCCAAAATGTATTCCCTGCACTAGATGTGAAATTCCCTTAACACAGACAGTCATAGAAGTCCGACATAGAAGATGACCTGGAAAGCTTATTTATTCCAGCCACTTCCAAACTGTACTAAACAGCAAAATTACCGGGACGATTTTCTAAAAATACAGATCCAGGTCCCACCCTAGAGATTCTATTTTTCTAAGTCTGAGGTGGAGCCTTGGCCTCTGTATTTTTAAAAGCACTCTGGACAGGAGTCTTTAAACCATTCTGGCACCTTTAAACCATTCTAGCCAGTGGCAGAAATGTGTCTGAAGAGGCCCCTGTATGCACAGTAAGTCACAGGTGGTGATTCCACTACTTAAGTTTCAAAAAAAAATCTTCCTCAAAATGAGGATTCACTTAGAACTTGAGTATACTGGCCACTGAGTCCTGTAACCACCTGGCTCATCACTGAATGGTCAGTAGAGAGTCACCTTGTCTCCCCTTGCTTCCTGTACTGTTTATCTATTGTCACTTAGCAAATGACACCCAAAACTTAGTGTCTTCAACAAAAACATTTATTATCTCATGGTTTCCGTCGATCAGGAATCTGGGCACGGCTTAACTGAATGACTCTGGGTCAAGGGCTCTCTGAGGCTGCAGGCAAGCTGTTGACCAGGCCTGTGGTCTCATCTGAATGCCAGAGAAGGGACATCAAAGAGGAGGGATTCTGCTTCCATGCCCACTTATGTGGTTACCGGCGGGTCCCTGTCCTTCTCTGACAGCCTAACTTACAACACAGTGGCTGACTCCATAGAAAGAATGATCAGAGAGAGTAAGAGCAAGAGAGTGGGAGAGAGAGAGAAGGAGTGTGTACTCAAGTCAGAAGCCCCAGTCTTTTTATGATCTACTCGCAGAAGTGACATCCCATTGCTGTTCTGTATTTGTTAGATATAAGGCAGTAAGTTCAGCACACAATCAAGGGGAGGGAATGACCCAAGAATATGAATACCACGATGTAAGATTGCTGGGGGCCATCTTGGAGGATACTTGCCACATTGCTCCAGGGCAAACAGCAGAGTTAAAATTCTATACCAGCCACCTTCACTTTTATCCTTCAATGTCTACTTGGTAGATAGGTAGAGGTGGGGCTAAAGTGAACTCTGCCTAGTGATGGCAATTCAACCAGTGGGCCCAAAGCAGAAAGAGAACAAACCTTTGAGTTTAGTGTAGGCCGATGCCTGAATTTTCACACATACAGCATGAACTATGGATGTCACCTGAGGTATCAATAGAGAGACTCCATTAGTGAACAGGGTCATGCACTCTGTTTTTGTCTTTTAAAGGAGGGTACATTTCAAATGACCTTGGGAATTATTATTTTCAACTCCTATCTTTTTTGGTTCTAACTTGTGCAACAATACTCAATATTCCTAGAAAACATAGGACTGGAACTTCATGTCCTGACCTCAAATGCAACTTTCTCAGGGGCTAATATAACTATATCTTCCAAACTCTTTGGAAGATAGCAAATATTGAGTAAAAATAAATGTTTATTTATATTTTATACTTATATATGTGCATATATATACACACACACACACACATATATATATATGCACATTGCATACTCACACCTCCTCACACATACACACATACTTCATTGGGACCATCTGGGGCACCTCGGTTTACCCCACTCTCTCCAGGTCAGCCTTGGTAGCAGAGCCTTCTAGTAATGTGGACAAAGCTAGGCATCCAGACACAACTAGTTGAGCCACTAGACCTGCCATCTAAAGTTAATTTCAACTTGCCATCTGTTTGCCGGCTGATCACTGCGACAGCATTTTCCAGCATCTCAACTTGCTCTTGGGCCAGAGCCACACATTAAAGCAGCAAGTACAGCTGCGCCATGGCTGCTCTTAGGATGGGGTATTTTCCATCTCTCCCTGTGAAATCACTGGTGAGGAAGGAGTCCCCATTGTCATTTCAGCTGCCAAGACATCTCATGCTAACGAACTGTGAAAGGGAAGTCGCTAATAATACGAAATCCCTTTTTATGGTCAGGGCTGGGCCAAGGCCACCAAACAGGCCATATTTTTCCCATGCTGCTGGACCACTAGGAGACGTTCTTAACAGCTAAGACTGATCCCTCGGTTCATGGGAGGTGGGAGAAGGACAGGCCCGTTCATAAGCAGTGCCCAGGGACTTTGGGGACATTGGCATCATTCCATAAGCCACTATTTCCTTCCTCCCCAACACCTCAAAATTTTAGGAGTTTAAATTAGCTTCAGAGCAAAATAGAAGGGAAATACTTTTGGCAGATCACCTAGGAAAATGAAAAGTAATTCCCAGGGTACCTGTTTGAGTTATGGAAAGTCACATAAATATTGCTGTCCCAATGGAGCCCCTCTCCATCCCTAATTCAAACCAGCTGATGGCCTGACGACCTGCATGAAGGAACTGCCAAGGGAAGCACTTGTAGTCCAATGGAAAGAGCCCTGTTTTGGAGTCAGAGAAACTGCTTCCATGTTTCACTTTTGTTATTTCCTGGCTCTGTGACCTTGTGGAAAACACTGGCACTTTCTGAATTTCATATTCTTATCTATGCATCATTAACTACTTCATATGATTGTTATGAAATTCAGTGAGGTTATAGTCATAGAAGTGAATATTAAAGTAATGTCACTATTAAGAATATGTTTTTTTTATCATTCTGTCCCTGTGGCAGAAATTCTGCCATCAAAGATATGACTCTCTGATAAGGTGCTGTTGTCCTGGTACCCTTGTTTAAAAGCAAATTTTTTTTTTTTTAAAGGCAACACAGAATCTGTGAGTAATTAGTCAATAGATATTGTTTCCCCAGTAAATAGGTGTTTTTAAGGTACTGAAGGAATGACAGTGTGAGGGAACAGGGATTTGGGGGAGCATGGATACTGTCTTTATTTTATTATTTTTAAAAAAATATTTTATTTATTTATTTGAGAGAGAGAAGAAGAAGCAGGGGCAGAGGGAGAGGAAAAGCCGACTCTCCACTGAGCAGGGAGCCCCACATGGGGCTTGATCCCAGGACCCTGGGATCATGACCTGAGCCAAAGGCAGACGCTTAACTGACTGAGCCACCCAGACGCCCCTGGATAATGTCTTTAAAGACCAGAAATGCGGTGGGGTATTTGCTCTTAATGTGGAACCAGAGGCTGGGTAGTTCAAGGATGGGAAGGACTGTAGGAATCCAGCCAAAGGACTCCAACGCTGTGGGGTGGGCCGTCTATAACCGTGTAGTGGCACTGAAATATCAAGGGGCTGGTTTTGTTGAGAGGAGCAGAAATGACTGATCTGGAATGATCCTTCAGGATCATTCAGGATCTGGAATGACCTCAGTACAAGGCAAGGAAACAGACCAAAATGTGCCATTAGAATGACAGGAGTTATCAGAAATATATTTCAACAAGTTTTTCTCCCCATCACTGAGACTCTATTTTCTAGGAAATGTCACTTCACTGGAAAGGGGTCCCAAACAAATTTCTGAATTTCTTTCTATGCTGTCTCTAGTTCTGCTACACACCGAGGCTCCTTCAAGCCTTTGGGTAGGGTCCACTTGAAACACACCACAGAAATAGGATCTTCCTGTCCTTTGCTCGTGTATCACTAATGTAGGTGAGTGCAAGGCTCAGTGTGAAAATGATAAAAAAAAAATAGCCTCTATTTACCAAGCATAGACTGTATGCCAGGCATAGTGCTACGCTCCTTGCATATATTATTGCATTTTTTTAAATGGCTTCATTTATATGTGTTAGGGTACAATAGGCTACACATATTCAATGTGTACAATTTGCTAAGTTTTGACCTATGTATACAGACAGGAAACTATCACCACAATCGATTATGAACATACCAATCATCCCCAAAGTTTCCTGATGTCCCTTTTTAATCTTCTGCTTCTGCCCTTGCCTCCCCCATAGACCCATGCTCAGATAACCAACTACTCATTCGCTTTCTGTCACTATAGATTAGTTTGTATTTTCTAGAAATTTATATAATTGGAATCATTCAGTATGGCCTTTTATTTGTCTGACTTCTTTACTCAGCATAATTATTTTGAGATTCATCCATTCTATTATACTTAATAATATGGTTCATTTTCTACTGCTGAGTTGTATTCCATTTATATGGCTTCACCTTAATTTGTTTATCCAGGCACCTACTGACAAACATGTGGATCATTTCTAGTTTTAGAGCATGGTGTGAGGCAAGGTTTATAACTGAGGTCACTTGTTTCCATCAGTTCCTAAAGTGGAGAGTCAGAAAATCACTTTTGGTAATAGCCAAAAGTCCAAAAGTTTAGTCTAACTTTCTTGAAGAGATCAATCTCTTTCCATTAAGAGTTCAGGGATTTAGGGGCACCCAATGGCTCAGTTGGTTAAGGGCCTGACTCTTGATTTTGGCTCAGGTCTAGACCTCAGGGATCTGAGATCGAGCCCCATGTCAGGCTTCGCACTCAGCGGGGAGTCTGCTGGAGATGCTCTCTCTCCCTCTTCCTCTGATGCTCCCCTGACCTCTCAAATAAATAAATCTTAAAAAAAAAAAAAAGAGTACAGGTTTCCAAATACTTAAAAGTATCTAGTTCAATCCTATCTCAGAGTACTCCTCAAAACAAAGGGTTGCTGACAGCTGAGTTAACAGTACCCACGGCAGGCCAGTCCAGGGCCCTGAAGTGGGGCAGAGCTCCAGTTCCCTGCTTCCCCAGAAACCTAGGCATGAGGGCACCATCTTGATTCAGCATTTGGAATTCTTTAGCACCAGCCTTATTGATCTCCATGCATTCAGTGAAGGTGGCTCCCCGTTTGGCTGGCTAGGTTCCTTCTCATTAAAGCTCTTCTGATTCCCCCATTCAGCCCCCAGCACATGGTATTAGGCTGCCTCAGGGAGGTGGGAATAGGAAAGGTTCCGAAGTCAGTCCCCTTATAGGCATGAGCAACGGAAGAATAATGCCTGTGGGAGGTGAAGGCCACAAAAGGCAAAGCTCGATTTGGGGACCACTGCTGGCAGAGGTTTCTTCTCTGGCAGCTCCCGTGGGTGCTCATGGTACAGATTCAAGGGAAGGCGACCTTCCATGTACTCAGCTTGGGTGATTTTGTAACCTCAGTCACCTCAGCCACAATGATCAGCTTGTGGTTTTCACTTTATCACATAGTCACACCTCAGGGTGAACTAGCTCTGCATGAGAACTCATTGCCTTGTCAAGATCCAGAACCGTACCTTCCCCTCATTGTGTCTCAGTGCTGGGCTAGGGTCCTATTACATCTTGAACTCAAGGAAATTATGCCAGCAGCCTATAACTGGCTTAAAAATCTGTGTTCTTATCCCCATATAGCAGGGGTAGGAATAAATTGCTCTATAAATGACCCTTGAGTATCAAGTAGTCAGCCAAGCAGGAGAGAGAGTTCTGCTAGTCAGAAGCATAGGAACTACTATACTTCCAAATACTTACAAGTGACTAGGGAATATGTTCTAAGACTTCCAGTGAATGTCTGAAACAGGATAGAATGGAACCCTACATATACTATGTTTTTTTCCTATACTTACACACCTATAATAAAGTTTAATTTATAGATTAGGCAGTAAGAGGTTAACAACAATAACAAAGGATAAACTTGAAGAATTATAACTATACTATAAGTTTACTTATTATAACTATACCATAATAAATAATCATGTGAATGTGGTCTCTCTCTCTCTCTCAAAACATCTTATTATACTATACTCACCTTTCCTCTTCTTGTGATGGTATAAGATGATAAAACACCTACGTGATGAAATGAAGTGAGGTACATGACGTAGGCAATGTGACCTAGCCTTAGGCTACACTTGACCTTCTGATGATAAGTCAGTAGGAGGATCACCTGCCTCAGGCCACGCTTGACCATGGGTAACAGAAACTGGCAATCGAAAGAAAACCCAGTTAAGGGGAGGACAACAGTAGAATATATGTGCTATGGTGAGCACTGTGAATTGTGTAAGACTGTTGAATCACAGACCTGTACCTCTGAAACAAATAATACATTATATGTTAAAAGAAGAAGAAGAAGAAGAAGAAGAAGAAGAAGAAGAAGATAGCAGGTGGGGAAGAATGACGGGGGTGAAATCGGAGGGGGAGACGAACCATGAGAGACTATGGACTCTGAAAAACAAACTGAGGGTTCTAGAGGGGAGGGGGGTGGGGGAATGGGTTAGCCTGGTGATGGGTATTAAAGAGGGCACGTTCTGCGTGGAGCACTGGGTGTTATATGCAAACAATGAATCACGGAACACTACATCAAAAACTAATGATGTAATGTGACAAACATAATTTAAAAAAAAAGAAGAATATATGTGTCTACACAGTATGTGTTAGGAACATACTGTGAGGAACATGTTTGTTGGGAACATATATGTCAGAAGGACATATGAAAGAAGGTATATATGTCATGGAAGGAAGGGCCTCTGCTGTTCTAAGCAAGTTACGTCCTGCTTCTTGCTGGGGTGTGTGCTCCGTGGAATTGGTCTTTCCTAGGAACTTTGGTTACCAAGTTCAAGACCTACCAAGAACCAGGTCGGCCGTGGAAACCTTCCCCAATGCAGAGAACTTTGTTCTTAGGAACAGGGGCTCATCCTGGGCTGCATGGCCTTGGGCAAGTCAGTGTCATCTTTGTGTCTCAGTGTTCTCATCAATAAAATATAGAAAATAACTAGTTCTCTGAAGGTTTATTGTGAGGCTTTAATGGGATGATGTACATAGGGTTGAATACATGTCCATTGTGCTGTAATGGGGCTGACTCTTACTCTGATGGGCCATTCCTCCTGATGTAACACTTGAGACTGAACAGACACTCCCAGCAATGTTCAGGGGCACACAGAGGGTTGAAATGAGTCTCCTCTGTGGGTCCCTAGAGTTTTCCCAGAGGAGGAGAGCATCTGGAAGTCAGGACTGTACCAATGAGATATTTGTGTGTGGGGATAAAGATTGTTTGCCTGAATCTATGGGGCGCAGATATGAAGCATCGTTAGTCCAGCTTCTAGAAATTTTCTTTATAAGGATGTTCATACTGTATCCAGAGCAAGGTCTTTCTTTGCTCGTGTGAATGGAGATTACTCTATTAACATGGAGAATCTATGAGGCCAGTTGTATATAAAGGAGTTTGCATTTGTACTCTTTGTACTTTGCTTCTGAGAGCAAAACATTCCTCCATGGCAGCAATAACTCCCCAAGATATTAATACTAGACATCCGTACACCCCGTTCCACACACACATACACACAAGCACATACACACCACCTCAACCTGCTATACAATAATTGAGATATCCTCTAGAGAAAAGATCCAGATCTGAGACTTCAGGGCAGGAATGCTCCCTTCACTTAATACAAGTTCACTTTTGTATACGTTCTCCTTACCCTCTCCCCAAAGTGCTATAAGATAAACCTGGGACTCCATTTTTGAATGACTTACCAAGTCACTCAAATCTCAGCCATAAATGGAAATTGCTGCCTTCAATGAAATGCTCAGATCTCATTCATATTAATTTTGTTGGTCTTCACCATCTTTTGGGGGGGAAGGTTTCATCTTTACTATGCTCGTGCCAGCTAGTCCCTTCCTGTGCTCTGCCAGCTTGGTTTACAATAAGCTTCCTCCAGCAGCCCGTCTGGAAGTGAATTCAGTCTCCTGTCTATGGGTGAGCGCGTGTAAGTGTACTCTGTTTCCTTTTATTAACTTAGGGACCATTTCTCACCTTGTTTTCTAGCTTTGCAGCCAAACTGAGTACAAGGCTCCTATTGATCTCTGTGGCCTGGAGTTGGGTTGCTCTCAGTGAAATGAAACATACTCAGATTTGTCCCATGGAGCATGGAGCAAGCAGAGAAATGAGCCATAAATTCAGGTGTACCCAAGTAGAGGCTACAGTTAGATTTAGTTCTTTCTTTGAGTGCAGGCCAAGTGCTGTAGCTGGGCTTGAACTGGGCAGATTCTTGGAGCTTTTGCTAGGAAACGTAATTTCCATCATTCCTCCTACTCCCGTGAGTTCTACTAACGAAAGGAGCTACTGCTGCAGAAGGCGCACAACCCAGCTCACCCGGGATATTCCCTTGAGGCTAGGTAACTTGGAGGTGGGAGGAAATACGGGAAGGGAGTGGTTTTCTACTCTACCTCCGTGTGCTTAACATCACTGGGCATATCTGTGTAAGGGAAAAGAGAAATGTCTTTATTCAACTTTGCAGGTGGCATCATTGTGTATCTGATATGGTTTCATGTTCCAAAATCAATGGACATCAGCAACTTTTAGGAGGGACTGGAGCTGCATTTCTGCGGTTTCTGTTAGGCCAACACAACTGAATGAATTCTCAGCTCTCTTGTTGGAGTATTAGATTTGGGACCCTGATTAGTGCTCACGGTGGTGAATCGTTCTGTTTCGGGGGTGGGGTTTCACCTGGTGGTGCCTCCATATTTATGCAGAGTGAGTGTATTTCTCACCTAGAAATAGGGAACCAGCCATGCCGACCAGTGAGTCTGTGAGCACTTGGACCTTCAGATTAATTTCCAAAGAGATTAAATTCCATAAAACTTGTTAACCTCAGAATCTTACATGTTGAAAAGAGCAGAGCCTGCAGAGGTCGCTCATTTTAAATATTTTTCTTTTAATTATTTTTTCAATGATATAAAAAGACTGCTGGCTGATTGTTTGTTGTTTTTTAGCGAAACTTCTGTGAGGAGAGTCAAGGTAGAATTTCCTCTCTGTATTTTGTTTGCTTCCTTTCTTCCCACTTCTCTTTGCTCATCTTGCCAAAACTAACGTTTCTCTATGGCTTTGGTATGCTTTATCCTCTAGCAGGACTTTTGATCTTTATAGATTTAAAGTTTGGAATAAGCTTTGGTGGCCTTGAGTTTGAAAAAAAAAAAAAGAAAAGAAACCCTTCTTAATTTCCTTAATGTCTTCCTCTTTTTGAACTTGTCATTGCTCAGTAATGTGGCTTCCCTTATGTAAGAGCCAATCAATCAATTCAAAACAGTGTTGGGTAATTATCTGATGAACTTTAAAAAAGTATAGCTAGGCTGAAATAAGCTTTTGAGAAGTCATGAATCCCCCCTATATGACTCTCAGACCTCTGCTTAGCGTTATTCCTGGAGCCCCGGCTTGGGGATCTAGATGGGGCCCTGAAGCCGGGAGAGACTCTCATCCTTAATTCTCATTGATATTAGTCCAGCAATTTCTTGAATGACTGTAATCTTTCTTTTTTCCTCAATCAATTGTTTATCCTTCTTTAGAGCTAAGGGAGTTCTAATTTCCTGATTATCGTGCAGCATTTGAAGCATAAAACCAGTAACACCAGTGTTCATGGCCGATCTCCATGTGGCCAACACCTGGGTCCTGTCCCAGCTCCTGGGCTCGTCCTCACAACACCCTGCAAACTCAGACCCTGATCATGAGAGGTGAGCTAAGCGTGTGGGTAAACTGAGCAAATTCATTCCACTTCTGTAAACCTACCATCAGGGGAAATCCGGCTGTTTGAAAGTCTTTACCAGGCTATTTCGAGTTTGTATTAAGAATTGTGAAAAAACAGGACCTATGTGATAACCTCTCCAAGTTCGGTCATTTTTTAAAAGACAAAAAGCAGTTTACTTTTGCTGAAGCTTCAAGGTCTTCAGTTCCTGAAACCCCAAAATCCCCTTACTCTGCTTAGACTGGTGTTTATTGGTCAGGGTTCTGAGCTGCCAACAACAGAATCCACTGCGGTTAGCTTCGGCAGGAAAGGGGTTTATTCCAGAACATCACAGGAACCCCAGGGGAGTCAGAGAGTAGGCTCTGAGAGCTTTGAGAACAATGTCTGGCCACAGCATGGGACTTTGTGGAGCAAAGTTGCCTTTGCCATCATTGCTTTGCCCAGTGACAAAACTGGGATGGATACCAGTAGCACTGCCAGTGCTGATCCTGAATCCAGATGCCTCCATCATCATGCCAATCTCTCTCCGTTCAGCCAAGCCCTCCAAATCCAAGGCTCTCACGGGTGGAGCTGACCTATGAAATTCAGGTTACCCTAGCTACAAGGGAAGCTGGGTACACAAGATATCTAGCTTCTATTTTGGGAAGATGCAGCTTATAATGTCAGATATTACGAAAGGTAAAGAGGACATCATCAAAATGAAAACCTTTTGTCTTCCAGAAACACCACTGTGAAAATGAAAAGACGACCTGCAGAATGGAAGCAGAGTTTTGCAAATCATCAGATAAAAGTGGGAAAAGGATCACGATAGACATTTCTCCAAAGAGGGCAGATGACTGGCCCACATGCAAATGCTATATCCTCAGCATCATTAGCCATCAAGGAAATGAAAATCAAAGCCACAAAGAGATAGTACCATGCACCCACTAGGATAACTATAATAAAAAATTCAGATGATAGCAAGTGTTGTTGAGGATGTGGAGAAAAATGAACCTTCACACATCACTGTTGGAAATGTAACACGTTGCACCCACCTCGGAAAACAGTCTGGCAGTTCTGCAAAAAGCGAAGCACAGAGTTACCATATGGCTCAGGAATTTTACCTGTAGGTATACACTCAAGAGAACTGAAAACATAAGTCCACACAAAACCCTTTATATGGATGTTCATGGCAGCATCTTTCAAAATAGCCAAAGAGTAGAAACAATCCAAATGCCCATCAGCTAATGAATGGATTAAGAAGTGTGGTATTTCAATGGCTATTTTTTTTGGCCACAAAAAGGAACGAGGCAGTGACACATGCTACAACATGGATGAACCTGGACAGCATTGTGCTAGGTGAAGGAATCCAGGCACAGGGACCATAAATTGTCTGATTCCATTTTTATGAAATGTCCCTGAGCTAGTTTGCTAGGGCTGACATAACAGATTGGTGGCTTCACCAGCAGAAATTTAATTTTGCTCACAGTTCTGGAAGCTAGAAGTCCAAGATCAAGGTGTCAGCAGGGTTGGTTTCATCCTGAGGCCTCCCTCTTTGGAGAAGATGGCCATCGTCTCCATCTGAATTCACGTGATCTTCCCTTTGTACCTTTGTCCTAATCTTTTAAAGACATCAGTCATATTGGAATAAAACCCACCCTGGTGACCTCATTTTAACTGAATTACCTTTTAAAAGACTATGTCCAACTACATTCACATTCTGAGGTACTGGAAGTTCAGATTTTAACATATGAATTTGGGGAAACCATAACAGTCCATAAGAGGCAAATCTATGTTTGAGATAGGAAATGAATAGATTAATGGCTTCTTGGGGCTGAAGGGGTGGCGGGAGATTTTGGGGGATGATGACTCAGAGGGGTGCAGGGTTTCTTTTGGGGATGATGAAAATGTTCTCAAAGTGATTGTGGTAATGGTTGCAAAATTCCATGAAGATACTAAAAGCCATAGAACTGTACACTTTGAATGAGTGAATTTTATGATTTGTGAATTAGATCTCAATAACCCTGTTATAAAATAAGAAAAAAAAAGATAAGGAGATATTAGGTGGCCACAAATGAAAAACGTCTATTACAGCATCTTAATGCTACCCTCAGCTGAGAAAATGAAGAACAAGCCAATAATAACAATTCATGGTCTCCAAGGATTAGGCCTAAGTGTTCTCTCTCCTCAGCCTCAGGCTCAATCGACTTGACAGACCCAATAAGAGCACTGGCATCGCCGCCCTTTTTCCATGAGACCAGTGTCCTTCTGGAGTCTTTGGGAACAAGAGTAACCTATCACTGTTATCCCCCTGGCATCTCGGATAAATGTGGCTGCCCTGGTGAGTGTCCCTCCCCTTGGCCAAAGCTCTGAGCATTTCCCTGAGAATCTATATATTGTAAAGGAGGATAATCATCTCAGGGATACAGTTTTTTCAACCTGGAATATTTTTATTTCCCAGCTGAGAGTTTTTCAAAAGTGTTTAACTTAGCCCCACAAGTATATGGTCAATTAATCTTGGACAAAGGAGGAATGAATATCCAATGGGAAAAAGACAGTCTTTTCGACAAATGGTGTTGGGAAAACTGGACAGCCACTTGCAAAAGAATGAAACAGGACCGCTTTCTTCACCACACACAAAAATAAACTCAAAATGGGTTAAAGACCTAATGTGAGACCTGAAATCATGAAAACCCTTGAAGAAAGCACAAGCAGTAATTTCTCTGACATTGGCCACAGCCACATTTTTCCAGATATGCCTCCTAAGGCAAAGGAAATAAATGCAAAAACAAGCAAAGGAAACAATCAACAAAACTAAAAGGCAACCTACGGAATGGGAGAAGATATTTGTAATATTGTAAATGATATTTCTGATAAAGGGTTATTATCCAAAATATACAAAGAACTGATACAACTCAATACCCAAAAAACCCAAATGATCCAATTAAAAAATGGGCAGAAGATATGAACAGACATTTCTCCAAAGAAGATATCCAGATGGCCAACGGACACATGAAAAGCTGCTCATCATCACTCATCATCAGAGAAAGCAAATCAAAACTACAGTGAGATATCACCTCACACCTGTCAGAATAGCTAAAATCAACAACACAAGAAACAACAGATGGTGGCGAGGATGTGGAGAAAGGGGAACCCTCGTGCTCAATTGATGGGAAATCAAACTGGCGCAGCCACTCTAGAAAACAGTATGGAGGTTCCTCAAAAAGTTAAAAATAGAACCACCCTATGAGCACAATTCTGGATATTTATCCTAAAGCAGAAGAACACTCATTCAGAGGGATACATGTGCCCCTATGTTTATAGCATCATTATTTACAATAACCAGACTATGAAAGCAGCCCAAGTGTCTATCCATAGATGAATGGATAAAGAAGAGGTGGTATATATACACAATGGAATACTATTCAGGCATAAAAAGAATGAAATCTTGCCATTTGTAACAACATGGATGGAGCTAGAGTATAATGCTAAGTGAAATAAGTCAGTCAAAGACAAATACCATATGATCTCACTCGTGTAGAATTTAAGAAACAAAACAAATGAGCAAAGGGAAAAAGAGAGAGAGGGAGAAACGAAGAAACAGACTCTTGACTGTAGAGAACAAGCTGGTGGTCACCAGAGGGGATGGGGTAGGATGGTGGAAAAAGGGGATGGGGATTAAAGAGTACACTTATCATGATGAATGAAGGAATGAATGAATGAATGAATGAATGAATGAATGAATAAAACGTGTTGAACTTAGAAAACTGTCTCTGTAAGATTCATCGGAGCCTGCTCTGGTTAGGTATTTTGACTTTTTATTACATTTTCCCTTGATCCTTATTGGACCCTCTTGCATTACAGATCTTTTCACTCTTCATCACTGTAACCTCACTCAGACTCTAGTCACTTGCTAACTGTGGCTCGCGGCATTTACTTTTTTCTCCCTATGAATTTATTTGAAGCGTTGGTGAAGGATTATGGACTCGGGCTAATTACTCTGCATCTTCCATGCACTTAAGCCTGAGAAAGAATCTTCTCCATCTTTAAAAAGAAAAATAAAGCTGCTTAAAAACAGACTATGTTCTAGTCATTGAACTTCCCTTAATCAAAACTATGAAAGATGAGTTGATGGGCCTTCTTGTCAGCTGGCCACTAATAGCCATTCTCACTTGATTCACTCGGCTGAACTGAGGAGAAGGAACAGGGAGGAGTGACCGGGTGGCCAAATCTTCTCAATTCAGCTCAAAATTGCAGAGGAATTTCTCAGTCCATTTTCTTTTTCTTTTTTTAAGATTTTATTTATTTATTTGACAGAGAGAGAGCACGAATGGGGGGGGAGCAGCAGAGGCAGAGGGAAAAGCAGGTTCCCCGCTGATCAGGGAGCCCGATGTGGGGCTCAATCCCAGGACCCTGGGATCATGACCTGAGCCAAAGGCAGACACTTAAAAGACCGAGCCACCCGGGCGCCCCTCTCAGTCCATTTTCTAATCTAAACACTTCCCTATAGTGCCCGATGGAGGGAGGTGCTCTCCGTGAAGAGAAAAATGTAGATGTATCAAGAATATGTGAATAAAGAATAAATGTAAATAAAGAACCCGAGGAAGCAAGGATTGATAGCCAAAGATGGCTGGGGAAGGAAGGAGGAGCAGCAAGGAAACACCCTGATGTGGGGTTCCTGACCTCGAGTGAAGGACTGTGATCTAACTTACAGCTGTTGTGTATTAAAGGCAGACTGTATGGCATTTATCACCTAGATTTAGGGGAGGAATTTTAGAGAGAATAGCTAGATAGCGACTACAAATTATTCCAAACAAACAAACAAACAAAAATTTGCTGTGGGTGGTTCTGTTAGAAAGGGAGGCTTTATTTACTGGAGGATAGGGAGGTTCATTAAGAAGTACGGATATTTATAAGTAGGATGCTTAAGCAGAGGTGGTGATGTCCTTATCATTAAATGTTTCTCTGGTATAAAAATACTTTATTGGCACTTACAGAGAAGGTTGATTTTCATGATTAGGCATTTACTTATTCATTGCAAAATAAAGCTTGTGTGTGCGTGTGTGTGTGTGTGTGTGTGTGTGTGTGTGTGTTCCCAACCAAAAATCAGAAGCAGAGCCTATATTACTTAGTACATAGAGATTCAAAGCCTGGATGGATGGGAGGATGGATGGATGGGTAGGTGGATGGGAAGATGAATAGATGGAAGTGTGGATAACTTGTCATGACTAGAACCTCTAATTCCAGAAAGTAGAAGGAGAGGATTCACAAGGATTAGAGGAGTATCATTAAAAAACTTTTGCAAGAAACAACAACAACAAAGTAAAACACAGTCCTGCCCATAAGGACTCTGTCACCTAGGAGTAAAAGGAAAAAAATATATATATATAGAACCATTAGTGACAGGACAGCATTACATTCAACAGCCCAATGTAATAATGTCTTCTTTTTTAAATAAACAAAATCAGAGAATATTATATTAGCAATATTCTTTCCTCTCCCCTAATGAGAAATTCTGGTTTATATGAATTTACTTCCATGTTCTTTTCTGGCAGTTCTAAAGCTTAACTTCCAATTGCTGATGTATGATGTAGTAGTTAGGTTTGTGAAGGTTGTAAGCATAGCAGGGTAAACTGAGGCTTTTTTTTTTTTTCCCTTGCCCCTTTCCCTGGTTTTTCACTTATGGGGAAAAAGAAAACCTCGATAAACAAAGAAAAAAAAAACCCCAGTGCTTAGGGACAAGCAATTTTAAAATGGCACCTCTATATTTACCTAATATAAGAAAACTTTATAATGGCAGAGAAGGTCAGAGCTCTAGGTTCTCATACATTAAGAGTCATGTTAAATTACTAAAAGGCCTGCAGTGGAGCCCAGTTGAGAGTCTCTGCAGAGAAATGAATACCCATTCATTTCTCTGAGATGTGAGATGTGTCTGATTTCAGAAATTTAGGGGGACTCATCTTAGTACAGAGTGGAAGCCCCCTTACCTTTTCTCCAGGGAGAGGATCAGAAATTCTCCCCTCTCTCTCTTCCCAACTGGGGCTGGGACAGAGGAGGAAGGACACAGATGGAGAGTGGGGAAGACTGACAGGTCCATACTGGGACCCAGCAAGAGCTGAGGGTAGCCAGACAGGGCGAAATGAGGGAGCCATTAAAATTCAGACTGAGGAATTTCCCCATGATTCATCATGAGAGGGAGTTCTTGAGTGTTCTAGTCTTAGTTTAAGTGACACAACTTGTTCATCTCATTTAACAATCCTTTAAGTCATTTTTCAAGTGACTGTTTTTGGCAACAATGAAGTTGGCAGGAAGTAAGGAGACATGGGTATGGAGGGAGAGAGAAGAGGAAAGCGGTAGTTCAGAGGGTGTGGGGGTTCAGTAGACAATATTTCTAAGGCTAAAGAAAAATATCTTGACAAATTTACTCACTCACGTAAGCAAGTTTATCTATTTTGATTCCCCTGGGACAATGTCAGGCCCTCTAAATGCAGGAAAAGTGAAAAGGGGAGGGCAACTGAGTTCTCTTACTTCTGTGGAAACCTTTAGCATGGGTTCCATGGGGAGGTAGGTGGCAGCCATTACTGCCGTCGAGCCGAGTGGTTTCCATCCTAAGCTTGGACCTTATTAGCTGGTCATGGCATCTGACTTTGGTTCACAAGTCAGCTATCCCACCTTGGGGGAGGCAACCCCCTTGAGTGAACGTGTTTTAGAAGAACATTCTGTCAGGGGAGTGGTTACTGATGGATGGTATTAAGGGCTTCTGTGCCAGACATTTTTATATATGTTATGCCATTTGGTTCCCCCAATAACCCCATGAAGTTATTATTTCTCAGTTACAGCTGCAGCCACAGGCTGAGAGCACTGCGGGTCCCCAGCCAGAAAGCAGAGAAGGAAGGATTTGAGCCTGCTTCTCTCCCATTCAAGCCCAGTGCTCCATCTCCCCCATTACTGTGGGCTGGAGGTTAAAAATGAACAAACTGCAGAGAGGAGCCAGGGAGGAGGGGGAGGAAACACCAGGATGGGGGATTCTAAGGGGAGTAAAAAAAGAGATCTCAGAGGTTTATCTTGTTTAGATGCAAAATTAGATCTGGACCTCCCATTCATGATCCCACAAGACTAGTCCACATGGAGCGGAGGCTGGTGAATGTGCCGCTGTCCTTCAGAATTCACGTTTTCTAAAAAGAATTTCTCTCTCAATCCCTCTCTCTCTTTCCCAGCGAGTGACCCTGAAGGAGTCCTCCTGATGATATGAGCATGCTGGATGGCTTCAAGAGTCTTAATCCTGGGAGATTTATGACTGTGACTTCACTATGAAAACAACACTATTTTCCTCGACCTGTCAGGGGGCAACAATTAGAAGAAGAATGTGAGGTTTACTTTTGACGAAGCATGTGGCTCATAATAGAGCCTCTATTACAGACGGGGTGAGTTGTGGCTAAAATATGAAGGCCATGGGCTAAAAAGGAAAAGAATAAAGAAAAGACAACAGAATTCCTGTTATTCCCCTCCAGAACAAGGAAACAAAGGAGAAGCTTTAGGAATAGAATAGGATACATTTTTGTATATTTTTTCTGCATTAAGATGCAAGTTACTCTGCACTTGCAAGTTGGTTTTGTATCAGTGCTTGTAGGGTGGATCTATTTTTCCCTGTTGTTATAACAACATCTCAAGAAATGCATGACAGGTCTTCACAGAATGCCACCGATTGCTGAGCTACTGCATATAACTGCACACTAATATGGATTGCACAAGGACTAGCTTTGATCACAACCTGTGCCATCAGGATAATGGGAGGTCCAGTCCACCGGCCAGGTAGGTGTAATGGCTTCAGGCGGTATTAAGGCCCCCACAGTGTGAAGTCAGTGCAAAATAGCAACAGCAAAACTATAGACTGAAAGGTTAAGCAGTTTGGAGGCTGTGTAGCTCAGGGTAGTAGCCTCAGCCCAGGAAAGAGATAGACTCAAGACAGTCCAAGGTTATGTGATCAGAGCTAGCAGAGAATCCCAGAAAGGGTCCTACAGGAAATGAGAAAAGCTCCATAGGAATTGGTGGGTTTTTTAGGCCCTGGTACTATGTGTCCCTTAAGAGCAGAAGCCATGTGTTATACCCCGTTCCATTTCCCCAATATCTACTATAGAGCCTTACTCTGGAAAAATGCACATCAAGGGTTGATTGAACATGTGAACTCTTTGGTCAATATTTATACCCCTATGTGACCAAAAGGAAAAGAAATCCCAATGGGAAAAAGTGGTCTCATGGCCTTTTCAGGTGGCAAAATTGTCCCCGAGCCCATGACCTTTCTATTTCCATGGCTGAAATCAGCCTGGCTTTCTCCACCTGGGTTAAGGTCAAGTCTGGTTGGGATGGGGTAGGTGCTCCAGTTTCTAAAACTGGACTGGTATGGTCTAAATTTAGTAACTGAAACCTTGACCTCCTTTTTCAAGAGAGAACTTTCTGCTGTAGAGATGGTTAACACTTGCCTAATCTATTCCAATCCATTTTGGAAGCACATCTAAGCAGCACACGTGATATAGAGTAGAATGGCAGGATCCCTATCTGAGGGTAAAAAAAAAAAAACTGCTTAAATTATTGTACAATTTTGCCCTTCTTTTCCCCAAGCTTCTTCAATAATTTACATGCATTTCCATCAGTTCTTTTTTTTTTTTAAGATTTTATTTATTTGAGAGAGAGAGAATGAGAGACAGAGAGCACGAGAGGGAAGAGGGTCAGAGGGAGAAGCAGACTCCCTGCTGAGCAGGGAGCCCGATGCGGGACTCGATCCCGGGACTCCAGGATCATGACCTGAGCCGAAGGCAGTCGCTTAACCAACTGAGCCACCCAGGTGCCCTATTTCCATCAGTTTCTATCATGAGTTATTTTAATTATTTGATTCTATTCATATCAACTCTTGGTGGATACAGGCAAAGTGTAGTGCTTGGTACATAATAGGATATCCCTAAACAGTTGCTGATGATGAATCAAAAAATAATAAATCAATGAGATTATCATATGACCTTGGATAGAAAGCCAGATTATTCCAATTTCAATCAGCTCAGTATATTCTCTTCTAGATAAACAGGGTTTTGCAATACTCTTTCCACATTCGTTAAATCTTGGCCTAATGCGTAAATTCAGAATGTCTTGGCATTTTATTATTTTATGGTCATCCCTACTGTGACAGCCAAGCTCCTGACAACTTCCTTCAAGAAAGAAGTTGACACTCAGCTGTGTGAAGTGCAGTTAGCAGGCAGCCTCCATCCCAGTGCCTTTGGATTCAACCCACAACATTAGAGTGGATTTCATGCTCTGCTGCAGCCCCTGGGGCCATGAGTGAGCTTTTGGGAGGGGGGGCACTAGGGCATGGCCATTTCTATCCAATGTGGGACTCCTCTAATGGACAATCTTTGTTCTGGAGTTTCCATTGAGTTTGCCTGAGGTTTTCCTTACCCAATTTTACTCCCCGCCCCCTTTCATTTCAGATAGCAGATCTGAATCACCAGCTGAAGACCTTCCCTGCCCAATGCCGCCTTTACCTTTCACAGGCTTTTCTCCCAGTAAACGCCTTACCTGCCATCTCTTAGCTCGGAGTCTGCTTCCCGGAGGATCTAAACTGACCCCCTACTCAATACCTCATCAGATTTGTTTTCGTCCTTAAATATGATGGGGAGATTTTATTAACTTGAATGTTTAGTGTCTCCCCACCACAACTGCAGCCTTGTGGAAATGCATCCCAAAGAAAACCGCTTACCATGACAACAAAGCCTATTCCAATTTGTGTTTTTGGGCCTCATGTTCATGCAAAAATGTCATCTCATGGGGGTGGCTCAAGGAGAGAATGGGGCATTCCAAGTCAGTGCCCCCCACACTAGCTGTTCTGCAAGCCTTCTCAAGCTTGGGTCATAGCCCAGAGGAAACCTGAGTGTTCCTCTGAGGGCGGGAAAGGGTTCCGAACACGTGGGGAGGTGATAATGAGAGCAATCATGTTTGAGTGAGGTTTATGAGGGCTTTCCGATGGGGCCCTTGAGAAGTCTAGTGCTTTTCTTCCACTTGGCATTTTGCATTTTTGGCACAGGATATGTTAAAGCTTGGGATCTCACAAGCTATTTGTTTTGCGAAAGAACCAACTATTGCTTCAAGTCCTGTGTTCCCTCATCTTCTACTTGCTTTTGCCTTGCCAGGGAGATTGCTCTCATGTGGCCTCTGGTAGCCCCACTGGTAGCCAACAGACAGGTGGAAGTTGAGTGAAAGATACAGCCAAGAAAATCAAAGGACCTGCATCCTATTATTTATGTACTTGCTGCTTGCAATCTGACATTCTTGCTAACTATCGGAACCCCTCTCCTTATCATGAGGTATACCAGCTAGACAGTAGACACGTACTTCTCCCATTATATAATGCCTTAATGCTGGGCACTGAAAATATCAATTCCTTCAGCTGTGACTTTGGGTGCTTAATTACATGGAAAAAAGGAAAACATTAAAACGCATCTATTCAGACATGCTTTAAATTAATGCATCAATAAGGTAGGCTAGTGTACCATTTCAAGGAGCAGAATGCCTCCTCCAGGGAGCCTTCCCTGACCTCTCCTTGCCTCCAACCACTTCAGTTGTTCACCAACCCTTAGTCCCTGTGTAACTTTAGTTGGTTTTATATATTTTTATGCCCTGTCTGGGTGTTGAAAAGAACTGGAGAAGTTCTCATAAAGAGTAGACATATTCTAAGCAGGCATTAGGTTACAAAGTCAGCATGGAGGGTGAAATGAAGTATCGTTAATATCGCCTTTGAAAGTTCTAATATGACAGGAATTTGGGAAGTGGGGCAATAGGTAGACCCATGTCTCTGGTCTCACTCTTATCCCAAGGCACAACAACCTTACACATGGAATGGCAGAGAGAATCATCTACACTACTTCATCATTTTTAATTTGTATTTTTATCAAGTGTAGTATTTTATTGAATCAAACTATTCTGCCAGATTGGTTAAAAAAATTATCAGTGCCCCACCTTCACTTTCCCTTCCCTGGAGGCAATGATTTGCCACTTGAATGACTGGCTCTCCACTTGTATCGCTACTTCTTGGTTTTTCATTTTTTAGGCCTTACTGGTTGACTTTCTGCCATAGAAGATAGAGAATTTAGTTCTCTTTGATCCCCTTCCCCCCCAACACATATCCTTCCAGTTCCCCCATTCACCCACTGCAGTTCTATTATAGTTTTGGTGAGATCAATACTCAGTGTTTACATTTTTATGACTATGTAAATAGTACTCACAGCTGAGCTATTTGGTAAACTTAGTTTCCTTTCACAAACAACTTTTTATTTTCCATGGAGCTAGTAATTATCATATGTATGTGTGTGTTTGTGTGTGTGTGTGTATAGATAGATAGATCTATAAATATACATAAATATAAATAAATGTATATAAAATAAATATATATATATTATAAATATATATATATATTTGCCTTTTGTTTGCTTGGTTTTCTATGCACTTATGCTAATGCAACTTCAAATTCTCTCCCAGTTGTCCAGATCTCCTGCCAGTCTGCTCAAACACATCACATGGTCAGTGTTAGCTTGGAGAAATATCCTGGAACCTTCTAACTCATTTATGGGGTCTGGTTACCTTTCATAACTAAATCACAGCAGTTGTCCTGGGTCATGCTTCCACATCATCCTGGAAATATCATGGCCTCTTGAGTTGGATCTCCTTTTTCCTGTACCCCATGTCTTCCTCTTCTTTGTCTTAATCCCCCATTGGGGTAGAATATATCCAACAAAAACCTCTCTGACAAAGGGTGAGGAGGAAGTTCATTTTTTTTAAATCTCAGATGTCTGAAAATGTCCTCCTTCCAGCCTCACCTTTATTGATGGTTTGTCTGCCTGTAGAATTTTCTGGTTGCAAATCTGCTTTCAGAATTATGAAGGAGTGGCTCCACAGTTCTAACTTCCAACATGGCCACTGAAAAGTATGATGTCATTCTGATAACTGTTTCTTTATATGTTTTCTCTCTGAAAGCCTGTGGGATCTTAACTTTGTCCGATGTGCTCTGAAATTTCACAGATTTGCATTGATATGGGTCTATTTTTATTCATTGGGTGGGGCACTTTTTGTGTCCTTTTAATATGGACACTCATATCTTTCAGTTCTGGAAAGTTTGTATATATGTGGGTATGTATTTGTCTGTCTTTCAACTCTGGAAAAAAATATTTTTTCTTCTTGATTTCCTCCCCTCACTTTGTCTCTTCTTTTTTTTTCTGGGACTCTTAAGGTTTGCATATTGGACTTCTTCAAGTCATTTTCTACTTTTCTTAAATCTTCTCTCCTATTTCCTATTTTTTTGCTCTATTTGTTGGAAGATTCTTCAACTTTATCTTTTAACACCTCTGCTGAGTTTTTCGTTTTTGCTCTCATATTTGTAATTTCTAAGAGCTCCTTTTTCCTCTATGAATGTTTCATTTTAATAATGTTTCTTTTTAATCTGTTTCAGGATTGCAATGTCTTATCTCCCTAAAGATATAAAGACACAGAATTAGGAGATACACACAGACACACACAGACACACACACACACACACACACACCCATTCTCTTCTTTACAAAGTCTCTACTTCCTCGAAATTGCTTTATTTTTTTTAAACTTGTTTTGCTTTCTCTTTCATATGAGACTTTCCTCATCTATGTGATGGTCCTTGGTTATCTTTACATGTTTAAGGCGCTGAAAACTTGGTTGGAAGCTTTAAAACATGAGTGGCCTTGATTGAATGTTAGCTTCCTCATAGGGTGATCTGGCTGGAACCCCAATGTCAGTTTCTTGGGGTGTTTCCTCTTGAATTGGTCAGGTTTTTCAGATTAAACATGTCTATTCTTTCACCTGGAGAGTGAAGATCTGGCTGCCAGTGTCCTGGCAGCTGATTGCTTCAGAGATTTGGTGGGATAAGTTGGGCTCCCTTTCCACGTTCTCACAGCTGCCTGAGGATTCAGCTTGCTCAGGCTTATCGTCATTCCTTCCACCATGTTGCTACCATGGTCTATATTCCCATTTTTCCACTCTTGTTGGCTTATGCCTTTAAAAAATTTTTAAGATTTTGAGAGGTAGTGAAAATAGATGTATGGATTCAACTGATCATCTTAATCAATTGGAATCCACTATTGTCTTCTCTCTTCATTTTTGGCTAGCCACAACAACAAAAAATTGGATTTGTTTAAGTTACAGGCTCCTATGCTTTGTCTCCCCAGGGATTACAGTGATATTTGTTGAGTATCCTCTAGTTGACGGTTATTTTTCTCACTCTCGGACTTATTTGGTTTTCACTACGACCTAGTAAGGTAGCTATTAGTCCTCATTTTTAAGTACGAGAAAACTGAAAGGTTTTCTTATCCAGGTTGAGAAAGGTTGAGTCTTATCCAGGCTCCATTAGTTGGTAAGGAGCTGAGAAAAGACTCAAAACCAGATTTCCTGGTCCGAATCTGACTTTTCTTTTATCACCTACATCGGGCTTTTTTGCCAAACACTTTCTGTAGTCAACAGGCAAAGCACCCTCTCTCAGCAGGGGACGGCTATGGTAAGAAGTTCCTCCTGATTAACAGGTGAAACCTGTCTCTTTAACATCTTCCCATGGATCCTGGTTCTGCCACCTTTGGCTACATAGTGGCTTTGGTTTTTCTTCCCCATGGGAGGCCTTTCACTATTTGTATTCAGCTGTCATGGGGTATAGATGAAGGAGAAAGTTAAGGAACTCTGAAGATAAGATGAGTGCTGAAGTTGTCCTTGGTCATGGCCGGGAGGTGTGAGTGAGCTCCCAGAACGCTCCAAGAAAGATGGTAGTAACAGATGAGAGGTGGGCAGATCCCAGCAGTGAGGAGGGCAGAGAGGTCGTGGTGCATCTGAGTGGCAGGAAGCTCAAAGGAGGAGCTCTTGCCTATGGGTGGAGAAGCTGTCCCTGCCTCCTGGCCTCAGCATTAGGTCATAAAAAATTCATGTGCCAGATAAGACACAGATGTGGAGGAAACAGTGGGTATATAGGTTGAAGATGGGGAAGAGTTCATTTAAGAGAATAAGGTTCAAATAAGGTGAAGTGAAAAAGAATTGAGAAGAGAGTTGGTGAAAGGCAGAGTTGGGGAAAAGTAAGCTCAGGACAATTCAAGGGTGTACGTGTGACCTTGAGTCAATGAAAAAACATGCAATTACTCCACCCCTGGCCCCAGGCAGTTGAAGACAACACCAAGGCAGCAGGAGCCTTGCTACTGTCTCTCCCTTCTTCCAGTGGAAGCATAGACTGTGGGGGAAGCCTGTGTCCTCACCTGTGGCATGCCCGGGCTTGCCACCTGGCCCACAGGGTTTTTTCTTGTCCATCACTACTAAAGGCACTGGATAGAGCATTTGGTCTGAAGCCAAAGCAAATAGCAGCTGAGAGACACACAACAGTTGGCGTCTGGCTCAGATGGCTCTGGCGCCTTCCTAGACCACCCCCCTTCCTCTGAAGAAGTCTGCCCAGCTCGGTGAAAACTACAACTGACATGTGTGCAGTGCTTTGGGATTTCACAGGCACCTCTACATATGGGGTCTCATTTTATCCTCCCAACTGTGCTGGTGGTAAGTTTCATGATTCCCATCGTACAGATGAAGGAATGTCCAGCTCCCTCCCTTATAACCAAGTGACACCGAGTAAGTCATTAACTCTCTCTGAACCCCAGCTTTCTTAGTAATAAAATGCGAATAAAACTTACGGAAAAGTTGTTTTGAGTGTTAGATAGGATGACATATGTACAGGGCTCACACAGAGCCAGGATCCCATAAATGATCATTCTATATTCCCACTCAAATGATTTACCCCAGTTCACTCAGCCAGAGAAAGGCAGAGTTGGGGTCCCCATCTGTCCTTGCCACTAAGGGGTGGGCCATTCCTAAAGGTTGAGAGGAATCATTTATAAAGACAGCTTTAGTGACTGTGGTAGATTCTAAGGATGGCCTCCATTCCTAGAGGCATGCTTCTTTGCAATGTGAACTTCTCCCTTCCAATAGAAGGTGGACCCTATTTGCCCTCCCCCTTGAAGCTGGGCTGGCTGTGTGACTTGTTTTGATCAATAATATGTGGCAGAAGTGACCTTAGACCTTGAGTGCCTGCTTTCCCCTTCTTGGTGCTCCGTGATTACCATGTAAGGAAGGCTGGTCTCCTTTGAAGATGAGCAACCACATGGAGAGAGAACTCCAATCATTCCAGTGACTCAAGCCATCACCACAGAAGCACCAGATGTGGGACTGGACCAGCTGGACCAGGCAGCCCCCGAGTTGTCATTTCTTTGCTCCCCAACCCCTCACTTGCAGCTCACTAGAGCACACATGACCCCAGTGAGACCAGGAGAGGAACCGCCTAATTGAGCCTGGCCCAATTACAGACTTTTTTTTAAAAAAGATTTTATTTATTTAATTGACAGAGAGAGACACAGGGAGAGAGGGAACACAAGCAAGGGGAGTGGCAGAGGGAGAAGCAGGCTTCCCCGCTGAGCAGGGAGTCCGATGCGGGGCTTGATCCCAGGACCCCAGGATCATGACCTGAGCCGAAGGCAGTCGCTTAACCAACTGAGCCACCCAGGTGCCCCCAATTACAGACTTCTAAACAAATATATGATCTTCGTTTTAATCTACTAAATTTGAGGTAGATTGTTGTGCAGAAATAGATGACTGAGTCCTTAAATAAGACACTAGGAAAGCGTCTGTAAAATTGCATAGATACTGAAATCAGGTACAAAAGGTACTCTTAACATCATCTTTCTCCTTTAAATTATTTTTGATCCTCCACCATCTTGTAGTCCTTTCGACTAAAGTTGGAACTATGAACCTGATGAATTCACGAAGACCTATTCTTCTGATACATGTAATTCTTTGGATAAATGGACATGGTGTGATCTTATATCTGGGGCTCAGGCTCAGAGTCTCACTGGTTCCCACCTCATCTTTCTAACCAATCAAGGACCAAACCATATATGCCTAATAGAGGGTCTTGGGAATATTCCCAATGTCAAGTTGGGAGTCTGCAGTAAAGCTTGGAACCAAAACTCTGCATCTTGACCCCCTCCGGTCCGTTTGGCCACATGGTGAGAGCATGCTTGCCTCTTCATCATCCCATCAGCATCTCAGAGACCTCTCAACTGTTCTGGAGCAAATAATGCTTAGAAAAGGGGATGCAGACACAGGGAGGATGATAACAAGGTATTTCAGGATAGGCTTATCTGATGACTCCAGCCCTGACCCTGCCTGGATCAACTTGAACGTTTCAAAGGAACTTTGTTCTGAAGGGTTTGAAACGATTCCAGAACAACTTCACAACCAACATGAAACATCCAAAGCAAGCTGTTCTCTGAGCAAGAAGAGCCATGGTGTTCTTTTCAGGTCATGTGGCAGCTCCTGGCCTGAATTTGCCCAAGAACAAGGGGGAAGACTGAAGTGACTTCATGCAGTGTAGAGCAGACCACATTCTCCCCGCAAGCCAAAAAAGAGGCTGGCTTCAAAGAAATTAATCTGTGGGCCAATGGGAACAACGCTAGTAAAACATTCACCGGCTCATCAGCTCATCTTTAAAGTGAGATGGATAATGTGAGTCACAAGCCACCTGCGAGGCCTACTTTGCAATCTGGGCAGGTGGCTGTGTAGATTCTAAGGTCCCTCCCTCCCCTACTTAGGCTGAGTCCTGGTGGCCCTATCCCTGATATACTGGGATCGATTCCCCTCCATCTCTCTCATAGTCCATCTTGTTCTCTTGGCCAACAGCAGCAGTGAGGCAGAGGAGTCAGGAACAGCTGAAATGAGTTTGGTTTCCGAGCTCTGCCTTCCCTGCACACTCCCACTGTCCATGGAGAGCAGGCAGGAGACAGGCAGGGGTGGCAGGCTGGGGACCTCCGCTGCTTACTGCTGGGTGCCCAGAGCTGTGGTATGCAGCCCACTCGTCCAGCCCACAGGTGGTCAGTAGCATTTATGGAGGCCCTGAGGGGGCTCTGGAGGAAAGAGCTCGAGCACAGACTGCTCGAAAGACACTAGGGATGAGGAAATGCGGCTCCAGCACTGACCTGCTGCCTGAATTTAGGTGGATTACTAAATGAACTTTTTTGGCACACTTTACGATATGCCTTCAAAAGTACTTCTGATTAATGATGTGACATGTGTGATATACGATGTATTATTCCTATTTAAGAGATGGAGAAGCTGAGGATCAGAGAAGCAAAGCCATTTGCCCAAGGACACATGGCAAATGGAACCAGAATCCCCTGCCTCCAACCCCTCTGCTTCTCCCACCATGCTTTGCCACTCCTTGGATATTAACTTCTCTGAGCCCAAGCTCCATCATCATTGAAATAATGACAATTTTACTGGGCATTTTCTCTGCGTGAGGTAAGCATGTTACCCATGTTAGCTCATTTAATCCTTAAAATAACCTATGGGCAGAAACTATTTTTATCCCTGTTTTAGAGATGAGAGAGTTGGGGCTTTCAGAGATCAGCAACGTGCCCAGCCAAAGCCCAAGTTCTTAGCCACCTTGCCATATATGTTCCCATTGGTGACTGGAATGATTTTCCCCACCTACTTACCTCATCAGGCAATACTGATGACAAAATTAGATGATGGATGTGAAAACACTTTTTGAAAGTTAAACATACGAGGCTCAAATATAAGGAAAAAGAAGAAATCTCTACTTCTGTGGACCTTATACCATAACAAAGCCCAAACTCACTTCCAACAACCTGACATAACAAGTCCTCACTGACATAAAGCAGCAGACTCAGTTCCAGAAAGGAGTTGCAAAGGGAGGGTGATGGAGGTCAGAAGCCCCAGTCCTGGAGGTGACTTCAAAGAAGGGAGTTTTGCTTAGGTTCCTGGCAATACGGCAGGGCACCGAACATAAGAGAGGAGAAGGATTCCAAGCAGAAACTGTGGCCAGCAGGGCCAGGCTGCCCTGTCCAGGGGAAGGTAGGCAGGAGTCCAGGCAGGGACAGAGATTCTAACAGAAGTGAGTGGAAGCATGCTTGAGGCCATAGTGATGAGTATGTGTGCATGTGTGTGTGAGTGTGTGAGCATGTGTATGTGAGGACATGCATTCCTGTGTGTGTAAGCGCGCGCGCGCACGCGCGTGTGTGTGTGTGTGTGACAGGCAGGGTCACTCACCCCTACCCTCTGCAGTGTTATGCGCAATCGCTTTCCCCATTATCTCAAACACAGACCAAAACTCATCCTCCACTGAGCCCTTCTTGCTGCCACAATCCTTGATCCCCCACAGAATCAAAATACACTCTCTGATCTTGGCACAGACTCTTGGTCTCACTTGTGGGCCTTTGCTATGGACTTTTATGTCTCTGTTTATTTTGTGTGTTTCTTGAGTGGCTCATGCCTTTAAAGGAAATGCACCAGCCTTGGCCTGTCATTATGGCCCTTTGCTGGCCGTGGGCTGTGCTCTCCCTGCTCCTGGGATGGCTGAGCCTGGGCTTTTAATTTGCTGTGACAGGAGATAATTGTTGCTTGAGTTTCCACCTCTGAAAATAAACCAGGGTGGTACTTCCCGGCTGGGAATCCACAGAGGCAAGCTCATCCCTGGGGCCTACGCCAGGAGAGGCTTAGCCAGGGCTAGAGTGGCTGGTCTCAGTGTCCTTCACCCCCTTTCCTTTTCTGGATTTCCAAACACACAATTAGTGTTTTCTTTAAGATCTCAGGATGGCAAAGTTAAGAAAGTTCAGGGAGATTTTCTGATAATGTGTGCAAGAATTCTAGAGGTGGGATTCTACGAAATTTTAGACTCTGAGGATACTAAACCCTCCACTCCGGCCTAATCCCCAGTTACAGTTGCATTCAAGTTCAAGCACATCATAGCCTGCCCACCAGGGCTATACTCCATGCCTTTTTCTTCTTTTTAAAATATGACATCATGCATAGACATAGCTGGGCCAAGTCCCACCAGTCAAAGCAGTCTGAATTACAAGTCAGGTCATGGGCTTTGGATAAAAGGCAAGTCCCTTCTTATCTATAACGTGAGGTATCTGGAGATGACCTGCTAAGGTTACCTCTGGCACAAGGAACCATTTCTCTTGGACTCCACTCAGGGGCTTGTCTCACCAGAGCTGAACTGAGCACAAGGTATTACGAGGCCTGCATGGGTCATATAAGTACAGATGATATAAAGATTCTGAGAGTTGTACATTTTAGCTATGTCTTAGGACAAAGGGAACACAGAAGGAGAACTCAGAGGTAGGGAAGCTCATGGTGGTAGAGAAAAATGTGTCCATGAGGATACTGGCGCATATGTTCTGGAGCCCTGCAGAAGATTCCTCCAGGGCTTCAGGTCTCTCTGTTCAAATCCTGTGCCTCTACTCATTAGCTGTCTGACCTTGGCAAAGTTTCTTAACCTCTCTTAGTTTCCCTGTCCATCCCTTGGAGAAGATAAGAGACCTGCCTCCCCGAGCTGTCATGAGGTTTAAGATAGATAGTGTAAGTATGTTGGTTTTTGTGCAGCTCACTAAAAAGTCTTACCTTCCTCTTTTTAGGCACATGGTGAGACTGCATTTCCCTAGCCCCTTGAAGTTGGACTTACCCGTGTGACTTGCTTTGGCCAATGAAATGAGAGTAGAAGGACTCTGTGCTGCTCTGTGCAGAAGCATTTAATAGCCAGTATAAGACACTGTCGTGAGCCCCCTGCCACGGTAACTAGCAAGGCAGATGGAGTAGGTAGAATTTCTTTTATTCCAGGTTGACATGTGAAGAAATGTGGAGTGGAGCCCCCCAGCCAACCTACAGTAAACATTTAATGAGATCAAGAAGTAAACTTATTATTAGCTACTAAGACTTTGGTGGTCTTTATTATTACAGCATAAACTGGCCTACCCTGACCTTAATAATATACATGAAGTGCCTCGCATAGCCCCTCGAACATAGGAATCTAATAATAAATGATAGTTCCTATGTTGATTCTATAACGAAGGCCAGGACCGCCATCGTTTGAAGCAACCACACAGAATCTAGCATTGTTCTGAGCAAACATTTGTACACTCTTTTATAGTGACGCTGGAGGAATTCAAAGTCACTGAAAGTTACCAGAACCCAGGAAAACATGGTGCCAAGGAAAAATGAAACTCTTTCTGGCAACTGGAAAGGGAAGACCACTATCTGCCCAAAGTGTAGAGTTGTTGTGATGTACTTCAGTTTCACCGACCAGAAAGTAAGTAGTGAATGACTAGTTCCTGTCCCCACTTTCAGGAAAGTTATTTCTGGGGCATAAGCCTAATGTACTCTTTGCTCAGAGTAACAGGTAACAGATTCTGGGTACTTGATTCCAATATTTGGCATTGATTACTTAATGTAGACACCAAGATCTTTGTTCATGCCAATACATGTCATAGAAATATTTTCCTCTTAAACTCAGTAAATTATAAAAGTGTGAGAATCTCAGTTACATTAGAGTAAAGGAAGCCACAGTTAAAGAACCTCATCATTGTATCCCAGGGAGTCTCTAGTGACAAAGGAGTTTATTACAAGTATGGAAGAGGCAATGCAAGCAGGGGTTAAAAGCATGATCTTGGATGCCCATGAGATGTAGGTTCACATCCCCGTCCTTTCACTTACCCTAAGATAGTGTGTGCTCAAGAACCTAGAACTGTTTCTCGGATACATAAACAGTAGTCATATACGATGGGTTGGTTGATAATTTTTTATAGTTCTATTATTGCTTTAGTCACTTTTTCGTTCAAAAAATATTTGCTTCAATCTTTTTCCCGTGCCACAACCCCATTTGATTTTCCCAGCAACATTAGGGGATCAGTAATATTGTTCTCATTTTATAAGTAATTAAATTGAGGCACAGAGACAGTAAGAATCTCAAGACCACATAGCTAGTTAAGTGGTAGAGTTAGGCTCTAAACCCAGATGTGAAACAGAGATGTCCCACGAAGTCATAGTCTACAGAAAGGGGCACTTGGGGGTAAATTCCAAAAGCCATACACCTCCTAGAGAGAATGAAGAGGATCTTTTAATACCGCCCAGCCCACTCTGAAGCCCAGTGAGCATAAACTTGATGGGGTATTTAATATAGAAAGGTATGCTGACAAAGAGTGTGAGTCATCTCCTGAGCATAAATACCATCTGTGCAGGGAATGTGTGGTTAAATAGGGGAAATATGTCTCATTAAAAAGTATCCAACTCCCCTGGAAGCCATGCAGACCCAACATGGCAGCTGAGAACCGGCGCTCCTTGCTCTGTGGCCCAGTGGGTCCCCAGAAGGAGCATGTCGACTTGGGGCTCTAAACCAATCTTTCAACATGAGTCTAAAGCTTTTCCAGTAAGGTAAACTCTCCCTCTGGCCTCTTACCTTCTCACATCTTCATTTACATAACAAAGTGACTCTAGGGGCACCTGCGTGGCTCAGTCCCTGAAGCCTCTCATCTGCCTTTGGCTTGGGTCGTGATCCCAGGGGCCTGGAACTGAGCTCCACATTGGGTCCCCCGTGCTTGGCGGAGAACCTGCTTGTCCCTCTCTCTCTGTCTGCAGCTCCCCCTGCTTGTGCTCTCTCTCTCTCTCTGTCAGATAAATAAATAAAATCTTTAAAATAAAATAAAATAAAATAAAATAAAATAAAATAAAATAAAATAAAATAAAAAAGTGATTCTACCTCAGAAAAATCGTGGTTAGGAGGGGATTTTCATTTTTAAGAAACCGGTCAATTAATAATGCACATAAAGAGCACATAAAGATCACCAGCATTTCCTGGACTAAAGGGGAACGTAAAGGGCCAGGGTGTTTCCTGAATTCATTTTATGAATTTCCTTGGTAAGTTCAGGCTTCAAGTTTTGCTAGCTGCTGCCAAGCTGGAGAATTAGGTGCATGCATTTCATGGCCTTTAATTCACTGGTTCAACCAGTATTGCTTGAGCACCCCTGAAACAGAGTATGGTTAGGTTCTGCAAGGGAGGCAAAGATGAATCTCCGGCCCTGGGAGAGCTTGCCGTCTGGGAGGGGAGAGAAGGACCCCCAAGGGAGGTTCTAGAAAGGGAGGGCCTATCACAAAGTACTAGCTGTGCAGAAATTAAAGGGACTCTGGGGTGGAAGAAGACCACAGCCTTTGCGTCAGGTCTTAACAAAGTACCCATTTCATGGGTGAGCCAGTGTTCTCAGGCATCCCCAGTTTGATGTTATCAGTGAGGCATGTTAACATGAACACCTACCTTGCAGCGCCTCTTGGCCGTTGCCTGCATGCTTACAGGATCCTGCACTGCTATCCTAGCCTCCGCTGGGGACTCCCCTAGGAGCCCCGTGCTCACCCCCTGGGAGGGGGGGAGCTGGAGCCCTGTGACACAACCTGCTTCCCCACCCCTGGGCTGTGGGACCTCCCAGGTCCTGTCAGATGCTGCCTCTGTTTCAGCACAAAAGTGTGAAGATTGCCCTGCTCCCCCAAATTTCACAAGATGCCTCACCAGTGGAGTCCCTCAGCCAGACTCACTGAGTCTCAGGATCAGCCTGTGGTGCCTGAAGGGAGAGAAGACCCAAGACCAGGCTCCTGACTCTGTCTGTGTCCTGACTCAACCCCAACCACCTGAGCCCAGACGCTTCCTTCACCCAAAGCCAAGGGCCCGTGCACATCAATTCCTTCAAATAAAGCCTGGGACTGGGGAAGTGACCTCCCCTCCAGTGGCTCTATAATTCATTGCCAAAACAGGAGAGGTTGGAGAGAAGCAAGTGTAAACTGGATGGGACAGTCGGCATGGCCCGGGACTGTCTCAGGGGAACTGGGACTGTCATTGGGATCTGTGGCCACTCTTGCTCCCCATCACAAGGCAGCTGTGCCCGCTACCCACCCCCCAACTCTGTGGACTCAGTGCTTTCCTGGTACTGCATTTACATTTGCCGGCCAAAAGTGGCAAAAATAACACCACGACCAAATTTCAACTGTCTGCCTAGAAATATAAGACAATTACCCGGGGATATGAAGGGAGGATTGGTGTAGAGGTCTGAATTTCCACCACATGGACTCAACCACCATGGAAGCCGGAGGCCCCAGTTTAGGAGCGAGCTGTCTGCAGCCCAGCTGGTGGCATTTTGGGGGGCCAAAAAAGGAACTCCTCTCAGATCAGGGCGCGGTTATCCTCATTTGTAATGAGAGGCTGCGGCCCACTGAAGGGCTCTTACTTAAGACCAGAGTCATCGGTTGCCCGCTGACACCTTGACAAGCCCTCCCCCTGGACTGAAGAGCACAGGGTGTGTAGATGTTTGTCTTGAGGCCGGTCCAGCTATCTTCCCCTACAGCTGGGTTTTCTCTGAGGAGACAGCTGGTTAAAGCTCAGCCCAACACTTACTGACTTTTCTGTGCTTCTGTCTCCGGGGAAATTGCAGTCACCAGCTTGAATGGACGCATCAAGACCTATGGCTCGCTGTCTACACTAATCGCCACTTCACCAGAGATCAAAGCCGCGAGGCCGTGGAGACAGGCTTTCAGCGGCTTTCCCTGCATCCTTTCCTGATCAGAGTGCTATAGCACCTGAATGTCATGATCAGCTCAAGGACTCTTCACTTCAGCTATCTGGTACCAGACTGTGGTGTATTCGATGACTTCACGGTTTGAGTCTAGGCTTAATCTGCCTTGCAAACAACCTTGTGATTAAAAAAAAAAAAAAAAAAAAAAAAAGCCTTCTCCATGTGAATCTATGAAATGGAAGGAGGGGATACTTGGGAAATCCAAAAGGCCCCCATCTAGTCCCGGGGATAGACAAGCACACGGTGAAGAGGAAGCACTGAGCCCGCCAGGTGAAATGCAGCCCTGCACAGTGGGAATGACTGCCATCCTTTGGCACCAGCTCTCAGGAGAGGTGTCTCTGGGACATGCGCCCCTGTCCCTGGCCTCACCCTCCTAGCTGTGAGAAGGGTACCCATGGGATGCCCCCAGACAGAGGAACCTGTAGGGCAAGGCCCAAATATCAGGGCTCCTGTGATCTCCTGGCTGACATCCTCAGAAAATGAACTACAACCACTGTCGAAGCATTTGGATCTTTCTATGCTGCCCCTGTGGGAGAGAAATGTCTATTTTGCACCTGTACCTGCCCTTCATGTTCAGGTGAACTGGGCACAAGGGCAGGGCTGAGTCGGGGGTGAGAAGGGAGGCAGAAGCTCAGCAGAGGAGGGGTGCAGACCAGCTTTTCTGGACACTATGACCACAGCCCCCTAGGAGCCCCATGGTATCAGCTTTCTCTCCATACACTAGCACTGCCTGAGGGCTTCCCGGATACCACCCAAACTCTGGTGCTGGGCACTGCCGGCCTCACCCTTGCTCTGCCGCATGACCTCCCAGGGCCTGACCTGGCCTGCCTGGTGTCCTCTTGCTAGTACCTTCCCCATAGTGTGTACATGGCACTTGGACCAGCAGGTCACCGGGTGGGTTCCAGAGGACCTAGTAGCAGCTCAATAAATATTGGGTGGACAGAGGGATGGATGAATAAGTGAGTGGTAGAATTCCAGCTCCACTTCCTCCCAAGTCAGACTGGGAGGGTGAGGGGAGTGGTTTGAGCTGCCCACCACCCACTCCAGTCTCAAGACTGGGAAGAGAGGCTTAGAAACAAGGGAGCAAGAGGAGGCTCCTTGCTCGGGATGCTTTCCCCAGTGCTGCTGCCATAGGGCCAGGGCAAGGCTCTCCTGTCAGGATGCGGGAGGAAGAGGCATCTCCTCTGAAGCCCTGGCTAGGTGCAGACAACCTCAGCATCTCTCCTTTTGGAGCCTGGATAGTGTCAAGAACACAAAGAACACAAGTGATGAGTGTTTCCCTGACTCTCAGAGCTCCCTCATTGGTTGTCTGTGCTGGGATGATGCCCCTGACTACATGATCCCTACAACTGTCACTCCGGTTCTGAAGAAGAGGAGTTTCCACACACCCAGACTCCATCCAGGGCACCAACCTGCTGCACTCACAACATCACAAGATAAGTTTACTAGTGCTCCAGACTCCTGACAGTAAGCCTGCTCAGTCCGCCTTAAAGACAGCACTTCTTGGCAGCTGGGTGTGGAGGGGGATGTGTTACACCAGGTGTCTTCTGAATCCTCCAGAAAATGCAGACTCACCATGCGGAGTCTGGTAAGTGCCAGAGATGGAAAGGGGGGCCTGGTTGGGTGGTGTTACAGTCAGTTACAAAACTGCAATACAGGGGCGCCTGGGTGGCTCAGTCGGTAAAGCGTCCAGCTCTTGGTTTTCAGCTCAGCTCATGATCTCAGGGTTGTGGGATCAAGCCCGGTGTCGGCATGCTCCTCACTCAGGAGAGTCTGCTTCTCTCTCTCCCTCTTTTTCTCTCTCCCTCTCCCTCTGCCCCTCCCCCACTCGCTCGCTCTCGCTCCAAAATAAACAAATCTTAAAAAAAAAAAAAAAATAATCTTCCAATACAGCCCGTGTGTCCCTGACTTTTCTAAAAGTTAATTCATAAGACCAACAGTCCAGAAGAATGTCTGACAATGGCAGGGGCTCAGTAAATAGTTGTTGATGGACTGGGACTGCATTGTCCCCAGCTTCCCGGGTGCCTAGTGGTGCTGAACCTTCTTCCCAGAGGCCGAGGCGGATCCCAACCACGGCTCTGACCCACCCCAGTCGTGAGGCACAGGTGGCCTCTCCACTTCAGACATCCATACCCCACACTGGCAGGAAGAGAAGCTCTGAATGGTCACATACCTGTGTTTTACCATTAAAAAGAGCAAACTCTGGATACGAGCTCAGAAGGTACTTCTTTCCCCGGGGAAAAAATGGGCTCTGCATCAGGAAGCAAGCTCCTTCCTTGCCCAGAAGATTCGTAGTCAAATGCTTCTAGGGGAGATTATACTACTCCGGATGGTCAGAAACGCCTCCGGCCTCTCCCCGGGCTTCACTGCAATCCGAAGGGACGGCTCAGAGCAGGCTGGTCAGCGCCCTGAGCAGCCGGAGCAGCCCTGGGCAGTCAGCGCATGCGCGCCGGGCACAGGCCGCCATGACAGGTGCGGTGGGTCTGAAGGGAAGGCAAAAGGAGACGATTTTGTGGAGTCTCAGGCTGACCAGAAACCCCCGCCTCGCCCCCAGCCTAGTACTGGGCGTGACCCACAGGGCATCTTCAGGGCATCTCACCAGTGTCCTCCAGCGGGGGTATCTGTCCCACGCTGGCATTTCCGGCACGCCTCCGCCCCCTGACCGCATCTCGGGGGGCTGCCGGGAGCCCGCGGAGCGACGCGGGACGGCGAGTGAGCAAGCTGGCATCCTTAAGAAGGAGGTGTTCGGGAGCGCCCGGGACTCAGCATTCCCTCCCCCTCGCCTTACCAAACGCCAAGATCCACCTTTCCTGAGAAAGAGCTTCTCCAGAACATCTCAGTCTTAGCTCCTTTTGCCGTCCCTGCCATGTGGGCAGCCCCTGGGTGACAGCACTCACCGTCGCTTCATGGGTGGGGGCACCGTACTGGTTGCATGAAGGTCACCAAGGGAGTTTGTTACAAATCCAGATTCCCAGGTCCCACCCAAGGCGTTTCCTGTGGTGGAGGTGGGGCAAGGGGAACAGCAACTCACATTCAGACTCATTCTCAGGGGCTTCTAGGACGCTAGGGCTGGGAATCACTAACAATTAGAGCATAACAACTTTAAAAGTGCATTCAGACATCCCTGCCTCTGTTAGGACCCGTGGAAAAGTCAATTTGACACCCCCACCCCCACCCCGAGACTGTTTTGCTCCCTGACAGCTTTAGAAGAAGCAGTTCTCTCTTTTCCTAAAACAAGGCTGTTCCCTGGCTTCTTTATACGTCCTAGACCAGCAGGAATCTGTGCGAGGCTCCAATGCAATGTGGCCAACAAACCGCCTTCCTAAGCATTCCACAACTCCCACGGATGCAGCTCCCAGCACGTTCCCAAAGCGCTGGAAACGAGTGAGGAGTTTTCCTTCAGGGCTCACCGGATCCCAGAAGCTTCTAGAAGGGGTTTTCCTGGGCTAGCAAGCACTGATGGCTCGGGAAGAGGTCAGACTTGATGCATATTGCAGAATAAACTGCTGGAAATGGCTAAATTCTCCAGATCATGTGAGGGACAGACGTGTATCTTAAAAAAAAAAAAAATCAGAGTGAAGCCAGAGCGTATGTTGCTAACAACAAGACTGAATTAAGTTCTTAGATTCTGCTTGTTGCTAGTGCTTGGGGCAGGAAATAATTCATTGTCCTTTAACTAAACTTCTGTTTACATTGTCTCCTTTGCACCACAGGACTGGCTCAGAGAAGGCCTGTTTCTTTGTTTTGTTTTGCTTTGTTTTTTTAGTCCTTGGTCAATAGGATTTGGTCCCATTGCTCCTCAGCCCAGGGAGCCCTATGGTGGAAGCCATTGCTGGCATAACACAGGCACCTGGAATGAAGGAGGAAGACAGCAGAGGCCAGCCGCAGACCTGGTCCTGCAGTTGGGATAGCACCTGCCCTTTCACCACACTGTCCCTGCCCACTACCAGCTGGACCCCGTAGGACTGACCAGGGGGTTGGGGGTGGAGGGAGGGAGAGGAGGAGCCCTGTCTGCCCTTGTCACATTTGTACGCCCTGTTCTTGGCAAGGGGTTAACGAATATTGACTACAAGAACTATAGGGTGAGGAAACAACAGATGATTGCCAAAGGGGGCTGGGCACACTTCTCTATCTCAGTCTCTTCACACGCTTGTACATATAGTGCAGTGGGGTGGGGGGACGAGGGAGGGAAGGAGACGGGGCAGGAGAGACACTGAGAAAAGCACAAATCGTAGATGTTGCCAGGGGGTAAAGGGAGGGCCCCGTCACCATGCCTTGGAGATGCCAAGCCCATCAGCTGCTCACTTCACTCCATCCGGTTCTAGGCTGGAAAGGCAATGTCTGCCCACCTTGCTCCTCACCCATGGGCTCTGGCCCCCAGCATGCCCCTGGGGAAGCAATGTGAAATCCTGCTTCTTTCCTGGGTTGGTTCTTTTTCTCTTTAAACTCAAGAAGCCACTGGTTTGGTCTCTGGTTTGCCCATTTCGTGACATCTGGGGGCATGAGGGGGCCCCACCTCTTCTCAGTCTTGCCAGTCAAGGGTGGGGAGAGAGGCCCCGGGAGCCAATGTTCACAGGGCGACGAGGGTGGTATCCAACACATGTGACCCCTCCCTTCCCGCGCTGCACTCTTCCTGGCAGAGGCGTGTCAGGACGACGTCCGCTTCATCCATCTACATGCTCAGGGCCCTATGGTGCAGCAGACACCCTCGGTGAAGAAAGCTGCCTCTCTCATGTGCAGTGGAGAGATCCTACTTTATATACATCTTTCTACTTTTTAAAATAAGAGGAGAAAATTGCTGTTCTTTTGGCTCAAGCAAAAATAAAACAGGGTTTGGGGTTTTTTTTTTTTTTTTGAAAATCCTATTTAAAGGGTTCATTATCTTACAGGCTGCTAACTATATACTCTGAGCCACACTCAATAAAAGCTTCATATAACTGTCTTTGAAATTAACAGCCACCTCTTGTGCTTTTCAAGTTATTAAAGACGTTGGCATGGTAGAGAGACTGTAAACTTTCTATACTGGTGATTAGTCAGCGGGACCACATCCCACCAAATCCCCCAGGGCGCTCCTAACAAAAAGTTCCTTGTGACCCAAGCACCAATTTTTCTTTCTTGTCTGCTCATTCTAATTCCACTCAATTACTCCTGAGCAAGCTGTTTTATTCCTGTCAACTCATGTTATTTACTGGAGCCTGTCAGGAGGACTGAAGTGGAGGCCGATATTATGTAGGATGTTTTGAGACCCATTAAAACACTTTAAAACAATCACCTATTGTGATAGTCACAGCCCTGTGTAGGGTGGCCTTGCCTGAGCCGTTTGGAGCCTGGATCACTTTATTTATATGCTATTAAAAGTTTCAGATTAAAATGGCTTTTCTTGCTACAAAAACTCTGGACCTGGGAACCCAGGACCTGGTCTGGGTTTCTGGAGGCTTCTGGGCAAGATCCGAAAGTAAACAGATTAAGTATGCATGTGTGTGTAAGGGTGTTATCCAGGAACAGCTCTGTCTCTGACTAATGGGCTGAAGAGGAATGGGGGTCAACAGGCAGCCCCAAATACCCAGAGAGGCTTGCCTTCTGGAAGAGAGGGCAGTTTCCCTGGGAGAGTGTGTGTAAGAACAGTCTTCCTCTGAAGATGGAAAGGTTCCCTGCTGTGTCACTCTTGGTACATCATTATCCCATCATTATTTATATATTCACCGAACAATTTGTAGGAACAAGGCTCCATGCTTAGACTTCCTGCTGGTGTAAAGCAGATAACTTCATAAGTCCACGGTCCTTGCATCATCTGATGAAGGATCCGCTTTACTGGCGGCGGGCAGGGTGTCAGGTGCCAGGTGAGCATGTGCAGCCAGCGATCTGAGCCGGTGAGGGATCAGAACAGCCTCATTCTGTCCTCCCAGCCCCCACCCCCAGCTTCCTCTTGCCTCGCACTGTGGCCTCCCGTGCTCCTGCTGCTCACCCTCCTCTCTTCTACACCTTCCACCCCTGGTGACCACGGCAGCCTAGACAGCCGCTGGGGATGGAGGTTGACTCCATTGTTTTGGAGCATTTTTCTTTTTGTTTCATTCATTGCTCTAGGCACTCAGAACCCACCACGGAAGCTGCGCTCAAGGTGGGGTGCACGTAGAGAATTTTCACTTACTGAGCCCCCAAATCTGGAATTCAGATTTGGGGACTCAGGAGACAAAAAGGTCTCCTTTCCTCAATGATTCTAAGATGCTCTGTGATTTCAGTGGTTGCTGTAGTCTCAAAACAAGGCTCAGAAAAAGCCCAAGTCAAAACAGCGTGCATCACCTCACACACTTCTAGGACATGGTTTTCCCACAAGTGCCTCATCTGTTCGCACCTACCATCCTCTCCCCGAGCCAGGGGATGGAGGGGGTCAGCCCACAGCAGCACGGGCAAGGGACATGAGCCTGCAGGTCTAAGAGCTCTGTGCCATTGGGCGCATCAGCACTCTTTCTTCAAATGCATGAAGAGAAAGTTGAGCTAGACCAGCACTCTGGGCTCCCAGAGATGCCAATTTGGGCTCCAAGAAAAGTTGCTTTCCAGTCAGACCCACTGAGGACACACCGCCCGCTATGTCCCCAGTTCCAAGACTCGCATCCCGCTCCCATGAATTTAGAAAGAGCTGTGCTCGCTGACGTCCAGAACTCTTCCCAGCTGGAAATTCTAAGATGCAACGACTAGGTAATGTGAATACCAAAAGTTATAAGACGTTTGCCTGAGGCAGTGGTTTCTACCCTGGCTGTGCGCAATAATCATTTGGGGGAGATACATGAAAAACAAAACCCGCAGACCTCTCTCTCTCAGCCCCCGGGGTTGTGATTCATCAGGTCTGGGGTGAGCCCAGCATCTGCGTTTCCAACAACTCCCCAGTCAGCTGTGATGGGTAGCAGACGTCACACTGAGCATTTGGGGGCCCCATTTAGAGCCAGACGCTTTCACAGGGCAAGGAAATGAGGGAAGAGCTAAAGCAAGTTTTTTAATTGCTCACTTCTGTTCACAGGAAGGCTAATGGTGCCTGGCGTTGTTGTGAGAAGATACTTCACCCGACGTCAACAGTCTCAGATGCAGTGAGGCAGAATTTGTTTTGTTTTGTTTTAAACCTCAGACTGACACTCAGACTCTATCCTATAGGCAAACATCTTCTGGCTTAATGGGTAGGTAGCCATCGCCTGGAGCCAGAGGGAAAGGGGGATGTTGGCCACCCACCCCAGGAATTTTGGGGACCTGAGAGAAGGGCCCCTGTGAGACATGGCCTTCTCAGTGTCCCCTGGCTACAAGACCCGGCCTTCTGTCCAGGGGCTCAGAGTTTAGGACAGAGAAAGCAGGAGGTCAGGAACAGGGCCAGATCAGCTTCTGAGGCCAGCAAGGCTAGTTCTTCCAGGCCAGGCCGAGTTCCTCAGTGAGGAAACACTGCTGCTCGTGCATCCCTGGTCCTCATATGCACACATACAGGAGAGCAGCTCGGCCTCCTGCCCATGGGTCAAGTGCCGCCTGCTGACTGAGAGAGTCTGGTATCCTCAGGAGGACAAGCCAGAAGTGATGACTCTTTCATAGACTGAAGTTCAAGGTGAAGAGCAAGCCCAGAAAATAAGTCTTATTACTACTCCCTCACATATGTTCTACAATCCAGACACACTGGATGACTCACTGCTGTTTATACAGATTGTATTCTCCTCCTTGAGCCTTAGCTTCTGTTTTTCCTTCCCCACCCCTGTCTGTTGGACTCCTACACATACTTCAAGGCCTATGCCCAATGCCTCCTCCCCTGATCTCTCCAGAAGATGCAGTGAGATCACTCCCTTCTGGAACTGGCAGAGTGTATTGTTTGTACCAATCAGATGGCATTTTTCTTATACAGTCGTGTTTTCTATCTCCCTCTATTGTAAGCCCCTGGCCCCAGCATGTTTCAACATTGTGCTTTCTATGTAGCAGGAACCCAGGGAACGTTTATGGAATGGAAAGTATTTTTCTTGCTGACAGTACTTGCAAAGCATCACAGCCCTTGCTACCTGCTGGCAGGCTACCCTTGGACCTGCCTCCATTTCTGCAGCATTGTGCCATCATCAAGCATGTGGCGTGACATTGACAGAGCCGGGGCGGGGGGGGGGGGGGGGTGCCTCCTGAGCAGAGCCAGCATCTTGACTGGAGGGTCTGGATTCCTTGGAGTTCCAGGCCCCACATGGGGTTGAAAGACACTCCAGTCTCCCTTGAATTTGGAATCCTCCTTGAGAAATTATGAAAAAATGGAAATTTATTCCACTGAGAATAAAACCTGGGTGCATACATGGATCACATTTTGCAACAGATGGGTAACTTATCTGATCAGTAGGACAGACCATTTGTCATAATGTAACACATTATTTCCCATCGTTGTTATCTAGAGTTTTCATGTTTATAAATCTTAGCTTCTTAAGAATGCCTAAGCTTCCTGAGAACAGAATAAGCGACTTGCACAATGGTAGAAAAGCCACGGGTGTTAGAATCCGACAGATCTGGATTCGAAGCTTGGCTTCATAGCCAAACACCTCGGGCGGGCTGCTGTACTTCTCTGAGCTCGTTTCCTCACTTCTAAAATCAGAGCAATATGGGCGCCTGGGTGGCTCAGATGGTTAAGGGTCTGCCTTCGGCTCAGGTCAGGATCCCAGGGTCTTGGGATCGAGTCCCGCATCGGGCTCCCTGCTCCTTGGGAGCCTGCTTCTCTCTCTCTGTCTCTCATGAATAAATAAATAAAATCTTTAAAAAATAATAATAATAACAAATAAATAAAATCAGAGCAATAAGGCCCAGCCCTCTGGGAGCTAAACATCCCAACTGTGCAGACTCCTGGTGCGTCACCGGTCATAAACTCGGTGCTCCACGTCTGCCCCTCCCTTTTCTCCTCCTCTGCTCTTCCCGTAAAATGCACAGGTTCTCCAGGATTTCTGCAACCATGTTTGCTGAACCTGAAATTGAGGGAAAGTGATTCTAGCATACTTATATAGGATGAGCATACAAAAACAGCAGAAATTAGGACGGTCTCAGGAAAAGCAAGATGTGAGGCCACTGTATGAGGACTCCTTGTTCATGAGAACGAAACAAAAAGAAAAATGCTCCAAAACAATTCATGCCACATATCAAGGTCTTAATGTGATTTCCAGATCACCACTTCACTTTGGGCCATGAGACAGAGGGTACGAGGAGACAAGAAGGCCATCCTCCTTCCCTGGGCCCCGCAATGGGAGGCACCTTCTCAGAATTTGTCACCTGGACACTTCGTTTCTCTGACTCCCAGGAGAAGGGTTACAGGCAGTCTGTCTACATGCTGGCCCTGGGTCGCAGTGTCCCATTTCCCGTGCATACTTTCATCCTGTGATGTTTGTCTCAGCAGCACATGAGGACATTAAGCACCTGTTACGTAGTCTATAACTTGAGACTCAAACTAAGAAAAACAAATGAGCTTATGCTGGCCTTGGGTATTTCCAGTAGCTGGAAATTCCCGCTGCTGGGGACCTAGTGAAGGCGTCTCAATCCAGCATTCTATAGATCTGGCTGCAGGACCAAAGCCCCCTGACCAGAGAGGTGGGCAGAAAGAAAGCCTGTTGATGACCAAATCTCTTTTCAACTCAAACTGCTGTTTTCGTCTTGATGTACGTGCGGTTATGTTGTTGTTGATGATGGGTTTTTTGTTTTTTTTTCTTCCCCCAAGTTTCAGAGAAAAGAGAGGCACGTCTTTAATTCACTACCCAGGAAACAGCGAGTGTGCTCCTCTTCCAAAATCCCCATCCAAGAAGCTGATAGCAGGGCTCTGACACAGCCCGCCTGTAGGCACACCCCGAGAAAGTGGACTCTGTGCCAACCAGGGCCTGCGGAAGGACACTTCCAGGGCTCTGTCCCTTAAAAGCACGGATGGTTGTTCGTCAAAGTGGATTTAACTCACAGCCTCCAAGCCAGCAGCTGTCTTGGCCACAGACGTTGACCCTATGCTGCAGATAGACAGGCATCGCGTGTAATTACCTGGAGCATTTGCCACACTGTGGAGTAAACTCAGGGTCTTCCCACCAGGGACGTTTCTGTGATACAGTGGACTGGATTTGGCCTGAGAAAGAATAGTTGTGGTGTACACTCCATCCCAACTGCTTGTTCCCTCCCCTTGACCTACCCTTTGTGGGAAGCCAGGAATGCCAAATATTTCTTGCAGCTCTGCTCAGGCCTTTACTTTATTTACACTCCTCCCTGCTCCGCGGCCCCAGACCTGGCCCTCTTCCTGGCCAGCTCCTGGTCCTCTGTCTCTCTCCTTGTTGAACGACTGCAGTTTTTGTCGGAGATGGTATCCCAAACGTATTTCAAATAAAGAAAGACGAAAGCTTTTACGCTTTCATAAAATGATGCCCACTGGACCGTGCGCCGTGGTCTGGTAGGGATCAGGAGCCCTCCCCACGTGAGCAACGTCCTTGATAGTGACAAAGTGTTTCAAAGTTTCTAGGCTGTAGATACAATAACTTTTCTCAAAACATGAAATGAGAGTCAGTCAAATGCAGACCAAATGAGCACAAGGTGGAAGATAGATGGGGAACATTTTTACAGAACCCACTGGCCACTCTGTATGTTTGTTTCCTGAAGGGCAAAATTAAGCCCTCAGATCAGGTCTTTCATTTTTTGGTTTTGTTTCTAATTCTAGAATCTCCTCCAACCACAGTGGGAAGGCAAAGTGGGACGAGGACTTCTGTAGTCATTGCTACACATTTATGAAGACATTTTCTTCAACAAATCTGTTTTACCCCAAAATACATTCTCAAAATTATTTCCAGGCAATATAACTCTGGAGGTGGGGCCTCGAGAAAGCTATATATGTCTTCAGTGCAAACCTACTAAAGAGAAAATTCAGGCATCCTGAATAGGTCTCCTTTGGCTAGCATAGCCATGTGTCCCCATTTGCCTGGGACAGCCTCCATTCATATCTGTTGACCTGGTGAGATTATTAATAGTGCCCTCTTTCCAAAGTGTCTAGTTCAGATGCTAAATTATATGGACATCCCACCTGTCACCGAAGGTACCATGTCTTATGTCCATGTCAAGTATTGCATACAAATAATGAGTTCTGCAGCTGGTCTGGCAGTTGGCCTGGCTCTCCAGAGAGAAGGGGTGACATCTGAACACACAGGTGGCACAGTGGTCTCAGAGTCAAGAGACCTGTCCCTCGGGGCAAGTCTTGAGCTTTGCACCCAGCTGCTGGCTACACAACATCAATGAGATTATTTAAAAACCTCGGGCTTGAAAATAAGACACTTGGCTTTAGATTAGAAGGTAAAGGAGACCACTGGGTCTCTTCCCCCTCTCGAGTCCTCCTGCTCCTACAGAGTGGACGGCGACGTTGCTGGCTGCAGCAGGGCCCCCTCAGCCCCATTTTCCTTCTTTGCCTGGAGAGGTGGAACATCCCCGTGTAGAGAGCAAAAGACAAAAAAACAAAACAACACCCAATACATCTTTATCAGCAGATGCCTAAAATACATTAGGGACTTTGGCCTGGACGTTATTGCTTGCCTGGGTAAGCTATTGGGACCACTTGGTATCCAATATGAATCTTCAGGTGGTGGGAGAAAGTCTGGAGACAAGGTGGAAAGTTGCAGAGAGGGGACTGACTTGTGGTTACATGCCAGACTCTGGGCTCGAGGTGAGACTATTTGCTTAATGAATATGTGAATAATTGTATCGGTGGGGGGGGGGGTTGTCCTCTCTTAATTATTTTGAATACATTAGAGGGTGAACAAAAATTCATAGAAACATATGTAGTCATTTGTGGACATTTTTCCAAAAAATAAAGCATTTTGGTATGTTTCATTTTCCTCCTTAGGCAAAGCTCATTTATAATTCCGACAATGTGTTTATGAAATTAATATTCAAAAAAACTTGTTCAGTCTGTGTAATTTTTTATTTGAACTGGGGTTAATTTTAAATGGATTGAGAAGCAACTTGTAAAGCTGCAAAATGCTTTGCCAGCTTCTGAGCTAGCCATGACACTGATGGACAAGAGACAGATGTGGGCTCTGTTAGCAACACTCGCCTGCCAGGTCCCACTCGGTTGCCTTCAGAGTGATGTTGCACAAAAGAAATGCCTTTGATTAGATTCTAGGGCTAAAAGAAGTTGAACAAAAAATGAATTGTCACACCAATCCACAGCCATTTGCATGAGCCATGATACCTCAATAGGGTAAGACGCAGGAGCGTTGAGAAAAGGAAACATGTTGGTTTTAATGTGGGATTCTCTTTCTTCCCTGTTTTACACCTGGGCTACTGGCTGAGGGCTAACTAGTAGAATATCCAGAATTGGAAAATTATCAATGGACTTTAAAGATATCTCTGAATTCTGTCATTTATTTTGGAGAGACCTTCTGACATAGGGCATGCGCCAATCAAATAAGGAACGAACACAGCGCAAGAGCTGAAATAAAACTCAAGAGAGCCCATACCCACACACTGGTGAGCTGAACAACCTGGAACCAGTTTTTGGTCATTTACAATTAGAGTACTTGTGTTTGGTAAACGGCTTTTGAACAACTTTTCCTATGTTCTTTACTACGTGCTTTATCACATATTGTCTCCTGCATTCAAAGAACGCCTCCGTGTAGCTACCACGGGACTCAAGTCACAGCAAGGGCTCTGTTGACAGACTTCACTGACTGCCTCCCCTTCCTTTCACTAATTAACGTTCTTGACATCTGACTTGACAGTAGCATTGGAGAGGCGAACACACAACTTCATAAGCACGTATAATCTTCTTGGTGTGGGGTTATTACCGAGTCAGTACTGTTTCCAAAATACAGTTTAATTGGTCAGTTACAAGTTTCTAAGATTCCTGTTGTTTCCTATTCGCTTCCGAACCCACCAGGGAATTCCTCTGCAATGAACCTGGTATGGAATTATTCAGCTCTTTTTAAAAAGAGCTGCCTTTGTGAAACAGTTGGAGCATACTGGAGTTGCTTATTTATAAATGTGAAGAGTGTTTGGGCACATGGTGTGTGTGATATGGATATCATTTTGTCATGGCGCCAAAATGGATGTAAAGAGTAGTATAAATATATACTACCTATAAATACACAAACATACTTCGACGCATATGTATGTATAAGATGTATGTATAAGTACGTATGTTTATGTGTGTACATACAATTCTCCTCTTCTAAAGAAAGTGCTGTTTCAACCTGGACCAAATGGTGTTCCCTCGACGCATCACAAATAGCAGGCAGCATCCTTTCTGGTATCTCTTTTGTATTTGCCATGTTTCACTACCTCAAAGATGTAACCTTACAAAGCAGGAAAGAATGTCCAATGGCAAAAAGACAGTCTCTTCAACAAATGGTGTTGGGAAAATTGGACAGCCACATGCAGAAGAATGAAACTGGACCATTTCCTTACACCTCACACAAAAATAGACTCCAAATGGTTGAAGGACCTAAATGTGAGACAGGAGTCCATCCAAATCCTAAAGGAGAACACAGGCAGCAACCTTTTCGACCTTAGCCGCAGCAACTTCTTCCTAGAAACATCGCCAAAGGCACGGGAAGCCAGGGAAAAAATGAACTATTGGGATTTCATCAAGATAAAAAGCTTTTGCATAGCAAAAGAAACAGTCCAGAAAACCAAAAGACAACCGACAGAATGGGAGAAAATATTTGCAAACGACATATCAGATAAAGGGCTAGTATCCAAAATCTATAAAGAACTTATCAAACTCAACACCCAAAGAACAAATAATCCAATCAAGAAATGGGCAGAAGACATGAACAGACATTTCTCCAAAGAAGACATCCAAATGGCCAACAGGCACATGAAAAAGTGCTCAACATCACTCGGCATCAGGGAAATCCAAATCAAAACCTCAATGAGATACCACCTCACACCCGTCAGAATGGCTAAAATTAACAAGTCAGGGAACGACAGATGTTGGCGGGGATGTGGAGAAAGGGGAACCCTCCTACACTGTTGGTGGGAATGCAAGCTGGTGCAACCCCTCTGGAAAACAGTATGGAGGTTCCTCAAACAGTTGAAATTAGAGCTACCGTTCGATCCAGCAATTGCACTACTGGGTATTTACCCCAAAGATACAAATGTAGGGACCCGAAGGGGTACGTGTACCCCAATGTTTATAGCAGCAATGTCCACAATAGCCAAACTGTGGAAAGAACCAAGATGCCCATCGACAGATGAATGGATAAAGAAGATGTGGTATATATACACAATGGAATATTATGCAGCCATCAAAAGGAATGAGATCTTGCCATTTGCAACGACGTGGATGGAACTGGAGGGTGTTATGCTGAGTGAAATAAGTCAATCAGAGAAAGACATGTATCACATGACCTCACTGATATGAGGAATTCTTAATCTCAGGAAACAAACTGAGTGTTACTGGAGTGGTTGGGGGTGGGAGGGATGGGATGGCTGGGTGATAGACATTGGGGAGGGTATGTGCTACGGTGAGCACTGTGAATTGTGCAAGACTGTTGAATCACAGATCTGTACTTCTGAAACAAATAACGCAACATATTATAAGAAAAAAGGAAAAGAAGAAGATAACAGGAGAGGAAGAAAAGGGGCGTATGTCAGAGGGGGAGACGAACCATGAGAGATGATGGACTCTGAAAAACAAACTGAGGGTTCTAGAGGGGAGGGGGGTAGGGGGATGGGTTAGCCTGCTGATGGGTATTGAGGAGGGCACGTTCTGCATGGAGCACTGGGTGTTATGAACAAACAATGAATCATGGAACACTGCATCAAAAACTAATGATGTAATATATGGTGATTAACATAACAATAAAAAAATTAAAAAAAAAAAGAAAAAAAAAGATGTAACCTTGTGTTCGATTTCCTTTATTATTCCTCTGATTAACATCAATGCCATCTTTAAAATTAAGCTGGAAGTATATTAATAATTACTGTAGAAGTATAATAAATATACAAACGTCTGCTTGTACAGAATGTAGAATTGATTTGATCCCAGATAGACCAAATATTATCAATATATTAATAACAACAGAGATAATAGGTTGCAGACAATAAATATTTACAACAACAGATTTCTTTCTATGAATATCTTGGAGATCTAAAACTATGAATTAGGAAGAGCATACACCTAATAGCAAGTTTTATTTACTAGATGTATTAGTTATTAGTCATTTTTAACTGTTACCCCATTTATTTCACAGAGGAAAAGTTTTACATTTCAAAAGTAAGATCAAATGCAACCTTCTCTTGACATGATTTAATAGATCTTTGTGCTCCTTTCTGGCTACATTTTGAAATAATTTTAGACTTCAGTGCAGGAATAGTACAGAAAGTTCCCTTGACTCTTCACCCAACTTCCCCTATTGTAGTGTCTTACACAACCACGGCACAAAGAACCCACCAAAGGATTAACATTGATACAACACAAATAACTACTCTATAAACCTTACTCACATTTAAGCAGTGTTCCCACTAATGTCCATTTTCTGGTCTAGGAGCCAATCCAGGATCCCACATTGCCCTTACAGCCTTCCAACATGTCCCTGTCCTTTTGTGAGCACTTCCTTATTACCTGCCAAGCTCCTTTTAAAAGAATGGGTCAACTGGTTTTTATAAAGTTGATATTCATGAATCACAACAAACTCAAACAATACAGAAAACTACCAAAAGCAATGTAAAAATTGTAGAAAATTTTACTATGGAAGCACATGACCAGAAAGAACAACTATGAACTTTTGGTAAGCACCATTCCTGACATCTCTTTCTGCATAGATATGGTTGAAAGGATAGAGAGATAAATTGACAGAATTTTGATGGAATGAATTATTTTTAATAGAAGTACTAATAACAACTACTAAAGCTATTTTTAATAAAAAGCATTAAATATAATTCCACTTGAATTTAACAGAAGAAGAAGAAACCAAAATAGAATTAGATGTGCTGAATTTCAGGTGAACATTTCCTTATAAAAGACATGTCCTAAATTATCTCACCAAAGGCAAGAAAAAGATTATGAAAAACATTTAGATATTTATCAGTTAAGTTTTGTTGCCTAATGAACCTCTCTAAAGCTTTGTGGCTGAAAACAAACAGCATTCATCAGAGCACGCAGTTCTATGGGTCCTGGTCTGTGGGGGCAGTTCTGCTGCTCTGGGTTGGCTGATCTTGGGTGAATTGCCTACACATCTACGGTCAGGACGTGGGTCTGAGCCTGGTTGCCCTGGAATCACTTCATCATGTGTGTGGTGAGACTTGGTCATCTCTCAGCAGGGGCCAAGGGGGTGGCCCGGTTGTGTGATCTCTCATCCTCCAGCACAATAGCCCTGGCCTGTTTCCATAATGGTAGCAGAGTTGCAAGAGAGACTAGAAGTACATAAGGCTTCTTGCAACAGGTCAGAGCTGATACAGTATGTTATTGGTCTAAGCAAGTCATAGGACCAGCCCAGATTCAGGGCGGCTTATCCATATTACTCTTACATACTGATGTTGGTCATTCAAATATCAAGTACCTCATAACAGCATTATTTTTTCAGGTTTAAGCCTTTGGCAGATTTAAACATTTATTTTGGGATTGTTTTTCCGATTATATTTTTTGAACATATTTTCTGTTTTATTTGTTCATTTCTTCTTTGCAGACACCAATTATGTATTTTTGGATACTCTTTAATTGCCACTCATATCTGTCCTGTTCCTTATCATCTTCTTTTACTATTATTATATGCACCTAGAATATCCCCCCAGATATTTGCAGACTTGAATCAGTCATGTTATTAATCCAGGTTTCAGATAAAATTGCACATGGTTAGAGAGACCTCTTCTTCCTGGTCACCCAAACTAAAGATCTTACCTTCTCAAAAAAGAAAAAAAAAACAACTTACCTTTTCATCTTCTGTCATACAGTCCTGTTTTACTTTTTTTTAAATTTCAATTTTAATTTTTTTAAGTAGGTTCCACGTCAAATGTGGGCTTGAACTCAGGACTCTGAGATCAAGACCTGAGCTGAGATCAAGAGTTGGACACTTAACTGACCGAGCCACCCAGACACCCCTCTTTTACTTTTTTAATAGGACTACATACATTTATTCTATGTATTTCATTTTCTCTACTCCCCTCTCCCTGCCATCCTAGATTATAAGCTCCATGAACGTAGAGATGCTTCCCATCTTAAACCCTGCTAAAACTCCAGCGTTTGGCAGCCCTCCTGGCATTCATGGGGTATTCAGTAATTACTTGTTGAACGAATGAAAGAAAGTCCCATCTGTTTTAAGGTAAGTTCATTCTAATTTTGGTTGCTTATAGTACAACTTTCTTCTCTGTATTATTTTTCATTTACATTTATCTCCTGTAATTTCCTTGAGAATATAGACAACTCTTTGTCTGAACTCTTTCTCTATTTCCTTGGAAAATTTCTCTTACTGTTCATTTTTCTTTGTCTTCCCTTTTTTTCTTCCCCCCCAAGTAAGTGCTACGCCCAATATGTGGGGCTCAAACTCATGACCCTGAGATCAAGAGTCGCCCTCTCCACAGACTGAGCCAGCCGGGCGTCTCCTGTCTTACACTCTTTTCTTCTTTATTTTCTCTCCATGTCAAAGCACGTCCGTGTGGGGGATTCTTTCTGATCATTGTTCATCTCATACACTTGCTGAAAGGTAGTCTGTAGGGCAAGGGAACCAGTGCTGGGAAGCTCAAACAGTATATTGCTTCCTATAGCCTCTCGCCAAATCTATTCTTTTTCTTAACCTGTGAATATACATCATCGTTCAATTTTCAGCATTTAAAGGGTCAGTAACTTGAAAAATGCTGTCTTCCTCCAATTTCTTCATCTCACCTCACCTCTGGTTGTCTGTGGATAAAAATTGCGTGTTGCCTTGGTTTCTCCTTCATTCTTATCTGCCATGCACCGTGGTGTCAAACGGAGTCTCTATGGGGACAGGCTTCTCCTAAAGTGGCCCTCTGTGCCCTTGGAGCTTACATCACTTAGAGAGTCCTTGCATAGCATTCAGGGTAACCTCACTCGCTTTAGGGGAGATGTCCATCTTGCCCAAGGTCTGAGGATATGTTGTTAGTTCTCAGTGTTCTTCCTCATTTTGGTCCAGATTTCACAGCATTTGGCAGGTTTGCTACATCGTTTGCGGTTCAAGAATGTAGTCATAGCCTCATTTTATTGGCAACAAAAATATATCTCCGTTTTCTGTTCTTTTTGAGATTTGGGGGGAAGGAGAGGGGGAGATTTATATGTCTGTATACCACAATCCTTAACCAAAACTTGTTTTGTACTCTTTAAATTGCATTCAGTAAATTTACGTGATCTAGTCCAGGAGAGGCTGTAAGTGCCATTCACCTACCAGGCTTAGGACTGAAATTGGGATTCTCACCATGTTTATCTAAATTTTCATGACACAACTTTGCTCCCATCACCTTTTTTCTCCATTCTTTTTGTTTTGCTTTTCTGTACCTCCAAATCTCTAGAGGTTTTTGGTATTTTTTGTTTGTTTATTTTTTGTTTTTGCTTCCTGGTACAGCTCAATATTCTCTTTCCCTCTTTTGATGGTGATTTTCTTTGTCATATTTGTGGCAAGAGCTTCCCCAGTCCTTCATCTTCCTACTTTCTCTAATGTGAGCCACAGAGCTGCCTGACCTCAAACGAGTAGTGAATTTATAACAATCACCACCCCCACTAATTACTGTCTCTGCTTACCTGCATTTACTTTATGCCAGTAATGTGGCCAAAGCTGGTGCATGGATTATCCCAGGTAATCCTTCCAATAACCCCACAAAGTTAATATGATAACCTGTAATTTAAACATAAGGATAAGAACAGGATTTTTTCCCCTAAAACTGGCTCCAGAATTATACTCAGAGATGCCACTGTGTTTGTTCAAGAAAATACTTTGAAAGATATTCTTGGGGTGGTTGAGCTCTTATGATGTCAGAAGAGGAGCTGCGGGCAGAGGTTGGAAAGAAGAAATTGTTGCTTTATTACTGGAGGGAAAAGGGGAAGGAAAGGAAAGGAGAGGGGAGAGAGCCAGAAAGTTAGAGGCCAGCCCTGAGAAAGAGCCAGTAAACTCCCGGGACTGTTCCCTTTGAGGTGTTAGAATGCCACCCCTATACAAGTTGGCTCTGCTCCTCTTGGGTCTCTCCCCCTCTGCAAATCTTCCATCCATCTGCTGTGCACACAGTTGCTAGGACCAGATGGTTTGTCTACAGCTCTACCAGGAAGCCCTCCTTGGTCAATGCCTCAAGGGTCAAAACTCTACCTACTGGATCAGGGGCTGGGATGCAGAAGGTGCATGAGGACAGAACCCCTCAGGAAAGGGAAAATCTTTGAGCAGGAGTGTTTAGACTTTTTTTAGCCACAGGATTGTGGTGGTTGTGGTGGTAGAGGTAGAAGGATGCATCAGGCCAGTTTTTCCTCTGTCTTAAAAGAGAGGCCACAGGATTTTATGACATCTGGGTTTTATGTCCGTAAGAAAAAATGAGGCTCAGAGAAAGCAAACAACTCCCTTAAGGACACTCAAAATATGGAGGGCCTTCTTGCTATTTAACAAACATGCCCAGTTCTTTATGCTCAGGATATTTCAGAGGAATATTTTTTCCCAAATCTGTGTATTGCCAGATCTTTCTTATCCTTTAGAATTCTACCCAAATCACTTCCTCAGAGATGTTTTCCTCTACTTCCTATCAGGTACCCCCACCCACACTCCATCTCTAGCTCCTTACCATGCTTGATTTTTCTGAAGAATGGCAGATAGTATTACCAGAGAGAATATTATAAATGTAATTTTTAGTCTAACTTCTCTAATAGGATATAAGCTTCAGGAGGACAGGGATTTTTTTTTTTTTTACCACTGTGTCCACAGTGCCTCGTATATAGAATTTAGCATTAGATGATGCTCAATAAAGATTCAATGAATACACTCAATAAATGTTCCTAGGGTGCCTTCCGTATGTATGGATGGTCTCTTGTCTTCCTTATTTCCAACTGACCAAATGCAACCTAGTCCACTAGTTGCTAAACTGGTCACACACACCACCTATTTTCTTCACAGCTGAACCAAATGATGCATTCTGTTCTCACAAATAGCTGCCCCTACCTATTGACTTACTTTGAAGACAACCTAAAGGAGATTTGATGAGGAACCACCATGATTTCAGTCGGATGCTGAATCTGCTGTTGCATTGTCTCATCCACATGTGAAGTTCTAAGTCTACAGGGCTGGACAAACTCTAGCCCCGTGGCTTAAACTTTATGCAACTTTTTCTGGAGCAATCATATGCCTATTTCTAAATTCCTCAGGCTTGCCATCTGGGCTACAGGTCAGCCACCAGTGGGTGGAAGTTACCAGACTTCTCCATCCTTTGGCCAAGGAATAAAGATGTCAAAAGGGAAAGGACACTTCATTTCATTCCAAGTTTTCCCTCAGATATTTCTCACTTGTGTAAAATCTCAGCAGGGATGCTAGATACACAAATGAAGTGGGCTACACACCCTTTGGCCACAAGTTCAATTCACACCATCTTTGAGGAACTAAAATAACAACATTTGGGTCTTTGTTCACCTTGAAACCACGCAACAGTCTTTAAACTCTCATTGCACTGTCTTATTGACATCATCTACCTGTCAGTGGGATGAATCATGAAATTGGTAAGATTTTGGGATGTCACGTGCCCAGAAAATTCCTAGGAAGAATATGGTCATAAAAATAAAATCACACTATTGGGGGAAAAAACAACAAGCAACAACAACAGAGACAAAAGCATAAATTAATGCAATAAAACACATCTATTGGGAATGACTGGGCAAGGCAGAGGGCTTTTTCTACATGCCAAACTGAAATGTTCTATTAAGGTTTAAGAAATCATGTTTACAGCAGATATAAATTAAATTAACTGTAGGACCATAAAATAGAGCAGCTGTTCTCCATCTCCAGTGATGACAGAATGAGAGGAAAGGCTGGTCAGAGGTAAGGAAGACTCTCTTCCTGGCAGTGGGATCTATAATCACACTAAGGGGATAAGGAGGGGAGGCAAGAGTGATATGAACCTATTTCCTCTGCCACACGTTTAGAGGGCACAGATTCTATGAATTTTACACGCACCTTGATGTCCTTTGCCCTTGACGGAGATTTCATAATAAGCCCCTGTTTCCCAGCACATTTAGCTATCCCACTCACAAAAGAGCTCTAAGAATGCAAATGCACACCTGAGACGATGTGAAAACGAATCAGCAACTATTAATCCAAAGTGAAAATGAGCTTCTAGTCCTGCGTCATCTTAACACGGCTTAGGGTTGAACAACCAAACAACTGGAGGGTCTCTGATCCTGTAAACTGCAAGCCCATGCTCACCGGCTAATGAACCAGACACACACAATGCCTGGGTCATTCCTATCTCTACTTGCTGGCCTGGTGCCGTCCCTAACATGCTGCATTTGTAAGGGTAATTCCAAGGGTCTGCCTTGCCTCACAAGCCTGCACCATCACCTCTCGCCCCCACTCCACGGGGCTCTGGAAGCAGCAAATGGAAGTGCAGATAAGGAGGAAGAAAAGTATGTGATATTTGGGAAACGTGGCAGGAATCCAGAAATGTCCTATGGACCATATTGAATTCTGCTTTTCTAATGAGGTTTGAGTCACACAAATAAACTGTTTCGGGTTTTGGTCAACTCCAAGGCCTTATAATGGATGATGTTCCAGAGATAATAATCCCTTAAAGTTACAAAAGTACCTTCAACTTACAAAGCTGTCTGGAGGGATTTTATTTTTTCTTTCTTTTTGGTTTGGTTCGTTGTTCTATTTATTTTATCCTGCTTTCTCATTGAATATTTTTAATATAGTGGTTTTTAGATTTGAGTATGTCTGTGTGTGTGTGTGCAGCAATATAGAAAAAGGATTATATACCATGACCAAGTGGAATTTATCCCAGGAATATGAGGGTGATTCAGCATATAAAAATTAATTTATGTTATATGCTGTATCAATATAATAAAGGACAAAAACCACATGTTTATCTCAACAGATGCAGAAAATGTATTTGACAAAATCTAATATCATTTTATGTTTAAAAAAAAAAACTACACAAATTAGGAATAGGATGGAAATTCCTCAGACTGATAAAGGGAATCTACAAAACAAACAAACAAACAAACAAACCCATAGCTCATATCACAGTAATGGTGAAAGACCAAAAGCTTTCCCCTAAGATCAAACATAAGACAATTATGTCTAGTCTTGCCACTAATATTCAATCTTGTGTTGGAAGTTCTAGCCAGGGCAATTAGGCAATAACTAACTAACTAACTAAATAAGTAAATGGCATCCAAATTGGAAAAGATGAAGTAAAATTCTCTCTATTCACAGATAGCATGCTCTTGTATATGGACAGTCCTAAGGCATCCAGACACACAAAAAACCTAGTAGAAGTAATAAACGAGTTTAGCAAACCTTCAGGATACAAAATCAATAACAAGTCAATTGTATTTCTCTATACTAGCAATGAATAATTCATAAATTAAATTAACAAACGTTCCATTTAAAATAGCATAAAAAGAATAAAATACTTAGGCATGCATTTAATAAAAGTAGTGCAGGACTACTACACTGAAAACTGCAAAACATTGCCAAAAGAAATTAAAGAAGACCTAAATGAATGGAGAGACATTCCATGTTCATGAACTGGAAGATTTAATATTGTTAAAACAGAAATAATTCCAAAATTGGTCCACATAGGGTCTTCAATCCCTATCAAAATCTCAGCTGCCTTTTTTTCTTTCTGCAGAAATTGATAAACTGATCCTAATATACATATAGAAATGCAGAGGACCCAGAATAAACAAAACAATCTTGATGAAAGGTGAATAAAGTTGGTGGAATCACACTTCTTGCTTTCAAAATTCCTTTATATATGCAACAATGTGGATGGAACTGGAGGGTGTTAATGCTGAGTGAAATAAGTCAATCAGAGAAAGACATGTATCATATGATCTCACTGATATGAGGAATTCTTAATCTCAGGAAACAAACTGAGGGTTGCTGGAGTGGTGGGGGGTGGGAGGGATGGGGTGGCTGAGTGATAGACATTGGGGAGGGTATGTGCTATGGTGAGCGCTGTGAATTGTGCAAGACTGTTGAATCACAGATCTGTACCTCTGAAACAAATAATGCAATATACTTTAAAAAAAAAAAAAGAAGAAGATAGCAGGAGGGGAAGAATGAAGGGGGTAAATCAGAGGGGGAGACGAACCATGAGAGAGGATGGACTCTGAAAAACAAACTGAGGGTTCTAGAGAGGAGGGGGCTGGGGGGATGGGTTAGCCTGGTGACGGGTATTAAAGAAGGCACGCTCTGCATGGAGCACTGGGTGTTATGCACAAACAATGAATCATGGAACACTACATCACAAACTAATGCTGTAATGTATGGTGATTAACATAACAATAAAAAAATTTTAAGGAAAAAAATTACTTTATATAGTGACAGTAACCAAGACAGTGCAGTGTTGGCATAAGGGTATATATATAGATCAATGGAATAGAACAGAGATCCCAGAAATAAATCCTTACATTTATGGTCAGTTGGATTTCGACAAGTGTATCTGTCAGGTATCTTCAGAAAAATAGAACCAATAGGATATATGTACATGTGATTTAAGAGATTTATTTTTGAGGAATTGGCTCATGCAGCATGGGAGTTGGCCAAGTCTGAAATCTGTAGGGCAGGCCAGAAGGTTGAAAATGTAGGCAAGATTTCTGTCTTATAGTCTTGAGGCAGAATTCTTTCTTCTCCAGGAAACTCCCTGGAGTTTTTTGTTTTTTGTTTTTTGTTGTTTTTTTTTTCTCTTAAGGTCTTCAATTGATTGGATGAGTCCCACCCACATTATTAAAGGTAATATCTTGTCAACTTAAAATCAACTGACTGTAGGGGCACCTGGGTGGCTCAGTCAGTTATGTGTCTTACTCTTGATCTCAGCTCAGGTCTTGATCTCAGGGTGCTCCAAAGGACACCACCAAGAAAATGGAAAAGACAACCCATGGAATGGGAGAAAATATTTGCAAGTGTAAATGTTCCACATATCTGACAAAGGACTTATATCTAGAATATATAAAGAACATTTGCAACTCAATAATGCAAAGACAACCCAGTATAAAAATAGGCAAAGGATTTAAATTGGTGTTTCTCCAAAGAAGATACACAATTGTCCTAGAGCACTGCCTCTCAAATCTACAAGTAATCCTGCTTATATCCATTTACCAGTCACAATTCCCAAAACTTCATCTCTAAACATCAGGTGGAGCAAGGTGAGGGCTCTATCTTATTCTGGTGAATTAATCACTCATCCATTTTCTCAACAGATACTTCTTGAACACCTACTATGGCAGTCATTCTACTGCATGTCAAGGTCCTCAGGGGGATCCACCTGCATAGTTTAAAAGCACAGGTAGAGAAGACTAAGGCACAGCCCCTACCCTGAATGAATCCACAGCATTGCACTTCAGACAAAATCAATCACCAGAAGATATGGTAAATTTGCCAGCTCCTGAGAAAAATCCCTATAACTGTGTTCTGTCCCCGTTGGGTTTTCTGACCTCTGTAAACTGTAACATTTCTGAAGGTTATTTCCTTGTGCTGCCTGCTGTATCTTTTTGTTTCTTTTCCTTCCTGAAACTAGATTCTTCCTGGGTTCTGGATTCTCAAATGGCTTGCAGATGGCTGTATACATGTCACTGATTTCATTTTAGGAGCATTTGTATTGCTTTATGCCATTTCTAGTCATTTTGTTTTTAACATGAATAAAACAACTCCACCTGCTTATTTCATAAGAGGAGTGTGGAAGCTTTAGAGGATAATACCGATGCTGAACAGAGATGGTGGACTGCTAACCAAAGGTTCACGATTCTTTCTGCAAGGACAGCCAAGAGTCCCGAAAGACATTCAGGTGACCTTGTAGTTCACTTAGTTATAGTGCATCTTCTGTTGATAGAGAACAAATTACCTGGATGTTGCTGGAGGGCTGTGTTATTGAATATTTTTAGACTTATGTTATTGTGAATCAATTAAATATCAACTTAGGTCTGGAATTGACCTCCTGTTTGTTAATTTGTTCATTAGTGCTTCCTTTCATTCTTTCAGTAAATGCTGTAGTAAGTCCACTCTGTACAATATTTTGTGCTGGAACTAGAGAAGCAAACATATAAATAAAACACAAAATAAAACACAATCTCTGTCTTACTGGAAGAAGAAAAAGAGGAAGAGAAGAGGATGTTCTATGAATTTCACAGGAATTAACTCAATTAATCCTCACAGCAACCCAAGGAGATAAGTAAATTTTTATCCCCATTTTATGGGTGAAATAACCAAGATGAAGTTCTTTGCCCAAGATCATGCCATTGGTAAGTATATCTCATGGCTCTAGAGTCCATGAGCTGTATCACTATATTAGGTTTCCTCTCTTAAAATATAGTGTTCTGTATTATAAATTCTAAAAATCATATAAAATGAGCTCCTTCATTCATTTCTTCCACAAATACTTACTGAGCTCTAACCATGTTCCAGGCAGTAGACTAACCTATTGGGGATAAAAGATCACAAGAAAGACATGGGTCCTGTCCTTGTGGAGCTTATGGGTCTCAAAACAAATAAAGCCAAGTACACCAACCAATTCAATCGCTATAAATTGTGGAAGTGCTAACCTGGGATGGAGAGCAACAGCAGAAGAATTTTCTCTAGATGTGGTAGATAGGAAAATCTTCCTGACACGTAAGCTAAGACCTGAAGGAAGAGATAGAGCTGCGTTGAAGTCAAGAGCATCTGAGATGGGGAAGGAGTGACTTTGAGCACCTGAAGGGGGTGGGAAGAATGGTGAGAAGTGAGGGTGGAGTGGGGTGTATGTCCAGCCCATGTGGTGCCTCAGAGGTTAGTGTGAGTAGTTCTGATTTCATGCTCCATGCAGTGGGGAGCCATGAAGGGCTTCAAGTGGGAGCGTAACAAATGGGGTGACCTGATCTCTTTTCAGAAAGTACTTCCACTGTGTGGAGCTGGATTACAAGAAGCAGAGCATTTGTGTAGAGACCCACTAAGAAACTCTTGTAATATTCCAGGTGGTAATGAGATCACTACAGATGTGGCAGCGTCAATGAAAAGTAGATGAATTTGAGATGGTGCTGTGCTGGTAGGATCAACAGACATGATCATAAATTGGATCTGGGAGAGTGGAGGGGGCTGTAAGGGAACAGGAAGAGTCAAGGATGACTACTAAAGCTTTTGGGAGGACAGTGGTTCCTTTTTCTGAGATGAGGAAGTGTGTGTGTGTGTGTGTGTGTGTGTGTGTGCATTGGTGAGGAGGGAGAGTTACAGAAGGATGCAGTACAGTTTTGTGCTGCAGATCCAGGATGTCATCACATCTCAGGCTCCTTCCATCTTCCTGCTTTGCCATCTAGTGCCTGGCTTGCATTCTCATGGTCCCAAGATGGTTGCTATACTTCCAGTCCCATATCCATGTTTAAGACAGGAAGATGAAAAAGGAAGCAACATGGAAGAAAGTAGTGACCCTTATCTGAAAAAAGAAAACTTGAAATCCCCATAAACTTTTGCTTAGACCTCCCTGGCCAGAATTCTGTCCCAAGGCCAGCCCTTGTTACAAGGGATGCTGGTAAATGTAACTTTACCATGGAGTTGGTCGAGTCCCTAACAAAATCAGGGTTCTCTGATTAGGGCGACAGCAAGAATAGATAATGGGTAGATGACCAGCAGCGTCTGATAGGCCATCCTCTGAGTTAGCCTATAAATCTGAGTAGGCTGAAGGACAAATATTTTTTAATTTACTTGGCTCTCCATTCTTCATGAGTGAGCAAAATGCATATGAGTGCTGGTGAAGCTGGGGCTGTCCTATTTCCGAATCTTGCATTTGTGAAAAGGAAAAACCAACCTTCCAGCCCCCTCCCAAGAGCATCCCTCAGTCCCAGAACTTTTCTCTTTTCAAGCGACTATGTCACACAGAAGCTTTGCCACCAGACTTGGTTTTCTGCCACCGGTATGCTCACACCAAATGTCCTGAGAGGATGACTTAGCCAAATTGAATGTTGGCTCTTTTATCTTACAGACTGCCTTGTGATTCTTGAAGGTAAGCAATACCAGATTTAGCTGTGGGACAGTCTCCTCGTCAGAGTCCCCAGGGCAGTCTAGGTGACCCAGGTGTGTGAGCCAGCTGCCCCCCGCCTGTGTCTCTGGGATGTGGAAGCCTTTATTCTCTGTGCACTATAAGGCCCCTCCACCTGAACTGAGAAGAGAATTCCCTGGCAGAAAGCAAGAGGCCTGTCTAGAGGCTGTAGCCCATTAGCTCAGCACAAGCATAGACTGTACTCTGCTGGAATCTAATCTGGAAGCGTTTAATACATTTGCAGCACGCGTGCCAGCTACTTCAGAAAAGCAATGGTCATGTTTTTCTCTTAAAGAGAAACTTCAAACTGAATTTAAATCAGTCATCTCAATATGCCCATCATACCTGATACTGAAAAGAGTCTTCAATGAGAGGAATCATGGTCTCTGGGGAAGAACTTTGGCCAACAATGAAGAGAAAGAGAAGGAAGAGACCAAAAAAACCTAAAAACAAAAAACAAAAAACAAAAAACAGGGAGAGGCTTTCATTGTGTTGAATCAGAAACCACTCTTTCTCTGGAGGAAATTCAGCAAGCGAGTGTCTTGTCAACTTACTCTAGTGAAAACAAGGACAATTAAGGCAGCAAAAACCATCCCCAAATGCTCAAGTTGGGGATGTGCTGAACGTCTCAAGCTATTTTCCAAATGTTTGGGGTTTGGCACAGTCCAGGCTCATGGTTGGGAAATTTTCCTGAAGATCTTGTCTACATGGTCCTATTTTTATTCCATCTCCTTGCAGTTAACATCGGGCTAACTCATTTGCTCCAAGTTCTGCATCGGATACATGTTAGATATCTTCAGACTCTCCCTGCACCTATTCCCCTTCATGTGGTTGACAGAAATTTCAGAACATTGTCTTCATGCCTGCTTTTCAGAGCAGGCACCCATTCTTTCTCTTTGTCCACCATCGTCAGGGATCAGGAGACTGTGACAAGGATGGAGAGGGGCCCACGTTACGTGTGGTGCTGTGGGATTTGAGAAACGTTTCTCAAATCCTCAGGAGATGTGATAGCTGACTTCACAGTTTTGAATAGATTGCATATGGAGAGGGATTACACTTATTTTCTATGGCCCCAGAGGTGTGGAACTAGGACCAGAGACATACGTGGGCTCAATACAAGAAAGACCTTCTCATTCAGAGCAGCCAGGAGAAGAAAGAGCTGCCTTGTCTTCAACAGAAGAGATGGGTCTTCATCAGAGGTTCATAACGGTCCTCCAATAAGTTTTGGAGACTGAAAAATGTACTAATAAAGATATTCAAATATAGACAGGAGTTGGATTGAAAGACCTTGAAGTGCTTTTCTTTAAGTGTTGGGCACCGTATACACAACTCAGCACTGTCCCTGGTACATAAAAGGTGCTCAGTAATTACTTGTCGAAAGAACAACAGCTTCTTCTGAGTCCCTTGTAATGTCCTATATGGTATGGCCACATTCGGACTGGAGGGGAGTGAGGAGAAGGAGGCAGTGTCCACTCTTCCATGTTCATCATCAGTGATGATGGTGAGGAGCACAAACTGGGACTTCTTCTGTATATTTCATTCTTGCAGAGTACCCAAATGCTGACCATCAGCACCACCACCACCACCATCACCATCACCATCATCAGCATCGTCACCAACACAATCACCATCACCATCATCACCACCATTCAGTGAGTAATTGAATGAAAACTGACATAGCTTTGACAGTACCAAGCATTGCAACACCCTTGAAAAATCGGGGTAGGTAGTAAGGAAGCTGTGGAAGGAACTGTGGCCATCCTTGTGTTTTAGCAGGGCCATTCTTCCCTGCCTCCGAGAAGCAATACTTAGAGTTTAAAGACGACAACCTTCTTGACTCTACTTCCTTCTTTAGCATTTCCCCACGCCTCACGGTGACATTGTTCCTGTGCTGCGCATAAAGGTGCCTCTGAACCTGTAACTGAGAATGCATGGGAAATGGGGCATCTTTAACGTGATTATTAGACTATGACATAGGTATTCTTCATGTTTGCCCTAGTGGGATTAGTGAGATGATGAAGTAAAACCATGCTATCTTACAGAGCCCTCTTGAGAGGGTCCTGGGAATTAACACTGAGGTCAACCCTGTTCAGGTACAAAATCCCCATCTCTGAAGGCCTGCTAATGGCCTGCTCCATGCTCCCGGGCAGAGGAGGCGATGGCCTTGGGTATGGATGGCACTGCTGATGAGGCAGCCTGTCCCTCAGCTCAGGTAGTCAAAACACAACAGGCCTCAACATTCCAGGAGGTAACAACTACATAATCAGCTTCTGTAGCTCAAATTATCCTGGTTTTATTGTCAAATCTGAGGCAAACAGAGAAATTCCAAGAGGCAAATGGGCAGAGTGCAAGCAGAGGCATTTGCATTGATAAAGCATCTGTGTATTGTATTAATTAGCATTAAAATCTCATTTAGTAGTCCCTAAAATTCATATACCCCATTTTACAGGTGAGGAAACTGAGGATTGGCAAAGCAAACTGAGTTGCCCAAGATCACACTGCAAATAGTAGCAGAGCCAGGATGCAAGTTATTTGTCATTATTGTTTGCCTGGCAAAGAGCCCAGCCCAGCCTTTGGCCTGAAGCACCTTTTGCTCCCTAAGATTGTCACACATAGATAAGAAAAGTATAGGAATGAGGCTGAGTCAGCCATTTCCCAATGTATACCCTCGGGAGCAGGAGAGGAAAGACTGTCAGTGAAGGGAGCATTGCCCGTCTGCGTTTGTGAACAATTCCTTATTTTCGGAGGTCTGAGCTATTTCCACTCACTTCAGAAGGTGGGTTCCCATCTCTTTGTTTAGATTTCTGTGACTTGACTAACTTTGTATGTGAAGCCAGGATGTCATTACTGCAAATAGACTTCACAAATTAAGCGTAATTCTTCACGGTCAGAAGATGAGCTCCAGCCCAGATGCACTGCTTAAAAGCCACATGACGTTGGCCGGTGTACTTCACCTCTGAAGGTCAGTTTCCTCAAGTATCAAATGAGGATGGAAGTGACTTCAAAGAACGGGTGCGGGACCAAACGAGGAAACATTACATGAAAACATCTTGTCACATGTAAAAGGCTAGTCATACGAACGTAGTTGTCATTATTTTAGTTCTTTTCGGGGTAGGTAGTAAGGAAGCTGTGGAAGGAACTGTGGCCATCCTTGTGTCTTAGCAGGGCCATTCTTCCCTGCCTCCGAGAAGCAATACTTAGAGTTTAAAGACGACAACCTTCTTGACTCTACTTCCTTCTTTAGCATTTCCCCACGCCTCACGGTGACATTGTTCCTGTGCTGCATAGAATACCTATGTCATTATTTTAGTTTAATTCCTATGGGAATTAAAACACCTTTGGTTTGAAATGAGAGAGAGAGAAAAAAAAAAAACCGAGCTGAATAGATTTAATAACCTTGCATGAGTTAGTTTTAAAAAAACAGACAATTTTTTTATATTATGTTATGTGCAAATGGGAGTTTCAAACTGTGTCTCATGATTTCTAATTGAGCTTGAAGGCAGCTTCCTAAAATAAGAACTGGCTCCTTCATCAAGTGGCTCCTACTACATTATGCATCTCAAAACAATCAGCCCCTGGTTCCAGAACGTAGAGAAAGAAAAGAATGTCTATAAGCAGCTTCCTGTTTTTCTTGGATTATTTCTGCAGGAGTTCAATATTTTTCTTATGAATATAGCTTCAGAATTGCGCAAAGCTTTAGTCCAATTAGGGCTGCCACCACCCAGAAGGTGGGGCAGGGAGAGGAAAAGGAGAGCTGATGGTGAGCCCAATCCCGCATCCTCCTTTCTTCTTAATGAAATATATGAGTGAGGGTATCCAGGAGATGAATTGGGATCCGCCAAGCCTGGGGAAAACACCAAAGATTGGCCAGGGTAGAGCGGTGCCTCCACCCCATGAGCAGCCCTGGAGAGGAGGGGAGGGGGTACCATGGCAGCATGCAGGGAGGGAGGCTGGAAGGAAATGACGTTTTCTATTTCTTGATGCTTCACGTAGATGGGGGCTGAGAAGTTAATCATGTCAACTCTTGTCTGAAAACGATGACCTCAAAAAGTGGTTTGAGAGTAACGTCAACAAATTCAAGATGCTCTACCTATTGATAAAGAAGACAGTAAATATAGTAGATATAATCTGCCTAATAGATTTATACTAAATAATTTGTTTAAAAAATAAGCCAGTTGAGGGGCACCTAGGTGGCTCAGTCAGTTAAGCATCTGCCTTAGGCTCAGGTCATGATCTCAGGGTATTGGGATCAAGCCCCACATCGGGCTCCCTGCTCAGCAGAGAGTCTGCTTCTCCCTCTGCTTTTGCCCCTTCCCTTCCACCCCCCTCATGCTCATTTTCTCTTTCTCTCTCAAATAAATAAATAAAAATCTTTTTTTTAAAAGCCAGCTGGTGTACAAAATTTGAATCAATAATAATAATAAATTTGGGCCATCAGACTTAAAATATGTCCATTTGCTCTACAGTCATAAAACTACCAGTTATATTTAATTCATCTTTCTTTTACATGAAGGGCCCATTTGCAAGTGTTTTTCAGATAGCATTTTTTACTTCAAGACTCCAAAGCATTTCTGACCATAATACTTTGTTTCATAATTATAAATTGATGCAGTGACATACTGTAAAATTATTTAAGGTTGCTCTTCCAGGGGCCCCTATAATGCCTCTCTTGAGCCTAATACTTCACCCTGCTAATCCTGCACAAAGAATCATGCCCATCCAGGCTCCTGGTAACTCATGACAGTAGCTACAGAGAAGGATGAGGGTCAGGAAGAGTTGACTGGCTCAACAACAGCTTCTTCTGAGTCCCTTGTAGTGTTCTACGAGGCATGGCCACATTTGGAATGGAGGGGAATGAGAAGAAGGAGGACACGGTGTCTACTTTTCAGTGTTCGTTATCGATGATGAGGAGGAGGAGCACAAATTGGAACCCCTTCTGATTTTTAATTCTTGCAGAGTACCCAAATGCTGACCATCACCACCACCACCACCACCTCCATCACCATCATCACCACCACCGCCACCACCTCCATCACCATCACCACCACCACCACCATCACCATCATCACCTCCACCACCATCACCACCATCACCATCATCATCACCCCACCACCATCACCACCATCACCTCACCACCATCATCACCATCACCACCACCACCTCCAACACCATCATCACCACCACCACCATCACCATAATTATCATCACCTCCACCACCATCACCACCATCACCATCACCACCATCACCATCATCATCACCTCACCACCATCATCACCATTTCCACCATCACCACCACCGTCATTATCATCATCATAGTTCACATTTGCTGAATACTTATTCTTATTATGTGCTGTGCAATATTTTAAGATCTTGTACATTTAAATCCTCATAACAAGTTGATATGGGAGATACTGTCATCCCTGTTTTACAGATGAGGAGAGGTACACACTGAGTTTAGGTCATTGGCCCAGCTGGAATGTAGGGCAGCCAGGACCCCAAATCCCAGGAAGTCTGACTCAGGAGTTCACAGGTTCCACTGCTGCATTCTCCTTTCTTTCACAAAATACAAATCGATTTTGAAAGCTGATTCCATTTTTGCATAAGTTTTTTAAAAATGTTCCTTATTGTATGTAATACCCAGTAGAGCTAAGACTTTATTATTATTATTTTTATTATTATTATCATTATTTTAGCAATTTTAGATATGATGTCAATCCACCTTTGGAACAAACTCTATATTTGGAGGGAAATAACCAGAAAGGGCTCTCTGGTTACACAGATATAAAACACGTGCTCATATTTTTCTTGGGGAAAAGTGAAGTTAGCATAAACCCAGATATAGATGCTACCCATCCTATTAAGTTCTGTTTTGTAATACAAATGGAATGTATTTTTAGGATGACTGTATCCTTACAGACTTAGAGAAATTTGTTTGGTTTCTTAATATGGACAGGCACTGCATGGTCGGACCAACCCACACAGTGTTGTTCAAGACTGGATAACCCAGAATTTGGAAGGCAGCGCTCAATCTCTGGGCAGTGGTAGGAGTTTCCTCTGAAGGAAATGGATGTTTTCACAGTCATTCAGGGCTAAGAAGGGAGCTGGAGACCAGGGCAAAAGCCTGAAGATGCTTGGTGGGGTCTGAGCTGCTGGGGACAAGGCAGGGAGTTGGGAAAGTGGGAGGTCGGGAGTTGGGGACTGGCCTATGAGCCCTCCGCGCAATGCTTGGTGGCATTCACGATGCTACTCTGTTATTCTTGGATTATCCCGGGGCTTTCAGTTCAACTCCGGGGCCTGGTCTTCACTGTGCTTTGGGCATTTGAAAAACAGACCAGCGCTCACAATAGGAGCCAGATTTGGCGCCAGTGCTCTGGAAAACCACGTGGCTGTGTGGGGAGGGCTTGGGGGCAATGCATGGACATGTCAGCAGGCTGCCTAGAGTTCCAGAACTTACAGCAGGAGAGGCACCCAGGAGGAGAAAGGATAACCCCTTTGAGAGAGAAAGAGCCTTGGGCTTTGGGAGTTTGGATATTATAGGACATTTAATCACAGCTGAAAGAAGTCTGAGATTAAATTCAGGTTATATTGAAACAGTTTACACTCTGAACATTTGCAAGGAAACCAGCTTGATACATAGTAGAAGATGTGATGCTTCATTTGGCTAATCAAGTGTTTGTGAAACTTAAGAAACCCATTTATAAAGAAACAAAATTCTTATGGATTCTCAGTGCTATTTTTTTTTAAATAATATTACTTAAAGATAAAAAATAGAAAACTAGGTGAAAAGTCCCTATCCTCATAGTTTTAGTCAACCATAAGACCAAAACAAATCTCAAAGTTAATACAAAGCTACAAAAGCACACTTTTATTAACAATAGAAAGTTAATGTAACTGATGACATTGTTTGGGTGAAACTGACCAGAATGGCTTAAGAGTAGAAAGAAGGGGCCTTGGTTCATCCCACATTTTGTCTGTAGCAAACTAATGCAGAGAGAGTACTTATTAGGGTAAGTAAACTATAAACAACAACAACAAAAAATTCCAAAGCTTTATTTTCTAGTTCAGGATAAGTAGAATCAAATTTAATAATCAAAAAATTCTGCTTGTGTGCAGTCCTCAAATGCCAATTTCGATGACCTACCACTTGATAGCCATGTAAAACTGCCTTATATGCTCAAGATGAGGCTACATTTGTGGCATTTTTGGAAACCTGTGTTTCATGGGAATGTAATACAACTATGGTGTGAATCAGAAACAGAACATTTTCCATTGTGCTTTTCCTCCTCCCTGACTACAAGCTGGTATGAACAAAGAGGCTGGCTGGTGATAGATCTGCTCACTACCTATGTGAATGCGCTGCTCTTGGATCAGCTCTGGTTCAGCATGCCTCTATCCCCATGGGCATGTGCTTGTGCAATTCCCCCACCCCACCCCCACCTTTTCTCCCATTGCAAAAACTTCATTCAAACAGCATGTTATTGTCCCCTGTGTGATGCAAATACAAACAGAAAACAAAATCCCCAATGTGAGCACTGAATTTCATTATTATGTGGTGGTTATGGACTAAATGTTTGTGTCCTCCCCCAGATTCATAACTTTAACCTCTAACCTCCAGTGTGACAGTATTGACAGGTGAGGACTTTGGGGGCTAATTAGGTTTAGATGAGGTCACGAGAATGAGGCCTCCATGATGGGATTAGTGTCCTTACAAGAAGAGGAGAGGCCGGAGCTTGCTCGCTTGTTCGCTCTCCAAATGAAGACACAGCGAGAAGTGGCCATCTGCAAGCCAGAAGGAAAGCCCTCACCAGTAAGTGAATTGGCTAACACCTTGACCTTGGACTTCCCAGCGTCTGGAACTGTGAGAAGTAAACCCTGCTGTTTAGGACACCCAGTCTAGGGTATTTGGGTATGGTAGCCCAGGCGGAATAAGACAGTGGTGTCCAGATGATTAAGTAGAGATTTAATTTTTTTAAAAGATTATCATCAAAATGATGACGCCCCAGGATAAACTCCTGGGCAGAACACAGAAATCCTCAGGAATATATCTGTGGACTCTTGTCTGAGAACCAGCAGGGTGCTTATGCTTCCCGGGCTGCTCCAGCATGGCTGTAAGAACAGAACAGTGATAACCAGCAGGGAACAGCGGCAGCCCAGTCACCACCTGGTCTGGGAGAATTCTAGCCCCCCCTCAAATTCCTTGAAAATAATTCCGGGTGTTCCTGGATGTCTCTTGTGAGCTCTAAAGACTGGTTCTCACAGCCACCATGTGGGGTCAGCCATCCCCCCCCGCCCTTTGCTGCGACAACACCTCTGGTTACTGCTGAGGAAGAAAAGCATCAGTTCTATCCCTTGATGTCCAATAAGGCTACCACCCCAGCTGTTTCTGCTCAGCAAGGGTCTCACTGTCCTCGTCTGTCATCATTGCAACGTCAGTGCCAAACTCAGAGCCAGAGTGCGGGTGGCAGAGCCAAGGGCACCAAGATGGTGGGACGTGAAGGATGTGCAGTTGCTGTTACTGGAGCAGCTGGCGCTTTGGCTTCTCTATACCCCATGGAAGTTCATACAGGAACCACATTCCCGGTCACTCCAGGGCTCAGGCTGGAGGCCAAGTTGGGTTAAAGCTTTATTTCAAATCACTGCTCCCTTCTTACATACCCCTACTGTTCTTGAACCAAACTGGGACACCACAGCTCTTTGACCTTTACACCTTTTTCTTCTCAGCCCTGGGACGCTGTCACCTCCAACCCACCTGATGTGCCCATGCAGGCCCCAGTTCACACATCATCCCACCGAGGCTCACACTGGTGTATTAGCTATATTTAAGTATATTCTTTTGTTTTCTGTATTCATGCACTGGCGTGTAGGGCTTTACTGACCAGGGAGAGACTGCCCCCTCAGGATTAGCTAATTCCTAGAGATAGTAAAAAATTTGCCTGGGAGCATGCCTTTGACATGCAAACCAACCAATCCTGAGTCCATACTCTCAGCTGCCCCCTTCCTCTGCCTCTTACACTTCAGGGGGCCATATTCCTATACTCCCATTCATATAAATTCTTTATCCATTCATCCATTCAATACCCCCATTCCTATACCTTGATCACCCCAGAACCATCCATTCATGGACGCTTGGGCTGTTTCCATAATTTGGCTCTTGCGTATAATTCTGCTATAAACATTGGCGTACATGTATCCCTTTGAATTATTTTTGTATTCTGTGGGTAAATACCGAGTAGTGCAATTGCTGGATCATAGGGTAGTTCTATTTTTAACTTTCTGAGGAACCTCCATGCTGTTTTCCAAAGTGACTGCACCAGTTTGCATTCCCAACCAACAGTGCAAGAGGGTTCCCCTTTCTCCACATCCTCATCAACACCTGTTGTTTCTTGTGTTGTTGATTTTAGCCATTCTGACAGGTGTGAGGTTGTATCTCACTGTAGTTTTGACTTGCATTTTCCTGATGATGAGTGAGGTTGCCTCTTTTCATGTGCCTGTTAGCCATCTGTATATGTCTTCTTTGGAAAAATGTCTGCTCATGTCTTCTGCCCATTTTTTAATTGGATTATTTATTTTGGGGGTGTTGAATTTTATAAGTTCTTTGTAGATTTTGGATACTAACCTTTTATCAGATATGCCATTTGTAAATATCTTCTTCTATTTCATAAGCTGCCCTTTAGTTTTGTTAATTATTTCCTTCTCTGTGCAAGAGTTATTTATTTTGATGAAGTCCCAATAGATTATTTTTGCTTTTGTTTCCCTTGCCTCAGGAGACATATCTAGAAAGAAGTTGCTATAGCTGATGTCAAGGAAGTTACTGCCTGTGTTCTCTTCTGGGATTTTTACACTTTCAGGTCCCACATTTAGATCTTTAATCCATTTTTATTTTATTTTTGTGTGTGGTACAAGAAAGTGGTCCAGCTTCATTCTTTTGCATGCGGCTGCCCAATTTTTCCCAACACCATTTGTTGAAGAGACTGTCTTTTTCCCATTGGATATTCTTTCCCGCTTTGTCAAAGATTAATGACCTTATAATTGTGGGTTCATTTCTGGGTTTTCTATTCTGTTCTATTGATCTATGTGTCTAGTTTTGTGCCAGCGCCATACTGTTTTGGTTACTGCAGCTTTGCACTATAACTTGAAGTCTGGAATAGGACACCTCCAGCTTTGTTTTTCTTTTTCAAGGTTGCTTTGGTTATTCGAGGTCTTTTGTGGCTCCATACAAATTTTAGGATGGTTTGTTCTGTGGAAAATGTTGGTAAACAAAATACCTTTTTAATGGCTATCATCTTCTGATCCGTTCCGTCGCCTCACTATACCTGAATAAAATTAAGTCCCAGGTACATTTTAAAACAACTGGGAACCTGCTGTAGTTGGAGAGAAGGATGGCGAACTCCTGAGAATAGGGGCCTGACTGTAGTTTTCTTTAAATACCTTAAGAGGTGGTGTTATGTCCCCACTCTTTTATGTTCCTGCTTCTCTGCATCGCCGGTAAATTTTGCTTGGATGCCAGACATTGTGAGCTTATCTCATTGGGTGCTGGATATTTTTGTATTCCTATAAGTATTCTTGGACTTTGTTCTGGGATGGTTGAGTTGTCTGAAAACACTTTGATTCTTTCATTTCTTGCTTTGAAAATTTTTTAGGCAGGACCAGAGCAACATTTGGTATAGAGATAATTATTCCCCACTTCTGAGTACTCTACCCAATACCCTATGGGTTATTAAGTTTCTCAACCTGGCTGGTAGAAATGGGCCCTTGTGAGTGTGTATATGGTTCCTCCTAATATTTCAGATGGTTCTTTCCCCAGCTTTGGGTAGTGTCTCCACCACGCATACTAAACCATACCCTGCTTAGTTGAGAGGGACCCTCTGTGGCTATCTATGGTTCTCTCTGTAGGCAGCTTTCTTCTCTCCACCCTGTGACCTTGAGTCTCCCAGCCTCTCAATTCTGTCCCCTCAACTCAGCATTAGGCTCCTTCCGGGGTCCCCTCCCTGGGATAGGGCCCAGAAATGCCCTCAAGGTGATCATAGTGTCGAGTGTAAGCCTCACCTTCTTTGTTTTCCATCTCTTACGGGTCACTGCCCTTCACTGTCTGATGTTCAGCATCTTGAAAAACATTCTTTCTTTGAACTTATCAGATATACTTTAGGGGCTTTTTTTTAGGCAGGCCAGTAATTTCAGTCCTGATGGCTCCTTCTTGCTGGAAGTAAATTCCCAGAGTGTTTTAGAAAGTAGTTCTAGCAATCCACACTCACGACCACATTGTATAGGGGTTGCTGTTGCTCTACATTCTCACAAACTCTTGGGTCTTTTCAGACTTTCTAATTGTTTTTAAGGATTCAACTAGTTCACATAGGGATGTAATGCGATTCTCCTCACAAAGAGATCTAAAATTTAAAGGAGGGAGGACAATATTTAAGCTAAAGGAATGAATCTCTAGTCATGAAATTTCAGGCAGTGGGTACTAGATGCATATGCCAGCACCAGGGGAGTTGAGTCCAATACTCTTTACCATTTAATGTTTCTCTCTGTTTATTTAAGGAAAGCAAAGTTGTTAATTCATTAAAACTAATAGTTCTGTGAAATGAAGGTTACATATAATGCCTGCTAGAAATCATAGAATCTTACAAGCGTTTAATTCCATGGATGGAAAGAACCCTAGAGATTCTTGATAAAAATGTTCTACTGAAAGTCCAGAAGAAGCCACAAAGATGAAGTGTACATACACATGCACAGGAGAGCCTGGCTCAGAGAGCAGCAGCAGCTGCCCACTTCGGTCCCTTTGTGAAACCCCCTGCCTCTCTGGGGACTGCGTTACTACCGTTAAAAGCACTTATAATTGTTTCTTTGAAAATGGCCATATTCTCCAGAGAAGCTCTCAAGGGAGGAATCTAATTATTGCAAAATGATTGAATTCTATAGGTAACGTCTTCTGGGTAGGCAGTCTTTTTATTTATTTTAAGAACGAGTGTTTGGAATTACTCAACATGGGCTGTTTTGTCCCTCCCACATGGTTTGGAGGCAGAAGCAGGGGAATTCTTCAATCCCTCCTCTACACCTGGCCCTCATCAAACACTGCAAACACCCAACGCTGTGTGGAAGCTTGGGTTTAAAAAAAAAAAAAAAGCAAAGCTTGAGTAGGGAGCCTACTCACTAAACTGTGAAAATGTCTCTATAATCTTCATTTTACTTAATTTTTCGTATTTCTGCATCCATAGTCCTTATTCTGAAACAACATTTGTTTTGTGGTTGCTGACGAATGTGATGAAACCGTCCAAAATCTGCATTCCACAGTTCTTTACAACAGACCAAAATAGCATTCTTGTTCACGCTAGGATACTCCGCTGTTGGCAAGCATTCTGGCCAACTAGCAGAGGGCGAACAGAAACTGGTTAATTCCTTCGTGCTAGCATATCCTCTGTAGAGTTACAAAATTGCTTCTTCAGAGCAAGAGACAAAGCTGTTTCTTTCAAAGCTTGATGCTACCTTTTTCCTTAGCCTGACAACAAGGGCGCCTCTCACAGGAAATGGGAGACAAGCATTTGCTTCTGGAAATAAAATGGTCTTACTTCCTTGTCAATGTGAGTTCCAGCAGTTCACTGGTGAAAATTAAATGTTTTCCGTCAAAGAACTTTATTTTGGAGGCTTTAAAATTCAAACTGCCAACAAGTCTTCCACATAATAAGCCATATTTTAAGTCTCCCAGATTTTTTTTTTTTTAAAGAATGGTAACTCTATCTTCTATGTCCTCCTCAAGGAACATTTTGTAGCAGAAGGAGGCAGTTCACGCTCTGCTGGCAGGGTCCGAGTTTTGCTGCCCATTTCATACTGATTAGACTCGAGGGGAAAAGAGAGGGCGGGGGAGGGGGGTTGTTTAAACAACTATCAGTTCCGATTCAGGATCTTCCCAAATCCAAAAAACAAGAAAAGATCGTAAAGATGAATCCTCTCCTCAAGGCATTTCCTTTCTTCAGGAGAAGGCAGCACACTTCAAACTTGACCTCAGAACCCTCTTTCAGGATGAAACCGTTCTTTCCAGAATCTAAAAGAAACTATCTTATCAGGTGGATCCGGAAGTTCCACTGTTACTGCCCGCCTCACAGCACCTGGAAGGAAACTTCAAGATCACTCTCAAGGTGCCCTCCCTTCCTCCCACATCCAACAGCCAATAATCTGACCTTAGAAATCCTTAGAAATGGCTCTGGCCATTCCTACCCAGAGCTGTTCTTCCGGCCATGGCGTCACGGGTCTGAATGTAGGCCCCACCGGCCTCCTGTCTCCACTGAGACACGCGAACAGCACTGGGTCACTTCTGTGCGTTGGTGTCTCCCCCTTTGTCCTGCAGCTTGGCTTCTAGGCGGCTGTTAGTAGGGAGCCCTAGGCACTGAGCAGAGTGAGCCCCCAAGCTCCTTCCCTCCACTTCAAAGAAGCTGCTCCTCATCTATCTCTTGATTTTTGGAGCTCAGATGAAAGATTTCATTGAAAAAGAAGCATGTTCCTTAAACCAACAAACAGAAACACCTGCAAACCTTTGGCCACAGAATAAAACCTAATTTCCTTATCATGGCGTCGGAGGCCCTCCACAGACCTCCCCACCCTGTCCAGGAGCCTCATCTCCGGCCATTTCTCCCGTTCACAGCAGCTCCAGCCCTCATCAGGGGCACAACCTCGGACGCATCCGGGCTCTCGCAGGCTTTGTGGGAGCTACCTTTCTGATTTCACCCGCCCCGCTGAAAAGCTCCTCAGCCCGTTCATTACTTCCTCACTGAGCTGCTCCGGCTTCCCTCTCTTTTCCTAACTAGCCTCATCCTCCCGCTCCCCACAGCATGATAGCCCGTTATCCTTGTGACCTTCTCCCCTGCGTGGGCACTTCATTTGTCTTTCTTCCTGGGACCCCGGCTCATTGATCTTCGACCCCACCCGCACAGAGCACAGCTTTCTCGGCACGTGGGAGGCCTTCTCAAGTTCATGAACGCCCTCGTGTTGTGTAAGCCCAACTCTTTACCCCATCATTTTCACTAATGCCTGTATAGGAGAGCTTCTAAATTCAACCGCTAAGAACAGATGATCAAATAAGCAAAAAATACACTTATAATATGTTCAGAATAGAAAAGAACCTTCGAAGAGGGGAAAGATGTGGGAGTGACTGAACAAAACAGAAGCACAGCTGATTAACCAAATCTACACAACCAGTTTGGAGTTTGGCAAAGATCTGTAATTTGTGCACCTTTGGAAACTCCCAGGAGGCTGTAAGCACCCGAGGAAGCTGGTTTTGGAGGACAAGACTGACATTTTCCTCCTTATTTTATGTACAGTAGAACCCCACTAATTCAGGCTAAGGAGTGGGACCACTGTTTGAACTAATGAAATCCTGTTTTGCAGGATTTTTACCTGCCAAAAAAAAAAAAGTTTTTAATGTAATTACTTTTTTTTCACACTTTATACTTAGTTTGATAAAAAGCACCAGAACATTTAAAATGTACACATTCATCATATGCAAATCAAATCGTTAATCACTTAAGAAAAGTTTAGCTTGCCATTTGTTTGGATCAGAGACTCCATTACAAACATTTTTTTTTCAAAGATAGATCCAAGGGAAACTTCATGACACTTGTTGGGATGACCACAATTCTGAACTAGGTTCATATGAACTAAAGAGATTTCAACAGGATTGTCATTCTTCAGCAAATATGCGTTAACACATAGTATTCCCAAGGCTGGAATGAAGAACTGGGCTCGGATGAAGCTGCTCTATACTTCATGTTTCCAAATTATTTTCATGGTGAATTTAGCCAGTTTTCCATGGCTCACGGAACTCCAGGCTGGCTTGAGTTTTCTGCTTCCTTCTTTGGCAAGACTGCACCAAACTTTTTCAAGAGATGTGTTCTTACTTAGAGGAAAGGAAATATCGGCTCCAAGCCACTTCACATGCACCAAATGCCAAGCACCAAACAAAGCAGCTCAGCTTTTCAAAGATTTGATATCGTAACTATAGCCACTTGAGTAAAAGCTCATTCCAGAATGGCCAAGTTAAATAAGGCAGAAGTGGGGCTAAATTGATCTCCACGCCTAGTGTTCATAAATCTGTATGAAGGAGTTCTGAATCAAAGAAAATAAATTACAAATGTGTAATACTGGCACACACCCAGTGGATTTGCATGTCTTAGAGGAGAAACACGTGGCTTGGTGGTGTTGTGAGGACCGTCTCTTCTCAGTGCAGACTGAATGTGGAGCTGATTATGGAAGTAGAGCCAAGAAAACCCTGGAATTCTAGAAGGCAACACCTCAGGAGATTACCCACTTGGAATCCTTGCCTTCAAGGAGGTGGAGGAGGGAACCGGTCTCGTGGATGTCTTGAGAGCCATTGCGACATTAGAGTGGTTTTCAGTGGCTTTCCCAGGAGACCCACTGCTTCATTGACCACCAGATGATCATCTCAGGTGCAAGAGTATAGAACAGCAAAGAAGAGACCTGTATCGGAGGTTGGGCAGATTGGTGAGATTTCTGGCCCTGAGCAGAGGAAACTTTCTGAGGTCAGGTAGGTGGGAGGGAGTCGTACTGGGAAGGAGACTGACTTTCTGACAACTGAACTTATTTGCTTACGGTAAATGCCTTTTGGCGTTGGCGACAACTGTCTCCTTCTTGGAGAACTATCTCCAGGCAACGGTAGGATCTCCCTTTGCTCCATTCCACCGGGCAGCACACACATACAACACAATGTGAGAAGTGCCCCGGGAGTCCTACAAGGCAGAATCCCTGCTACACAGGGATGTCCGTCTGTAACCTCTGACCCCGCCCCCTTGGCTGCACTTGACTGGACCAGGGATGAATGTGTGACCATGCTGAGCCAATCCGAGCAATCAGATGCCCTCTTTTAAGAATTTGGAAGTTGAGTTGAGAAACTTCCAATTAACCTAGGTTGTCCTCCTATAAAAGGACAAAGTACACTTTAGTCTTCCAGAACAGATTGTGTACATGTGTCAGGTGCTGGCTGGGAAGTGGGGAATCTTCTACCTGAGGTTACATATTCTGGAAAAGGAAAAGAACGTAGCTGGTAATTGCAGAGAAGTAGCTGCAAGAGATGGAGGCCCTCCTGAGGGACCTGACACCTTCTGTTCCCGGCTGCAGATCTCTTCTGAGGTCCGACTGCTTTTCTGATCTTGGGTTCCATGAGATCTCTACATTTTTAAAATGAAAAGTGTTGCCAAAAGTTACTTACGTTGGTGGTGGTTACTGATAACCTAAGAATCTTAACAAAGGTACTAAATAATGTAATCACTTATGATGAATTTGGCCCTTATTTCTAGAGTTGCCCCACCCCCACCCTTGTAACTGATGCTAGGAGGCTCAGGAAGAGCCATATGTAAACCAAATCAGGCTTTCTATTAACGACTCATTCTTAAGGACCTCTAATAGCAGCCACATTAACTATGTAATCCCACCTCCCAGTTAGTATTTCTTTCTATGTTAGGTCCTTTAAATTCAGCCCGTGTGTTACTTTACTGCAATTCTGGCCTCCTTATGCTTCTCATCTAAGTGGATTTGGAGAATCCATGACAACCAACCACTCTCGGAATAAGAACTTTACGTGCTGGACATAGAACTAGGCAGAAATTTTGCGCTAACTTGATTCAACCCTCTAATTTGACAAATGAGCCTGAGACCCCAGAGGCTTATGTGATTTGCCCAAGCTCACATGTCTAATTGCGGCAGAGCAGGAACTGGAACCCAGAGTACAAGCTGCCCCAAAGCCACATTTCATCCAAAAGAAATGCTAAAAGCAAAGCCAGTCATTTTTCTGCTTGTTAATTTTAACCTCCCAGTTATATGATCTGGAGAGCTTCTAACTCTGGGATACTTTCACGGGAAAATTCCTTGGCAAAGAGCTGAATGGTTTCTCTGTTTAATTACTGACTCAAGAGGGTATAGTTAAGTCATTGTGCCTTCAAGACCATCTTTACAATTTTGCACTTACTAGAATAAAAAGAGCCTTCTGAATTTTGAGTTTATAGATCTCATTAAAAGACTATGTAACTAAGTCAGTCACATTTTAGAAAAGTGTATGCTGCATGAAGTTAAAATTGTTCGAAAGTCCTTACCCCCACCCCAAGAAAGAAGGAAAAAGCATATATACTTAACTACGTGTTAATGGTGTGCTTGTGGTCATGACCCAGTCAATTTTCAGTATGAGTGATGGGTGGAAATGGCTCTTATTATTATCATTTACTCTGATATCGGTTTCAGATAGAGTAATAGAAACACATATGTAAGGTGATCTAACCCTGTTAAGTCTACAATGTTTCTCTTATTCAAAGAAAATGCCAAATCCTGGGCAGAAAAATGCATTATTCTTCTTTTAAAAAAATAGATTAGGTCATTTGAACCCAGTTAAAATCCCCTTTCTTTCAAATCAGCATGGGCTATTGTTAATGAAGGGTCTTTTTATCAATGGAAAATAAGACAAAATATTCAATAGTGTTTAGAATACTAGGTTCAGTATAATATATAGAGAGAAGAGAGTTACTGCTCTGGTGTGTGCGTTTGTGTGTGTGTGTGTGTGTGTGTGTGTGTGTGTTAAGCTGTGCCTAAGTGTGTGTATGATGTCTTCCCATAAGAGATAGGGACTTGGGCTGACCTGGTCATGGCTCTGATCCAGTAGGAAAAAATGGGGTTTCTAGCGTGAAGAGAAACAAAAGAAAAATATTCCAGATAAGGCCCACTGTTGTGGAAAAGGAAGGAAGGGAGGGAGGGAAGACAGAGTGGACAACAGACTAAAGTGAAAACCCTTGCCTGATCCAGCCCTGCCAAAAATTTGCTGTGTGATCTCTAGCTGCTCACTTCCCCTCTCTGGGACCTCCAGGAAAGTTACATTAGGAAACCTAAAGTGTTTACCAATTCTAAAATTCTATGATCCTAGAATATAGCCTGAAAACAAAAATGATAGATCTTCAAGAAAAGCTGTCTGATAAATAGAAGGTGTTATCCAAAAATGCAGTCAGGATACTATACACGACATAGAAGGCACATTCACCATGTATCAGGATAATACATAGCACACACTGAACTTGAGTCTTCAACCAGATTCCTCATCAACTTGACCCTTACTTTCAAAATGGATAATAGGAAATGGATACAGTTTAAAATGACAAGAAGCTTTCCGTTGAGTATTTTCTCTACAGGAAATTCGTGGCAAAGAAATCCTCAGTGATGGTACAGTTGTCGGTGTCCCATGGAAGCACCTGCAAGTAGGCTGCTAAATTGGGGCTCTTCTCCCATTAGGAGAGCCCTAAGCAGGGTTATGGGCTCTTTCACCCACCCCGGCCAAGATAACCCACTTGTAACCCAGAGGACCAGCCATGTTCTCTTATACCTCCATTCCTCTGTCCACTCTTTTTTCTACCTCCCACCATCAACCCTCTTCACCTTCCTCCACCCACACAGACAGTGTATCTCCCAGGTCTCAACTAGGTCATTGCCAACTCTCAGGAGCCTCCTCAGGATCTTCAAGGCTGGATTTGGAGCCTCTTGTAGATTTGCCTACACTAGACCTGGTCTATCAGTCAACTTTTGCTATGTACATAAACAGTCACAAAATCTCAGTGGAATGCAACAAAAAGGATTTATTTCCCCCTCCCCCATCTGCAGGACGGCTGCCAGAGCCCTTGCTCCATGCCTCATTCTGAGGGGCTGTGGTCCACCAGAGCAAGTGTCTCTCATGGCGATGCATAAACTCAAAAACTCAAGCCCCACTGAGCAAGCCCACTTCAAGCTCCTGCCTGTGTCCCCTTGACCAAAGCAAGGTGCATGGCTAAGCCCAGAACCAAGGCCCAGGAACGTACACTCCACCTATGAAACCCTGGAAAGGGTGAATGTATGATACTGATGCAACAAGAAAGTGAGAAATTGGAAACAATAATTCAATCTGCCCCACCTATATTAAGAGCATCTATCACAGCATATTGTCATGTGTATGAAGCCTCCTTCTAGAATGAATAAGTAGAGATAGGTAGTACCATACCAGGCTCTGTCCCTGGTCCTTCATAATGCTCCTCCTGTGTGCCTACTGAATGTCCTTACCATGGTCGCCAAAAGGAAAGCAAAATCAGTATAGATGAGATCTGGTTCCTGTTGAGGTAGACAGTGAAGAGAAAAAGGACTTGCATCTTAAGTCACTTGACCTAGTTTGGCCCATGTCCTTGAATGCCATTGGCAGCCTCCTTAAAATGAATTCTCATTATGTCTAACCCAGTTGAGTTATGAGGTCCTTCAGGATTGCAGCCTAAAGTGGTGGGGCTCTAGAACACATTTTTTAAAAAATATTTCAGAATCGGATCTGCTGCTCAGTAATTTGATTTAGAGTGAACAGAGGAAATGGAACACACTTCTAAGCAAATACTTCCCTGATTACTTACACATGCAAATTCATGGACTAAATTTAGATGTGTAATTAAGCATCTAGTTATTTTTGAGTCTACTCTTAATAGGCCAAATCAGATGCCCGAAAGTCACATGGTTGGTTTATTTCTGTGTATTATGCTTGTATCCTCAATTCTGGACTCTCACCTGAAAAAGAAATGCATTGGCCCAGAGATCTTGGTGACCCAGTTGTGGGCCTAAAAGAATAAGATGGCTCAAGGGCATGCCAAATTTTGTGATTCTGAAATATACATCTGATCAGAATAATGCTTCTCTGGGCAGAGAAATGCATGGTGATGGTCCTCTCTTAGAGAGTGGAAAACAAGGGCAAAGTAGGTGCCATTGTCAGCTGTCGCTCTTGTAACGAAGAATGAATGGTCAGCTAGCCAAAGCCAATAGTGGTTTCCCACGTTGCAATTAGTTTTTCAATGTACTTTCAAGATCCATATGAAAACGTTAATGCCATGCAATGTTGTGCTAAATGATGTGCTCAGATGCCAATTTTATAAATCCAAAACAGATGAGTGGTTTGGAAAGTTTGTGTTCATTCTTACTTTGTGAGCACATGGTCTCACCCCCTTACCTCCCTGTCACGGTGACCAGCTGTTCGACTTGCTTTTTGCCTTCAGAGTGACTTCAGAGTTTCTTCACAGAGCATCCACTCAGTGACACTTCCATGGCAAACAGGGATTTGTGACTGGGAGCTTGTCAGTGGTGGTCACGCATCTGCCCCTCTGTGGTCCCACTGATGGCCAACTTTGCCCTGACTTCCTGCATCAACATTATGGAGAAACAGACACCCAGAGAATTCCCTGTGTTATCTACTCTGTTTCCAACTCTCTACCCTACTTCTCCCACTCCTTCCTCACTGTAAGCTCTATATGGAGGATGATTCTATAGCCTGTTACCTGTTGACTAGGAACAGAGGTCTTCCGTCTCTGAGGGCGCCCATGTTGCAGGTGTGGGGAATTTTAAAAATATTCTTCCTTGAGAACGTACTACATGCCAGGTACTGTGCTTACAAACATTAACATACTCACTCCTTGGGAACAAATCTAACAACACTTCAAGCTAGACATTATCATCGCCATTCTACAGATGAAGAGAAGCAACTTTTCCAAGTCCCAAGTAAACAGAAGAGCTGGGATTCAAGCCCAGGCCTATCTGAATGCAAATTCCAGGCTTTTAACCAATTATGGCAACTCTCTTCTACTATCCCCACGGAAACCTAGAGAAGCCCTGTAAGTAAGGCCCCCAGTCCAATTTCAAATCAAAGTAATACTTGTTCATAATGCCTTCCTTATAAGACATTTGATTTCTTCATCGTGAAATATCATTGCCTCAATGATTAAAAAAAAAAAAAAGCAATGCATTCAGTTTGGCTGGGGTATTTTATGAACATATACTTTTCCATGAATATCCAAAACTAAGATGGCAAACCCCTGCTTGCCTCTGTTTCCCCCAAGGTAACAATAGTATGCCCAAGTTGAAATCTTATGCTGTCTTACCCACTGCATTTTAGCAGGGCAGAAGCAAGCAATGTGAGGGCATCTGACTGTAATCTCTGTGTGGTATGGCGCCTATAGCTCAAAAACATCAACTGGCCTTCGGACAGTTATTTTTAGTGAGCTGAGAATGACACCACAAGCAGAGAAACATAGAATCTGTGACTTTTCACAGCATGATTTAGTTTCAGACAAGAAGCCTTGTGTTTGGTTTGCCCCCATACCTCTTCGGGTCCCTGGTGACTCTGTTATCTAACATAAGGATTCCTTAGAGTTCCCCACATGTTGGAATAGTGAGTAGGAGAGGTTGGCCCTATCCCACTGCTGTGTCAGGAGGATTTGTCAGGAGAAGACACATGATGGCGACTGTTCTTCCAAAAGCCTCCAGCATCCCTGAGAGCCTACCATTTTGAATCCTCTGCCTGTCGGGGAAAGAATACATCACATATGTCTATCGCACTGGCAAAAGAAATGAGAGGTGGAGAATCAGAGGCTAATGTCCAACTGAAATGGAAAACAGGAAGTGCTTGTGGCTGAAGGAAGCATTCCTTTTGTCTCCAAAACTCGGGAGCTGGAAACAGGTCCGCGTGTGGGTCTTTTCTTGGAACCCCTGGGAACAGTTCTATCTCCGGCCATCTTTTGCAGTTCTCACACTAACATCTCTCTTCCTGTTGAAGAGAAGTGGCTAAAACACTTCTTGGGTGAGAATTTGTGTGGTTTGAGGCTATTTGCCATCCCTAATGAGTGCGAAGGCTGTCCCTCTCCCACACAAAGGTGTGAGTAGTGCAAAAGTGATACATAGCACTCTGCTGCTGTAAACAATGGAAGGCATTAAATTAATTTATGGACTGCACAATAGTCCAAGTTGGCCATCACCCTGTTGTTGGGGTTAGAAAAAATTAGTTTCCCAATATCCTTGTTACTTTAAACTTGTCTCTTCAGCACAAACATTTTGTACTTCTAATGTTTATGTGTCCAGAAAATTGGTGCAGTGTGAGTGAGCTTAGCTCAAGACCCTCCGTGACAATGAAATCTTGTTACCACTGTTTGGTTTCTTGGTTTCTTGGCTTCTTGGTTCTCTCACTTTGTGCTTCTATAAAAACTATTTGCTCTGGGGCCTTGTCCACTTATTGACAGCATTTCTATCATGGGTATTACAAGCTGGTAAAAGGACGTGCTCAGGCTGCCTTTTCCACCGGCACTCACTGGAATTTCTGTTGGCACCAGGGTGCTAGTGGTGAACATGTCTCCAGAGAGTCCAGAAAGAGGATTGGCATGATCATCATCACACATATTTCTTCATCATATGCCCTTCTAATTAAATTTGTAACTTTTTCAAGAATATGCATAGGAGGTAGGGTATTGGGAAGAAAAAAAACCTTCTGTGGAACATTACTTCTCATTTACTTCCATTCTGAAATATAAAATCCTGCACCTCCTTTAAGGCCCAGTTTCAAAAGCCACCTCCATCCTAAAAGCCTCACCAATATTTGGCCTGCGTTGAGACTATAAACTCTGGTTGGCAATAGTCCTGTTCAAATCTGTATCCGTATTGTGTATCCAGACTGATGCCTTGCATGTAATAGGTTTTCAGGAAGTGTTTGCTGAATGAATGAATCTACAAAAGCTTTTTGAAATATTGTATTGCAGAGATGCTAAGATGCACTATTCTGATGATTCTGAAACTTTCTCATGCATCAGAATAACTTCAAGGGTTGGTTAAACACAGATTGTGTGCATCCCAGATCTGAGGTAAGGCTGAATAATTTGCATTCCTAACAATTTCCCAGGTGATGCTGGTGATTTTTATCCGGAGACCTCTTTTTGGGGAGGACTGAACTATCTTGTTCACATTTCAGTATCTCTGATAGCAGGTTATACCTTAAATTTGTTGACATATCAGTTTAATTGACAAAGTTTTACTTTCATAGTAATATATAAAATAATGGTTTTGCAATTGACGGTATCTTAGATTAAATGAAATATGGTAAGTTTCCTGTTACAGATTTGAATTCATGTTATAAAGCATAGCAATGAAATGTTTAAAAATTTAGACCAATGCTAATTTTAGAGAACACATGCATTCGACTGTGGCCCTTAATTTTTATAATGGCAACGGAGTAAATCGTCTTTAGGGCTTCATATGGGATCCACAGAATATCAGATTAGTTCAGTCTGGCCAGGACATCAACAAATGAAAGAAGACATTTTCCAATTCATTTTTGGTGACTGCTAAGGCCAGTCTCCCTCTCTGGAGTAAAAGTTCCACAAGGTCAGAGTTTATATCTGGTTTTGGTCATCACTGTAGCCCTAGCTCTAGAAAAGTTTCTGAATAGCACTCAATAAATATTTATTAAATTAAAAAAATTATTTAAAAAAGCTAGAGTTTCTTACTTGCAATAAAAGATGAAGGATGAGACATATCATGATTTATTGGTAGAACAGTCATAAACCAATGCCAGTACTTCTGACCTTCTCTCTTCTCCCATGCTAACGATAAAACAAATCCAAAGCACTAATGGCCAAGGAACCCACGAAATTGAAAATATCCCAGTTGAACAAGTACCCCAAGGTCACAGGCCCAGAGAGTTTTTCCACTGCTGTCCTGCAGGAGTGGACCGGGTTTGCCATCGCCAGGAAATGCTGTTTGCCAGACAGTGGTGGGAGCACTGAACCAAAGCTAGGCATGTCATAGTCAAATTGCTGAAAAGCAAATCCTAAAAGTGGCCAGAGAAAGATAGACACATAGACACGTAGGGGAGAAACAATATAAGTGAAGGCTGACTTGGAGCCCAGGGAGCATGGAATGGCATTTTAGCTTCGAAAGGAGAAAACTGTAAATCTTGAATTCTATAAAAATATCTTTCACAAATTAAAGTAAGATAAAAGACGTTTTCAGAGGGGTGCCTGGGTGGCTCAGTCGTTAAGCATCTGCCTTCGGCTCAGGTCATGGTCCCAGGGTCCTGGGATCGAGCCCCGCATCGGGCTCCCTGCTCGGTGGGAAGCTTGCTTCTCCTTCTCCCTCTCCCAATGATATATATTTATATAGCTGTTTGATGGAGGTATATATATATATATATACATATATATATATATATAATCCTTTAAAAGATTATTGATCGAAGCAAGACTAACAATGGATTATGAAGTTGATCACATAAGTAGATGTAAAATATAAGAAAACAATATCACGGAGGATAGGAGGAGTCTAAATGAAATTACGCAGCTGAAAGGTTCTTACACTGATTATGAAGATATTATTGAGGATAGACTATCATAATTTAAAGATGTATATTGTAATATCTAAAATAATTTTAAAAAGATCACTAAGGTTTTACAAAGAGGCAGAACTTAAAGGTCAATACAGAAGTTTAAGTGGAGTATTTAAAAATAAGTAAAATCACCCAAAAGATGACAGAAAAAAGGGGAAAAAAAAGATGGGACAGAGAGAAAAAAATAGCTTCAAAATATATGAAGCAAAACCAGATAGAAGATGGGGGAAATGGGAGGAAAAGACAAGTCTAAAATCATGGTTAAATATTTTAGCATCACTTTCTCAGTAATGGATTGAAAAAGTAGGAAAAAAAGACAGTAAAGTTTTTAAAGATTTGAACAACACTATCAGCCAGCTTGACCTAATTGACATTTATTGAACACTACTCCCAACAACAGCAGAATATACATTCTTTTGAACAGTACATGAGCCATTAAGCAAGATAGAAAAAATATGCTGAGCCATAAAACAAGATTCATTAAAATTAAAAGGATTGAAATCACACAGAGTACATTTTATGACAATAGTGGTATTAATATAAAAATCAATAAGATATTTGAAAAAACTTCAAATATTTGGAAGTTAAATAATACATGTTTAAATAGCCTATGGTCAAAGGAGAAATCGCAGAGAAAATTAGAAAATATTTTGAACCGAGTGATAATGAGCACACAAAAATCAAAATTCGTGCAATATAGCTAAAGAAGTGTTTAGAGGGAAGTTATGCATTTAAATTTCTCAGAAAAAAAAGGAGGATATAGAATAAATGATCTAAGCCTCCATATTAAGAAACTGGAAAAGAAGAACAAATAAAACCCAAAGTAGAAAAAAATTATTGAAGAGGAGAATGGCAATCAACAAAATAGAAAATTGACAAATAACAAAGTCAATGATTTTTTTTTCAGAAGATTAATAAAGCTCCAGGCAAGATTGATCAAATAAAACAGATAAAATCTTATTCTCAGCATTAGGAATGAAAAAAAAGGGGGCATGTCTACAGATCTTACAATTATGCAAAAGAAAGTAGAGACCATTATAAACAACTTTAAGTCAATATTAGATAAAATAGAAGATTAATTTGAGTAACACAATTTACCAAAATAGATATCAGAATATATAACAAAATAAATAAATAAATATTCCTATGTTGATTGAAGTAACTGAATTCATTTTTTAAAAATATCTGTATCGCTTCTCAGCCTTTTGGCTAAGATCAAGTGTAAAAACAATCTTTGTACAAAAAAACACTTGAGATCTAGTGATTTTACTGAGGAAAATCTACCATTATTTAAGGAAGAAATACACAAGCTCTTTCAAAAATAGAGGAGGGAATAATTCCCAACTCATTTTATGAAGCTAACATAATCCCAATACCAAATACTGACAAACACATAATAATAGAAAACTACAGACAATATTCCTTATAAGCATAGCTTAAAAATTCCTAACAAAATATTAGAAAAATAATCCAGCTATACGTTTAAAAGGAAAATACATCATGACCCCGTGAGGTTTTCAAGGAATGCAAGGTTGGTTTGACATTAGAAAATTAGTCAATGAAATTAAAGACTGAAGGGGGGAAAGTATATGATCATCTCAGTTGATGCATAAGTTTTTTTTTGACAAAAATCAACACCTATTCATGATAACGCTGAGAAAATTAGAAATAGAAGAAACCTCCTCAAACTGCTAAAAGGCATCTCTAAAAATCTATAGCTGACATTATACTTACTGATATTTCCTCCTAGATCAGGAACAAGTTAAGGATATCCACTTTACCATTTCTACTCAATATTTTGCTGAAGGTTCCAGCCAATGCAATAAGGCAAGAAAAAGAAATAAAAGGTGTGCAGATAAAAGGCATAAATAAAAAGGTAAAACTGTCATTCTTTGAAGATGATATGAATATATATGTAGAACATTCTATGGAATATACAAAATAACTATGAAAACCAATGAGTGAATTTAGCAAGGTCAATATACAAAACGCAATCTATTTCAATATACCAGCAATAAATGGTTTAAAAAAATAAATTTAACAAAATTTAAATGAAATAAATAAAAAATACCATTTGCAATAGTATCAAAAATATGGAATACTTAGGAAAAATATATAAAAGAAATACAATTCCTCTACAATAGAAACTATAAAACGTTGTTAAGAAATTAAAGAAGATTAGAAAAAAAATGGAGAGCTATAGTATGTTTATGAATTGGAAGACAATGTTAACACATTGATTCTCCAATATTTATTTATGGATTAAATACAATCTTTATCAAAATTACAATAGGTTTTTTTTAGAGAAATTGACAAGTTGGGCCTGAAACTGTTATGGAAATCCCAAAATAATTTTGAAATAGAATAAAGTTGAAAGACTTAGAATACCTGGCTTCAGTACTGAACAAAATGCTATGTGAATCAAGACATTGTGGTATTGACATGAGGATAGGCAAATACCAATAGAACAGAATCCAGAAATAAACCACACATATAGAGTCAATTGATTTTTGAGTAAAAAGGGCTAGATAATTCAATAAAGAAAGGAAGACTTGTTAACAAATGGTGCTGGAAACCAGATAACCATATGAAAAACAAAAATAAACTTCAGTGTCACCCTATGCAATGAGATTAGTTTGAAATGAATCATAGAACAAAATATAACCTACAGCAATAAAGTTTCTAGTAGAAAACACAAAATAGGGGCGCCTGGGTGGCTCAGTTGATTAAGCATTGGACTCTTGATTTCACCTCTGGTCATGATCTCAGGGTCGTGAGATCAAGCCCGGCATCAAGCCCTGCATCAGGCTCCCCACTCAGAGGGGAGTCAGCTTGAGATTCTCTCTCCCTCTCTCTGCCCCTCCCCCTGCTCACATGCACTCATGCTCTCTCTCTCTCTCTCTCTAATAAATAAATATTTTAAAAAACCATAAAAATATATTTGCAATGTTGGGCTAGGCAAAGAATACTTAGAAAGTACACAAAAAGCATTAAGTAATAAATATGAGAATTGGCTTTCATCAAGATAAAAATTTTTGCATATCAAAACACCACTAAGAAAATGAATAGGAAGGCCAGTCCATATACCTGACGAAAGGTTTATATTCAGTGTATATGAAGAACTCCTCTAACTCAGTAACAATTGTAGTTATTTAATATGGGCAAAAGACTTGAGCAGCCATTTCACAAAAGAAGATAGAAGTATGACCAATAAGCACATGAAATGTTTTCAACATCATTAATCATAACTAATATGCAAATTAAAATCACAATGAGCTATCATTTTACACTCATTAAAATGGATAAAATATAAAGTATGACAATACCAAAAGCTGATGGGAGAAACTGGAACCCTCAAACATTGCTAGTAGGAATGGAGAATGGTACAACTTAGGAAAAGAGCTTGTTAGGTTCCTATAAAATTAACTGATAAATTTAGATAAACAAACAAAAAAATTACCTTCTACATCGATACTATGACTCAGAAATTCCATATTCAATCTTACTCAAAGGAAATGAAAACATATGTCCACAAAGAGGTATGTACAAGGAATAAGGATATTCAGAGAAACTTTATTCACAATCGCCCTAAAGTAGAAATAGACCAAGTGTTCATCAGTAGGAAAATGGATAGACATAATGTGATATTTTCATAAATTGGAATTGTATTTCAGAAACAAAACAACAACAAACACTGATGATACAACACATTGATGGATCTTAAGACTTCCAGTCATGCTAAGCAAAAGAAGCTAACCAAAAAGGCATATACCATATGATTCTATTTATATGAAGTTCCAAATAAGCAAAATGCATTCATGGTGGAAAAAAAAATACATAAACAGTAATTATCTTTAGTTTGGTGAATTCAATTGTCCTGATGTATTCAATTGTCAAAATCATTGAACAGAGTATTTAATACTTTTTGGAGGATTATATATAAAAACTATGCCTCAATTTTTTTTTTTAAAAAGTACTACATCTGATGGGTATCAAGGACATAAATAACTACACAGGGTAAAATTCATTCATCCAACAAACATTATCAATAACTTATTATGTGCCAAGCACCATGCTAATCTCTCGGAATACCAAGTACTCTTAGGCATGATCCCAACACTGAAGAACACATGGATTTGGAAAAGGGGAATCAAATGATTCCAGAATGTTGGAACAAGTGCTTTAGTACGGCAACTGACTAAAGCTATGCATAGGGGTGAGCAAGACATTACAGAACAAGATAATGGCCTCTTGTCTGATCTCTGTGACTAAATCATTGCTTTAGCATCACAGGAGGGAAAGTGATGTTGCCTTTTACTTTTGGTCTTTGGGACTTGGGGTGATATTTAGCAGGTATAAGGACTCAAAATAACAATTCCTAAAACTTAAGGACAAACTCCTTTTCATAGTGGAAAATTGGAGAGACTTGCTCATCTCAAGGATAAACAGAAAAGGGCCAAACATTTCCTGAGTAATAAGTTTAGGGGGAAGCAGGTCTGTCAAGCCAGGGTCCCTATGCCACGCGGCAAAGCAGCCCACAAAACACCCAAGAGGATGTGGCTTGCTGGCCATACCCCGTGGGTCATGACAGCTCGGCCAGAGAATGTAGGGGCACAACAAAGAATGCTCTGAAAGCCATTTAAGAGCCTTGCAGGAAAACCACAGCCAGCCATTCGGCACTTGCAATGTGTGTGGGCGGGCTCCCGCTTCCCCCTCTCTTCTTTGGCTCCCCTGAGCGCCTATCAAGGCCCAGGTCTGCTGCAAAGGGGGTTCAGGGCCAGGTATAGTTTGCATGCAGGTGATGCAGAGGATAAGGCACTGTCTGAAAGTCTCTGAGGACAGCATTTCGGAGCCTACCTCTGATTGCTTTCAGGTGTGCTCTCAAAGCTCCAGCTCCTGTAGGATTGGGGCAGTGACTCACCACAGATAGGCTGCCCACAGGGAGGAGACTGAGGGGGAAGCTCCAGTAGGTCCTTTCTAACCACAACTGCACTCATTTCCTATTGCTGACATAACAAATTATCACAAATTAGTGGCTTAAAACAACACGTATTATCTGACAGTTCTGGAGGTCACAAGTCTAAAATGGGTGCACAGGGCTGTGTTCCTTCTGAAGGCTCTGGGGAAGAATCTGTTTCCTTGCCCTTTCCAGTTTCCAAAGGCAGCCTACAGCTTTTGGCTCACGGCCCCCTTTCTCCATCGTCGAAGCTAGCATCCTCAAATCTCTCTCTGTCCCTTGGTTTCAGTCACCTCATCACCTTCTCTCTGACACTGACTCCTTCTGCAACCCTTTTGTAAAGACCCTTGTGTTTACATCAAACCCCTCGGTAATTCAGGATCCTCTCCCTATCTCAACATCTTTAATTCGATCACATCTGCAAAGCCTCTTTTGCCATAAAACATAACATGCACAGGCTCCAAGGATTAGGATGTGGGCATCTTTGGGGGATCATTATTCAACATTATTCAACATTACTCAACAACTCTAAGACAATCTCACCTCAAGAACCACAATAATAATAAAAGCATCCAGCCATTGACCGTTTACTATGTGATGTAAGTATAGATGTGGAGACGGATAGAAATAATTTTACATACATGTATGTGTATACATTTAGATTGATAGATGATTGTATATACATGTGTACATACTCATGTGTGTATATATACACATAAACTTTTCTATAGATATATATATGTATATATGTATTATATACATATATCATCTATCAATCTAAATCTCCAAAGCCAATGCTCTTTACCCCAGTGTGTCTCATTTCTGTTCCATGTTTCAATGAGAAACTCAGAATATGATTTCTTGTGTGTAACAGCTTCAACCTAATTTTTGTCTCCAGTTTGGACTAGCCACATCAGTGTTTGGAAAGACTAGAAATGGGTTAATTTCCAGTTGGCTGCATCTACAGAAAGCACATAAATTATCCATTTCTTCTTGTAAATGAAACTGTTTGTTGCTTACCCATAGTGTCTTGTTTCCTTTCTTGCTTTACCTTCTTCACCGTTTTTCCTTCCCCTTACCATTTTCCAACCTCAACCGAGAATGCATTTCCAAGCAGAACCATTCACCCACCTAAACTCTTTACTTCCTTCTTGAAATCTTCTTCAAATAACCCATCACAAATTATTCAAGCATCCTGGAAAGTGAAGCCCAGAAATACCACAGCAAAGTAAAAAAAAAAAAAGTGTAGAAATACATGAAGCCATGGTTTAAAACTAGACTAAAGTAGAAATCAGTATCCCATGAAACAAAGGCGAGTGAAGATTTATTTTAACGATGTCACCTGGACAGCACCCATTCTCAGTATTCTTTGATGGGGTTTATTTTCAAATATTTTAATGTGTGGATTAAATCAGAATCATGAAATTTTTAAAGGCAGAATCCCATCCTCAGAGACAATCCTTAAATGGCAAGAGCTGATCTATGTTTGTGAGCGTCTCTTTGTCTCCATTATAGTTAATATTGCTTTGTCGAGCCTTTTGCTGAGGACAAGAATGAAATATGTTCCTGATTTTTATGCCGCTGACACTGTCAAAACATGTGCTTTAGGGATTCTGGCTCATACTGCATCGATATATTTTTATTACTGCCTCCTCAACAAATGGTTCCTGGGAGTTTATTGATAAGTATGACCATATTGAAATGTGGATCATGAATAAATTATTTCAAACAAAATGGGGAGAAACTAGAGCTGTAGGGGCAGGGAGGTAATGAATGAAGTTTGGAGACTTGAAGACCTAGACTACATCCTGGCCCAGGTACGTACACCAAGGTGAGCCTCGATGAGTGCCTCCTGAAGGTCCTCTGGGGAACCCCTCCTTGCCTGACCTCACGTAGACCTTCTTTCCCTGAACCTTCCAGAGCAAGGACCACTGCAGGATTTATACCATCCAGAGTTTATACCCCAAACAGTAGAAATCTTCTGGGTGTCATATGATTGATTCATCAGAATTGAGAAGTAGGTTCTTCAACTTTTTATCTTAAATACATGCTTGAAATGGATGTAATCGTCAGAGGATTAGGTGATAAGGGAACATTTTTTAAGATTTTAAAGGGAACATCTGTGTCATTTCAAGATTATCAGAACCTGTTAATCCTCGCAAAACACCATCTATTTTTACCTGAATCTTTTGAAACTGTTGACCATGCAACATATTTGCATGTCCCTGACTTGTTTTCCCTACTTAAGTCAGAGGCATTGTTTCAAAACGCAAATGTACCCCTCCACACTCCCATCGCCTTCACCTAGTTACCTCCCCTAGTTACCTCCCCCTCCTCCTCTCTCAGACCCCAGTTCAGGCCTGTGCTTCCTCAGAGAAGCCACCTATGATCCCCTCAACTGGGTCAGGCTCCCCGGACACATGTTCGCACAACCAGGTGGTCCGTGGTATCTGGCATAGTGTAGGCACAGGAGGAATATTTTAACACGAGTAAATTGGCAAGCACATGTTTTCATCCCTGTAGAGTGATCACCGGCACAAGCCGAAGGCAGGCTATGGTTCTTCAGCCCCGCGAGTGAATCCGGGAGGGGCAGAGAGTAGAGATTTTCCTGAGGTAACTCTGAAAGAATGCTGGAGGAATGCAAAGGTAGATGTGGATCTGTGTTTGAGAAAGGGGTTATCTGAGGTAAAAGTCACTGCCTGAACTTGGAATGACCCAGGGAAACACTGGAGGCAGGGAGAGAGGGAAGTGTCTTGTTCGCATCAGCTTGAGGGTTTGTTTAGAGAAAGCAAAGCGAACAGGGAAAGGGAGGAAGAAGCAGAAGGAACCAACATTTGACAAGCTCTTTCTGTATTTCAAATCTTGTTCCCGAAGGTTTTCAAGAACTCTTACAAAGATGCATAGGATACAGTAAAATAAAATGTATTCCAGGAAGTAATGAAAGTGAGAAAAACAGTAGATATGCATGAGATTTACAAAGAGTCTGCAGTAAGGTGTGAAGCCTTTAGCCAACACTTTAATTTGGAAATATGGAAAATATTTCACTGACTTCTGAAGAAGCTGTCTGCAAATGGTATGGAAGTCCATTATAATTGATACTATTTATGTAAAAACTGTGTGTGTCTGTTTATGGATTTTCTTAAGTATGAAAATGATCTAGAAAGTACACATCAAGTATGACTGTGGTTAGCTCTGAGGAGACAGAGGGGTAGGGTGAGAGCTGGGGTGTAAAACAAAGTGTTTTGAGGTTTGGTTTGGTTTGGTTTTGCCTTGTATGTGTCTGAATTTCTTGCAATTAGCCCACGTTCAGGTATGACTTTTAAAATTTAAAGATAATAATAGTAATAAAGCCTCTACATAAAACCCAACAATATTCACCTTAGCTATTGACAGATACTATATATGTATCCAGTCCTTCCCTGAGACTGAATAGCAACATTCAGAGCACTTGGCAGTTTTCAGACTGTTCACATCTGTTATCGCACTGCTGTGGCCCACGCAGGCAGGACCAGGCAAGGCAAACCCCACTCTATCATCCCCACTTGACAAATACAGAAACAGAGGGCAGGGGAGCAGGTGGGTGAGTGACCCTGGCCCTAAGCTAGTGCGGAACAGAGTTTGCAAAGGAACCTGGGCCTCCTGATTCCCTCCCCGTGTGCTCCGTTTCCTTTTGTCCTTGGTTCACAGTGTGGCTGCAAGTCCTAGCATTTTAAAGCAGGAATAAGGAAAAATTCTCTTATGGTTGCGTTTGATTGCTCATAAAAATGCTTCGCTGTAAACTGTCCTGTAACTTCTGAATTATGCTACATAAATGGTTTGAGGCTTTCTCATTATTGCCGAAGGAGAAAATTTACTGCTTTCATTTAAAATCCTAGCACACTCTCAAGAAAAGTTGCAGTAGCTGAGTATCTTTATTAGACTTTTGCCCTCAGAGCTCACGTCTTGAAAAAACCCCTTTGGGTGCAGACAATAGTGTTCAGGGTAAGGCATTTCTTGAATCAGAGACTTCAGGTGATAAAACAGACATAGCAGCCTGATTGGTAATCTGAGCAAATCATACTTCATTTTATTTGCCACCTCCTCATAGCCTTGCACAGCGATGTTTGCCTTCAACATAGACACTTGCCTGGGTGTCTGCCTTCCACACGTCTCCTGGCACCTTAGCCAGCCAAGGCACTAAGTCTAGACAGCCTTTCCTCCTTTCCTATTGCAGTTTGCTACAACAATTCCGTTCCTGTTACATGCACGCCACCACTTTGATTAAGACGTGGACTCTATTTTCCCTCCTACTGAGCTGGGCTGACCTTGTGACCTGCTTTGATCCATAAGACGTAATGGAAGTGACATCTTGCCATTTCTAGGCTTGGGCCTCAAGAGCGGGCAGTTCTCCCCTGGCCCTCCTGGTTCCAGCCACTATTTAAGAAACTTAGACAAGAGTATTGAATGATATGAGGCCCCAACAAGAGAGGCCCTGGAGGATAAGAGGAATTCCCCGCTGAGTACAACCTTGTGAGTGACCCCAGCCGATGTCTTATGGAGCAGAAGGACCACCCAGCTGAGCCCAATCAACCCACAGCATAATGAGAAATAATACATTATTGTTGTTTGAAGCTACTAAGTTTTAAGGTAGTTTGTTACCCAGTAATAGAGAACTAAAACATGAACTATCCCCTTCTTCACTCCCTGTCTCCCTGCTCACCAATCAGTTATGCCTGACCGTCTCTTCTGCTCATTTTCTGGACCATCATTGGTGGAGGAAAAAGGAACATTCTTTCAATCATTGCTCTTTGTCCAGCATGCACTTCTCAAGTCGTTACTCGGAGCTGGGTGCTGTGTGCGCCTTGGGCAACGTGGGGAAGACCAGGACGGAGTCCCTGCTTCATGGGACCCTTAGATCAGTGGAGGGGGCACATGCAAGAAATTAACCTTCTCACTCGTAACTGTCACCTCCCAGCCTGTAATCCCACAGTTCCTCTATGGGGTAACTCTAAAGTCCACTTTTTCTGAGTCTCTGAGACTCACAGGTAGGCAGTAAAGAGTGTTTGAGATCATTCAAAAGTGGTACATTTTATCTCTATCAGATTTGAGGGTATCTTGTCATTAGGAACCTAATACATGAAAACTAAATCTTACAAGGCAGACACATGAAGGGATAATTATTCATTTCATAAAACTGGAGCTTGCATTTACCGATAAAATCTTTTACATTGCCTGTTACCTAATTAATAAGACACTGGGTGACAGAAGGAAGGCATTTTGAGCTGGAAATCAGGAAACTTGAACACAAATGCTAACTATTCCTAAGTAAGTGTCATTTAAGAGAGTCACTTAACTTTTCTCTTTATTTAAAAATACCAGGAAGTCTGACTCAACCATCTGTAAGGTGCTTTCCAGTCTGAGAGTCTATGATTATGAGTGGGTTTAAAGAAACGGCTATGAGAGAGGCAGAAACTATGGCCATAAAGTGTTAAGCTCTACGGCCAAATCGAAGCTAAACTGTAATGTCAAGCATCCCTGGAATGAAACTGAATCCGGGGGAAGGCACGACTGTATCTTTTGGGCCATTTCCCCATGATTCCCTCTGAGAAGATGAGAAACAGAGGAGGATTTAAAGAGTAGGGCTGAGGTTGAGAAGGAGGCGCTTGGCTCCTGGGGGGCCTGGGGGCCAGCATCACTGCCCACCATCCAGGATCGTGGCATAATCAGCCATTAAAGGAAATGGGAACATTTCAGTCCCCAAGCTAGTGAGACCTGAACACAGCAGGCACACCAGATGAAGGAGTTTGGACTTTCTCCATAGACAGTGGATGTGAATGAAGCTGTTTTTGAATAGGGGAGACTAATTGTCAGGCCAGGATGTGGGCCCCAGCCCTGGCCTTCTCCACGCAGCCAGCACTGTACCCGAACACCATGCTGAAAATCCTGTCAAACCCAGCCGGCCAGCAATGCCTGTCCCAGGTGGTGGCCCGCCCTCTGTTCCTGACCCTGGCCTACTAGGCCTCCTGAACCCAGTCTCCACAGTCCAGCTCTCAAGAGATGTTGTTTCTCTTCCTTTCATGAAGAACCATTGTTTTGAAGCCTAAGATCAAAGGTGAATATTCGAACAGAGGTGGTGCTGGTCATCAGTTGAGGTTGAGCATGGTCGAGGGTTAGAGAAATCTTGCCACTAGGTGTTAGGGAGCCTGCAGTTTAGGGACAGAAAATCCTGGTACTAAAGGAAGGAGGACACAGCAAAAGCAAAGTCATAAAGGAACTACCTTTTAAACACGTACAGCTTTTACATCTTTCAAATCACTTTCACATGTATTGTTTCCTTTGTTTGGACTAAAAACCTGTAGGATAAATAGGGTAGCTGTTATTATTCTCACTTGGTGGCTGAGATTAAAACCAGATTATTGCAGGCTCCAAAAGACTGGAAGAAATGCTAAGACTTTGATACAGGGGACTATGGGAGGTCATTGTGTGAGGTTACACGTGGGACAAGGCCATGAAACATTCCAGAAGATTCACCTCTTAAATTCCCGATGCTGTGGATCCCCTGAACACGGTACTCCTGTGCTAAAATGCCTTTCTATTTTGGAGCATTTATCTGTTGCTGTACCTTTTAATTGGTCAAATACCCACCTGCAATATCCATATTAGAAGCACACAGGCAAAAATCAGAAGGCCTGAGAGGTCATTAGAAGTTGGAATGGATGAGGAAAAGGCATCTCTTCTAGAAACTCATTTTACTCTTGCAAATGACCGAAAACGTTTCTGAGTAACAAAGCAGGAGTTGAGACAGTTTAACTTATGTGGTTCTTAGCATTTATAAGTTTTTTAACCTCTTTATTTTTCCCTACTTTGTCTCCATTACCGATGTAGAAGAAAATTTGAAATATTCTGACTATTAAATGAGTATCTTCTGGCTAAATTCCTGGTTGATGTGTACTTTTAGATAAAATCGCATATATAGATACGTTGGAGCCATTTTTTGTCAGTCTGGCTTCCACTCACCACAGGGCTGGTAAAGTTCATGAAGGCCGTACCCTGGAGGCCACCATCACAGACTCCATTGGCACAACTGTCCCACGATGCTAAAATCACCACCATTATTCATCACCCCTGATTGGGGCTGCCTAAGGCCAAACCCAAACACTGCCCTGCCTTAAATCCCTAATTCCCTGGAGGATTCTCAAGGCCAGCTGACTCTAACAAGCCTAAACGTTATGCCATCCTTGGTCACCAAACAAAATGCCATGGATGTTCCCTTGACCCTCTCACACACTCATCTCACGGGACTCTAAGCCTCCTGTGTCTGTCCAACCACTCCTCTCTGCCTCCTGCCCCAGAGCTTTCAACCGTGCCCTCTGGAATCCCACTTCCTAACCCAGCCACCCTATGTCTTCAGACTCTTCACAGATGCTCCTCCACTTCCTGACCTTAACTGAAAATGGGCTTTCCCTTGAGGACATGGCTCTCCCAAGTAGCTTGCTCCAGTTGAAGGAGCCCCTATGTCATACCCTTGACTATCCCAATGGGTACCTCAAACTCAACAAGGACAAAATTGAACCTGCCATCTTTCCTGTATTATCCATTCTCTTCCCCACGCCTCCATGACACAATGACAGAGAAGTTACCCAGCCACCCAAGCCAGGCATCTGGGGATCCACCCAGACTCACCTTTCTCTTTTATCTTTCACATTCTGCCACTCACCAAGCCTTGACCATTTTTCCTGCTAACTAGTTCTCTAACGCATTCCTTCTCTTGCGTTTTTATTAGTAAAGTCTAGTTCAAGGCCTCATCTGCTGCCTAGATGGTCATACTCCTTTCCTGCTTTCACTTCACCCTAGACCATCCTCCACCCACCTGCCAGAGGGATCTCTAACACAGAGCTGACCATTTCATTCCTTTGCCTCTACTGGTTCAGTGACTCTCCCAAGCCTGGCTGAGCTCTCTTTTAGGGAAAACAGGCCCTCCTTGATCTGTCCCTACCTACCACTTCATTCTTATCTCCCCCAAATTGCTGTCTCCTGCTTTGTGCTCTAAATGACCAGTGCTTTGCTGCACTCATCATGCTAAAATAATCCTGAACTTTTCTTCATGTGGTTCCCTTTGCTTCAAATGCCCTTCCTCACTCTACCCCATACTTTGCCTCATTGTCTCTTACATACTAAGCTTTGATTGGTTTCATCTTGCCCAGGAACCATTTCCTGAGAGATCATGCCAGGCTCAATAACCCTCCCCATACTCTCCCAGCATCTTCTGCCTGGTTTGTATTAGCCATGTGAGTGTGTATGCATCTTTCCCCCGTATCTATTTTCTTGGAGGTCAAAGGCTCTGCATTTTTTACATTTTTTAATACATTTCATTTTTACATTTCCATCTGTAGGTCTAGCAAAGTGACAGGAAAGTATTAGGTGTTTAATAAATATTTGATGCACCCAAATAATTTCCACTGAAAAAGGATTTGCCAAGTCCCAGTGGCCTTCATGCATGTAGGCATTCACTTACTCATTCAGCAATAAAATACCTACTCAATATTTATATCCTATTTATCTAGCATTCTTGACCCCTGCTGTTTAGATATGCTACAACTTCTTGAAATGCCTCAAATTCACTTTCACATAGAATCACTCTCTCATGTGAGCACCCTGACTTATGCAAAATAACTGGTCTAGGTGATCTGGGAAGAGGCAAGACTAAGACAGCCCAGGTCCTTGTGAGTTTACAATCTGATATGACGAGGCACATCTGCAATATTTGGCAATACATAGTTTGTAGAAACCTTTCAGCAAATGGAAATTCATAAGATACAAACTGAATACCTACATGTCTAGAGAATTTGGAAAGAGAAGGAAAGAAGTCAGAACTGGGTGAATTTAATGAGAGCTGGCTGCAGAAGGTAAGGTTCCTCTTTTGTGTAAAGACAATGAATGAATGGCCAAATGTTACTCTATGGAAAACTTATAAACCAACATGACTTCTGCATTATTCTGATCTTATTCTTCTACTTATCAGTCATATATAAGATGATCTGCATTACAGACACATGTTGTTAGAAGAGATCATATTTCTTTATTTCCAAGTGACCAGGCTGGCATAAGTAGGTCAACAATATTGGGGGGAAAAAAAATGGAACGGATGAATGAACTGAAGCCAGAGTTATCTGGAAACTGGAAACTGGAACATGGAGTTTCAAGGTTCAGCTAGCTGCTGATTGTAAAACGTAATACATGAGGTTGAGACAGAAAACATACACAGTATCTCAGGCTTTGTTAAAGTCTAATTAAAGGGGGTAAATCTGTAGGACTTTATGTAAAAAGGAATTAGCAAAATTGATAAGGGATTGGATGTTAGAAGTCAAAAATCTCCCAAGTTTTTGTTTAGGGAACCAGGAAAAGCCAAGTGGTTCTCTTGACAGTAATGAAGACAAACTATGAAAGGTGAGTATTAGAAGAAAACTATATGAGTTTATTTAATAAATTAAATACATTATGTAAAGACTTTAAATGACATTGTCCTGCAGACAAATAGAGATGTGGGATTCTAGAAGGGGCATGAAATAAGAACCATTTAAACAGTGGCATTCGTGGGTGCTAGAGGTGAGGAAAAGCCCCCCAAAGCAATGAATCAGCATCTCAGCTATGGCATCTGGGACTGGATTAAGGTCCAGTCCCCCTACCCAACAAGAAGGGGAGATTTTGATGGGGCTGAACTCCTGGGTGCAGATAAATTACTGCATTTTCAAAGGCTGGAGGAATAAATGGAGCAAACTCCAAACAGAAATTGAAATCAACCTTTCCAATGTGATACAATGGAGCCAAAATTCCCGGCCTTTCCCCTTCCCCAAGTCTCCTGCCTGATGATAGGATATGGTTGGAAGCATTGCCAAAACCTCGTTCTCATTCTGCAGGGACAACACTACCTCAGGCTCTTCCCACACCCCAAACTGTTCACTCTTATTTCTTCAGCTATCCCATCTCAAAAATAAATCCTTTGGGACCTCCACGCCCCTGAAAATTTCCTCATCTAAGTATAACATGCACCACAGAAATTCTCCCACAGGTTCTCCCAATAGCTTCATAGCATACTGCTTTTGCTGGAAAATTCTGCCAACAGCCCCAGTTTGCCTGGTAATGAAATAAAGAACAGGTATTTCTCTTTCCAACACTGTCACCACAAGATTATTTTAATACAAGTTTAATTAGGAAGCAACACAATAAATAGTATCCATAAATAGCAAATAGGAATGGCAATTGCTAGTCCTACCAAAATCCTACATCTTTATGGATGCATTTTTCCACCTCACTACAGTGCCCAATGAGGTGGAATGATTTCCTGACTTGGCTTCCTCACTGGCCTCTGTTAGGGTTCCTCTGATGGGTCCCCTCCTGGATTGCAGTTTCTCCATTCACCTTCAACCCTTCCAGAATACACATATAGTATTTCTGGGCAATCCTCAGCTGCATATGCACTCAGCTATCTGAGATCCTGAGGAATCTGCTCTATCAACATCTTAATGGAAGGGAAGATGGAAAAGCCTCCCTTCTTTGATTTGTGTATCCCAGGGGGACACTGTCCCCATTAAAGGTCACTCCAATTCTCACCTGCTCTTGAAGCAGTCCAGCATCATGGCTGCTTGGGCAGCTACACCCTGAGCCTCTGGATACTCACTGCTAGTTCACACTTAGATCTCTGGGACAGTGTCCTCTCCCTAGAACTCTGATGCCATCACACTGACCTCAGCAGAAGGTTACATTTTCCTCTACAATCACATTCCTTAATTCACACCATTCCATTAACAACACAAGCCTGTTGGACTTGATCAAGGGTTTGGAGGTGGAGATAATTATAATTTTTATATTAAAATGACCACTGGGGCGCCTGGATGGCTCAGTCAGTTGACCATCTGCCTTCAGCTCAGGTCATAATCTCCGGGTCCTGGGATTGACCCCACATCAGGCTCCCTCTGCTCAGTGGGGAGACTGCTTCTACCCCTCTTGCTCCCCCTGCTTGTGCTCTTTCTCTCTCTCTTTATCAAATAAATAAAATCTTTAGAAAAATAAATAAAAATAAAAATGACCATAATCATCACTGTTCCCGGGGTCTATGAAAAAAAATTAAAAATCAAGTTAAAACCTTCACACAGATCCTCTCCTTGGGTTCCCTGATTCCTAGCCTTGGTCCCCTCTCCTTTCCCAGAAACAGAGAAAGAATATTCTTAAATCCATCATGTTGCAAACATCTACTTTCCTCTATGAAAGTTTATCCCTCTACTTTAGAAGGTCGGTCTGCTCCTCCACTCCAATAAGGGCAATCCATGAGACATCATAGTCACAGCAGTATCTGCCCCCAAAGGTCAAGCTGTTCAATGTGAAACAACACTTTGTACCTCCAGCCAAACAATGTACACACTCGTCTCTGGCAGGACAAATGTCAAAACCCATTTTAAAAGAGAGAAACATTTCCCTAAAGGCAACATGATCTGAATGGCTTTCCCTGGGTCACAAAGGAGATGGCATTTTTACATTATTGACAAAGAGATATCAATCCCCTGTTCCTATTCTCCTGTGTCCAGACCTTTTCCAGGCTTTTCCTTTTGTAAACCAATTAACCAACCAACCAACCAACCAACCAACCAACCAACCAACCAAAGAAGCCCATCATGGCATCTTTGAGAATAATAGAGCCATCAACTTCACAGCTACTCCATAGCTTTTCTTTACCTTGGACCAAATCCTATTCTACTCAAGATTTCCTCCATGCTAGTATTGGAAATAGGGGAAAGACTAACACAGAGATGCACAGTCCACCAAAGCCATCTGCTTTTCCTCTACAGGATTGCTTTTTCCTGTATTATTAGTATGGACTAACATTTAGCTTCTCTGCAAGGCTCTTTCCCATCAGTCTTCCAATCTCCTGTCCTTCCTGGGCTATACCCTGTCCCTTGTCAGTGACGATCCATGGCTAATCTGGCAGCCCACTAGTGACACCTCATTAGAGTTGAGTTACACGAGCTTGGTCACGATAGCTTCTCCTTTAAAACATTTCTCTAAAAATGAGCTGGCGCTATCCAAAGCCATCCAGAACCATCCTCTGCCCACGCATCTTCTGTTTCTCACATTATAAATCCCTCACCTCCTAAATCCACATTCTGAGTCCTTTTATTAGTTCCCATTTCTGTGTCAAATTTTACTTCCCATCCTCACATAACTCTGATTTCTTCCAACTACTCTGCTCACGTCTCTTTTTGTTCCTAGAATTCCTCTTTTCCTGCCCTTTTATCTCTTCCACAGCTGCACTTTTTTCTTCAAGCCACCTGACCTCTCTAGAATACCTTCTCACGTCTCACCTGACACACCAGCTCTCTCAGCTATCAAAATTCAGGAGATTTCCCAACCACTCCAGAGCCAATGGTGACAGAATCACCACTGCTGTCAGTAGACAGTTCCACAGGGATCAAAATAAACATGACTTGGGGGGCTCCTGGGGGGCTCAGTCGTTAAGCACCTGCCTTCGGCTCAGGTCATGATCCCAGGGTGCAGGGATCGAGTCCTACATCGGGCTCCCTGCTCCGCGGGAAGCCTGCTTCTCCCTCTCCCGCTCCCCCCTGCTTGTGTTCCCTCTCTCACTGTGTCTCTCTCTGTCAAATAAATAAAAATCTTAAAAATAAATAAACATGACTTGGTTAATCAGGGCTTGTCAATCATGTTGCAGTGGCATCATAGAGATGTTCCTTCAGCTACTTTATGAACTAGAAATGGACCCCAGCTGCAGTACAAATGAAACAGCCTTTGTGGGATAACCCAAGATTCTAACCACCATTTATAATGTTATCTGTGTGGGAAAAGGAGGCTTCCATCCTAGATAAACCACAAATGAATTTTTGGAATGTGACTGGCTCACACCTGGCCTCTGAAAATATTGTAGTAATTTTCCTTCCGCTTGCACTGGATCATCTCATCCGGGAAGCAGCACCTTTTCTGTTTTAAAGACCTAGATAGACCCCTCAAAAATGCATTGCAGCAACTGGAAGCTCACTTGCTGATGAGAATAACAATAAAATATGTATTTCTGTGTATTTTCGCCTTTTTATCACATTCTAAGATTTTCAGAGCAAATAGCATGGATTTGCGCAAAGAGCAAATTATTTAGAGACAGGAGACCTAGGTTAAGGTCTGGCTTTACGATGTATTAGACATCTACTTGGCCAAGTCGCATAATCCGTGTAAGCCTCAGTTTCCCTAACAGTAAAGCAAGAGTAGTAACAACAACAACCTGCTTATCAAATTTCATGATTCCTCTGCAGGCACGGCAGCAGGACAAGGTGTGAGCAGGGCTGGAGCTGCTGGGACAGGTGGGAACGAGGGTGGCTACAGAAATTCAAACAAGCGGGTAGGGCATGGCGATGAAGGGAATTAAGCGGTGTCCAGACATGATGCAGGCAAAGATCAGGTTAGAAGGAGGAAGTAGTAGGATGTCCTCTGTCACGGTCAAATCCTGGTGAGCAAAATTGAGTGTGTGGTATTCACCATCCCAGTATTTCATGGAGGTCTTTACCAAAAAGCCAGGTTAAATCTCTTGGGAAGAGAACCCAGCATTCAAAATTATAGGAAGATAGACTAGAAACCCAGAATGGGAATCCAAGGGAAGCCCAGTTCTATGAAATCAGGGGGGGCAGAGGACACTTGGAAACAGGTGGCAAACTATCACGACACTCTAGAGTGGCTTAACCATGATTCAAGACAAATAGAGAATTCTAGGGGTCATCTCAGAGACCCCTTGCCCAGAGACAAAAGAACCTTGGCATTGAAGCTCACACATTATCCGGGTAAGGTATAGGTTATAGGAATGTACATTGAGTTGGCAGAGGAAAAAACATCTTCCAGTAGAATTAAGGTTGACGTCAGGTAGCTGAGTCAGTTGAGGTTCTGTGTGCTCGGATGGGCACTCGGTCCCAGAGCAGGTGAATCCATCTCACTGCCTTGTGGCCACAGGCCTCTTCTTAGCTCCTGGCAGTTACCCTGTAAATACTGAGTGCCGGAGCACCATGGGGGCGGCAGATTGGCACCACAGCAGATGCTCAGCAAGAGTCAGATGAGTGCACGGACAGAGGATTGAATACTAAATACAAGTTAAAGTCCGCGCATGACAAGTGGGGCCTCAGATGCCACAGCTTTTTGTGCACAGAAGAGCCTGTACTTTTCCTCTCATGCAAAGGAATTTTAGGGATGGTGTCTCATCCTTCGTGATTAAGCCTGCAGTCATCCTTAGTCCTCTGCTCTTGGAAATTTGGAAAAGAGAAGGCAGCCCTCTGTCTGCATTTTAAGAGCTGTGTAGAAGACAGTCACCTCAAAGAATTCAATAAAAAACGAGAAGTCAATCGTCAACAAATTCAGAGTTCCTACTGGAGGCCAGTCAAAAGTAATAAATAAAAAATTTTTTTTGGTAGGCAGAGAGCATTAATCACTTAGTTAATACCTTAATATCCATTTGAAGGTGACTGATTTATCAGTCCTGATATGTCCTTTGCAAAATTTGAGGAGGAGTGCAACAGAGGATGGAATCCAAGGTGTCCTGATCTCAGCTTCCTGGCGATTATGTGAGGAATGTGGATGTCTGGGTGAGGTCGGCCCTTGAGCCCCGCAGGATCAAAACCTGTGCGGGAGGCTTCAGGAGCCCCATCTTGGGGAGAGGCATGGGGACTTGTGCTTCCCCAGCAAAGGGACCTTTGCATTTCCTAATTAGGTTATATTCAGCGTTCAGAGGCTGGTGATGGATGAGATACTGAAGTGTAATCACAACTGATATTATTCATGTCCCAGGAATGTGCCCCCGAGCCCGCTCTGCTAGCTCCAGCAGAAGACAATGCTATCGTTGACAAATAGCCTCTTTACATTTCAGATTCTGGTTTGGATTTATTCCTCTGTTTGGTCACAATTGCAGAACAGGTATCTACAGAAGACACATAAACGGGCTGTAAGTTCCGTTTCCAGGTTGTTGGAGGCTCATTAAGTCCTATAAAGACTGGCAGAGCCTGCCTTTCAGAATGGCCAGAAATGGGGCCCGCTAAGGCTGCCTCTGCCTCAGCCCTGCGCTGCTTGGTTGCCTAGAGGCGCCAGGAACCACAGAAAGGGTAATTAACTTAATCCATAGGTGTTGTGCCAGGCATTGTGCTAAATAAAAGTTGAAGATAAGCTGCCTATTCTGAAATGGTTAGAGCAATCAGGTAGAGAAGCCAGACCAAAACAAACATGCTGGTCGTCCCCCCTAATCTGTGGTTTCTCTTTCTGGTTTTAGATATCCTCGGTTAACCGCACTTTGGATGCAAATGATCCTCCTTCTGACATATGGTCCGAAGGTCAGTAGTAGCCTAACGCTCCTTCACATACCCCTACGCCACTCCCCACACTTCATCTCATCACGTGGGCATTTTATCACCTCACATCATCACAAGAAGAAGGTGACTATAGTATAATAAGATATTTTGAGAGAGACCATATTCGCACAACTTTTATTATAGTATATTGTTGTAACTGTTCTATTTTATTATGAGTTATTGTTGTTAATCTCTTACAGCGCCTAATTTGTAAACTAAGTTTTATCATCATAGGTATGGATGGTTAGGAAAAAACAGTATTCACTGGGGGTCTTGGAATGTATACCCCACTGATAAGGGGACACCTGCTGTAATGCACATCAGAGGCATCTCAGTACTGTAATGGAGGAATAAAACTGAATGAGTCACTGGAGCAGGGGAGGGCTGCATTAATTAGTCAGCATTAATTCTGACTAAAGGGGGGAAGGCTACCTCCAAAAGAGGAGTTTTGAAGAATGAGTACAAGTATATGGGCAGGAGAGGAATATTTCAGGAGGTAAGAAATGAGACAGGGCCATGGGCAAGGAGCTATAGTAACCCAGAGGAGGGACAATAGTCCAGACAACAGGACTCGAGAGCATTTGACAGAGGAAGTGAGCCTTGAAGACACTGGAGGGCAGAGGGGAGGGCATTCCAGACAGAAGAAGGGAAGGAATGCAGCAGTTCTGAATATCAGTCAGTCAGTATGTTTGGAACCTGGGGATGGTTTAGAAGATGGGGTTGGAAAAGAAGGCAAGGACCAGGGCATGACAGAAGGTTTTTTTTTTTTTTAGCCATCTAAGTATTTAGCCACTTTGTATTTTATCCTCATGGATCTGAGAAGCCTCATGAGGTGGTCCAGTCTATCTGACCTGGTGACTAACTGGATCTGGAGAGAGGGTACGGATGCAAGCTCCAGGTGGGACATGATGAGGGCTTCACCCAGAAGTATAACTGAGAAACAAATAGTCTTAGGTGATCCCACAGGTTTTACTAGGCAGGAGGGAAAAAATGGAATAATTCTATCTATTTGGTAATAATATTTTCCAGTGCTCACTGTCTACCTTGTTTCATTACTTAGGCAAGTGTTATCTCCTCTATTGGATTATCTGTTCCTTGAGGGAAGATCAGAGAGATTCATGTCTAATTCAACTTTGTGCTATTGACACTTTCTGGCACTGGTCTCACACGTATTGTTCTCTAAATATGTGTTGAATGAACAGAAAACCCATAATTTGTGTCTGGGAATGGCGGGGGAGAGAGATGGTGCAGGGTTAGTACTTAAACAAGAGAAAATCCTTCAACTACTTGCTGTGCGGAGAGATTAATTTCCCTGCCATTCTGCCCTTTTTTCAGACAGACCCTTATGGCCACCAGAGACTTTCAAAGACCTCAGGGGGTCCCTGCTGCCCATCTTCTTAGACATGATGTGCACTAGAGTCTATATAATTTCTAGAAGATTCCAAGGACTGGCAGACATACCCTTGCCAGTGCAAGGCAAAAGTGAGCAGGAGTTTCTTGTCAAAATGTCAAGATACCCACTCACCCATTTACTGATACCTAAAGATTATGGTCACCAGGATTCTCTCAAGACATCCATTTCTAAGCCGTGTTCCAGAGCCAGCAGCATTTTGTATATACTGAAGGTATATAGTGATATAGAGTCTAGCTGAATATAAAGTTTACTTTTATATTTTAATTTCAGTAATGCAGATCAATAGTGCAATGATCAACTTCTCAACAATACCAAAAAAATACAGAGTTTTATACTTTTTTTACACATATAAACTCCTGTTTTTGCTGGTTTAATCGTTTACTTCCAATTTTCTAAAAGAAGTATTTTCAGCTCCTTATAATGAGTTAATATTTATTCATTTTATTACTAAATTTCTAAGCTCTAAATTAAAGAACAATGAGTTAAAGGTGGAAACCAACTTTAAGCAAAACGATTAAGCCCAGGTCCTCTTCATAGAACTTTTTAAAAAATAAATCTTTTAATTTAAAAATAGTTCTAGACTTACAGAGAAATTGCAAAGATCATACAGAGTTCCCATACACCATTTCCCTGTTAATGTCTTACATGAATATGGGACATTTGTGACAGTTAATGAACCAACACTGGTACATTATTTTTAACTCAAGTCTGAATAAAATACTTTATTCAGATTTCTTCACTTTTTACCTAATATCCTTTTTCTATTCTAGGATGCCATCTAGCACAACACATTGCAGGTAGTTGTCACGTCTCCTTAGGCTCTTTTTACAGTTTCTAAGTCTTTCTTTGGTTTTGACCTTGACATTTTTGAGAAATACTGGTCGTGTATTTTGTAGAATATCCCTCAATCAGCAATTGTCTGATGTTTTTCTCATTATTTGACTCTGGCTATGAGTTTTGGGGAGGAAGGCCACAGAGGTGAAGTACCGTTTTCATCATGTCATATCAAGGCTGCATACTATCAACAGGAGTCCATGACTGTTGGTTTTGACCTTGATCTCCTGGCTGAGGTAGTGTTTGTCAGGTTTCTCCATTGTAAAGTTACTTTCCCTCAACCCTTGTATATTGTATTCTTTGAAAGGAAGTCACTATGTGCAGTCCACAATTAAGGAGTGGAGAGTTATGCTCTACCTCATTGACAGAAAAATATTTATATAAATTATTTGGAATTCTGCAGGGGAGATCTGTCTATTGTACCCCATTTATTTATTTATTCAATCATTTATACCAGAATGGATTCATGGATATTTTTTTTACCCTTTGGGTTGAAACTTTATTTTGTTGCTCAAAGTGTTCCAGCTTCGGCCATTGAGAGCTCTTTCAGTTGGTTCCTGGGTCCCTGTGATCTTTTGCCTATTTCCTTCCTGGAAACTAGATGCTCCAGGCTTATCTTGCATATTTCCTGCTCCTGTCCTAGAATCAGGCATGTCTCCAAGGAGCCCTGGTTCTTTTATTGGAGAATGGTGTTAGAGATCATGATCTGGGTGTGCTGGATGCTACTGTGGGGTCACTGCTTTTAGGTCCTCCTGGCTGCAGAAAGAATGTGTGTGTGTGTGTGTGTGTGTGTGTAACACATGTATATACACAAATACCTATGAATATTTCTCTGTATCTCTATTAAGCTAAATATGGGTCATACTGATGTCTCCAGCTGTAACCCAGTACCACATGGATCATTCTAACCTTCTTCCCTTGCCCGTCTGCATCCTCTCCTTTACAATAAGAAACCTGGCCCCCACCATCAGCTATCCATGACCTAATTGCTCAGTCCCAGTGTATTGTATTTACATCATTGTTAGCCCATAACCTCAGTAGAACATAATTTTATAAACTAGAGTGCTTATGTACAATTCCTTTTGCCTTTTTTTACAAACTCCATTTATTTCCAAAGTGACTTCGGTCAGCACTTTCCCCCACCCGCTCTTCAGTGATGGTTCAGGCATTTCTAACACAGTTACATTCTTTTGTCATATTTTGCATTCCATCCTGGGATCCTATAACCTCCTAAAGGATTTTTAAATTTGCATAATTAAGGTTCACCCTATGTGCTGAAAAGTGTTGACAAGAATAAAAAGGCATGCTTAATACACCCCATCTTGCAGAGTCTTTATTGTTGGGTCTATTTTCACTGGCGCTGCCTGAGATTCCCCCCGCCCCTTGACCTCCCTGGTTCATGAGGGCTGAGCAGTATAAGCCTCTCCGGATGCTTGGGGCAAACTTTCCCTCTTCAGGTCCTAGTAAGATGAGGTTGCTTCTGGCATTGATAACCCGTGCACACCTGCTTTGTACTTCATGCTTTGCAAGGCATGTCAAGTGCACCTGTTGTGTGGTTCCAGTGGACCCTGGAGGTGGGGGTTTCCTCTCTCCCTTTCACTGCCATTTAACATTTCTCAAATCTTTCCACTTGCCTGAGAATCTAAACAGATTTTTCTTATCCATCTATTCTCTTCTATGTTCCTTCTTCTTTTCCCAGCTTTTTGTGCTAGTGTTTCTCCTCAGCCACTCCTGATGCTTCACTCACTCAACACACACTTGTTGCACACAGACTCTGTGATAAGGATTGTGCCAGGTCCCGGGGACACAGAGACAATCGTCCTACCTGATAGGAAGAACAGATCCGAATATATTGTTTGAGATCTGAGAATGTGCTAGTCACATTCATAAGAACTATTTTACTTAATCTTCATACCCACTCTCAAGATGTGTTCTAGGATAACCTCCCCACCCACCCACCCACCAATCTTACAGATGAAGAACGAAGGCTTCGAGAGCATTAGCCTTGGCCCCGAGGTCCCATGGCTAGCTAAGGAACAGCTGGGGTCTGCACCCAGGAGTCTGACTCCAGAGCACACACTTTTCACCTGGATGGCCTCCCAGAGACATAATTCAGAGCACTTTCCCATTCTAACCCATGCAGAGATGAGTGTCTTCCCCCCACCCCCGCCAAAAAGAAGCAAGATTATTTAGAAACAAGCAAGCAAAGCAAACAAAGAAACAAAATCCTTTCTAGACTAGGAGTCTCCACCACTGACTGGATGACCTTGAGAAAATCACTAACTTTTTCTTGGCTTCCGTTTCCTCTGCTGTACAATGGCAGGGCAGGACTGGTTAAGGTCCCATTAAGCTCTGATGTTCTTTTAACCAACCAGACACATCTGTAGCACCCTTTTGGAGAACTGTTTGCTTGGAGGTGGAGACAAATGGGAGAAGGAGAGCCTTTCCTGCTCACCTGTGACAGGAAATATCTCAAAATCTTCTTAGGTGGCTTTTCTGTCAAAACGTGTCTTTCCGTGTTGCAGACTCAGTGTATTGAAACCACTGTGTACTCACACCAGGGATAAAACAGAAGCAAGGCAATGCATTTGTCCACACCCAGAGAATGTGCCACACCAGGATGAACCCTAATATAAACTATGACTTTGGGTAATAATGATGAGACAATGCAGGCTCGTTTGATTGTGACAAATGTAGCACTCTGATGCAGGCTGTATGTGTGTGGAGGCAGAGAGTAGATGGAAACTCTGTATTTTCTGCTCAATTTTGCCGTGCCACTAAGGCTTCTCTAGAAAATAAAGGAAATAACAGATACATGTTTTAATTGAATTGAATCTTCTGTGCAACCCTCACACATTTGTAAATCTGAGTTTGAATTCCATCTTTGGGTTTTCCATAAACTCTGCTTTCTTTTACAACGAACTAGGTCATTCGCCTGACAAGGAATAATAAAGCAATTAAGGAAGAGAATGGTGTCTCTGATTTGGTCATTCCTCCATGTTAATCCTAATTTTTAGGTATTTCAAGACAGCATGAAGCTCGGAGTAGGCAGCTCACCTTCCAAGCAATGTTAATTATACTCCAAGGTGGTATAAAACTTGGGTCAGCCAGAATGCTGTGCTAAAGGATTAGGATTCTAGTTCATTGGTTCTATGGCTCCTGAAAGGATCCTTCCTCCCAAGCCTTCCCTCCTTGGAAGAAAGCACAGCACTCTCTAAGGATGGCAGGTCATTGTTACAGTGACCTGGGCATGTACTTCTGGGGTCTAGTGCTAAAAGAAAAAAACATTAGAATCCACTCACTGTCAGTGCTACTGCTGGTAAAGAACAAATATCCAGAAGAGCCGAGGCTCTAAGCTGACAAAGAAACAACAGAAAGCCCCTTATAGTAGGTTAGAAAGAAGGATGATAAGGAATGAGGAAGAGAAAGTCAGAGGAGGTCCGAGATAAACCTCAGATCCTTCCCCACCATGAAACTCACAAACCAAGTGTTGGATCCTCACTGCCATCCTCTGTGGAGGCCATTTCTGGGATCGTAAAGATCTCTGCAGTCCAGGGGCACCGGGGCCACATGCCCCCAGCCCAACACAAGGGAAAGTCCAATGACCACCCTATCCTAACACCTATTTCAAATGCTGCCTCCTCCATCAGGTCATCCTCATCACCCTAACCGGAAGCAATCTCTGCACTTACTGATCCACTTGCCATGGCTTCGGCTGTGTTTCCTGGAGCCCACAGGAGTCAGGAAGACATTTCAAGCAACTCCTTGTTGAGAACGGAGAAGGCCCAGAGAAGGGATCCAGGACAGCTGTACTTTCACCTGTCAGAAACATCGGGGTCCTGCTTACAATTCCGTTTAAAAAAGGAGAAACTTCGAAACCACAAATGTAGAATGAAATATCAATATTACTCGGCCATCCATCCCCGATAACCCAGAGGTCTCAGTTGAGATACACATTGGGCTAGTGTCAGATAACATATCAGAGTACATGTCCTCATTTGGCATTTGGAAAATAACATGGAGTTGATGACATTTCTCATATCTTGTCTGTATTATAGTTACGTGTACACTTGTTTTATCCTCTCTATATATTTTAAACCGCTTATGTGTAGCAAGTGTATTCTTCTTTGCATCCTTTAGAGTACCTGTCTCAGTGCCTTATGCTCTGGTGTTCAACAAATATAAGCTGAACGACAATAAGAATATCAAATCATATTCACTAGCAAGCAGATTTATGGAATGAATGTGCTAAATTCGTATCTTTGCTTTTTAGACAAACACACAGTCAGAAGCAACTTGGAGATAGAATTTTACGAACCCGAAAGGAAGTCTTAGGCCACTGTAGGAATAGAGATATTAATATTGTGCCACAAAGGAGACCCCTGCCTTTGGGGTATTCGTTTGTGTAAATCTCAGTGTTTCTGGGCTTAGATGCAAAGCATGGCGTCACCAAGAGTTAACTCTTACATGGGTGCCTAATTTGCCTAACGTGGCCTTCTGCTGAGACAAGGGACCCGACCACAGTCAGGGCCACCTAGACGTCCCTGGAGGACTGTGATGATTGCCTTTGGAATACAGTTTCCACATTAGTCAAGCAGGTTTGGAAAGACGAGAGAAATATAGGTCAGCCCGAGAGGAGTGCCAGCATGATTGGCCCGATTCCTTGGCACGGAGTGGTGCCTAATAAATATGAGTTGAATGTGTGAAATGGCCCCCCTCCCCTCTTGCTCCAACCTGTTCAGTCAGGAGTCAAGCAACTCAAAGCACTCCCAAAGCCAACACCTGCCTATCTCTTATCTTTCTTGAGGAAAATACCAAATACCTCAACCATTGTTTCTAGAGAGTTGATGACACAAACTAAGGAGAGCATCCCCTGAGGAGAAGGGAGAGGTATCCTCGAGAGTTCTGGTACACCCCTCAGCAGGGTGGGCTGTAGCAAAAGGCCTTGGCCCAGAGCCCACATGACCTTGGGGACCTCAGGGTGGAAGACTATTGTCAGATTTGGTTTCCGAACAGCCCTGTGGAACATTCTCTGGGAAGTAAATGGAAGGACGGTCCCGGGTGTTCTTCCCCCCACTGCGCATTTCCTGGTTTGCTTTGTGAGAGTCCAGATTCGGGGACCTACGGTAAATCCCTCAGAAGATGGTCTGTCCGTTGTGCACAGGGACTTCTAACACTGGGTAATGCAAGACAGGCAGAGACAGTGAGGACATTGTGTACCTGTCAGGCAAGAGGAGTATGTTTTGTTCATGGGTTGGGGAGAGGTACATGGGTACATGTGGTCTCATGTATGTGTATGAATCACTTGGGGAGCAGGAAAAATGGGGGGTATCATTGTGGACTTCTCTCTTCTCTGTATGCTTTCAGCGTGTTTCTCACTAACCCCGAACGTTACCTGAAATGATTGATCGCATTTCCTGCTCATAATCACTGAAATAGCTCTGTAATGTTCATTTGGGCAGGTAGAAATTGGATGAACAAAGAAACTGCCAATACAACAGTCGGGACTCACTAGCAGGTGTACAAATGAGGACACTGCAGAGAAAGAATTAGTAGGGATTGAAATCTTTATACATCAAGTTATCACTATCTGCATGACCTTGAATGAATCACAGACCTTCCGCTAATTCATTCATGAAAATATTGTTTTATCCAACAAATATTCACTGTGTGCCACGTATCTACACTAAGCACTGAGGAATCATTCCTTCATTCAACAAATATGGAGTAAGCCTCTACTCTGTGCCCAGCACTCATCGGGTTGTTGGGATGCAGTAGTGAATAAAATAGGCAAACTTTCTGCCCTCATGGAGCTGACAGTGGAGTGGTGCAGGGTGGAGGAGATAATCAACAAAGAAATATACAGTATGTTGGGTGTGGGGTGGAGGAGATAACCCACAAAGAAATACTCAATATGTTGAGTGATAAGCGCCATGAAGAAAAAAGGCAGTAAAGAGATAAAAAGGACCATGGGTGACATTTGATACAGAATGTCCGGGAAGGCCTCTGGGGGGCTACCATTTATGTGCACGCCTGAAAAAAGCTAAGGAGGGAGGCATACATGTATCTGGAGAAAGAGAACATCCCAAAGAGTACAATAGGAAGGGCTCATTATACACACAAGACTTTTAAATTGCCTCAAATCCCTTCTGGGACCAGGCAAAGTGTCAATCAACAAGGGCCTTACCAAAACCACCTGAGAGGAGGAAGAAAGCAGATGAATGTAAAGGGTTTCATAAAGCAAAGAAGGCTATAGAAATGTGTAAGGTAAGGTTATTTATTAGCCACTGGTTTCCAGGCAGCAAGCAAATATGCATCTATATTTGAAGGCCAATCACGAAGAAAATTGGTGTGGTCTGAGTTAAAAAACTAATTCAAATGCCAAGAGAGTCCTAGGATTTGGCAGAGTCTGTGAATGACTGTCTAACCTGCCCAGAGCTACACGCTAGGTCTGCCGTCTGCATGCTGATGTAGTCTCCCTGTTTGCCATTTCCTGCTGCATTTGATTAGGCGAAAGAGACGTGGCCTGAAGTTCTTTATCTACAAGGAAATCACTGGTTGGCAAATGCCTTAGCTTTCGCCAATTGTTCAACCAAATTCATTAGCATTGGTTAGCTTCATCTCCAGGACTGGTGACATTCTAATTGGGGAGCAAGGAGGGGAATCCTCCAGCTACAAGGACATTCTCGTTCAAAATGTTCTAACCTTCCAGCTTCTCTTACGTTTTGCCTTAAATCTAACTTAGGGGGATAATCGAGAACATACACACACAAATTCAGTCTGAATGTGGCATTTTGGAGGCAAACCCCAGCTGAGTACACAAGAGTATGTTTCAGCTTTGCTAGAAGAGAAATAGTTATGCATTATACATGGACTATAAAGACATTTTTTGTAAGCCTGACTTTTCAGTGTTTGAATTTTAGAACTTAAAATGTTCCATGTGTTTAGTATTTCTTGTTCAGCTACACTAAAGAAAAGTGGTCAAAAATTCGGTCTCCGCATATGTGTGGCATATTTCAGGAATGTTTAATATATTATTATTTCTGGAGCTATGGGGTTTGTGAACACGGTTTTTACATTCATTACTGGTTGTAGCCATGAGGTCGTTTATTCAATACATATTCATTGAGTACCTACTATGTGCCAGGTCCCATTTTAGTATGAAAGATACAAGAACCAAGTCCACACATCAGAGGAAACAGGCCATAAATGAATCTATAAGTAAATATAATGTAATATCAGGTAATGAAGAAATAATTCTTGCTTTAAGCCCAGGATGGGAATGTGGGTGGGGCCGCTATTTTAGAGAAAAAGCCTCTCCCCTGAAGTCTCATTTGAATAAAGACCTTAATGGATCATTTGGTTATCTGGGGAAGAAGTGTCTGAGCAGATGGGAGTGCCCCAGGCACCACTGGACTTCCTGGAAAAGCCTGAAGGCCATGTGGAGTGAATGAGAGGGATGGCTTGTAATCGGAAATGAGGTCTGAGAGAAAACCATATGTCGTAGGGTTCCTGGTGTCTCTGAAGTGAAAGGGCCACCGAGCCCAGTTTCATATTCTGGAGCTTCAGACAATGATAATCAATTACAAGGCGAGCCCGCTACCAAATGGCAATCTCCTCATTAAGTTTCACCTTACTGAATGTAAAAATGGATGTTGGGTGTTTTATCTCCTGGGCCCACTTATCTCTGCATATCTCTTGCCTGAAATGCCTTTCTTGATTCCTCTCCCTATTTAATTTCTCCCCTATTCCAAAGCATAATTTAAGCTCTGCCTCCTGGAAGGATGCTCCTCTTCCTGGGGATGCTGGGGCTGACGGTGAGAGTGGTTCTTCTGGTTCTGCAACTGGAGGCTTTTACTGGGGACTTCCTCACCACCCGTAGACTGGTGTTCAGGGCAGCTAGGAAGTTGAAGGCTTAAGCGTTGGTGGGTAGTTCTCTGGGTGTGTTTCTCTGACAAGGGTATTCCTAAGTCCCATGAGATTTTAAAATGAATCTCTGATTTAAAAAGATTGAGAACCACCACTCTTGCCCAGTACTTCTCAAACATCAGATGTGCACACGAACCATTGACGGTTCATTAAGATGAAGACTGCCATTCAGTAGCCCTGGCATGAGGCTTGGTGCGGCTGGTCCCACGGTCCCACGGCCACACTGGGTGGCAAAAAGCTAGAATAATTCCAGCCAGCACTTGCTTGCATACACTGGCATGTTGCTCTGACCCGTAAGTAGACTGCAGGTTTCTGGACAGCAAGGGGACCACTCATACTTCTTGGCTTTTGTCCCACAGTTGGGACTAATAGAAAAAGACCCACCATCAGGCCGCCTGCCAGATGCCTGCTCTACAGACATGAGTGCATTAACTGAGCCTGATTAGAACATTTCCTCTATGTCCACTTTTTTAGTCTCACTTAGGCTTCTAAGGTTACCCCCAAGTGTTAAAGGCTAAACTTTTCTGTAATTCAGAGCTGAATCCCAGAACCCCTAAACTCTTCCTCAGGCAAATCTTTTCTCTCCCCGTAAATGAAGTAAAAATCCACCAAGCCTAAAAGCCTTCAGAGTTAGTACATGAAATGTACTCATTTGGAAGGGCAATTCACTGTCTCCATGAGGGCGCTCACCCTCACAGAGGATGTTCAGTAGCAAGAAGATGGCCAGTACAGATAATGTGGAACCTCAAAGAGACCAGGATACATCAAATCAGCACCACCAGCCCTAGAAGGGGCAGGTTCGGGATAAACTGTCTTGAGCCCAGAAGTGAAGTCTTACAAAGGGCAGAGATGGAAAGTTTCTAGAAGGTGAGGAATGGTGTAGAAAAGTGAAAATGGGGTTTTGGAATAAAACAGCTACCCCAAACAACCTGCCACTCTATATTTCCACAAGCTATAAAAGTTACTTAATGTGGAAAAAAAAAAGTGTTTTTAATGGCAGCTAACTAGAGCAAATGAAAAAAAAATTTACACGTAAGACATATGTGTAAAGAATGTCTTTGTGTGTGCAAAAGGAATTTTTCATGTGGTATTTAATAAATATATACACATATTATTTGTACTTATAAAAATACCACATGCAATGAAAGCTATGCATAAATATTTATAAAAATCCCTTTATCTAAGTAGGCCAGTAACATTTAATATTTTTCAATAAATCCATACATAAAATATATACATTCGTGCCAAATGGAACATATATTTTGAAATATGAACCCCAAGTAAAACTCTGAGGAATCTGGAATAAAACCCAGGTATCTGCCAAAGGAAACTTTGGAGCCGTTGTCATTTGAAGAAAAGAAACAATGCTGGGTCTCTTATCTTGCTGGACTGTTTTGCTGGTCAGACTTCTAACATCTCTTCAGCTGAGTTTTGTATTTGACTTCCAGCCTGACGGCCATTTGACCTGCCAACTATTATTTTCTTTGAGGGTTTTACCACTCCACCCAAGTCTTCTGCTCTCCAGGGCGGTTGTGTGCGCTTCCTTTTTCCTTTTCACTTCACCTTAACGTCAGCCGTGGCTTACAACCCGGCTTATTGTGCATCCTCTAAGGTTTCAGACTCGGGGGCCGTCGCGATGAGGACCTGAAACTGACGGCGCTCGGAAAGTCAAGGTCCTCTGCAGGGTATCTGCTTTGTGCCAGGATTTCCGTCCAACCCGAGAGTCCCAGGGTCCGGGCCAGGCCCGGAGCGCCAGACTCCCCCCGACTGGGTTCCAGCCGCCTCCCCGGGCCGACCCTGCGGCCTGGGACCTCGCAGCCGGAAAACGCCGCCCTTTCCTGTCGCCTACTCATTAACCCAGGAGGAGGACTCGAGAAGGAAGAGACTGAGACGGATTAAGAAAATTAATTAACCAGGTCCAAGCTGGGCCTTCGGGCGGAGGGGCGGGGCGTGCCGCGGCGGTCGCCGGAATGACCGGCGGGCGCAGGTGCCTCCAAGGGCGGAATTTTAGGCTCCCAGACCGGCAGCTGCGCCACTTGCGACTCGTCGCGCGTCGGGGACAGACGCCACCCGCCGGCCCCAGCTTCAGGCAAGTCTCTGTAGGGACCCCGCGGGAGAGGAAACACCTCCCCCTGGGCTGGAAAAACCTGCAGCGTCGGCTGTTCGCGCGCCCACTCGCTCAGCCCCCAGCCCCAGGCGTCTCCAGTGCGCCAAATCCACTCTCCGGGTTTTGGCAGCAGCTCCAAAGGGAGCGAGCTGGAAACTGACAAAACACGACCTTTCCCCCCGAGCTGGGGCCGCGAGTAGCCGGGGGACCCGGGGCCGGGCAGGGTCGGCGCGGTGAGGTGGCCCCGCTTCCTCGAGAGTCACCCGCCCAAGGCGCCCGAGCCTCGCCGGCCTAGGTCGGCTTGTGGAGACCAGGAGAGGTGGGCGCGATTTTTCGTGCAGGTGTCCAGGGTGCGGGTGGAGTCCCTTTGTCCTCGGGCACCCAGGCGCTAGCACCCCGGTGTCCCTCTTTGAACCGAGCGTCTCCCGCAACCTCTGTGTGCCGAGAGAGCTGAACGCTAACTGCTCGGAGCGAAGCCGCATCCCTAAGGGTGGCGCCAGGGCGGTAACAATGGGTGCCCATTGTACTCCGGGGGCCCGCAGGCGCTGTAGCGGCTGACCCCCGCCCGCTCTGCGGGGCCGGGGCGCAGGTACCGCGGCGGGGTGGGTCTTCGGGGCCGCGCGCGCCCTCGGGCCCGCCCCGGCCCGCCCCCTGCGCCGCCGGCCCCGCCCCGAGCAGCCCCGCCCTTCACAGGTTCAGGCTCTGCGTCCCGTCGCCGCGCGCTCAGTCGGGCTCGCACCTTCCCTGCCGACGGTGGCCGGAGCGGGCTGGGAGCCCAGCGGCGGGGCTGCAGAGCTGGCCGAGCCTGGAGACCCGCGGCCTCGGGCGCCTTCACGCCGACTCGGAGTGGATAGTGCTGTGAGGTGCCGCGCGGGCCGAGCCGGCTGGATCTGCGGGTAACGGGCCGGGACTGCGTGTGCCCTCGGGAGGCGTCCGTGCGGGGCGTCCCGCCCTCGGGCAGCGGCTGGGAGCGTCGGGGTGGCTGGTGAGTTGCTGCCTGCCCAGGGCTCCTTCCTCTTTGCCTGTGAGTCTCTCCGATCCGCGGTCGTGGCCGCTTCCGGCGTGCGCCGGGTACTAGGCTTAGAAACGCTCAGGGAGCGGGGATACCGAGAGCATCGCCTTCCCAGCTGGTGTCCAAAGGACCAAAGGGGACCATAAAGCAAACCGGGAGGGGTTCGGGTGGCATGACCGGGACGCAGAGCTCCACCATTTGTGCCCACCACTTTTCAGGGTGGGGCTGCACGGCTACGCTGCACCCTCTGAGCTATTGACAGCCATTCTGGGCGCGTATTGCATTTTTCCATCTGAGAACAAACCTCACATGGCTACCGCTCCCCTCCCGTCGTGGGTTGGCACCAGGACCGCACCTGGGTGCGCCGTGCACATCTGCCGTGGCAGTGTCCACCGAGTGCCCTCTCCTCTCTTGACAGGGGGCATTGTGGCAGGAGCTCCAACCTGCAGATCTGGCAGTTTATAATTTTTTTTTTTTTTTTTGGACGGTGGTTTCTGAACAGCTGAAGCGTTTTCAAGATTTTTTTTCTTCTTAAAACTGCCTTGACACAGACAAGTATCAGACACGTGAGGACGAATGGATCTGGCCAGTCATTTTTTTGTTATGAATTATTGTACTCCATCCCCCTCTCGACTTCGGGAGGCATGTGTTTCATCTTATAAATAGAAAGTAGCATATTTTTTGGCAGGACCTCCTTTATACTGTACAGTCTAGGAGAGGTCAGTTTAAAAATAAATATGCACTTGAATGTTGAATTACCGAGAGCCAGGCTGTGGCTGGGACAAGCTGCGTGGACAGCAGCATCAAAGCCCGGAGCGCAGCTGTGTTGAAAAGAGTAAAAGCCCCAGAGTGCAGCCCAGGCTGACAGTCAAGTAATTACATTTTGTTTAAAAAAAAAAAAAAAAGTGAGTGAATTAAAATGAGGGCGGGAATAGGAATGTCAGGAGGGTATTGCAACATGAATCTTTCCAGCCCTGGTGTATTTGGGGGAGTCACTGCTTATGCGTCTGGGAAGGGGGAGGGAATGGATGAATGTGTTAGGGAGACAAAGATTTCCTCCCCACCCCCAACTTTTAGGCCTCACAATATTCAAGAGTTTCTTCGGGTGCTGCCTTTTAGAAAGAACAAGAAATTAGGAGTGCAGCAGATGTCCGTATTTGAATAGCAAAGCCAGTCTTGGAGACTTCCCTTCACATCACGGGGAGACAAAAGGCTCCACATGAAGCTGTGATCATGCCGCAGGGGTATCTCGAAGGCGATTTAAAAGACTCCTATAATGTTCTAACTTAGAAAGGATCTTGAATCTAACAACCAAGAAACTGCAGCTTCTCTTTTTTTCTGGACAGTTCTAGAGGTCTTCTCTTCGATACCACCTGTAATTTGTATGTATTGATTGGCAGTTAAGAGTCAGCTAGACCCTATGTGTATGACACAAACCCTTTTCAGAATAGATTTAAATGCTTAGGAGGTAAGTTGGGGCAGTTATGACATGTTCAGCATTGGCACATGTGGAATCAGGGATCACGCATATTTGTATAGTCCAGGAATGGTGGAAAGTTCTTCATTAAGTCCCCCAAAGAATGTCGATTTCCCAATGGGCCTCACTCACTGAACACAACCCTTGAGTACCAGCTTCTGGGCTCGCAGATAAGAACTTCACAGAAATTTGGAAGTGTTTCTGGATCCATGGCAGTTTCTGTTTTCCAGTGGTATCATCTGCAAGAGATTTACATTATGAATTCCATGATTGGAACATGGTGTTGTGGCTATGGCAGCAGCTACAGACATGAAATCAGATGAGCTCCCCCTTCCCTCCAAATCTGAGTGGGGAAATTCTGTTTTCTATCTGAACGTAACACGTAAAGACAGCTAAAAGAATGAGTGTTGCACCTCTTTTTTTTTTTTTTTTTGCTTTTCATTGTAAATGTAAATGTGCAAGAAGAGTAAATACAAAGCCCTAAAAATTATCACAGACGTGCTCACATTGAGCTGGTTTGTCTATCTGCTGTCCAGCTTTCCCTTTAGTGTGGTGTTTTATGTCCAACATGCTCACAAAAGCTGCCCTTTTTTGCTTCTAGAATTCATGGTATTCAACAGCAGTGGGGATAAAGTTGCTTTAACCTGTATCACCCCAAAATTTTTACCAGGCCATAAATTTTTCCCAAGCTCTCTGCCCAGTAGCCATTACATTTATCCAGTGGGTAAAGTACAATTCATAACCTGAAGAGACCCTCCAAAAAGACTGCTCTGATGTTTTCTTTGTAACTATTAAAATTCTTATTTTTGGTCTAATTTCATTTTGGCCTGGCCTAATTCTTTCTAACCAGAAATCCTGTGGACCCGATTATTCACTGATTGAATAAGAACTTCAGTCTATTTTTAAATGCAGTATGTTTGCCAGAGAATAAGGGTAGTCATTTGAAACTAGTAAATTCAGCCAGGTACAAAATCTCCTTTACCAAGGACTGAAGCCCAAGAATTCCGCTAATGCATCACGCTGTTCAGGACTTTGGATGATAAATGTACTTCCTACATGGAGCCTGTCCTGAATGCCAAGCAATCTTCTCAGCCCTTTACCTCGATTTAACTCACTTATTTCTCGCAATCATGCTGTGAAGGAAAAACTGTTACTATCCCCATTTTACAGATGTGGAAGCTGAGAACAGACCTGTTCTATACTTGCCCAAAATTACACTAAAAGGAACAAATCTAAATATGCATATGGAATTTAATTGGCACGCAGGAGTGGCTAATCCTGAATGAATGTCAGCACCTCTTTAGGGTAGGGAGATGGGAAAAAAACCGTAAGGTTAAGAAGCCTCTCTGGAGTCAGGCTGCCCTGGGCTCATAGCCTAACTCTGGCACTTAATACCTGTGTGACTTTGAGCAAATTACTTAGCCTGCATACCTCAGCTTAGCAGTTATAAAATAGGGATAATAATATGAACTCAGAATGAAATGAGTTAAAAAAAAAAAAAAAGTAATGCACTCAGAACAGTGCCCAGTCCTGAGTAAGCACAAGAAAAGGTTGATGCTTTCATTGTTGCTTTTATTTTTTTTCCTAGGTCCTTAATACTGGCTCTCTTGTTTAATATCCATAACTACTCTTTGAGGTAGATAGTATTGTTCTTATTTTCCGGATGAGAACACAGCCTCAGAAAGGTTTAGTAACTTGGCCAAGGTCACACAGCTGAGTAACAGAATCAGGTTTGAATTCAGGTCTAGTTGACCTTGTACTAAATACCACACCCCCACCCCTGGGGGAGGGAGGCTATTAAATCTGACTCTGGTGAGGGTTTTTGGCTTCTGGCAGAGAACTCATTTCATAGTACTCTATATTCAAAGGAAGATGGCAGTAACTGCCAGCCTTGGGGAATACCACGTGAGTGATTTCATTTTTGAAGATAGTTTAGTCTCAGAGGTATGGCAACTGTCTTCTGCAGTGGATCCAGCATCAAACTGCTAGAGTTAACCTGAGCGTTTAGTTTATACCAGCAATGAAGAGATGTGCTACGTGAAAATGTAGGACTTGGAAAAGAAGAGGGGGGGACCAAAAAAAAAGCCCGAAACATCCAGGAACGAGCTCAGGATGAAGTGGAGCTTAGGGTGGACCGCATCCTTGTGTTGAAGTTCTGAGAAGCCAGGGGTTACAGTGTCCCATAACCAGTCTGGATGGTCACCTCCTTCAGGCCAGTGCCCACACCCACAGTGTCTGGCCCTTCAATTCCCTGGCATCCAGTGGACATTTAATACGTGTTTCTTAATGACGCTGCTTCAGGACCAGGAGCCACCAGTAAGCTGGGCAGGAAGGTTCTGTCCTTGGCGGAAGTTGGGCCTCATTAACAGTTCCAAGTTCTACATATGCCCCGGGCCCTGCCAGATAAGTGTCTGGTGTGACAGATAGAGGGAGGGGGCCTGGGAAACCTACCAGAGGTGCCCTGGATAACCCACGGGGGGCTGGCCTGGCCTCCGTGCCTTGGATTTGTGGGATTGTGATTAGCTGGGGGAGGCTGCTCAGACCTGAGGAGGGGTTCTAGAAAGAATGGCTCGAAATAACTCAGGTTGCCTCAAAACCAGGAGCAGTAGTCTTCCAGCTGTCGGCCTCCGTTTGGAATCTGCCCCTCTCCTGCCCTACCCTTCTAAAGGTTACAAAGGAAACAGCACCCCACAAACCAGGATAAATAATATAAGTAGCCAAATAGTTTTACAGCAGTGGTTGGGTATGTTTCTTTCCTTTAAAAAAAAAAAAATGCCTTCCTTGGCCTTGATACATTTCTTCAGTGCCAGGTTCACCAGTATCTCATGATGATGAGCTGAGTTCGCCAGTACCTCTGGTGGAAAAGCCATTTTTAAAGTGAGACCACAGTTTTATAATATGAATCATGATATTGATATTTTATTAAAAGTTCTCTTGTTTCTGAAGAGCCAAGCAAACTAATGAATTTGGAAGCTGGTGAGTTCCAAATTAGTATTTGTTGACTCCTTGTTGCTCGCCCAAGCCATGGATTAATAGAATCCTCGAGTCTCAAATGTGAAATTAAAAGAGCCTGATTTTCAGTGATTTGGGTTTTGTTTGCATGTTTGAAAAAGTCATTACTTACTTTCTAGCCTTCGGTTCTTTGTTAAACCGTGTTGCAGTGATAACACGTCTGCAGTTAGCTAGGACAGCACCACCTCACTGGGATGCTGAGCTCCGAATAGCATCAGGCAGGGACTCTTTGGGAAACTAGCTTGCTTAAGGTCCCTTTCTGCAGGACTTGTCAGAACGTTTAATAGGTCACTGTGTTCAGTGAATCGCCACAGGGAGACAGTGTCCAGGGTCTCAAATCATTAGCCCACAGGGCCGCTGACAGAGCTAGTCTGGCAGGAAACACACGCTGGGAGCCAGTGAGCCAGAGGCAGAAGCCACACACTGCAGTCTGCCCTGCGGAGCTAAAGGAACCCAAGGACTTTATAGAGGACCAGCCACAAGGACACACCAGAAGGTGTGAGCACACCTGTCATTCTGCTTTTTGATCAAATTAATGCAAGACTGATGGAAACAATCACAGAGGTACCGGACGTGAGGCAACAGGGTCTGGTCTTAGCTCTGATCCAGGTGTAACGGACCTCAGGGTCTTTTTCTCATCTCTTCAGTGAGGTGTTTGGTGCTAGATCACCTCTAGCTATAGAGTCCAATGAGCCCGGAGCAGTGACACGTATCAGCATAGCTCTCTTACTAATAATAATGGAAAACCCGGATCTGCAGCGAGGCCGCCTGAGCCCGCGTGCAAGGCAGAGAACTTCAAAGCTAGGCCTCTGTTTAGACAGCTTACACACTTGGGAATCTGTCATGTTCTGGTGACAACTCGAAGGTCATATTTGTGGACACATCACTGCCAGTGATAAATCACCATGTGTTTAGCTGAAAAAGACCTGTTCAAATTCATAATCATTTAGGCTACACACATTTTTTAAACAAGGCATTTTTGGTTTAATGTGGCTTTGCCATTCCAGAATGTATTTGATTTCTTTCCCTTTTTATTTATTTTTTTAAGTTTTTTTTTACCTTTTTTTTTTTCCCCAAGGGTCAGTTCAGACATAACATTGATTTTAACACAGCAGGAGATGAGGCTCGACTGGCCCTCTGTGTCACAAGGCAAACGCTGGCCCTTCTGTGGGTAGGCTCTGCCCCCTCATCTGTGAAGCCGTGGAAGGGGAGGGATGGGGGCACAGAGGAAGCAGATAGACACTTTCCAGGCTCTTTTCTGGCTCTAGACTGCTGTCATTCTATGACTTTCTCCCCCTTGTATCTGAGGCATTCCACAGTGTCTTATACTTTGTATTGTAACACTTACTGCATTTATTTATTTATTTATTTTTAAAAGATTTTATTTATTTGACAGAGAGACACAGCGAGAGAGGGAGCACAAGCAGGGGGAGTGAGAGACTGAGAAGCAGGCTCTCCACTGAGCAGGGAGCCCGATGCGGGGCTCGATCCAAGGACCCTGGGATCATTGACCTGAGCCCAAGGCAGATGCCTAACGACTGAGCCACCCAGGCGCCCCACACTTACTGCATTTAAATGATCATTTATTGACCCTTGTGGCTACCTAGCTAGACTGCTGGCTCCTTGGAAGTAGGGACTGAACCTAGTTTATATCCGCTTTCATCTTTTTTTTTTTTTTTTTTTTACAACAGAACCTAATGGAAAAACAGACAATCTAGCCCTAGCCTGTGACGTGATTCTGCCTCTGGCACGGTCTTCTCAGTGTTGTCGGGCCAGAAGTCACGTTCACTTAGCAGCTTACTCAAATATCGCCCTAGTAACGTTACTCTTTCCCAGGCGACAGAATCCGCACGTTCAAAGGGAGGCATCTCTGGTCCTTTGGTTCTGGTGGTAAGGATCACGCAAGGTGCTCCGAGGAACAAGCCAGCCCCAGAACTTAATTCTCGGTTAGGTAGCTGTTGGTTTATGTGAGTGACTAGCCAGGGGCTGGATGAAGGCAGGTGACCTCTCACTGAGTCCATCAGCTGAAGCCACATGGCCCACCGTGTGTCTATCACAGCACCAAACTGCCAAGTGTTTTTCCTGCCCTCAGATGGCTTCAGAGTGAAACGTCTTCCACGATAATGTTGATTTTTTTTTTTGGCTTCATGTAAGTTTAATATAAGTTTCTGTTGATGAGTGTGTTTTGTTCTGTCCAGCTGTGGGCTCCCCTGTGGTACAGGTGGGGTGGAGAGCTGCCGACATGCCCCCGGGACGTTGTGAGGGAGAAACCGTGACTTCTTCCCAATTCCAGTTTTTTCTTAGAAAGGAATTATGCTTGGAACCAGAACATGTTGGGGGTTTTCACACAATTTAAAACAATCAGTTCATGCACGTGGCCAGATCCCAAGGTGCAAAAGAAATAAAGTTGAAGAAAGATCCCAACAGTGAACTTCTGGCCTGTCTTGTTCCTTATGCAGCTCTGGCTTCTTGGAATAATTAGTAATAGTAAACTCTCTTCCCACTGATTTGTCAGCTCATTGCGTAACAGAACTTTGTCAAGCACTTGACATGTGTTGTCTCCTCCTAAGAAGACATTGTTAGTATCCCCACTCTGCGGATGAGCAAACTGAGGCTCCCAGAGAAAATTACTGGCATTGCTTTGTACCCTTGATTTGGTACCAGGAAGGATGGGAAAAGATGATGAACATTTTATAAGCTGGTAGCCAGTATTTTGATTCTAAGGGTACTTAGATAAGGATTTTAAGGAAACTTAACTTCATTAAAAAATACTCTATTTTTTTCCTTAAAAGTCCCCGGAAACTAGATGTTTCTGCAGACGTAGAATCATAGACCCTAACATTTCACAGATGGAAGGGTCCTTATTTCGGCCCTCCTCTCTCATTGTGACAAAATAACACTAAGGCCCTAAGAGTTGAGTGACAGAAAACGAGTCCTCCCCCTTGGCCCCGTTCTCTTTCAAGCTTTTTTTTTTTTTTTTTTTTTTTAGCCAAAGCAAAGAAAGACAATCTTAATGTAAACCCAGTCTATTAACAGATTTTAGAATTTTTTTAGTGAAAGAGGAGGAAGGAACGGGTAGGGAAGTTGGCCTTACTTTTCTTAGTCTCCCTTCTCTCCACCAGTGGCCCAGGGGTGCCTGCCTTTAGCTCCGAGCGTTCCAGGGAACGCGGTATGAAGAACCACCGTCATAAAGTACTTTGTAATACTAAGGATAGATAAATCTTCCACACAAATCTATGATTATATCCTCTCTGCGTGTCTGGAGCTTGCATGCACTTGCCAGGGCCTGCTCCTTTAAGTTAGCATGGCCTAGAGGAGATCTCCCCTGACTTCCCCAGGCAGGAATGCTTGTCTCTGCCTCCCCTCTGGGATCCTGACTTGGGAACTCAGACGAAGCGGGGAAAGCCTCTCCCTTTCTTCAAGCTGATTAACTCTCAAGTTGTTTTAGACTTCTTCCTCAAAGACAGCCCCACCTGGCCTCGCCATGAACTTTCATCACATGCCTAGTTCTGTCCTTGGGACCATACAGATTCCCTCCCACTTGACAGCTTATCAGATATTTAAAGAAAATAACTGGAAGCTCTTACATTTTTCTTTATCTGACCAGTAGCAGTTGATAGTAATTTGCCCAACTCCAAGAAGTCCCATTTGTTCTTAAGGCTGAGAGGTTCGGACATGGAGAGGAAGGATGCTTGTACATTCAAAGGGGAAGTTAGCCCCTTGTCAGAGTAAGGAATTATCCTCTGAGCAAGCTGGAGGTGGGAATTCCTTCCAGTTGTGGAGATTGTTCACAGGGTGGACATAAACCATTTTATCGATGACTGCTACAGACAACATTTAAGGAGAAAATGAAAGTTGTTATTTTATTAAGAGAATGCCTCCCCTCCTTCATATTGAATCTAGTAGTGTTCTGGTTTTTCATTTGGTGTAAAGATGATGCTTGGTGTCTGCACAGCACTCAGCTTTTATAAGCCCCTTTAAGAGAAGCAGGTTTGGGGTAATAATCTCCATTTAGGCAGAAGGCAGCTGGCACCCACGTGCATCTGGAGTTCTACAAGGAGCTTGCAAGCCAAGCTCCAAGTTTTAGCCCAGGTGTCTTCTCCGCTAAGGCCTAGAACCACGGCTCAGTCTCCTGTTGTTGTGTTTGCCAGTATGTTCGTTCATTCGGTAGGTGTTTTTCTCAAGTACCTGCTCTGTGCTAGTCCCACGTTGCTATTCAAAGCAACCCTTTTCTGGAGAATGTCCATTAGAGTTTCTTGAGGTTTCTTTGTACGTCTTGGGCCAAATAATCCAAATTTCCCCTTAACCTGTTTCCTTTTGAGAGGAAAGGTCAGGAGGGCAAGCTCATTGTTTCTCCAGGGCCTCATTCTTTAAAAGACTGACTTAAATATAACTAGCGAGTCTGCATTCAGGGGCATGTATTGTCAATTTATTCTTGAGTCTTGCCTGTCTCTCTGAGACGCTATTTGCACGTTGCAGTCAAGGATAGAAGCCCTTTCCCTTTCAAATAGCACGATGACAAATATTCTCTGCCTTAATGCCAAAGATCTGTAAGAGCCTAGAGAATTACTGGGACTTGCATTGGTAGGCTGTAAGACTCTTACTCTGCATGGTAGAGAAAGGTTAAAATGTCTTACAGACGGAAAAAGGAAAGAAAGCCTTTGCCACAAGAGGCCACAGCTCCGTTGTTAAATGATTTTATTTTATTTTTTTCCTGTAGGAGTCCTAGAAAGACTCCATCTTGCATTTTCAACAGGACGGGCAGGGAAGAAAGTCAAGGCAGTCTCTTTCAAACTTTCTCATTTGTTCATTCAACAAACTTGTCCAGTGCCAACTATGAATTAAATCTAGTTGTCTCTCCCCAGAAGAAGGCAGCCTAGTGGGAGACCCAGTAATGATTGCAGCAAGTGTCATAGCTGGTGGGTTTGAGGTATAAACAAGGTACCGTAGCAGCTCTGTGTAAGAGGCCCTGGGGGAGCCGGCCAGAAACATTAGCTGCGGGGGTGGGCAGGACCCTGACTGCTAAAGTGGGCCTCACACGAGTTGTTTTATGTCCAGGCTGTAAAGGTGGGCCAGCCACTGAAGCCCAAGAGTGACAGGGTCACTTGGGCATTGTAGCTGGCTCACGCAAGGAGACAAGGTTGGAGGCAGGGAGACCCATGGGGTGGCAAATGCCCTTATGCAGGAGAGCCATCTTGAGGCCTAGAAAAGGCTGAGGCCTTGGGGTTGACGAGGGGAGACAGCACTGGGCCTTGATGTGGAGAATGAGGCAGGGGAAGAAGTTGGGGATGACAGCTGGGTTTGGGATTTGGGTGACTTCCTACCGTTTACCAAGAGGAAAGTACAGGAGGCTTGTGCTAGGGAGGCGGGAGGGAAGACGGCACAAGTTGAATAGGCAGTGCCCGGCGGGGAGCCAGGTGGAGTCTAAAAAGACCAGGGGAGAAAAGTCCAATGCTGTCTGTGAAGGAGCAGTGTTTTCTTTGTGTTTGTTTTATAATTTCCAATCCACTGTGTGCTGATACTGTGTGCACCACGAGTGCCTTGGGCCCACACCCAGCTCCCAAACTGGTCAGTAGCCTATCCAGGGAGAAAAATCCACCAGTCCTGTCCTTGATGGTTACAGCAATGTCAGAAGAGTTTCTAGTAGCTCACTTTTGATTTCTTTCCTCATCTTGTCATCGACTGGCCGTGGTCTGCAGAGCTACCTTGAGTAGTTAACTCGAGACTAAAATTACGTGTGGGCTAAAGACACACTGATTTGGAAGTTATCACTAGAGGGGATAGTTGAAGCCCCGGGCAGGGTTGTGATTGTAGGGGGACTGTTAAGGGTTGGGGGATGGACAACAACCATCCAACCCTGTGGAAATGCCGTATCTAAGGCGGGGGCTCAAGACTTTTTCTGTAAAGAATCAGTTCATATTTCAGACCTAAAGGGCCACGTAGCCCGTCCATAACTACCCAACTCGGACCTTGTCTTGTAAAAGCATCTCTAACAGGGTTTCCCAACCCCAGCACTACTGAGAACTGGAGCCAGATAATTCTTTGTTTGGGGGGGGGGGTTGTCCTGTGCACTGTAGAATGTTGAGCATCTCCCCTGGCCCCACCCACTAAATGCCAGTAGCACCACCACTCCCAGTCGTGAGAATCAAAAATATCTCTGGACATTGCCAAATGTCGCCTGGGTGGGGGCTATAGACAACCTATAAATGAATGGGCATACTTGTGTTCTAATAAAACTTTATTTACACAAACAGGCCAAGGTCTGGGTTTGGCCCACTGACTATAATTTGCAGACTCAGGGCCTAAGGGATGGACAGAGGGAAAACTAAAAGGGTTTATTCAATAATATTTGAGGGCCTCGGGTGTTCGTTGCCCAGAAGGAGGCTCTGTTGGGAATCCATCATAAAGAGGAGATTTTTATCAATAGTAGCTCTTACTCATAACACCTTTGCCTACCTCATTCTTATTGAGCTTAGCACCTACCTGGAGATACCGGACATAAAATCACAAAACCAGAAAAAAAAAAAAAATAATAGGCTCGCTAGGAGTCCTCAGAAAGCCTTCGCCGGTACAGTACTGAGCCTGGATTACGTGAGGTGAGTAAGAGAATTTTCTCTGGGAAGGAAGTGACTAAAGCGGATCTTGGGGGATGTTATGAGTAGGGTTGATGGTAAGAAAGTGGGAGGACATTCCACATAAGGAACACAGGGTTCTTAGTTTCAGAAAGTTGCGGGGGAAGTGAAGTGTCCCCAGTGAGGGAAGGGAGCCATTGTCCCCTGTGAAAGCCGTGTGGTGGTTGTGCGAGGCCCGGTGCACGTGCTTCCTCTGGGAAAAGAATTAACGGGGCTGAATGCTGTTTTCTAGAACAGGATGTTTGTTTTTCTCCTCGAGCCTCAGGGGGCTTTCATTATTGCAAAATTTTAATCTTTTGGCTTTTCTTTTACATCAAGTCAAATTCCTTTTGAGATTCTTTTTGACAAAATTCTTTTGGCTGGTGTCTAGGACCATTTTATTCATTCTTGGTTCCTGACAAGGTGCAGTTACTATCTCTGCCTCTCACTGATGTTGAGATCATAGTGTATCATTTCTTCTTTGTCCTGTCAGACCTCGAGGCAGGTAACCTGCAGTGGCCATTCCATTCTAAACTCACTTGCATGCGAGTTGTCACATTAGCCAACCAGCAACAGTTAAGAGCACGGACTGGAGTCCAGCGGTGGCTGAAATCTCAGCTCTTCCATGGCTTTGGCTGATTTACCTGAGATACGGGCATAATCTAAGATTGCTTCCTAAGAGGTGTGTTCCAATACCCACCTGGCCCATAGCAAACACTCACATGTTAGCCATTCATATTCACAAGTGTAAATTCCTTAGAGAAACAGGCATTTCAAATTTGCCACTTCCTTGAGGAGCCCCTATAGACTTGGACTGGGGGATGGCACTTGGGAGCAAACCAACTCATCCCTCATGATGGAAGGGGTAGCAGGGGTTATGGATTTAAAAACTTCTTGACTTGATGTTCACTGCATGCTTTGTGTAGCGGGAGGCAAAAAGAGAAGATCCAGTTTGTGTCCATAGACGAGCTCTCAACCTGGTCTGAGGGGACGTTCATTCATTTATTGAACAAACATTTGTGTACGGATATTTCTATACAAATAACACAGGGGAGCCTGCCTTGAAAGTGGGGGGAGGATGGAATGGCCACTGCTGGCTTCCAAATATCCCAGTGCTGGTATGAGGTGGAGAAGCCATATTTCAGCCCATCCACTGAGAATGAATGATTATCAAGGGCTGGAGTAGGTTGGGAGAATAACGTGGAAAATCCCATTATATGTCCTTTCACCCTATTAGAGAAATAGAGTAATCAAGGGGCCTAAACTTGGGGGCCAAATTCTCTTTCCATATTGATAATGTCGTTGCAGCTTCGCAGATGAGGTGGGATCCATTAGTTATGGAAGCACGTGAGCAGTTCACAGTAATGGCGTCATTTGATTCACATCTGCCAAACTGCCCTGGTCCTCCCAGCCCTGAGACCGTGCCCCGTACGAAACTAGTTGTGACAAGTGAGCCAGGCATTTTGAGAGAACCTGTTCTCCTCCTGCCTTACTACAACACCCAAGGATCAATGTCCATATTGAGTCCTCCCCAATAACCGATTTTAATAGGAAGGGTGTGTAATGGCCTGTCTTCAGAAGTGCAGACTTTCGAGGTGGAGGTGCCGTCTTCCAGTTTTGCTTCTAAAAAATCTTTCAACTAGTACAATTAGATACCATAAATGTGAGGCGTATACATGAATTAGCAGTGAGTCTCCCATATGGTATTTTGTGGGTTTCTATAAAGCAGGTCGTAAAAGAAAAATAAATACAAGCTGTTGCTGAATCATAAACGAGAAGTCCGTTTATAAATAAGTGAAGGTGAGATGTATCAGACTTTCTGAGTGGGTCCATAAAATAGAGTTTGCTCAGTCTGGCTGTAAGTTCATTTGCATGAAAGCTGAGCCGCTGGGGGTGGAGCTCGGGGAGTTTCACTGTCTTTTGCGAGTAGCTGTGTCATCCTCAGCTTGGGTGATATGGGATGGGATAAGAATCTAAAAATAGAAATGGCATCTTCTTATCTTCTCCTGGGTGGAGTAAATAGACTAAAAATATGAAAAGCATCCCTTCAGGATGCTGTTTATTGGGTGTTCCTCTGGTTACATTTTTTTTTTCTGTCTTATATTTTGATTGAAGATCAATGTGAAGCTTCTAACACTGATTTTTTTTTTCCATGACTTTCAAATTTTTTGATTCAGAGAAGCCTTCCTACAGAGGTGTGCAGAAGGACTGGCATGGGTGCCCACACTGTGGTAATGTTTCAGTGTTTCTGATCCAGGAGGTTGGCTTGTCATCCCTATATTAGTAAAAACACGGCCATCTTCAAATGGACAGTCTTCTAGGTAAAGTCTGTGAGCGTTTTGACAGGCAAATGTGACAGGAGGCCATGAGGAAGTTGGCAGTGATAGTATCCTGAGAATGAGCAGGCACCTGCCACGCACCACCGAGGAGGCCTGGGATCAGGGCTGCTCCCTGTGATGTCCCCAGACCTTGATCACACATCCCACAGCCACCCACTCCATCTTTGAGAAACCTGGCTTCAAATGAGAAGCCAAAATCTAGGTCCTTGTATCTTCTGCCCAATAATCCTAGGGCCTCAGAGAACAAGTTAATCCCTTTTCTATTACAGTTGAATGAATCCTTCAGATTCCTAAAGATTTGTTTTCCCCTCCGTCTGAGTTTCCTTTCAGCTGCTCCCCTCCTTCAGCTTCTCACATGTCACGACCAAGTTCTTTGTCTCCCTGTTGGACTCCTTAGAACATATAGGAACATGTTTCAGGTATTCTTTATCCCTTCTAAAGTGTGGAGTCCAGGGGCACGTGGGTGGCTCAGTTTGCTGAGCGTCCAGCTCTTGGTTTCAGCTCAGATCGTGATCTCAGGGTCATGAGATCCAGCCCGTGCTGGGCTCTGCACTTAGCTCAGAGTCTGCTTGGGACCCTCTCTCCCTTTCCCTTTGGGCCTCCCCCCTGCTCTCTCTCACTCTTTTCTCTAAAATAAATAGATAATTTTAAAAATCAATAAAGTGTGGAGTCCAGGGTCAAATACAGTTTTCCGGGCCTTATCACAAGTAGCATCTTCTTGTTGGTGGCAGAGAGAAATACTCTGAAGATGTTTGGGGGTGGAGAGGTTCTTAACTGGGTCATCATCCGTCCCTGGGACTGATGGTTCAGACTTGAAGGAGGACCCGTTTCATATTTCTGCTTGGGGCCCCGGTGGTGTGGCAGTGCTGGGTCTTGATGCCAGGAAGAAGGGAGGCAGAGTGAAGAGTGGTCAGAAGCTAGGATGTCCTTGAAGGATGTGACAACGAAGCAAGCAAGGGGAAGTCCACACACAGTCACTTCCCGAAAGTAGAAGAAAGGAAAAAGCCCGAAGGTCCCTCGGGATGGTTTCCCCACCCCCCACCTGCCCCTGTTTTTATACATGTGTGTTTCAGATTAACTTTGCAACCTATTTCGTAGGCTGCAAGAACTTTTTTACCCTCTCTCTCTCTCCACTAAGAATTACTCTAAAAATAATTAGTGGACCAACCAAACATTCCTTTCTTAAAATAAATGTGATTTTAAAAATCTAAACCTCTTTGTTCTTTTCAGATGAGTTGCCAGTCCAGTCAACTCTTAAGTGATTCAGGAACTGATTTTTTCGTGTGTCACTTCTTAAGGAACCCTGTTTCCCCCCACCTCCTGGCCACTGCCCTGCTTTGGTCTTTTGGGCATCATTCTGTTTACCAAAAGGATGGTAAGGAAATGAATCAAAGGGCCGCTTTGGGGTTTTCTTTCTTTTGTTCATTGAATTGTCCCTGCTGTGATGATTTCTCTTATTAACACTGTCACTTACACTTTATTCAGTCACCAGAAAATGGAATGGCTAGCCTAAGGCCAGAAGGACACTCCAACACTGCCATTCTTATCAAAACCATGACTTTAAACTTCCCTCGAGACCTTTTGTATCCTGGAACCCCTGGATGTCTCATAAATTCCTGTAAGCGGGGGCCTATGCATTTGCAGCTGGACTCCATGCCCCCACATCTGCCAGACGTTCTCTCTCACCTTGAGAGAGGGTGACAAGCCACTGCCCGGGGAGTTGACCCCTTTTGTTGGCAAATCTGTCCTATTCCAGTGCCCAGGCACTGGGACCTTTGTTTTCTAAGGGATCTAATTTACGAGATGAATATTATCTCAAGTGTCATCAAAGGGGGAAAGAAGAGCAAATAGTGATCCAAGAATGCAGAGAGAGGGATTAGCAATCATGGAGAGTTCAGATTTCAGGGTCAAGGGGAGGGTTTTTGAGAAAGGGCTACACATAGGAAGATTTCTTTCTGTTTTCCTCTGTTTCTTTCGTGCCTTCCTGCCTTCTCTCTGACTTTCTGTCTTTGGATTTGAGAAAGACAGTGGGAGTGCAGGAATGAGGGCAATACAAGAAAGCTGGAGAGCCCAGAGAGCCCCCCAAGTGTGGGCGGGCAGCATCCGTACCACGTGGTCACGATGGTTGGTAGAGTCTTGCCTGATAGAAAAAGGCTAACGGTTCTCTTCGTTTGGCCTGTGGAACACCCGGAGGGCCTGCTCACCAGTTCTGGTGGAGTAGTTCACATCTGGCCCGTAAGCCCCTCCTTCCTGTCTCCCACCCCATCCTACAGCAGGCGAGCCCACCTCCTGGGCAGAGGGCAAAGCCGCTCCGGCGACAGCCTGACCCAGGCTGTCCCACTGGGATTCATCCTTGCTCTGCCTACTGCCGCGTCGCTCAGCTGCGGAGCCCAGGTCTCCTTTTCTGAAAACGGTGAGCAGAGACAGGATTTCGTGTTGGGCATTTAGAACCATCCCATCGTAGAGCATTGTCTGTGTCACTAGCGGCCATCTGGACAGGAGCTGTATGCCCAGCCCCAGCGCCTCTTCCATGTGGACCCTTGCTGCGTCCTTAGGCCTCTTGCCTCTTGCCTTTTCTCCTTGCTTTCTGACTAAAAACCGTTCTCTTGTGAGGGCTTTTCCATTCTGCCAAATAACCCTGATGCTCCCTCTTAAGCGTGAATGCCTGGTCCCTGCAGGAAGGGGTGATCATCCCCTGGCCACGCTTCAGTGAGACAAGGGCAGCCCCCTCGTGAGGTCTTACCCACACACAAGCTGCCACCCTAGATTTGGCCTTTTGAACACAACTGCCACAGAATTGTTTGCATTATGATCCAGTAAGTCAGATTCAGTAGGCTTTTCGGGACCTATATTTAAAATTCTCTCCAAGGTGCAGCCTGAGCCCTAAGCAGCACATTTTTTTTTTTTAATAGCTAATTGCTAATTCATTCACATGGTTCAAAAACCCCAAATCATAAAAAGATGTACAGTGAGAAGTTTCTCGCCCGCCCTCCTCTGTTGTATTCCATCCACTCCTCCCTGTGGGCGGCACCATTATTAGTTTCCTGTGAATGCTTCCAGAGAGATTTTACAGAGATGCAAGCCGAGACAAGTGTGTCTATGTACTTCGGCACCTGTTCTTCTTTCAAAGATGGATATCTTTGAGCTCTTTCTATATCAGCACACAAAGAACTGCTTCATCCTTTTTAAGACCTGTATAATACTCATTTGTACTGGATGCACCTTAATTCAATCTAACCAGTCCTCTCCTCTGTCAGTGGACAGTTAGGTTGTTTCCAACTCCAGACTGGTGTAAGTCCCGGGATTGATAATCTTGTACATGTATTATGTAAGTGGATAAATCTCTGTAAGTAGAATTCTGGTGTTGAAGGCATGGGATTTGCAGTTTTGATAGATACTGCCAAACCACCTGCCACCCAGGTGGGATCTCTTGGGGCTCCCACCATGGGGGTCTGCACTTATCAGCCCAGTGTGTTATCACACATTTGTATCTTGAACAGGCTTTGGGATGCACCCCCTTCCTAACTGGGGAGCTGACTGTGAACTCCCAGCAAGTGTGTTTATTCAGTGTCGGGACCTTCTTCTCTGGAGCCTGGCCACTTGGCTTAGAGCCTTATAGCCACGTAGCCTTGGCAAAGGGACCCAAGACTCATGGTCTATACCTCAGTGCGTCATTTGTAAAATGGGGCTTTTAACAGTAGCAGCCTCGTGGGTTCTTGTGCATGAGCTGGTAGGTTGGAACAGTGCCCAGAACACAGAGAGGCTCTCAGTGTTGGTGGTTCCCAGGAGTGTGCGCATACCCTCCCCAGGACCAGCCACTTTGTTTCCGCTGAAGAAACTGTGTGTTAGGTTTCTGTATTAGCGGAGGCAGAGGAGATGTGGAAAGAATAGTCAGGCCAGGAAGGGAAAGGGAGGCATTGATGTCCATCGGCTGATAAGCCTGGGAGCCCAGAATATCCAAAAAGGAGGGGAGGAAGCAGCCAGTGTAAGACATCCTCCTTATTAGATTGTGATCTGTGGGATCAAGCATGGTTGCCCCTGAGCTGGAGAAGGACAGATAAGAGAGAGGGATGGGGTCGGAGTTCCATTTCCCCAGCATTTCATTGCAAAGAGCAACCCATCTGAAGTTGTAAAACTGACATTTTTGTCCCAAATTCTTAAAAAAAAATTTTTTTCCCAGTGTATTTGGGAGCCCATAGAATGGGGACATAGTAGAAATTCAATACAAATTATTGTTTGCAAAGTCCTAGAAGCCTACATCCCTGTCAGGCAGTAAACACTAATATAAACATTTATAGAAAGAAAAACGCCTTTTACAGGATCTTCTCTCTTCTCCCACTCCAGTCTCTGCCTGTAGCCCTTGTGGCCTTCACTCACCAAGCCTTTCCTTACTTTTTGTCGCTTCCTTCCCACCTTTGTGTCCGTGCCGCTGACATAAAACCCAGCTTCGACCAGGCCGAGCCAGCCTCTGGCGAAGGCCTTGCAGTGCCCATGGCAGTGGCCGTGGTCATGGTCAAGGCTGTGGCCAGGCAGGGAGGGAAGGAGGGCTGGGCGTTCCCCCCCCCCCCCGCCCAGCCTTCCAGGCACAAGTGTTTCCTCTCCCTTCTCCCCAGCTCACCCAGTCCTTGTTCAAGTGCAGGGCGATGGTGCGGGATGCCATCAGCAGGGCAGGGAACTGTTTGCTGGCTGCATCTACATGGTATTTTTCTGCATAGTTTGAAGTGCTCTGCCTCGGGTTCTGGCCTTGCATAACCCTGACTCCACCAGCTGACCACGGGCAGCCCTCACTTGCCCCTGGGTTATGGTGGACACACTGAATCTTTCCCCGGCAGCTGTTGTCCTGGCCGTGTGTGCTGAGGACACCACTCCGGTGGGCACCTGTCCCTCGGGCTGCCTCCCACCTTCTTTGGGTTCCCCGGTGGTCCCTGCAGGTTGTCATCCACCATGCTGTGCCCAGAGGCGCAGGAAGGCAAGGCCAGCTACCCCAGGTGGCAGGGGCCCCGGGCTGTTAGACAGTTACCAGGAGGTTCTGATGTTGGGATCCAAGGCTTTGGATTTGTAACATCTGTGACTGCCACCAGACTCAAATTCGAGTGAACATTGAGAGAACATCTGGACCCACCAGACTGGCTTCTTACACACGCATGTCCCCTTCTTTGGTATCAAGCACCTCTTGTTAGTAACACGGTGTTTCCTTGGGATCCTAACCTCAAGTGGGAAGCAGAAGCTTGGGGCACCTTTGTGTGGCTACAGCAGAACACCTCGGGGAGCTTTTGGAGCCAAGATCAGGACTAAATAGAAAAGAAAGATGGCAAGTGTGTGGTCCCAGGTGACGGCTAGGTTAGTGAACTCCAGATACAGTCCGCCTTGCGCACTGCCTGGGCCTCCTCCCCACACACAAAGCCAGGGCATGGTGGGCCTCTCTAGCTCATCGTTCTCCACCTTGTCGAGCCTGGGTACAAGCCAGTTCCCAAACAGAGCTAGTTGGTACCTTGCCAGCAGGTGCCAGGGCACAGTTCTTTCCACCCGCTTCGGGGAAATGGATTTAAAATTCTCACCAAAAGGAAAGAAGTACGCAGCAGACACAGACAGCCTCTGGCTGCTACAAAGCGAATGTGACTGGCTCTCCCTTCAAGCCACCACCCGACTCAGCCCTTGGAGTATTGATTGATATATTTATCTATTTGCTCTGCTGCCGATGGGAGGAGAGCCTGATGAGAGAGGTCTTAGCCGAGGCATTTCAGGAATTCCCGCTATGGGAAAGGTTTTAACTTCCCCATGTCAGCCGGTGTGACTGAAGAGTTAGAGGATTATTTTTAAGAGACGAAGAGTTTCTCCTCTGTAGGATGAGAACCTGGAGCCCCACACCTCCTAGCTTAGCACTTCTGATTGTGTTAAGTAGCACATGTGAGGAGGGTGTGTGAGTTTTCCATGCTGGTAACACATGACCACAAGCTCGGTGGCTTACACCACCCCCTAGAGATTGCCCCACAGTTTCTGTGGTTAGGAGTTCAGGCAGGGCTTCGCTCCAGGGTCTCATCAGGCAGTGAGCCAGCTGTCAGGGCTGCAGTGTCATCAGAGGCTCAACTGGGGGGAAAATCCACTTTCAGTTCCCACAGGTTGTTGGCAGAATTTATCTCCGTCAGCCCTCCCTCAGCACAGCAGCTTACCTTCCCAAGGCCAGTGAAAGGAGTCTTTTCTCAGTCTGCTAAGATGGACTGTTTCATAATACATCCTACCAAGGGGGACGTCCCATCCCCTTTGCCATATTCTGTAGGTTAGAAGCAAGTCCCAGGTTGTGCCCACAAAGGCATTAACACCAGGAGCCCTATCACGGAGGTTTCCTTGGGGTTCCGCCCACCCCAGAGAGAGGATATGTGCTTTACCAGTAAATATTCCAAAAGTATTCCCAAGTGAAGACCCAGCCTGTTATAGATGATCACGCTGTTTTGTTTTTTTTTTTTCTGTGAAAAGAAGCAGTTTTGTTATTTTGCTTCCATCTCAGAAGGACTCAAGTCCTGAAACCCTTGATGGCCCAGTTCTCCGTGCCACAACCTGATTCTAGCTGCAGCTCTTCTATTTACTGACTGTAGGTGATTGAGAAAGGGTGATTAATTTTTTGACCCCCAAATCCCTGTTTTCTCATGTGTAAGAATGCAGTTCGCTGCATAAATAGCCACTGTCACTTAGTAAATATTTCCAGTTCCTTTGCTTATAAGACTATTCACTGTATTGCATTAATTTTATTTAGACACGGGACTCAACAACAAAATACTGTCAGTCTTGCTAGCGTGAACACCAGACAAAAGAGAAAACACATTGTAAAGCAAATCCACTTGTATCTAAGGAGCTGAAATCACTCTGGTCATGTGCTGACAGCCATTCTTATGATAGAGGAAAAATCTAAAATCTTAGACATGTGCAGAAAATTGTGTCCATGACCATGTTTAAAAAGTGCTGATGTCATAGGTATGAGGTTTTTCAATCTCTTTCCTTTTTTTTTTCCTCCCCCTGAAATAAGACTAAGATTAGTGGAGCCTTAGTAAAAGACCCAAAGATTAAAGTTTTTATCCGAAGATTCAAATTTTTATCCTCCTTGATAGAGGGAGAAGACAAAATCAAGCTTGGCTTTTCACAGGCTCTTGTGAAGAAGGCAGGCCCCAGTGAACCCCGAAGGACCAGCAACTATAACCTGCTCTGGTTTCCTTTCCAGGTTTCTCCTCTTCGTGGAAGGGGTTGGATGATGTCCCTGGCTCTCCAGGACGCCCCTCCTTGGCTGTAACTGCAGGAAGGCCTCTTAAACCCCGGCTCATCTCCCAGCCACTTCTGGAAGCTACTTGAGAAAAAAAAAAATGATGTGACAGATCCTATCAGAAAGGATTTTCGGAAACCTAACACCTTCGAAGAAAGTGGCCCTTTTCCCTTTCTCAAAGTAGACATTCTCCAATTCCAAAATGCCAGCCAAGACCCCGATTTACCTAAAAGCTGCCAATAACAAGAAAGGCAAGAAATTTAAACTGAGGGACATTTTGTCCCCCGATATGATTAGCCCTCCCCTCGGAGACTTCCGCCACACCATTCACATCGGCAAAGAAGGCCAGCATGACGTCTTCGGCGACATCTCGTTCTTGCAAGGGAACTACGAGCTGCTCCCAGGAAACCAGGAGAGAGCGCGCCTGGGCCCGTTCCCGGGGCACAGCGAGTTCCTGCGGGCCAACAGTACCTCCGACTCCGTGTTCACGGACACGCCCTCCCCCGTGCTCAAAAACGCCATCTCCCTCCCGACCATCGGAGGGTCGCAGGCGCTCATGTTGCCCTTGCTGTCGCCGGTGACGTTTCATTCCAAACAGGAGTCCTTTGGGCCGGCCAAGCTGCCCCGGCTTAGCTGTGAGCCGGTCGTGGAGGAAAAGGCCCCGGAGAAGAGCAGTCTGCTGGGGAACGGGACGGGCCACCAGGGAGACGTCTCGTGGGGCTCCAGCGGCTCCGCGTCGCAGTCCAGCCAGGGCAGGGACAGCCACTCCTCCAGCCTCTCCGAACAGTACCCCGACTGGCCGGCTGAGGACATGTTTGACCATCCCGCCCCATGCCAGCTTGTCAAGGAGAAGACAAAGTCGGAGGAGTCCCTCTCTGACCTCACAGGTTCCCTCCTCTCCCTACAGCTCGATTTGGGGCCCTCCTTTTTGGATGAGGTGCTGAATGTCATGGATAAAAATAAGTAACGGACACCGCCGACTCTTGGCCTTTGGGGGGAGAAGGTATCAAAAAATAAAAACTAAACTAAACCACAGTCGAAGAGAAGAGCTTCACTGGCTATGTGTGCAGTTTGTGTGATGGGTTTTCTAAGATAATGTTCCTACGAAATATTTTTTGTACCTATTATGCCCTGTTTGCAAAAACAGAAAGGCAAAAAACAAAAACAAAAACAAAAAACGTCCTGGCAGAAAGGAAGTGAGTCATTCAGAACCCATTTTCGGCGGGTATTGCTGATGTTCAGCTCACATTTTTTATTTCCAGAAACGTAAGAACTCTGGCTCGGCCAGGATTGGCACTAGCTACGAAGGGCTGCTCAAGTCACGTTAAAGAACTTGACAATACTCCAGCATTTTCTGAGCAAGAAGTCAAAATTTATTTAACACCTAAGCCTTTTTTTCTAGACTCTTTTCTATATTACGTTATTTGGGCTCATCATAGCAAATTCTTCAGTGTTAAAACTGTTCTCTGTTCTCACATTTGAACAACTCTATGGGTTTGGGGGATTTTCTCATAGCTCTTATATATCCCTATATATTATATCTATATCGCGCAATTTTGACCGTCAGCTACATGTTGGTAAGACACAAGCAAAGTATTACTGTAACTAAGTTATTTTTAAAGTTAAAATATATTTTTATGTGCCTTTGGCTTTTTATTGCAGAGTCTACATTTTATAGATACTACATCAAATGTTGTCATTTGACTTGTCTCCATTGGGGTTCCATTGTAAGCTGCGTATGTATATGTTTGGAAAAGTGTATTCATACTTAGCTTTATTTCTTTTTCTTCATCTGTTAGCATACTTTTCAGAGCACCCAACAATGGATTGTTAAATATAAGGGCACAGGTTACTCATGATGCTTCTGCAGAGACTGTGGGCTACACCATATAATGTTATTTGGAAATATAGGTATTTTAGTACAGTACATAACTTGCATTACATAGGTACTTCATGCGACACAATAAAGAGTAAATGTTAAAATGAAGTTGCTTGTTTATAGTAATAAACAAAAGTGTAAGAGAATAATAATATTTTCCTTAAGTTCAGGGCTAGAAAAATTGCTTCTCTAAAGTGTATGTGAGCCTTTAAAATAAGAGGTGATTTCCATCCACTCTGCAATTTTGAGTTTTGTCCAAAGGTTTGAGATTCCAGAAACAGGACCCTTCAGTGTTAGGAAAAATGAACGTGTGAGATCAGAATTTTTAAGTCAACACTGATGCCAGCCTCTCAAAACTCATTTCTGTGAAGAACCTCACTCTAATACACTCTGTAGCAAACTCTTGTAACCCCAATCCCGTCCCTGTTAGACAGATGTTTCCTGGCTACAGGTGCCATATAAACCAGATGAAGGAGGCTAAAAAGAAGGCAGTAGAAAATACCCACCCCCGCCGCCCACCGCTGCCACAGAGAGATGCCTGAGGACATCAGTTAAGGAAACAGGAAGAGGAAATGTACACAGCAGTTCCTGTCCTGTCAACCACCCTTCCCCCCTTCAAAGTCAAACACTTGCACATAATAACTTTCATTTCTCCTAGAACTGTATCCCTGAAATGACTTCCTCTTCCCAAGTACGTCAGTGATTGTCCCACCTGGTTGGGGGGGATGTGGGGGGAGGGACACAAGACAACTCACCAAGTAGAAGAGGAACCCGGTTTCCCTAGAGCACCGAGTACTGGCCTTCTTAACTTCCCAGCTGCATTTCTAGCCCATGATTTTCTAGTGTTCTTTCTCTGTCAACCGGACCCATTCAACACTCCCCATCTACGTTAGTGGTCACATTTATTCTCATTTTACTCTTCATCTTCAGCATGGCCTCAAGGAAAAGGTTAAACTATTAGCTGAAACAGTAATGTTTGCACATTTCCTCTGCTTGGGTTTATTTGATAGAATCTAAGTAATAATGCATCCTTGCGGGTATTTAACAATCACACTTTGGGCACTCTCACATAGAGCCTCCCATTAGGTTAGGTAGGTATAATTGAGAGGGCACAAACATGCCCCTCTTAGAGGGGAAACAGAGCCACATCCTGCTTGTGATTTTGCGAAGTCATTTCTCCCGTGGCAGCCCTTCTAATACCTGGTTCCTTCTCCAAGGAGCAGGTGCAGAGCTGGTGGGGGCTTTCTGCAAAAAGGCACTTTCAACTTGCACCTGCTGAGAGCTGAATTGATGTTCCCAGTCTGTGAACATTCTCCCACTTTTAACCTAATTTATCAAGATGCACTTCATTTGCAAACTCAAAATGCTCAGCCACTTGTGACCCAACAACCAGAAAAGAGACCATGCGATTTGTGTTAAGTAGAGACTCTTTTGTGTTGTAGGCAAGGTTCTTGGAGGTGATCTTTTCCCTGGGCGTTGAGACCTAACAGAGGACACCATATATTATTTCTGTCTCGGCTTATTTGCTTAAAAAAAGAACATCAGGGTACTTAGCTCTTCACAAATAGAAAGTCATTACTTAGCACATTTCAGTGGTTCAGGTCACTGTCAACAAATATGGAAGACTAAATCGGTTGAACAGAAACCCAGGTCTCCAGAATCATGGTCTAATTTCTGTTATTCAAAGTTACAGTTTTTCAAGTCTCTGCACAAAACACTTGAAGTCATGGAATGGAGGAAGTCATGAATCCATTAACTTGATAAATGTTTTTACACAGACAAAAGCCTACATTGTGATGGCTTTGCGCCTCCTAATATAAACCATTTTACTGTGAAACATACAAAAAATAAAACAAGTCGGCACGATGGTTTCTCTCCAATAAGGGTTTTTCCTTTGGAAACCATTGCCAATCTAGTCCCTAATTTAGCAATAGAAGTCCTAATAGAAGTCCTCAGACTTTAGAATTAGTCTACCAAACTAATACGAATGATTGACTTACTTTTCTTCTTTTGACAAGTCAATAAGCCACATACATAATTAGGTTATTGGCTGCCTCCCTGTGTCTCCACCCACACTTTCCGGCCAGATCCAGCAATAGAAGTTTGCAGATGTTAAATGATAAGCTAGCATTGACTCAGATGGTAGCCTTCTGGTTTATTTGGCTGTATGGGGCTTGAAAATGTCACAATACCCAAAACGATATTCACGCATTAACTTATGTGTTGCTAAGCAATACAATTATTTTCCAAAGAAGAAGATGATCTCCCTGGTTCGTTGCTTGATTGACATGTTTGTTTCATCTGATGATACCTGGAGAGTTGCATGCTTGGTTGGGATAGATGGCACATGATTTCATCCAGCTGGTCTTTCATCTGAGAATGTTGAATTCTCCTTATTCTTACAGCAAGTGATTATTAAGAAGTAGGCCTAAACATTTCTTGAGTTGTAAGGGAGTCATCATTCGGTGGTAAAATGCTGCAGAGAAAGTCATGTGGAAGAAAGGGAACCACGCTTATTCTATGAAGAGATGTATAACACAGGGAAGTCTGTGTCACTACAGTACCCGTTACCTGTGGTTTCAGTTACCCATGCCATCCGGCCTGGAAGCAGATGATCCTCCTGACCAATCACCAGAAGGCCAACAGTAGCCCAACACTATGTCACGATGCCTACTCACCTGATGTCATCTCATTCTGTAGGCATTTTATCATCAAACATCACAAGAAGGGTGACTACAGTACAATAAGATATTTTGAGAGAGATCACATTCACATAAATTTATTATAGTATATTGTTATAATTGTTCTATTTTATTATTGGTAATCTTACTGTGCTTAATTTAGACACTAAACTTTATGGATGTATAGGAAGACATAGTATACCTAGGGTTTGGTACTGTCTGTGGTTTTAGGCATCCTCTGGGGGTCTTGAAACATATCCCCTGTGGATAAGGGGGGAAACTGTAATATACTGCATTTAATTGTCCTCCATTTGTACTTAAAAAAAAATTCTATAGTGAATTCACTTCCACTGGCTTCCAAGGAAGGTCAATAATCTTTATACTTTGAAGGTCAGCCAAATTTCCTTCATGGAAAGCAGATCAACACTGGTGATAGATACATAAAAACATCTGCCCAAATCAAAGCCACTTTGCCAAATACAGTTCATATTCCAGAGTCTCCTTGTGCAGACCGAGATGCCTGCCATACATCAAAATTAGGGAGGCTGAATAGGTAAAGTGGATATTATGCTTGCCATAAAACAATTACTGGAATAAGTCATGAGACGTGTGTGATTCATTGCCAAAAGATCATCGGGAAAAAAGACCTTTGAGTTCTGGGGAGGGAAAGACCTGGATGGCTTCATGGAAGAGGAGGGCCCAAATAGATTTGTTTTTCAGGAGAGGGAAAATACTCGGGAGGAAGAAGATCCTGGGCAAACAAAAGAATACACTGCATCCTGGAAGGCTTTTTACTAAAAACAGTCCAGGAATAGGGATCGAAGTAGAAAATGAAAGAATTGGGCCCATGCCTGAGGAGGGTCTCCCAGTGGAATAAGACGACTCTGGAATAGGAGATTCCTGAACAGGTGGCTTCCAAGTTTAGAAATTGATATAAAATAAGCCACCATCTTGTGAAAGCTCACGTCCAGTTAACAGTGCCTATACTACAACCCAAAGGCCAGCCTGGGGACACTTCAACTGTGAGGCCAGTGAGTGTTCAGGGAAAGTCATTCATGATGATGGAAGAAGCAAGAGGGGCAAAGTATCTCCTGAAACAGCACCAGATGAAACAGGTTCTTTATTTTTTTCAATTTTTTATTGTTATGTTAATCACCATACATTACATCATTAGTTTTTGATGTAGTGTTCCATGATTCATTGTTTGTGCATAAAACCCAGTGCGCCACGCAGAATGTGCCCTCTTTAATACCCATCACCAGGCTAACTCATCCCCCACCCCCCTCCCCTCTAGAACCCTCAGTTTGTTTTTCAGAGTCCATCGTCTCTCATGGTTCGTCTCCCCTTCTGACTTACTCCCCTTCATTCTTCCCCTCCTGCTATCTTCTTCTTTCTCTTTTTTCTTAGCATATGTTGCATTATTTGTTTCCGAGGTACAGATCTGTGATTCAACAGTCTTGCACAATTCACAGCGCTCACCATAGCACATACCCTCCCCAATGCCTATCACCCAGCCAGCCCATCCCTCCCACCCCCCACCACTCCAGCAACCCTCAGTTTGTTTCCTGAGATTAAGAATTCCTCATATCAGTGAGGTCATATGATACATGTCTTTCTCTGATTGACTTATTTCACTCAGCATAACACCCTCCAGTTCCATCCACATTGTTGCAAATGCCAAGATCTCATTCCTTTTGATGGCTGCATAATATTCCATTGTGTATATATACCACTTCTTCTTTATCCATTCATCTGTCGACGGACATCTTGGCTCTTTCCACAGTTTGGCTATTGTGGACATTGCTGCTATAAACATTGGGGTACACATACCCCTTCGGATCCCTACATTTGTATCTTTGTGGTAAATACCCAGTAGTGCAATTGCTGGATCGTATGGTAGCTCTATTTTCAACTGTTTGAGGAACCTCCATACTGTTTTCCAGAGTGGTTGCACCAGCTTGCATTCCCACCAACAGTGTAGGAGGGTTCCCCTTTCTCCACATCCCTGCCAACATCTGTCGTTTCCTGACTTGTTAATTTTAGCCATTCTGACTGGTGTGAGGTGGTATCTCATTGAGGTTTTGATTTGTATTTCCCTGATGCCGAGAGATGTTGAGCACTTTTTCATGTGTCTGTTGGCCATTTGGATGTCTTCTTTGGAAAAATGTCTGTTCATGTCTTCTGCCCATTATTGATTGGATTATTTGTTCTTTGGGTGTTGAGTTTGATAAGTTCTTTATAGATTTTGGATACTAGCCCTTTATCTGATATGTCATTTGCAAATATCTTTTCCCATTCTGTTGGTTGTCTTTTGGTTTTGTGGACTGTTTCTTTTGCTGTGCAAAAGCTTTTTATCTTGATGAAATCCCAATAGTTCATTTTTGCCCTGGCTTCCCTTGCCTTTGGCGATGTTTCTAGGAAGAAGTTGCTGCGGCTGAGGTCGAAGAGATTGCTACCTGTGTTCTCCTTTAGGATTTTGATGGACTCCTGTCTCATGTTTAGGTCTTTCAACCATTTGGAGTCTATTTTTGTGTGTGGTGTAAGGAAATGGCCCAGTTTCATTCTTCTGCATGTGGCTGTCCAATTTTCCCAACACCATTTGTTGAAGAGACTGTCTTTTTTCCATTGGACATTCTTTCCTGCTTCGTCAAAGATGAGTTGACCATAGAGTTGAGGGTCCATTTCTGGGCTCTCTATTCTGTTCCATTGATCCATGTGTCTGTTTTTGTGCCAGTACCATACTGTCTTGATGATGACAGCTTTGTAATAGAGCTGAAAGTCTGGAATTGTGATGCTGCCAGCTTTGCTTTTCTTTTTCAATATTCCTCTGGCTATTCGGGGTCTCTTTTGGTACCATACAAATTTTAGGATTATTTGTTCCATTTCTTTGAAAAAGGTGGATGGTATTTTGATGGGGATTGCATTGAATGTGTAGATTGCTCTAGGCAGCACTGACATCTTCACAATGTTGGTTCTCCCAATCCATGAGCATGGAACGTTTTTCCATTTCTTTGTGTCTTCTTCAATTTCTTTCATGAGTATTTTATAGTTTTCTGAGTACAGATCCTTTGCCTCTTTGGTTAAATTTATTCCTAGGTATCTTATGGTTTTGGGTGCAATTGTAAATGGGATCTACTCCTTGATTTGTCTCTCTTCTGTCTTGTTGTTGGTGTATAGGAATGCCACTGATTTCTGTGCATTGATTTTATATCCTGCTACTTTGCTGAATTCCTGTATGAGTTCTAGCAGTTTTGGGGTGGAGTCTTTTGGGTTTTCCACATAGAGTATCATATCATCTGCAAAGAGTGAGAGTTTGACTTCCTCTTTGCCGATTTGGATGCCTTTGATTTCTTTTTGTTGTCTGATTGCTGTGGCTAGGACTTCTAATACTATGTTGAATAGCAGTGGTGATAGTGGACATCCCTGCCACGTTCCTGACCTTAGGGGAAAAGCTCTCAGCTGTAGGTTTTTCATAGATGGCTTTTATGATATTGAGGTATGTACCCTCTAGCCCTATACTCTGAAGAGTTTTGATCAAGAAAGGATGCTGTATTTTGTCAAATGCTTTTTCTGCATCTATTGAGAGGATCATATGATTCTTGTTCTTTCTTTTGTTAATGTATTGTATCATGTTGATTGATTTGCGGTTGTTGAACCAAACTTGCAGCCCAGGGATAAATCCCACTTGGTCATGGTGAATAATCCTTTTAATGTACTGTTGGATCCTGTTGGCTAGTATTTTGGTGAGAATTTTTGCATCCATGTTCATCAAGGATATTGGTCTGTAATTCTCCTTTTTGATGGGGTCTTTGTCTGGTTTTGGGATCAAGGTAATGGTGGCCTCATAAAATGAGTTTGGAAGTTTTCCTTCCATTTCTATTTTTTGGAACAGTTTCAGGAGAATAGGTATTAATTCTTCTTTAAGTGTGTGATAGAATTCCCCTGGGAAGCCATCTGGCCCTGGGCTCTTGTTTATTGGGAGATTTTTGATGACTGCTTCAATTTCCTCAGTGGTTATAGGTCTGTTCAGGTTTTCTATTTCTTCCTGGTTCAATTTTGGTAGTTGATACATCTCTAGGAATGCACCCATTTTTCCAGGTTATCTAATTTGCTGGCATAGAGTTGCTCATAATATGTTCTTATAATTGTTTGTATTTCTTTGGTGTTGGTTGTGATCTCTCCTCTTGCATTCATGATTTTGTTGATTTGGGTCATTTCTCTTTTCTTTTTGATCAGTCTGGCCAGGGGTTTATCAATCTTGTTAATTCTTTCAAAGAACCATCTCCTAGTTTCGTTGATCTGTTCTACTGTTCTTTTGGTTTCTATTTCATTGATTTCTGCTCTGATCTTTATTATTTCTCTTCTCCTGCTGGGTTTAGGCTTTATTTGCTGTTCTTTCTCCAGCTCCTTTAGGTGTAAGGTTAGGTTGTGTATTTGAGAGCTTTCTTGTTTCTTGAGAAACGTTTGTATTGCTATATACTTTCCTCTCAGGACTGCCTTTGCTGTATCCCAAAGATTTTGAACAGTTGTGTTTTCATTTTCATTGTTTTCCATGAATTTTCTTAATTCTTCTTTAATTTCCTGGTTGACCCATTCATTCTTTAGTAGGATGCTCTTTAGCCTCCATGTATTTGAGTTCTTTCCGACTTTCCTCTTGTGACTGAGTTCTAGTTTCAAAGCATTGTGGTCTGAAAATATGCAGGGAATAATCCCAATCTTTTGGTACCTGTTGAGACCTGATTTGTGACCTAGGATGTGATCAATTCTGGAGAATGTTCCATGGGCACTAGAGAAGAATGTGTATTCCATTGCTTTGGGATGGAATGTTCTGAATATGTCTGTGAAGTCCATTTGGTCCAGTGTGTCATTTAAAGTCTTTATTTCCTTGTTGATCTTTTGCTTAGATGATCTGTCCATTTCAGTCAGGGGGGTGTTAAAGTCCCCCACTATTATTGTATTGTTGTCAATGTGTTTCTTTGCTTTTGTTATTAATTGCCTTATAAAATTGGCTGCTCCCATGTTAGGGGCATAGATATTTACAATTGTTAGATCTTCTTGTTGGATATACCCTTTAACTAGGGTATAGTGTCCTTCTTCATCTCTTATTACAGTCTTTGTTTTAAAATCTAATTTGTCTGATATAAGGATTGCCATCCCAGCTTTCTTTCGGTGTCCTTTAGCATGGTAAATGGTTTTCCACACCCTCACTTTCAATCTGGGGGTGTCTTTGGGTCTAAAATGAGTCTCTTGCAGACAGCATATGGATGGGTCTTGGTTTTTAATCCAATCTGATAGCCTGTGTCTTTTGATTGGGGCATTTAGCCCATTTACATTCAGGGTAACTATTGAAAGATAGGAATTTAGTGCCATTGTATTGCCTGTAAGGTGACTGTGACTGTATATTGTCTGTGTTCCTTTCTGATCTATGCTGCTTTTAGGCTCTCTTTGCTTAGAGGACTCCTTTCAATATTTCTTGTAGGGCTGGTTTCGTGTTTGCAAATTCCTTTAGTTTTTGTTTGTCCTGGAAGCTTTTTATCTCTCCTTCTATTTTCAATGACAGCCTAGCTGGATATAGTATTCTTGGCTGCAGATTTTTCTCGTTTAGTGCCCTGAAGATATCATGCCAGTCCTTTCTGGCCTGCCAGGTCTCTCTGGATAGGTCTGTTGCCAATCTAATATTTCTACCATTGTAGGTTACATATCTCTTCTCCCGAGCTACTTTCAGGATTTTCTCTTTGTCTCTGAGACTCGTGAGTTTTACTATTAGATGTCGGGGTGTTGACCTATTTTTATTGATTTTGAGAGGGGTTCTCTGTGCCTCCTGGATTTTGATGCCTGTTTCCTTCCTCACATTAGGGAAGTTCTCTGCTATTATTTGCTCCAATATACCTTCTGCCCCTCTCTCTCTTTCCTCTTCTTCTGGGATCCCAATTATTCTAATGTTGTTTCATCTTATCGTATTGCTTATCTCTCGAATTCTGCCCTCGTGGTCCTGTAGTTGTTTCTCTCTCTTTTTCTCAGCCTCTTTATTTTCCATCATTTGGTCTTCTATATCACTGATTCTGTCTTCTGCCTCATTTATCCTAGCAGTTAGTGCCCCCACTTTTTATTGCACCTCATTAATAGCCTTTTTGATTTCGACTAGGTTAGACTTTAGTTATTTCTCCAGAAAGGGTTTCTCTAATAACTTCCACACTTTTTTCAAGCCCAGCTAGTATCTTTAAAGTCATGATTCTGAACTCTAGGTCCAACATCCTACTAATGTCTGTATTGAGTAGGTCCCTGGCTGAAGGTACTACCTCTTGTTCTTTTTGCTGAGGTGATTTTTTTCGTCTTGTCATTTTGTCCAGAGGAGAATAGATGAATGAAAGAACAAAATGCTAACAGGTTAACAACGTCCCCAGGAAATATACTCTAATACAAATCAGAAAAGACCTGAAACCAGGGGAAAAGAAAGGGAAAGAAAGAAAAAAGAAAGAAAAAAAAGATAAAAACAAAAACAGAACAATACAAAAAAACAGAATATGATCAAATATGATCAGGCTAGTGCATAGATCAGTGCCACACACTAGATTTTGGGCGTATTTTGGTCTGTTAGAAAAAAGTGCCTCCTAAAATTTTAAAGGAAGAAAGACTTATATATGTACAAAATAAGGGTTGATACAATGAAGGGATGGAAGATGACTGTAAAGATGAAAATTATAAAAGATTTTATAAAAGGAATTGATAAGATAAGTTGTTTGAAAAAAGAAAGAAGATTTAAAAAAAAAGAAAAAAAAGGGAGAGAATGTGATCAGGCAGGAGACTAGAACAAAGCCATACACTAGTGATTTAGGGTATATTTTGATCTGTTAGAAGAAACTGTATCTCAAAATTTTAAAGAGAGAACAACTTATATATATATGCCAAAAATAAGGGTAACTACTATGAAGGGATAAAATATGACTCTAAAAATGAAAAATAAAAAATGTTTTTTTAAAAAGGGATTGATAAGATGTTGGTTGAAAAGGGGGAAAAGAAAATTAAAAACAACAGTTAAAAAAATTAACTTTGAAAAACTAATGAATCATGGTAAAAAAAAAGCCATGAATTCTATGTGCAGTATTCCCCTAGCGCTGGAGTTCTCCTGTTCTCCTTGATTGGTAAACTTGGTCTTGGCTTGCTGGCTGTTCGTGCTGATCTTCTGGGGGAGGGGCCTGTTGCCGTGGTTCCCAAATGTCTTTGCCGGAGGCAGAATTGCCCCGCCCTTTTCGTTCGGGCCTAAGCAAGCTGCTCGGGTTTGCTCTCAGGAGCTTTTGTTCCCTCCAAGCTCTCGGTACAGCTTTGGAGGACCAGGGTGAAAATAGTGGCCTCCCAATCTCCACCCAGAGGAGCTGAGAACTCGGGGCCCCGCTCCTCAGTGCGCCCCCAGAGAAAAGCAGTCACTCCCGTGTCCCCGGTCTCTGGCCGCACTCCACACTCACCCGGCCTGTGATCGAGCGTTTCTATCTCTGGCACCCGACCCCGTGTGGAGTCTCCAAACCCAGCAGATCCGTGCGGTGTGCTCCCGCACTGCTCCTCCCGGGGGAGGAAGGGGAGTCTCCCCGGCTCTGCCGCTTGTTGGGTCCCTGCTGGAGGAGCAGTGTCCCGACTGGGCTGCGGATCACAGTTTATGGCAAACCCGAGCTGAAAGCCCGCGCCTCAGCTCCGTCTCTGCAGCCGGCTTCCCCGCTCCGATACCTGGGAGCTCTGCCGCACTCAGGCACCTTCGGTCTTTCTGTGACCCTGAGGCTCCTGAGACCACACTGTCCCGCGAGGGTTCCACCCCCCGCTTAGCCACTGGAGCGACGTCCCTCAGCGGAGCCGACTTCTAAAAGGTCCGATTTTGTGCTCCGCGGCTCTAGCACTTGCCAGAAGCGGCCGGCGGAGGCCCCCTCCCCCGCCGTCTATCCTCCCGAATATCGCCTCGGATTCACTTCTTCGCATGTCCCACCTTCCAGCAAGTGGTTGCTTCTCCGTTCAGAGAGTTGTTGCTACTCTCTTCTTCGATCTCCTGTTGAGTTCGTAGGTGTTCAGAACGGTTTGATCCCTATTCAGCTGAACTCCTGAGACCAGACAAAACTGAGGTCTCCTACTCCTCCGCCATCTTGGTCCGCCCCCGAAACAAGTTCTTATTATAGTCCCTGGACTGAACCGACTTGGGCAGCTGTCCCACCAACAGAACCTCCAGGTTGCTTCTCCCAGTCCCTTCTCAACCATCTTTTCCCAGCTGGGTTGCAATTTCTGGTTGAACATCCCCAAGATCAAAGGATAAAGCTTCTCAGGAAATAGAAATGTTTAAATGTCATTGAAGAGTCTCAGCTGAGAGGAAAACCAGCTTAATGGAGTAGAAGCAAACAGCCCCTGACATTCTCACAAATTCCTTGAAGTTCACACTCACAGAACTGAGGCCAAGAAAGAGGCAGAAGCCCTGGACATCCAGACTCAGGACTCAGGATTCCTGTCAGTTCCTGCCTCTTCCCAGAGGTGACTTGTGGGCTGCCCGCCCCTCAGGGAAGACCACATTCACTCATTGGATCAGCCCTTACCCTCCAAGGTACATCAGGAAAATGGTCATCTCAGCATAGCATGAAGTCCCCAACATTTACACCACAAATAACCACCGGTGAGAAGGGGAAGATCTTTCCATTACATTTGGGTCTTGAACAAAGACGCCCTTGAGGTAAGGTTTCCATGGAAAATTCCGTCTTTAATTTGAGTCACAAGAAATGCAGATTCAAACCCCCAAAGGATGTGTTGTCCCCATACCCATGACCAGAGTTGTTTGTAAGTGAAATAGGCAGAACTTGAGTGACCCCAGAAAGACAATCCCGCTCAAAACAATTTCTCCTTTATGTAGCTACCCCAGGGCCAGAAAATCCATTATTGGAGATTGGTTCTTTTGGATGAGGCATTATGCTAGGAAAGGAGTCCCCTTAGAATACTCCCTCGAGTATCAGCATTTTAAAGCCTTTAACAATGGAATGTGAACTTGTTTATCAGACATCTACTCTAGGTACACAAGCTTCTAGCAAATGGTCTGGGGCAAGGGACTCACAGAGTTAAGAGACACCGGGAAAAGCATGAAGAGTGAGTTCACTTAATGCAGAGTTTTGCCTGGAACCCAATAAAAGAGGAGGTGGGGAGACAGGCTTTTCCAAGATATTTACCTATCACCAAATGTGGCCTTCACCAGAAGAGATAACAAAGGTTATAGTTGGCCGGGCTCCCTGGTGCCAGAGGAGTAAATTAAACCACTGCACTTAAATTTAATTTTGATCGACACAAATTAGATAGTACAGGAAGAGATTAAAGTAAAGCTCTCAGCGTTTGACATGTTTCCACTCACCCTACAGGCTACAGGCATTAATGCCTTGATGCCAAGTGTTGATCTTTCTGAATCACTGATCTTCTCTCTGACTTTCCCCTCTTGCCCCTAAACAATGGCATCTTGGTGATATGGCTTCTTCAAGGAGATTATGATTTTCTCCTACAGTCTTCTTTACAATAATTTTTCTGCATTCTGAGGTAAACCATTAGCAATTCTCCAGAAGCACATGAAACTTTGAAAAGCCTGAAACAACATTAAAATTACATGTTGAATTTTTCAGAGTAAGCAGGAATGTTCAAACATCTCTTTGTAAAGTAAGCAGAGGCATTGTCAAAAGTGGGATAAGAAAATTGCTCATTATCTTCTAATCCCTACTCTCATGGCATGAAAATGAAATTGGGATGGGACTAGATACAAGAAGAAAAACATTTACAGTGTTCTGGCCTCAGATTTTTTTACCATAAATGGCCAGGAGGAAGAGCAGACAAACACAAGCCTAGATATTAGATTAGCATGCAGTAAAGTTCTCCCACCCTCATAGCGGACCATGGGTCCTGTGACCAAATAAAGCACTGTTTGTGAAGATTCACTACATAGTAACCCCCTTCTTTACAAAAAAAAAAAAAAGTGATAGCTTCACTGTTACTAAAATTGCTAATTTTCAACACGGTTGGCTCCCCGGACTTCATAAGCACATTGAAAATTGATCAGGCATTTTAGGTAATTGAAAGGGGAAATTGTGTCCTGATAGGAGAACAGAGAGGAGGGGAATCAGGGTCTTCCTAGTGGAGACCCCACTCTCAGAGATGGCTTGAACCAGAAGTAAATAAAGTACTGCAAGTGAAGCAGCCCATCCTTCTTAGCAGCCGTGAAATGGGGTTGCAAAGAAGACACTCTCCTTCCTTCCTACCCCTGATCATCTGAGCATTTCCTCTCCAGGGAGACCGCCTCCCCAGCCCCCAGTCCCCAGCTCTCCCTTCAGATCCTCTGAGAAGGCCACGGGAGAGGACAGAGCCAAGCTGTCTGGAGGATGCTTTGCAGGACGTGATCTCGCCTAGACATGCCCAAGAAAGACATGTGTCTCTTACCCTTCCAATAAGGGCTCCTGTCATAGACCCACTCCCCTCTGAAAACACCAAATGATAGTATATGAACAGTATGCCTGGGGTAGGCTGAATAATGGCCCGCAAAGATATCAGGTCCTAATCCCTAGAACCTGAAAATGTTACCTTATTTGGAGAAGGGATCTTTACCCATATGATTAAATTAAGGGTCTTGAGATGGGAAGTTACCCTGGATTATCCAGGTGGGCCCTAAATGCAATCACAATTGTCCTTACAAGAAAGAGATGAAAATGTGACACACGGAAGAGGAGGAAACAATGTGACGACAGAGGCAGAGATTGGGGTGATGTGGCTACAGGTCAAGGAATGCTGGTAGGCAGTGAGAGCTGGAAGAGGCAAGGAGCAGATCAGATTCTCCCTTAGAGCTTCGAGCTTCCGGAGGGGGTGTGAGCCTGTCCACAGCTTGATTTCAGCCCAGGGATACTGGTTTCAGCCTTCCAGCTTCTAGAACTGTGAGAGAATAAATGCTCGTTGTTTAAGTCCACCAAGTTGGTAGTAATTTGTTAAAGCAGCATAGGAAATGAATATATAATTCATATAATAAATGAATATGAAGTAATTTGTTACAGCAGCATAGGAAATCCACCAGCACTGGACAGAAGGCAGAACAATGGAGCATGTTAAAGACAGAGCATGCTATGGACTGAATTGTGTTTCCCCTTAAATTCATATGCTGAAGCTTTAATCCCCATGTGACTGTATTTGGAAAATAGAGCCTTTAAGAGATACTTAAGGTTAAATGAGGCCATAAGGGTGGACCAGCCTGCTAGGATTGGTGGATTTACAAGAAGGGGATGAAAAAAGGTCTCCACCCCCAACCTCCCCACGTCTCTCCACCCACATACACAGGGCAAAGGCCATGTGAAGACCCAACAAGAAGGTGCCATCTGCAAGGCAAGGAGAGAGACCTCTGGAGAAAAGAGCCCCTCAGGCACCCTGATCTTAGACTTTCAGTCTCCAGAAAAATGAGAAAATTAATTCCTATTGTGTAAGCGCCCATGTGTGTCATTTGTTACGGTGGCCCAAGCAGACCAATAGAGAGTTGACAAAGAAGACTTCCTTTAAGAGTGCTTCTTTAAGAGGATAAGGCCAAGCATGACCCCACCTCCCTGGACCTCAGTCTCCACCATAAGATGAGGATTTTACACTGATTCAATGGTGCTCCAGCTGGTGGTGAGCAAGGGGAGAACATTCCAGGCAGGAGATCAGCAGGAGCAAAGTCTAGTCCTGTGTTATCATTTCCAGAAAGCATTCCCCTACAAGTGCACGAGAGAAAGCTGCTTTCATGTGCTCCATATGTAGACGGGTAACACAGTGTCTAATCAGACCCAGGTATGATGCCTTAGTCTATGGGGGCCACGGCAGCTACCTTCAGGAGGGTCACTGTCACTCCCAATTGATTGTTGCTGTGTGAGGTAAGTCAAGTGTGTGCTCGGTGGGCAGATTTGGAGGAGATGGAGAGAAATAAAGGATTTAAAACATGTTTTGAGGCTTGTTTCCAGCGCCAGACAGTATTTGATGTGGGCCAGATTATTCCTGTCATCCAGATAACAACAAAAGGGAAGCAGAGAAGACCTCAGAGGGGCGCTCGGTGTTGATAGGGACTTATCCTTCAGTAGCTCTGTGTTCCTTCCCACACAAATGCAGGCAAATGTAAATTGGCTTTCCCAGTCTACAGAGAGCAAATCTATGAAGAGGCCAGAGAGCTCACGGAAACCCAGGGGTGCTATGAGGGGATTGTAAATATCCCCTGGGAAGCTGACTGGCAAAGAGCCAACCAGAGTGCTGGAGGTGGAGCTCCTTGGGCAGTGCTTCCCACAACATGGCGCACAAAGAAAAAGGAGGCATTTGAAGGACCCCCTAGAGAATGAAAGGACTGTTACAGCTGAGGCAGGCCCTACCTATCGCCACAGGTGCTGTGGGTTTAACGACTCAGCACCCTGGTAATGCCTGGACACCCAACAGCGGCACTGTGGGAAGTCCCATCCCAGAGAATTTGTCATCCCACTGGCCCCTCTGACTATGAGACCACCCTGAGCTCTTCATTGGACTCCAAGCCCTGGGACACATGTGTAGCACAAGCAGGTGAAAGAGAAAGGTGACCCTAGAGGGATACCGAACATGGCGCCTGACTGCCATGTGGTGACAAACCCTTCAAACCCTTCACCTCTAACAGGGGACGGGGAAGCAAGCCAGGACAGGGGGCCTAGGACTTAAGCCCAGGGAGTTGAAGAGAAGAGCTAGAGAGCAAAAAGTCTTCCATCTGATGATGAGAGAAGCAGCACTGAGGCTGCCGGGGACCACTCATGGCTGAAATAGCTCATCCATGTCATCAACCACTGGAGAATGTGAGATGGAGAGCATGCTCAGTTCTCACTCTGAAAACCAAACCCCTCACAGGCTCTCGCAGAGCCTCGAGAGGGTGGTTTGCCCCCTGGACCCCATTCCTCACCTCACGTTCACTGAAGCCACGGTCCTCTGGCTTTCTACACTACACTCCACCCAAGCTGCCTCAACCCCGTCACCAATGAACTCTGTTCCTAAAGTCACGGTCACTTCCTATCCCACCTTCCTTCCTTCTCTGAAGCATTTGACTCAACTGATCCCCTGCTTGTTCTCTCCCCTTCTTCCTCCACTCCACTCTAGATCCTTTCTGGTCCCTCTTCCTCAACCTGCCCCATTGTCAGCGAGCCCTCTCACTCCACTGTAGATCTCAACAGTCAAAACCAGAAATAGAGAAGACTGTTTGTGCTCTAAAACCCAGTGTGCTTATTTCTTATTGCACTTTCTTGAGACATTGACATTTTGCAATGACCAGAACATTCCAACTGCCGGACCAGAAAAGCCCTGATAGCAACAGAATACCTAGAAGCCCACACGCCACATGTCCCTTTGTCTGCTCAAGACCATGAGTTGAACACCTACTGCCCCCCAGAGCACCCTCAGCCTCTATCACCATTACCCCCCTGAACCTCTCCTATAAAACTCTAGTGTCCATCTTGTGGGTGGAGAGGTTAGTGGTTAAACGTTGAGCCTACCATCTCCCAGGACTGCTGGCACCTGAAATAAATTTCTCCCTTTCTCTTTTCCAAACCCTCATCCCTTGAGTTATGGCTTCTCTTGCAACAAGTTTATCTGAGTTTGTTTGGCAATAGCATTGGTGAATCCAGCCAGGAGTTATGCTTCCAATTTGTCCAGCCCCTTTGGGATTCCCCAGGAGGAGTGGGTGGCCCCAGCAGGGCCAGGGCTCACTGTTCCTTTCCTAAGTTAGTGGCTGTGATAGATTGATCAGTAACACTGTCACTACTCTTCCCCCAGAGTCATTTTTGTCCTTCTCTTTGTCCCTCTGTGGCATAGCCTCAACTCCCAGCTCCTTACTGATGACTCCCAGATCTGTATCTCCTGCCCAGACTCAACTCTTGAGCTTCATACCTATATACCCAATGGAGCACTGCACACCTCCACTTGTATGTCCTGCAAGAACCCTGAATTTACTGTATTCCAAACCAAGCTCACCATCACCAACAATATTCTTCCTTCCCCTTCTCCCATCCTAGGGAATGACACCACCAGCCATCCAGCTGCTCAAGACAAAAACATGGGAACTGACTCCTTCCTACAACTCTCTCCTTCTACCCCCTTAATATTTCTCACATCCAACCTCTTTTCTCCATTACTAGGGCCACTAACTTTGTTCAGTTCCTCATCATCCCTTGCTTATGTTATAGCAACATCTCCGGACTATTTCCCTGTCTTCATATTGACCCATGCCAACGTTTTTTTGTTATTTTGCTGGTGGTGAGTTTTCAAAATACTTGTTAATATTAAAAAAAAATCTTTTAGACTTCTCCAAATGAATATCTAAACCCATAAAGTTCCAAGTTAACCTTCAGAGACTCCCTCTTACCATATAAAGCCCAAACTCCTAGGCAGGCATGCAAAGCCCTCCATGAACTTACTGTGTTAGTGGCAGAAGCTGAACATAAAAAAACATAAATTTGTGAACAAATCTCACAGATCAAATCTAATGCTTAACACCCCCCCTTCACAACACCTTAATCCAAATATCCAAGGAGGTAAAAATTGGATCTATGCTGCTAAGAGTTAAGTTTAGAAGATAAACATCCTTGCTTTTGAGTGGGTTCTTCATTCAGAACTTCTTCCTTTAAAGTTCAACTTTCTCATGGCACCTGGGTGGTTCAGTCAGTTAAGCATCCAACTTTTGGTTTTGGCTCAAGTCATGATCTCAGAGTCATGAGATAGAGCCCCTCATCGTGCTCTGCACTCATGGAGGGGTCTGCTTGTGATTCTTTCCCTCTCCCTACCCCTCTGCCCCTACTCCCTGCTCATGTACTCTCTCTTTCTCTCTCAAATAAATAAATAAATAAATAAAAATCTTTAAAGTTCAACTTTCTTAAAATTTAGATCACTTTTCTCTCCTTCCTAGCTGCTGGTGGGATAAATGGGTCTGGGGTCTCCTTATGATTGTAGAGAAGCATCATCTTTCTTCCTACTCTTAGAAAGTCAAGCAGGAACCAGATCGAGTCCAGGAGAAAGGAGCCAGGGATGTCCTCTCACCTGCTTCTGGTCTTGAGATTAGAGGAGGCAGGGAGTCCTTACATGTCACCCAAGGCTTATCCCATGGGTGTGGGGGGCCAAAATGGGCACCCCCATAGGTGTGAGAGCTAAAGCTCTGGCTGGTAACAGCATGTCCCTTTCCTGGGGACTGGTAACAAGGATTAGCACAGGATTTGAGGTTAGATGAACCCAACTATCTTCTCTCTGTGGATGTGACTAACCAACCTCATTTACACCCCTGGCTTCCATCACATCAACTATGGCTGACCTCCCCAAATGCCCAACTTTTCAGCCTCTGTATCTTGGCAGGAGCTCCTCCCCTCTTCCAAACCCACTAACACTTTCTCTGTGATGCCTGCATGAGAAACCCTGCCGGTCAGCTGCTCTCTCCTTTGTGGCCCATCACACTTTGTGCAGGCCTCTCTCTGCAGGTCTTCCACAGTATTCTAGCTGAGCCCATCCTCGTGAAGAGATGACACCGTCCTCACACCGGACCCCCAGCCAGGCGCAGGAGCTGTTGTTCCATGAAGGCAAAGATGAAAGAATTAATAAATGGATAAGAAGTAGACAACTAAAATTAATGTTCGCCAAAGAATTTTTTTTATTAGTCCACAAGACATAAAGTCCACAAGAAGTTAAGACTTTTCAGGAGCCTTAGCTAGATGAGAGCCATGTCATAAATTATGAAAAAGAATTTTTGAGAAAAAGAAAACAAGGTATGATGCATGTCTCTAATGTATTAAAAGGAGATAACAGATGAACAGGATTGAGACTTTTAAAAAAATAATATATACTTGCAAATGTTTCCATGGATTTGGATTGTTTTTCCATATTTACACATTTTTGTTATCTACCTTATAAAAGAATATAGCCCTATAGAAATTTATTATTGTTTGCTACAATAAGACAGAACCATTACAGCAAACTTTTAAAATGGTGTTGGTTTAAAGAAGAACAAGAATGTGATTTGGAGCCTGTGGGCACTTAGAGTCCCGAACAAGCCTAAACAAACATTTTTAATCTGTTAATGCTTTATGAAATTTTTAATCTGCCACTTAAGAGACACTAATGTGCAAGTTGGCAAAAAAGAAAAAAAAAAGCTGTCACCTTTAGCATACATTCTCTAAATGTGCTGAAGCAAATGCATTTCAAGTGCCCTTCCCTGCTGATGCATGAACACATGATAGGACAGGGAGTCAGCAGCAACTGATTTTATGTCCTAATTGGTGGCATCGGCTGTTTCTAGGACAGCCAGATAGTGCCAGGAATAAAGACATATAAATTACCCATAGGAACAAAGAGAAAAAATGTGTAAAATTGGATGGTATTGTCTCCTGGTAGAAAGCAAAAATTGGATCTTAGCTATCCAAATATTTTTAAACGCCCTAAAATGTGATTTTAATTCAATAGCTTTCTACAGTGAAAATGTAGACACATAGCCACGAATTACACATAGCATCCCTTATCTCCCCCAACACTGCAGCTGTCATGAGGCACAGGACACTTGATCCACAGGCAAGTAAAGATTTACAAAGCCAAGTTCTAACCACAGACTGGAGCACACAACAGGGCATCTAAAAGAATTCCCACTTGTGCCATCCTGACATCTTGGCATTCTTAGCATGCTGTGTATGATCTCATTGTCCCGATGCTAGGTCTGAGAAGGAGGGTAAGTAACCCTGGATTCTCTTTCCTGTATCAAACAGAAGCCCTTTATTTCATGAGTCTCATAGTTCCTAAAGCAAGAACAAATCCCACGGAAACATGCTGCCTACACATCAAAGCATTATGTTCATTAGTTGTCTGCGTGCCTGCACGATGTGGTGTGTATGGGTAGAGTGTGTGTGCATGTGTGTGTGTGACAGAGAGAGAGAGAGGATGGCTGACAGGCTGAGGCCGATGATCAAAGAGACGGAGAGAAACAGCGGCAAATTGCTTGAAAAGAAGGCAAGGGATACACATTACAAAACCTAAGTTGATTTTTGCAGGGAGACAAGAAAGAACAACCTAAATGAGCAGAAAACACACAGGAAAGCACAAACCTGAAAAGATGCAGGAGAAACTATAAATGGAATCAAGAGTGACTTCATTGGAAAGAAAATAAGGTGACCCCAAGCAGGACTGTCCCTAGACTGTGTGCCCCTGGGCAAATTTTTTTTGTGGGGCTCCTGTCTATGCAAACAATTTGGTTTTTAAAATGTGAACAAACTGGTGGACCTATGTGAGGCATAAGGATTTATCGATGGAGATTTAGGATAATGGGTAGATTATTATTCTTACTTGTTTCTTGCCCAGTCAGCATATGTGAAGATTATTCACAGTGCCTCAGCACCAGTGCTTCCTGTGCAGGTACCAGAACCATCTATTTGTGTTCTTTATCATTAGATGTGCTAATTTCACCTTTCCCCCTGGGAGGTAATGGTAACGACATTGTTATCACTCACGCCATGGTTCTTCAGAATATGTATTGAAACAACCTAGATCTTCTTGCTTCTGCATTTCCCTAATACCTTTTATTTAATGCTGATTTACCATCACTCAGGATGCCCCATCCATCCTGCCACCCATGAATCCCAGTTTCCAGCGACTCTCAACAGTTCTTTCTGGCATTGCGGATGATGGCTATACTCTGGGGTCTCAGCTGGAGTATGAAGGGAAATGTGAATGTTAATTTACTTTCTCATCAGGTGACTTTCACTGTTTGAAACTGTATAGAATAAACATAGAACAGCATACATTTTTCTAACCTTATCTTCTCTTGAACTCCTTCGGGTAATCACTGAATTCCTGGAATGTGATTTCTTTCAATGCTGACAAGCACCTCTGCCTTCCACCACCCATGGCAGGTGGGGAGGGAAGGGGCTGTGAGTAGACAAACAAGAGTGGTCCCATTGGTGCAAGGAATGTCTGTGCCTCACCAAAACGGCTTAAACTGGATTTCATTGTCAACACATTGATTGGCACCTAGAGAGGGCATCAGTCAGAAGGGTCTGCTGCCACCGCAGAGCAATGGCTTGAAAGCTGTCAGAAGAGAATGACATAGCACCTCTGGAGGACCACTCAGGGAGGAGGTTTGACCATCCTGGTGCCTGTGGGGAGAGGTGAGTAGGATAAAGGACGTAAGCTGCCACATCCACTGTCCTGGGGTGCTATAGATCAGGGGCTGCTATATATAGGAACATGGAGGAGTGAGCTGACACATGGACCCAACATGTGGCCACCCAAGGGTTGGCAGTGTGCCATGGGTACCCCAGAGCCCGGAACTTGTGTCTCCTGAGAGTCATCAAAATCTGTGTGTCTGCACTTGTATGGTGGCTCAATCTCGGGAAGTCTCAACGAAGAAAAACTGGGCTATCCTGGTAGCAATTTCTTGTCAGGCCACCCTCCTGGAATCAGGGCCAGGCCAAGGGCCCCAGAATGATCCCACAGATAGGAGTCCTGGAGCTTTTTGGGGCATCTGGTTGATTCTACATCGTGTATCGGGAGTAAAGATCAAAGAACACCCCGAAAGGGAAAAATGGGAACCGGAATTCACAAGGATATTGATCCTAGGATCTTGCCCAGATAACCCAGTCACCCCGGTTATTCCCAGGTACCTGAGGGGAACTTTGAAAATGTTGAGGAATCAAAGCATGAGAGGCCCTGAGGGTACAGGTCCTGGGACAAACACACTGGGATCTAAGGGCTGTGCTGATGTCAGCGATGACCAGTGACATCTATTAACAACCTGAAGAGTTGTGGAGAAATCTAAGATATAGGGCAGTTAAACAAAATGTCCAATATGCAGCTTCTGAGTGGTAGAGTCTCATTTGAACCCAAACAGTCTGGCCCGAGGACCTGTGTTCTTTGTTACAGAAATATCTAAAAAAGACTATAGACTTAATATTCAGACAGACTTGGGTTTGACTCACCACCCTGACAATATCAGTATGGGACCTTGGGGACTAATAGGGATAATGGTATTTACTTCACAGGATTGTTATGCAAGGATCAGCTAATTTGTTCTATGAAGGATCAGGTTATAAATTCCTTAAGGAGTCCATATAGTCTCTGTTGAAATGGCTTGTTCTCTAGCATCAAAGTAGCCATAGACAAGGCATAAGTGAATGGACATTGCTGTGTCTCAACAAGACTCTATACAAACACAGAAGGTGAGCTGAATTTGGCCCACACAGTGCTTACTTTGCCAACTACTTGCTCTGAGTATTGATTGAGTATTGATTGAGATAATGCCAATAAAAGTTTCATAAAAGTTACCCACATTAGTAAACATTCAATGAATATTAACTGTTACTATTATACCAACAAAACTACATTCTAAACTTGTTATGTAAAATTCTAGTATGCCTGCCATTTTTTTTGTCTCATTATTTTACAGTTATATTGTATATACTTGCAGGGAAATAATAGGTGAGTATATATTTAATTTTTTAAATACTTCCTCATTACTATTATTTTTAAAAACTTTTTAGAGTTATTTGCCATCTGCAAACTATCATTGTCTTTGAAATGTTAGTCTCAATAATTTAGTCTCAATTAATTATAAGAAGAAATATATTTCTTATATATTTGAGTCAAAATGAGCTGGTACCATATGATTTCACTTATATATGGAATTTAAAAACCAAAACAAACAAAAAACCAAACTCTTAAATACAGAGAACTGGTGGTTGCCCAAGGAGAGGTGGGTGGGGGGTAGGGTGAAATAGGTGGAGACTAAGAGGCACAAGTTTCCAGTTATAAAATAAATAAGTCACAGAGATAAGAAGTACAGCACAGGGAATATAGTCAATAATATTGTAGGGGCACCTGGGTCGCTCAGTTGGTTGGGCTTCTGCCTTCAAGTCAAGTCATGATCCCAGGGTCCTAGGATTGAGCCCAACATCAGGCTCCCTGCTCAGCAGGGAGCTTGCTTCTCCCTCTCCCTCTGCCTGCCACTCCCCCTGCTTGTTCTCTTTCTCTCTCAGATAGATAGATAGATAGATAGATAATAGATGATAGATAGATAAAATAATATTGTAATAACATTGTATGGTAACAGATGGTGACAATACTTACGTGAGCACTGACTAATGTATAGAGTTGTTGATACAGTCGAATCACTATATATAGTCGATACAGTTGAATCACTATATATAGTCAAATCACTATGTTGCACACCTGAAACTAATATAACATTATAGCCTAACTATACTGCAATAATTATAAAAAATGAGCTGGTATCTCTTAAATGTAGTTTTAGTATGTATTTAAAATAAAATTTTTTCATCCATTCATATTTCTATTTCAGTAACATAAAATAGTGGGAATTTTAAATGCTACAAATGAAGTTTTTCCTTGAAACCTACAATTTACAAACAGATGTTTTGCATCGACAAAACAAGAAGACAACCTACTGAATGGGAGATGTTTGCAAATGATATATCTGATAAGGGGTTAATAGCCAAAATATATAATGAACTTCTACAACTGAACACCAAAGAAAGAAAGAAATAATCCAATTAAATAGGCAGAGGAACTGAGTGGACATTTTTTTCAAAGAAGACCTACAGTTGGCCAACAGACATATGAAAAGATGCTCAGCATCAATAACCATTAGGGAAATGCAAACCAAAACCACAATGAGACATCACACATTACACCTGTTAGAATGGCTAAACCCAAAAAGACAAGAAATAACAAGTGTTGGTGAGGATGTGGAGAAAAAGGAACTCCTGTGCACCACTGGGAATGTAAATTGGTACAGCCCCTGTGGAAAACAGTATGGAGGCTTCTCAAGAAATTAAAAAAGAAATACCATATGATTCAGTTATCCTATTATTGGGTATTTACTTAAAAAAAAACACTAATTCAAAAAGATATAGGTGCCCCTATTTTCACTGCAGCATTATTTACAATAGCCAAGCTATGGAAGAAAACCAGGTGTCCACTGATAGACATATGGATAAGGAAAATGTGGTATATAGATACAATGGAATATTATGTAACCATAAAAAAGGATGAGATCATGCATTTGAGACAACATGAATAGACCTAGAGTCTATTATGCTAAGTAAAACAAATCAGAGAAAGACAAATACCATATGATTTCACTTATGAGTGGAATCTAAAACAACAAATGAATAAACAAACAGAAAGCACAACCAGACCTATAAATACAGAGAACAAACTGATGGTTGCCATATGGGAGGCGTGGGGGTTGGGCAAAATGGGTGAAGGGGAGTTGGAGATACAGGCTTCTAGTTATTGAATGAATAAGTTGCAGGAATAAAAGACAAAGCATAGGGAATATGGTCAATGATAATGTAGTAGTGTTATATGGTAACAGATGGTGAACACAGCATACTGTATATATATAAACTTGTTAAATCACTATGTTGTACACCTGAAACTAATGTAACACTGTCAATTAGTCTTAAATAATTATAAGAAGAAATATATTTCTTATATATTTGATCTTTGTCCATGGTTCCTGGCTCCCAGTTCCTAAACCTCAGAATTTCAATTCAATAAAGGTGTCTTTTTTATGTTAATAAAGTGACTTTGGGGGTGCCTGCGTGACTCAGTTGGTTGAGCGACTGCCTTTGGCTCAGGTCATGATCCCAGGGTCCTGGGATTGAGCCCCACATCAGGCTCCTTCCTCAGCAGGGAGCCTGCTTCTCCCTCTCCCTCTGCCTGCCACTCCACCTGCTTGTGCTCTCCCTCTCTCTATCTCTGTCAAATAAATAAATAAAATCTTAAAAAAATAAAAATAAAAATAAAGTGACTTTGGGACCACACCTAAGATAGAAGAGGGTAGTCAGGAGAAATAACCAGGTGATTAGAGGGTTGCAACCTTCAGTCCTACCCAGACTTCCAGGGAGAGGACAGTGGCTGGAGAGGAGATTCAGTTCAATCATTAATGGTCAATGAGAAGAAGGAAGAAAAGAAGGAAGGAAGGCAGGCAGGCAGGCAGGCAGGCAGGCAGGCATGTAATAAATGCATAATCAGCTTTATCATTATTTGTGATTTCCATGGTCATTTATAGGATCATCTGTTTGGAATCTACACAGCCCCTTTCTGCACTTCTTTTATGAACAGCATTTCTTAACTTTGGGAGATGATCCCTTCCTCCATTCTTTTCATGTGGTTTACAATAGCTACCATCAATGCCCTCTGGTTTTGGAGGTGAGCTCTAGATCCAAGCAGTGAGCTGCTTCTGCTAGTCTTATTTCTAGCTGCCAGGAGGACATTTGTTGGAAAGAATGGAATCACTGAGGAGTGAATAACAGGGGCCAGGGTTGGAAGGACAGAGGCTTACTATGATTGAGTCTTCACCTGATCACCCCAAAGCCTAACCACAACCCTGTCCTCTCCTGATTTGTTTATGAGAGACAACGAATTCCCCCTTTGCCTAAGCAAGTTTCACTGATCTTGGGCTGTGATGACATCACCCTTGGGTGATGTGAATCATCGCCATTTGGCTTATCCCGAGGGAAACTTTCTCATCTGCCATTCCCCAGATGTGTGGCTTTGGCATCATTGAAAGTAACTTCCAAAGAATAAAGCTCATTTGAGGGCACTTCTTTCAGCTGGAGGACCAGATGGAACGAACTAGGTCAAGAAGAGAATTACTTTAAATGACTGGGCATGGTTTTTGCATTTATTTTTTATAACTAATACAAGTAGGAACACTGTGCCCAATTAGGGAAAACTTTTCTAAAGGAAAACTCCAAGCTGATATCACTGGGCTAAGAGAAATTACAGATTCTTTTATAGCAAGTGGCCTGTACTCAGGGTTTTGTAGCAAAACACAATTTTAGGAAAACCTAGTAAAAAAGGAGAATTCTCAGGCTTTTTTAGTGTTTTGCTTTTTGTCTTCTTCCTAGTTCTTCCCTGGCTTCTTGGGTTCATCACATGGACATTTGCTAAACAAACAGCAGATATGGGTACATGCCTCCATGTTGGCACAGTGGTTCCAGTGTCGTTGTGGGCAGCCTTATCAAAATACCATTGACTGGGAGACTTAAACAACAGAAATTTATTTTTTCATACTTCTGGAGGCTAGAAGTTTGAGACCAGGGTGCCAGCAGCATTGGGTTCTGATGAGACTCTCTCCTGGCTCGCCTTCTCACTGTGCCCTCACATGGCCAGGAGAGAGCAAGAGAGCAAGCTCTCTGATGGCTCTTCCTAAAAGGGCACTGATCCTGTCATAAGCACCCCCTCACGACCTCATCTACAACTGGCTATCTCCCAAAGGTCCCACCTCTAAGTACCAACACGTTAGAAGTTGGGGCTTTAACATATGAATCTGAGGGAGATATAATTCAACCCATTGTGCCCCCTTAGATTGCTGATTTTTAGAGATCAACCTCTTGGTCATCCTAAAAGTTAAGAAGAATTAACTATCAAAATATATTTTCATCTGTTGTTCAAGCAGCAGAGAGGGAATGAGCAGGCCTCTTTGAGCCAGAGATCTGGGTGAAATCAAGCCTTGCCTAGACTATATATTTAATTAGGTTATTGGAGTTTTTTGAGCCTCAGTTTCCCCTTCTGTAAAATTGAGGTAGTAAGATTATCTGCTTTACATGGATGAACAGGATAATATATGTGAAAGGATAGATATGAAATATTCTTAACCACTTGGCTCTAAAAATCTTCTATCGTGAATGTGCACCTTAATTCCACCCTCCCCCACCCCGGGGCATCAGTCATTCACATCTTAGTGTGAATTAATCAATCTGTTTGCTTCTTCTGGGATTAGCCCCGAGAAAACAGACATTTTGAAGAGATGGGGCTAGGGATCATTTTGGAAGGGGGTACATACAGTAAAAGAAAAGACTTTGATGGTGTTGCAAAAGAAGATTAAATTGGACATTTAGGGAATAGGGCAAATTATCTGTCAGCAGTGAAGATAGGCTGGTCGGGAGGAAAAGGTCCCAAAAGGATACAGGAGAAAAAGAAGTAGTCAGCTTCATGGTTTTCTAAAAATCAGCTCTGAAGACCCAGCTCCTGGCTCTCCAAAAGCCCATTATGCTCCTTTCCTTTCCCCTGTGACACAAAGGCAGGCAGGAATCCCTGTCACACCTTCTAATAATCAGTGCATCTGGGGCAGGAGAAAGGGAGCAGAGGTTGGAGGGTCCCGTTTGGCTGAGGCCCATCGTCACCACCACGGCTCCTGATCCAGAAAATAAGCAAGCCATGCTCAGGGCCGGCTATAGTCTGCTGAGCTCCAGAGCAGATGTGGCCAGCCTCGGCTTTTCTGTGAGGCACCATTGTAACTCTCTGCCAGGAAGTGCCTCTGGAAGGCAAAGGAACAGAGACCAGACACCTAACTTCATAAAAGCTAACAAGTGTCTAATCCTCCCAGTGGCTTGCTTGTACAGCTGTACCCGTTGCTTGTGACATCTCCTTTAGCCGCACGCTTGCCAACCCTAACACTCAAGGAGAACACTTTCACAAAGGGACAGAGGAAACCCACCACCACCAGGGATTCTTTCCAAAAGTGATTGGAGAATGCCCTTCCTCTCAAGATTACTTGATCCAACTACATTCGTCTTACTAAAATTCTTCTGTCAGAGACTGTGAATTTCAAATGACAAAACTCTATTTTCTGGAATGTTCCACATTGTAACTGCCTATTAATTACCTCCGCTTGTCAGCTGGCCCCACACACAGGGCTTAAATGTTTAGTCTGCAGTTTGTACAATCATTCTCCTGCTTCATAATTACTCGCCAGAATTACTTAGCTCTGAAGACAACTCCACAAAGTCTATGCTTTTCACTGTCTTATGATAATGCATTATCAGGTCTGCATGCATAAGCCTTGCTCATGATGAATCTTGATGCAATACCTGTCCTTTGAGCAAATTCCCAATTTGCATCTCAGGCTCTTCGGTTGGGGGATGGCTGAGTGGGTACTAGGGGCAGTGAGTAGAAGCCTTCTCTGTGTCTAATGTGCACACACAAGTGTGCAGACATGCTGAGGCTCCAACAATACTCACTCCATTTTCCAAGTTGGAATAGTAATGAGTTTTAAGGAGCTCTCACATGGCCTTGAACACTCACCTGCCATGCCTAGACTTAAGTCAGACTCGGACCAATGGAGTCAGGAGGGGCAGGCCTAGCCCATGGGAATAGACTCTTGGCTTCAAGGTAAAAGCAGAAAGGGAAAGAAGGCCCTGATGGCCTGAGGGAAATGTGGATTCAAGAGGTGGTTACCATTTCAGAGCAAGGCTTTCATGGTGCATCATGAGTCTCCTACCCCAGAGGTCAAGGTCCTCCATAGTCCAACACATGGACTACTTCCAATGCTCTAATTAGTCACCATCTGAAACTCCATTTGAGTCACATTGACTTATTTGTCCCACTCTCCTGGACCCGGATCTTTTGCTGCCTCTGTGGTTCTGCTCATGCCTGGAATGTCCCTTTTCAATACTCAGCTCAAATCTACCTCCTCCAGAGAGGCTTTCCTTTCCTGCCAACCCCAAATAATCTCTTGCCCCTCCGAGACAACTCCATACATTCCATTTATGAAGTAATCATCCCTGCCTGTCTTGTGTTAGTATCTTCAAGTGTCATTGATGTCTTTTATGGTCACCTAACTTTGCATTGTTGGTGTGTTTTCTTGACAAATAGGATTTCCTTGAAGGCGAGGATCTTGTCCTACTGCCCTCACATCTCTCACAGCATCAACAGCAATAGGCAGTAAATATCTTTACTGGACTTAGTTCATTGGCTGTATCACTCTCAGAGTTTACAGATTCTTTGCTGTCCTAGTGAAAGCCAAGTAAAAAATCAGTGCAACAGCGATTCAGCCCCTGTGGCAACAGTACTTCCTCAGTTCCTTTACTGATTGGTACTATGATATTAGGGGTTGCCTTTGTTTTCTCACTCCTGCATTCTGTATGCTGGCTACCAGAATGTGCATAATAAATTGTTTGGAGTGTGTGTGTGTGTTTTGTTAGAATGAGAGCCAACTTACTCTCTACTCTGTGAAAAGGGAAATTAGTCATGGTTACTGAAAAGAGGAGAACACATTCAAAGTAAATATCAGTGCATAAGATTGCTTTTCACTAAAACTCTGAACACCCACATGAGCCTGAATTTGTAAATATTTACTGTAAGTTATGGTAAAAAATATTGGCTTCCCAAGCTCTATTGCTGCCAAAAATTTCTTTTCCACATGCCTTCCCAGTGTTCTGGCCTGTGGCTGGCAACGTACCCTCTGTCTTAAGTTAACCTCCTAGCAATCGTAAAGCTGAAAGTGTACTTTTGTGTAGTATGGAGGAATGCAGGGAGAGAATAAAAGAAAGAAACTTGAAAAAGAATTAAAATAGCAACATAATGAATGACAAACATACTATTTCTAATGATGTCTGACATCTACTATAGAAGTTATGCAAAACATTTTACCTTTAAACACAAAAATTTTATAAAGAGCCTGGGCAAAGACAATTAATCCCCCAAGCTGACAGAGTCACCTGGGCTTCACTCTGTTCCTAAGTGCAGAGAACACCCTCTTTTCCCCTACCCCTCAAATTCAGGGCCATATATCCTCACTCTCATGATCTCACCGGGAAGATCATGGCAGAACTGGAATTCTCACTGAGGCCACCCATCCAGAAGCTAGTTGCCCACTGTCTCTCTGTCTTCTGGTTCCTGAGCCCACACGAACAATCTTTATTTTCATGTTGAATCAACTTGGATTCAGAACTTCACCCTTTTTTTGAGTTCTCCAAAGAAAGCTACTAACACAAAACCATAAGGAGCAATGTCACCTCTACTGAAGGTGTTACAGAAGAGCTGGGGGGAAGCAGGATAGGTTACACACCTCACAGCAACAACTGACCCCACTAAAACTCTTTGTTCTGCCAAAGGCCCTTCCTTGGCCATTTGACCACTGAGAATTACCCTCTCTGTCCCTCTCCCAGTGGCGCCCATCTCCAGCACAGGGTTACACCAGAGCAGGCACAGAAGAAGGGTTCCCTACCCTATCCCTTAACCCTTCCAGGGGGATTGGTCTGCATTGACATCAATGGTCTCTATCATATCGGATTTTAGACCATAGGGAGATACTTAGGGCATAATATCTTTCTGCAATGATAATCTCTCTGCAAAAAATCAGATTGTTGTACCCATCCCTCTACTAGGTATAGCCTCAATAAGACTTAAAGCCAGCTGGGCGTGGCATCAAGAATAAGGCAGAGGCCAGTGCCGGAGGGCTCCATAATTTGCAGTCAGTGTAAAGAGAAAATGTAGGGCCCCTTGTTCAGAAATTATTAGCAATTTTGAGACGGTGCCCTCAGATCATTAAATCAAGCACAGGTCCCGTGCTCAGGAGTAGTCCTGTGGGACTGCACAAGCTGCATACCCATGACTCTGGACCTGTTATGAAAGTCACAGGAATTACAGCTGTATACAAGAAATGTGTACCATTTGTGGTCAATTACTGTGCAGCATAAAAACAGTTGTGCATTTCATAATTATGTAAGTAAAAATATGTAGTCATTACATAAACACTGCTTTGTAATAATACAATGCCAGGTATTGTTTTTACTAGGCACAGGATTTACTTTGTTGAATGGCATATTAATTAGAGAACCAAACCCCGTTCATCTGCAGACAGTTTTCAGAGGAGCCTTGTGGCAATTCCTCCACTCACACATTTTACTTTGAAGAGTCTCTGGATGTTGTGACTCAAAAGGCATCGTCTTAAACAGCACCAACCAAGACCAGGAATAGTGGATTTAGGAGATGAAAATCAATCTCCTTCCTACCATTTCATTCAGGACACACTAGTTAATTAAAATTATACTAAGAGTCAGTCACATTAAGAGAGGTGGTTCCTACACTTTTGGATTTTCTACGCCAGTGAATTTTCCAAGAAATGTAGGAGATGGACATAAAGTTGACACATTTTAATTTTGCCATGTCAGGACATCTAAAAATAACCACTGATTTATTTTAAAAAGGACATTTGTAACAAAAAATATATATACAAAAACAGGATTTCCAATGTTCTTGAAATTAAATGAATTTAGTATTATAAATGACTCCCATTGCCATTTTCCTCACTTAGCCAGAGACAGACAGGTGAAAACTTTTCCTCTATCATCAGCATGGTTTGAGGACTGACATTTATGGACGACAGGTCCAAGTGTCAGTGGCTACAACAATGTCTATAAAGAGGATTGAAGTATCATTTTGCCTTAACATGCATGATTCCTTACAACACTTCCCGGCCAATTCTTTGCTTTGGAGGAAAAATTCATTTTGATATTGTCATCAGGACGTCAGCTTTCTCCTCTCTCTGCACCACCCTGCCCCGCCCCCGCTCTATTCCTATATTTATATTTGGTTAAATATCTGGCCTAAATCCCAAATCTACATCTTTGGATCCTCAGAAGTCCTTGTCATGTTGAATCAACTTGGATTCAGAACTTCATCCTTTTTTTGAGTTCTCCAAAGAAAGCCACTAACACAAAACCATAAGGAACATTGTCACCTCTACTTGAAGGTGTTATAGAAGAGTTGGGGGGAAGCTGGATAGGCTTCTAGTAGTGCCTGTGCCTTGGTTTTCTCTTTGCCTCCCTGTTCCAGTATTCACATGAAATGTCTCTGGTTCGAATCCACCTATCGCTTCCATGAAAACAGAAGCATCTATTCAGTTCAAGCTCTTCAGGATTTAGGCAACCTCCCTGAGATCTGTTGGCATGTGGTCTTAAACTGTCGTCCTCCGTTCACCTCCCCCCTCCCCTTTGTCATCCCTAATCTAGCTGGAGTTTCAGGTACACCCCTTTCCTCTTGCAGAACAATCCTGCCCCCAAGCAGATCCCTTGAGTCCCCAGAAGTATTTAGCGTCCACCATAGCTTGGCTCCCTACCGGAATTCTGGTGGACTTAATGTTGCTCTGCTCATTTCACATCATTAACTAATTCCGCACATTACTGAAACTTTCCTTGGTTACCTGAGCTTTCAATAATCTACTGTTCATCTGAATTTACTCACTGCCAAGGGCTTTATGTACCATATCATATAATCCATTGTCCAGCATGCTTTCCTCATGTGTCTTGTGTATTTGTCTTGTCCCTCAATTAGGCTGGAATGTATCTGCAGGTTAGGGCAGTAATTCTTACACCTGTAACCATTCATCCAGCAAGCAAGCCTTTGGGTGTCTCCTATGTGCCAGGCAGCACCTGCCCTTGATGAGCTCGTGGCTTACGAAGGGGCAGAAGCAGATATGTAAACAGATGGATTACAATATGCTGCAGGAAGTGCTATAATAGAGATGTGAACACAGTGTATGGGAACCCAGAAGAGGAAAATTTAACTCTACCCAGGAGAGTTGGAAAGGGCCTGTGCAGGATGCATAAGAGTTCCTAGAGGAAAGGTGTTGTAGGCAGGACGATTAAAACATGTAAAAGCATAGATAGGGCAAGTTGTATGTGAAAAACTAAAAAGTTCAGTGTGACTAGGGCATGGAGCTTCTAGAATGGGGGGGGAAAGAGGTAAGGAAGAAGCAGATGTCAGGACAGACTATAAAAAAGTCTTCTGAATTTCTCATAGTTCCTGGCCCACTACCGGATATAGAGTCTGTGCTTAATAAATAATAGTGGTGTACCTTTATAGAGCACTTTACCACCTTCCAAGGACTTTTACATTCATGATCCTTGTTCTCACAACAATTCTGTAGATAGAGATCTCCCCGCAATTCACAGATGATCAAACTGAGGCTTGGGGGGGTTTTAGTGATGTGCTTCAAGTCACTCAGCCTAAGTCCTTTCTGGTGAGACTCTAATCCAGCTCTTAATTCTGGCTCCAAAACTCTTTCCACCACCCAGATAGCAGGTGAGAGGGCCCATGGTTACTGTTCCTACAAAGCCCTGGAGAGCAAGATTCAGAGCAATTTAATGGGAAGAGAATGAGCTTTACAACTATAATCTCCAAGTCCTGGCTCTATCACTTACCACCTATGTGACCTGAGGAGAGTGACAAAATCTCTCAGCCTCTGTTTTGTCACCTGTCAACAACCTTACATGAAAAACTTTCTTCACAGAACCACTGATGAGATCAGGTCATCCGGCCCTTACATAAATTGGAAGTCACTACATCAATGCTGCAAAACTATTTTTAAGCAGTTATTCAATAGACAGAGGAAACTTTAATTGCACACTACGTTTCAAAAAATAAATATAGACCTATTTTCAGTTATACCAAATATTTTTATTTTGGCCCAAGTATCTGATGCGTCCTTAAGGCTATTCATTCTTCCTATTTTTCCTGGACTGTACTTTACAGGGCTCAGCTTTATTTCTAAAATGAATTACAAAATCATTTGCTGTCCTCATGTCACACCACAAGGTCTATTTTGGGGGACTGGACGGGGAGAGTTGATAGCGATTACAAGCTTCTGTAAGAATTTGTTATTTGCTCAGATAAAATGAGTCCTTTCTCTATGGGCTCCCCTTTGAAAGAAATTGGTGAAGAAATGCCATTTTCCAGGATTTTTGTACCAGTAAAGTACTGCCACTAGGGCGCAGGGTGGGGCCAGAGGACATAAGGAAATGCCATGCAAATGTCAGATCTGTCAACACCCACCCCAGGGGATTTGGCAGACCCTTAGCTTTTCCTCCAAGTGCCAAGGGGCAGAAAACCCAAGCAATCCACTTAAAATTAAAAATTACCTCTAAGACCAAAACAATAGCTAAGTAATGAGACTTCGGGTTGAAAATAAAATAAAGACACCCCCTCCCAACAATATATCAAAAATCACACGGTCTAATTTTATCCCTTCCCCTCAGGGCACCCCACCTCCCACCAAACAACCAAGCCCTTCAATCAATTAGTGCCATCTAGCATGGAAAAGGCAAAAAAAAAAAAAAAAAAAAAAAAAATCACAGGCAATATTTTCCACTGAGCCAGCCACCCCCCCTTTTTTTTCTTCCCTGAGGTTAATAGTGAAAGTTCTGTTTGTTTCACAATGTATTAATTCTTACTGCTTGCAAGAAATTATTTTTGGAGGTATCATATTTTAATATAAGTTTCCATTAATCTTTCCACATGATTCCCTTGCTTTTAAGTAAGGCCTTTCCAACCAGGCTCACCCAACAATGCCCACACTTCATATACCCTCGGCCCGGAGACAGGCCAAACACTGTGTTCATGGCCTGGAACACCGCCCTGGGTGCTGGTGGGGAAGGAGAGAACATTTGCAACCACACTCAAGTGTCATGATGGTGTTCAGTTGGCAGAAGCAACTGAACATGAGTCGTTGCGCTTTTCATGCTCATGAAGGGATTTTCCAAAAATCAGAGCTAGGTTTGAAATCTGCATTATTACAGGATATAACTCCCTCCACTCCCCAGTCTTTCTCCGGCTCTCTGCTTCCCAAATGGTTTGGGGGAGAAGTTTTGGAAAATGCAGCCAGCGCAAAGACGGACTCTTTTGTGCCAGGGATTAAAACAAGAGGCTAATGAAAAGCAAAGTTGCATTATATTCTTTCACATTTTGATTAGCCTAATTATACCCACTCTTGCTTACTGACCGTGTTCTCCATTCCAGATGCCAGAATGAGAAAGAATGATTGCCAATGGTACAATGGCCGTCTGGGGACAGGAGGCCCCATGCACAGGAGAGCGCCCCGCATGGAAGACCACTGACTGGTACTTTTCCTTTTCCTTCCAAATTCCAAGGCCTATTGTTATGTTCAATATGCCCCCCCCCCCCGCTTTTTCTTTTTTTCTTCATTTTCTACAGACCACCCATCTCTCTCTTGTGCTCGACCTTATGAATAGAATGATCAGTGTTTAGATTCACTCTTGTCATCCGTCAGGTCACTTAGTGTCTCCAAGCCTGTTTCCTTTTCTGTTACCTGACGATAAATGCACCGAGCCCATAGTTTGTGTTACTACGATGACGAAAGAGAAATCACATCGACTGGCATATGGTAAGTGCTTGGTAAATAACTGAGTGCTACTATTGCTATTCTCACAGATGTGATAGAATGTCACATTGAGGCGGCCCCAATAAGGGACACCTGGTGGTATTCATCGCCTTATAAAGTCCCCTCCTACCTAAAAAAGCTTAACTTGATCATGTGACTTGATTTGGCCAATGAGGCCTTAACACGTGTGAAAGAGCAGAGGCTTAATAAGCACTTAGGGGCGGAGGTTTGTTTTCTTGGAAAGCTCCCTGGGATCTCAGTGGCCAGGTCGTGAGAAGTCGAGGCTGTCCCGCTGGAGAGAGGCCACATGTAGGGAGAGACCATATGGAGCAGAACAGAGGTGCTCCCCTGAGCGCCTGCTGGACGTGGCCAGTGCCACGGAGAGCAGAATGGCCCATAGAATTGTGAGAAAGAATAAATCATTACTGGGGCGCCTGGGTGGCTCAGCCGGTTGAGCATCTGGCTTTGGCTCAGGTCATGGTTTCAGGGTCCCCTAGGCTCAGCAGGGAGTCAGCTGTCTCTCTGCTCCTCCCCTACTCATGCTCGTGCGCTCTCTCTCTCAAAAAAAAAAATTATTGATAAATAACTGAAACACCCGGGAAGGAAAAAGAAAACAAATTTAGGAGCTGAGTTTTCCTCCACTTATGAGGACGGCATGGCACGGACTTAAGTGTCCGAACAGCCAGAGGTTGAATCAATGATGAACTATATGACTGGGGGCAAATCATTTCTCTCTAAGCCTGTTTCCTTCTCTCTGCATGCAAATGATAGCGGTTCTTTCACAGGGCTGTTGAGAGGATCAAACAAAATCTGTAAAACATTTAGTTCGGTGCACAGCTAGCATTTAAAAACGTTAGCAGTATCATCGTTGTTTTCCTTGAGGTGGAAATAGAAACCTAGCAATTTTGTTTGAAATACGGAGACGTCCTATTACTAACGAGCTGGCAAAGGGCGCTGCCCCACTTTGTGGCCGTTGCCATCCGGGGTGTCTCTGCTAGGGCCACTGGGCCAGAGGACCTGCGCCCTTGTACCCTCTTCTACTTTAAAGAAGATATCAAAATATCGACGTTGAGTTTTCACAGGTGCTTTAGATCTGCTCACCAGGCCTGGACGCAACCGCCTGTCTTTGTTCTCTTTCTCTTTTATGCGGGGAGGAAGCCGTAATGCTCAGCCCAGCAACGCTGATTTGGCCCCAGGAATCCAACCCACCCGAGGGAAAGCACAGGCACTGCCGTTTTACCGGAAACGAGGCGTTCACCAGAGTAAGCACATCGACAGCAGGCTCAGGGGGGTTTCACTCCTCCCGCGCCCCAAGAACGCAGCCGGTCTAGTTCCAACCCCAACCAAAACAGTACAAAACTCCAAGTGTTCCTGGAACCACCTAGCCAACAGGAAGGGGGTTGAGTCTGTGTTAAAGGAGAGAGGCCTCTAGCAAATGCAACCAGTGCATGTTAGAAGGCACCTAAAAGATGTTAAGAGAAATCGGGCTTGACCAGGGGCAGCTGTGAACCTCAAACATCTGTGCCACTGCCCAAAACCCCCGCGCAATTTTAGAGGAAGACACAGTGTTACCTTGGCTGGCAGCGCGGGCCTATTGATAAGGAAGGATGGAATGTGTTTCAGGCGGGCACCGTTTTCTGAGCAATTTAGAAACTTTTCGGTCGGGGGAAACGGGTCCCAGGACAGGGAGGGACTATGGAGCTGATAGCCACAGCGCTGCTGTCTTGCCCAGAATCTTTTCATGCTTTAGAACTCGGTAAATAACTGAGTGCTACTATTGCTATTCTCACAGGTGTGATAGAATGTCACATTGAGGCGGCCCCAATAAGGGACTGGTGGCCCAGTCCTCCCTCTGTGTAACGGTCTCACCTGGAGGCAATCGGGCCTTTCCTGGGGGGCAGCTCTTCCCCTCCCCCTGTCGTCCTGGTGCCATCTGTCCTGCGGTCCTTGCTCCCTCCTCCGGGCAGACCCCTTCTTGTGTCTGCAGATCAGCTTGGGTGAACCTCCTGAAGCCCCAGTCAACTTCCCCAGGTGCAGAGTTTGCCTGGAGAACCTCTGCTTCATTCATTCTACAAGGTTGCCCCGGCGCTTTAAGCAGAGCAGGTGAAAGGTGGGAGGGAGAGTTGGACCAGAAAAACAAAGCCAGAAAGGCTGGTGCCACCAAGAAGCCAGGATTCTATGAAAAGGGAAGAGATGTGACCCAACAAGTACAGGGCAAAGGCCCAAGAGAAGCAAAGGAAGAGCGACGAGCTGATGGCAAGGCAACAGGGACAGGAAGGAGAGGCTGCTGCAGGCTGAAGGGGGCAAGGTTTCTACTCCCCACCCCCAAGGCCCTGGCAGCAAAATCCCTGCCAGCCCCACACCCTGCCCCCACACTGGGGCCACCCAGCCTCTGCTTCCCCCTGAAAGAGGAGGTTAGCTGAAGCTCCCTCAGATTAAAATGCTGGGCTGCAGGGGTAGGATTCCCCAATGTGGAACTTATGGTGGGAATGTTAGTTGAGATCACTTAAAGAATCTGACCTAGGCGTCTTTCAGAAAGGGGCAGGGTGACCACCGTGGAGAAGGCTAGAAGCTGTAGTTAGAGGGATCCCACAGGAGAATCTCCTGAGGAGTGCTGGCTGGAGGAGAGTGCAGGAGGCCAGTACCAGGTCATACGAGGGCCACCAAGCAAGAACTTCCTCCATTTCTCCTCTTCCCTACCATCCAGGGCAGCCCAGTGACTTGGGGGGGAATCGTGGACGTGCTCTGCAGGAAACGCAGAAGGAAGCGGGTATGCCTCTCCTCCCCACCTCATACATTTACAAGCTAAAGCCCACCTGTGCGGAGGATAGGAGAGCCTCTGCCCTCGCTGTGACTATCCTAGGTCCTGGATTCATATTACAAATAAGATGTGTTTGGCAGGTTTTCATTACTATCTAAGAATAACCAAAAAGATGATGGTGTCTCTGAGATTTCACCCAGAGGTGGGAGTCAGGAGAAGGGACCCAACAGGTTTGCTGGAGCAGTCATGAAAAAATACCCCTTTGTGATCACACCAGCTCGAACTCCCATGAGTTCACTCTATCGGTTCCATGTTCATTTCAAACGGGGACACCTGGGGGGCTCAGTCGGTTAAGTGGCTGCCTTTGGCTCAGGTCATGATCTCAGGGTCCTGGGATCGAGCCCCGCTTTGGGCTCCCTGCTCAGCGGGGAGTCTGCTTCTCCCTCTTCCTCTGCCCTTCCTTCCCCCACCTCGCTCATGTGCGCGTGCGCTCTCTCTCTCTCTCTCTCTCTCAAATTTAAAAAAATCTTTTAAAATTTTTGAAAAAATATTTCAAACAGGCTTTGGGGGAAAATCCAGTTTGTGAAGGGAGGGATTATGATGAGTCCTTTCAATAGATTAGTGGATTGCCTCCAGGAAGAGTCTGTTCTCAGGAGCTTTCTGGAAGACAGTTGAATATGCAGGGTCGATTTGTCTTCAAGGTGTGTTCCTTAGGAGTACAAAGGTAGCATCACAGCCAAATGCGCTCTTTCTTTAGAAGCTTCAATTCCAGAATAGCTGCTAGCTTTTACATTCCCCCCAGGACCCGACACAATCCAATGTGAGACGACTGGTCTCTTACATTTTTCCAGGGAATCCTCAGGAATGCACTTGCATGAGAAGCGGCTGGTCTACTAATTCCATGAAATCCAGCTGTGGCTGAGAAGAGACGCTCCCTCCACCTTCTCAGAGAGTCAGCAAAAGCTCATCTGCTTCTACCTGTGCTCTGAATTAGGACCTTCCCATCCCCACCCTGAGTTCTCATTTAAAAATCACTTATAAAGAGGGGGCGCCTGGGTGGTTCAGTCAGTTAAGCGTCTGCCTTCTGCTCAGGTCCTGGGATGGAGCCCTGCATCGGGCTCCCTGCTTAGTGGGGAGCCTGTTTCTCCCTCTCCTTCTGTCTGCCGCTCCCCCTGCTTAAGCGCTCTCTCTCTATCAAATAAATAAAATCTTTAAAAAAAAATCACTTATAAAAAGGAAACATGCCCTACGGTCTGTGAAATTACCTAAGTATTTAATATTTTTCCCCCTGAAAGATCATCTTCCCAGAAATTAGCCTGCAGGGAGGCTGGCGTTTCTGGTAGAAACTTCTGTCTGTGAGTTGCAGTCCAGTGGCTGAAGGGGACTTCAGACACCAGCAAGGAAATCACAGGAGGGAGCCTACTTCCAAGTTCTGCTGCAGTAACAGAGAATACCTCCTGAATATTATCAGAGACTCGCATTTCTATGGAACAGCACAGAAATATGCTTATTTAACAAGCACTAGGCAGTGCTAACCATGTGCCAGGTGCTGTTCGAAAGCAGCTCACCCTGTATAACAGCACTTTGAGGGGAGTATGATTATTTTCCCCATTTGGCAAAAGAGGAGATTGAGGTGCAGAAAAGTTAGGTAACTTGCCCACGTTACTCTGTAAGTGACAGAGGCAAGACTGGGACCCAGGCAGGCTGTTCCAGGGACCAGTTCTTATCTACTGCACTGGTGCTTCTCAAACCTCAGCATGTGTCAGAATCCTCCAAGGGTTTGTTAACCTGCACAGCGGTGGGCGCTCAAGTCACCTGGGGATGCTTAGAAGTGTGAGAACCTAGCCTCAGATATTCTGAATTAATGGGCACAGCTTTTAAAGCCCCTGGGCGGAGAGGGCATCTGGGGGGTGCAGTTGGTTAAACATCCGACTCTTGGTTTCATCTCAGGTCCTGATCTCATGGGTTGTGAGATCAAGTTCCGAGTAGGGCTCTGCACTCAGTGCAGAGTCTGCTTGAGACTCTCTCTCCTTCTGCCCCTCCCCCACTCACGTGCATGGGCATGCTCTCTCTCTCTCTCCAATAAATAAATTTTTTTTTAAAGCCCCTGGGCATCGAGCATCGTTTTTAAAGACTCTACAAGTGATTCCAATGGGCAGTAACAGTTTGAAAATCACTGCTCGAAATTCTTGTCACTTAAGCAAGCCATTAATTTGCTGATGCTCAATTGTCTGGGTCCTCAAGGCTCTTCACTGGTCCTCACTGAAACACAATGATAAAGTTAGCCCAGGCCACAGATAAGCTACTGATACCAGAAACTGCCTTCTAGTAAATGTTTCTACTCAGGGCACCGATTTTTTTTTTTTCCTAACCAAGTTGGTTCCCTCACTAACGGGCCAATTACACTATTTATTCCCGATTCAGATACCAACTTGATTTTGGCAGCCCATTGAAATTCTCTTTGTATTCTCCCAAATTTGGAGCAGTGTGCCTTCCAAAAGGATTGTTTCACAAAAGAATTCCTGGAAAGTTTTCTTACAAGTGCACTTAAAAATAATTATCTGATTGGCAGTAACTCCTAAATTAAGATCTGGACCTTTGCAGGGGTGATGGCTTCCACAGCCCCTCATATAGGCAGAAGCACCTTTCAAAACATGAGTTTGCTCTCACTGTAAGGTCTGCTCAGAAATCCCCTCGGAGCTCCTTGGTTACTTCTGCTGCGCAACCAGCTGTGGTGAGTGATAAGAGCGTCAGAAATCCCGGAGCTGTTTGCCCAAACTTCTGTTACCAAAACAGACATGGGCACAATTCAACAACTCAGGTGACAGTTGATTTTGCTGGGGAACATCTAGTCCGAGTTACTCACTTGTTAGTCTTCATGAAAGGGTCTTGAGCTGATAAAATGATTTGTACTCATCAGTTTATGCAGGCAGAGATCGGTCCACTTGCATATTTTCTGAACTCACACTGATGGTCTTTTCTAGCATAACCCTGCTGCAGATAACTTGGGGAAAAATTTAACAGATGACAACATCATAAAAGGGTTGGCAAGATGCCCCTATAAATTCAAAATTACAAGATAGCCACCAAAGACCCAGTTTTGGTCCTATCTATGTACCAAGTTGGTCTATAAATGCAGTTCCTGCATAACAAACTCTTCCCTATCTATATCCATATTTAAACTGCATCTAAATCTATAAAGAAACTCTGTCTTTACATATTCCATACTCTCTTCCTTAATCCCCTCACCCTAGCATTGGGCTGACTGGGCACATAAAATACAGGATATCCAGTTATTTAATTTCGGGTAAGCAATTAACATTTTAGCATAAGTATATCCCAAATATTGCATGTATTTTATCTGGCAACCCTAGCTCTGCACCTTCTCTGAAGATCTAGGGCTGGAGTGCTTATCTTTTTTTTTTTTTTCTTTTTGCTCCCCCCCAAGCTAGCTTTTCTCTCAAAAAATGAGGTATGAAAGAGATATCTGTATTTCTACATTCATGCAACACTATTCACAATAGCTAAGGTATGGAGATAACCTAAGTGTCCACTGATGAAAAAACTGATGAAGAAAAGTGATAAATATCTGGGGTGATGGAAGTGTTAATTCATTGGTGGGAATCCTTCCACAAGGCATACATAAATCATTATGTTGCACACTTTAAATATCTTCAAATGTTATTTGTCAATTTTACCTCAGTAAAGCTGGATAAAATGAGTTAAGAAGGATGTGGAGGGAAGGATTGCCAAGGGAGTGGAAATGTTGCTTCTCTTGATGGCAAAGTTCAGTATCTTGATTGTGCTGGTGGTTTCCTAGGTATACATCTGTCGAGATGCATCCAGTTGCATATTGTAAAAAGAATGATTTATTGTATGTTGACTTTACCTCAGTCAAGTTTTGAAATCAATTCCAAAGTTGAATTTGAAAAAAAAATTAAAAAATCAAATAGTGGCAAATGTTAACTCAAAATAAACGCAATCTTGACGCAGACCTACAATGTCAGAAGAGAAATGTGTCAACTAGACAGTTTGTTGATGTCAAAGGGATAAAATATGCATATTCTCTCTCTCTCTCAATCAGGATGATCACCTCTCATCATTGCAGGTTTTCAGTCCACAATAGGCTCCTCCCACAGTCAAGACTGAATAAAGGTGCTGAGAAACAATTGCCTCAGTTTCCATTCCTTATTAATGGGCCCCTGATTTCCTGTCCACTTTGCTCCTGCTCTCTGTGGCTCTCCTGGTTGCTGGCTTTTACCTGGACACTTGACTTCCTGCTTTATACAGTTTCTACAACATCCCTTAGTAGATATTTGTGAGGACTTTGTGTCCCTGACCCCACCCTCGGCTTCACCCAGTGTCTGGGCCCACGTCTCTTCTGTCCTGATTCTGATTCCATTATCACCATAACCCTTTTCTCCATCCCAGTGTTCAGATTTCTCTGCTTTCTTAGTACCCTCTAATGCTACAGTCTGTAACACAAGATGACAGGGACTCTCAGGATGGTTGGCACATTTGTCAACAGTTGTCAGGTTACAAAATAAATTTTAAAACCCCAGTTATTGCTTCAAACATCTGTTAAGATTTCAAAGTTACTTAGGAAAATAAGTCTATTTCAAACATAAACTTTAGAGTTTGGAAATAAAAACAGCAAAGCTATTTCCCAGAACAGAAAGGACCGTTTTTCAGAAGTTGAAAAGCCTACCAAAATTTCAAAGCACAGTAGTAATGCCTTCCCAAGGCCCTCAGTCCAAAAAGACAATATTGCCCACCAACACAGTGTATCACTGCTTTACTGTCATCAGAACCAACTAAATTTCCCTCTTTTATTTCACCACCTCACTTTTCTATTGTTCTTTTATTCTCTTGGGTTCCCTCTGCTATAGTTCTAAATTCTCATCACATATCTCTTCCCAACTTCCTCCATTTTAACTGCTCATGATAAGGAATTTACATTAAATCATCTGTTCTATTTCTAGAATATTTTTCTATATCCTATTTTAGCTTTAAGAGTATAGATTACAAGTGAATCATGGTATTTCCCTTCCCAGTATCTAACAAAATGAGAAAGAAAAAAACAAAAACAAAAAATTAGGGCTATGGGGAAAATTACTAACAACCACAAAGCAAGGAAAGGGGTGGGGAGGTAAATTGATGCTCTTAACTTTAAGCACTGGGAAATACGGAAAGATAACAGATGATCATGAAGTGAAAGAGAGGCAACACAGCTTTTACCCTGGCCCAAACCCCCCCAAGTTGTACTGCTGAGTTGATCAAATCAAACATGGAAAGAAACCAACTCAGTCATTACCTTTTCCCTTTTCGATCTGAGTACTGGGCACGGGGAGGCTGTTAGGGGAAAAAGAAGTGGATAGGTACTGGCTGTACAGAAAAAGTTCCATGGTGTACAGTCTAAGGGCCAAGGCTACATTCCCACTGGAAAGGAGCACACCCATCAAGTAGACCTTGACACAGGACCATTAACAAAATCCCAACACAATGAGCAGGGTCTATGTTATCCAACAAAGACTGTAAATATCCCAGCTAGACTCTCTCCTGTTGTCATTCTCTTGAGTTATAAAAGAGTATGTAGAACACAAGAAAATTCAGCCATCAAGGGATAGCTGAGAAGAGCAAACAAATTAGTTATAAATGATGTGGAAAAAAATCAAGTAACCTTTAGTGCATTAGAACAAATGGAATGTCTGGACAGAACCACCCAAACATGAACATGGTAAAAATAAGTGGCATGGCAGTTATTTCAATATTATATGGTAAGGAAGAAAGAAAGCAAAATAAGAAAATACCAAGGATCAGAAGGAAAATTGCCTCACACTATAGAATAACTTGATAAGTATGTGGTCTGGATAAAAGAGGGATTCATAGGCTTGATAATAACAATAACCCCACCAAGATGAAAACAGGGACCACAGACCCAAAGAAATAACTTGAGGCTTCCAGCCACAGCATTAAGGAATTAACAAATAATTTAGAAACAAGAAGAAACACAGTAGTTCGAGCTACAGATCAAATACTGACACAGAAGAAAGATGAGCTACTCATGATGAATAAAGTTCAAAAAAGATCAAAACATTCAGAAATTAACTAATATGTATGGAAGACAGACAAATGTGAACCAACATAAGGATAATTGGTGTCCTTGGAGTAGCAAAACCAACAAATAAACAGAAAATGAATTCAGGTATATGATGCAAGAGAACCTCCTTGAATCCAAGAGGGAAAAAAGCCTAAATCTGTAGCTTGAGAGGATCCTCTATTTTCCAGAAAAATTTGATACAGAACACTCTACACTGAACATAGCCCAATTACATCATTAAATTTAAAAGATAAAGATATAATCCTTTAAATGACCAGCCAGGAAAGTAAATCATGTACACTGGGAAAAAAAATCAGACTTCATAACAGCAGTAAATGCCAAAGACAATGGAGTAATATTCACAATGTTTTGAAGAAAAGGTGTGATCCAAAACCATAGTACCCGGCTCAGTCCGCATTTGACTGAAGAGCAGTAGGACACTTCCTCAAACATGACAGAATCCAGGGAATACAACATTCATAAGCACTTCCTGGGGGGGGGGGGGAGTAGGGGAGGAATATTCAAATACAAATCAAAGCAAAGAGCATAGAAATAAAAAGTCCATATTTTTAAGAATCTGATAGGCATTAAGTCCATTTAAATATTCAGCTAAATATGGAACTAATTTAAGAGAACTATGGTTACAGAAAAAATGTAAATGTATTTCTAGACAACATAAAAATAGTAACAACGTTTGGAAACAATGGGAGAAAGTTTGAGAATGCTAAAATTGAAACACAATGCTTTAACATTATTCTGATTATTTCATTAAATTTTAATCTGAGAGGGAACTTTTGGGGAATAATGTGTTTTGTCTGAAGAAACGATTATTTGAAATTCAACTATGCCTTCAGTTTTTCTTCTACTGAATTCAAGTAATACACTTTTCTCATTAAAGTGTCTCCTATAATAAGATTTCATCATAATAAGCATTTCTCGTTGGTCTGTCTCGATATAGGCATAAAAAATACTCTAAAATAATGTTTGTCCAATGTTAATGGTTTTGCGGGGCTGGTAAGATTTGGGGTGAATTTTTTCATCTTCATCGTTATACTTTTCTCAAATGTTGAATTCTTTACAATGAGTTTCTTTTTAAATAAAAATAATAGCAAGTTTTTAAATACATTCAAATACACAAGATGATAAATATTTATCACAGGGAAATGAAAATACAGATGATTGTTGTATATTTTTATATTTTTTTAACTAGAAGAGTTTCATTGATAAACTACTTTCTAGTTTTCTTTTTTCATTATTACTTTTTGAGGTCTTATTTGATATTTCCTCCATGGTTTGTGGTTCTTGATAAAAAACAACAAAACAAAACTTGTGGCTCTTCCCTACCTTAGGAGGAAAAAGAAGCAATATCTACAAATTGCCAACTAATAATCAACCAAGTACATGCTGCTTTGCTTACAATTACAGGAAGAAAAAAAGTAGGTTCTGAAAAGTTGATGTCAGGAAGACCGTTTTATTAAACTACATTGTAATTGGGCCCATAAACATAAAATTCTTCCAGTGGACATGTACGCTATGTAACAAGCATCTCCCAGATACTTTGTCCCAAAAGAGGTTAATGGGATTCTGCACCATAAATTCAGTCCCTTCCCCTAAAAGGAAAATGTTTATAGGCACCAAAACGTTGCCACGTCTGTGTAAAGAGAAAGACTAATCCCAGATCAAACTGAAGCACATGTTTCTTGTTGATATAACTTAAACTTTTCTTTAAAAGCATTACCTCAAAAATAGAGGAATAATAGAATTATCCAAGGCAAATTAAACTAATCTTCAAAATTAAGTAAAAACTCTCTAATTGAAGAGTTAAAAAACAGCTGGTAGCAGACATTGGCTCGTGTAAGTTAGGTAATTTCCCAAAACCAACTCAGAATGTCCTATGTCCAGTTTATAGGTTCAAACTGTGAATTTAGGCACACGGCATGTGTTATGAACTTGCTCAAACTGAAAGCTTACATAGGGAATTTATATCATCCCCTCTAACTCCTAGTAGTTGGTTTTCCATCACCCAAGAATCTTGTGTTAGGGGGAGGTTTTTTCTTTTGCTGGAGCAATTTCAGAAGACAGAGAGGGGAGGAGGTGGTGGGTTTAGTGGTTAAACCAGTGCACAACATTGTCAAAATACTTGTTTTCTCACAAAGCATGGTGTGGTGCCAAATGGAGCAACCAAGATGTCAGAAGTATTTCACAATGTTGAAGCTTCTTTTCGTGAATCTCCGGATCCCAGCAACTTGTTTACTACAGCCTCGGAGGAGCTCAGGAATGCAGCTTGGGATCCAGGCAGTCACTGGACTCTTTTCTGGAAGGTGGTACACCACGTTCCCCTGAGTAACGGGCTGTTTTAAGTTTTCTCTTTCACGTACCACCACAGCTATACCACACAGACGGGAGACAGAACAGGAGAGACTCAGATGCCAAACGGTTTCGGAGATTCTGCAGGAAGCAATTTAACTACCACAAAAATGTCCTCACAGAGCCGGGCTGACTCCTGAGGTATTCTCCTTTCGTCTCCCTGGGCTCCCAGCTTCCCAAACAGGATTTCTAGCTTGCCTGACTTCTTATTAGATGACCAGTGCTCTTCTTAGTTCTTGTCTGTCTCTGTCTCTCCTTTCACCTCCAGCCATGTAACTGAACCTAATTTTAAAGTGGGAACTGCTTTTGGCTTATATTTTCTGTCCATTGATTTCTTTTAAAAAATGAAATAAAAAGCAAGCGCCGTGCAGAGGAAAAAAAATCCTACACATCTGAACAAATTCCAAACTCCGATCCTCATCTCAGTAGAACGGAAAGGAGCCCTTCCTTCAACAAATAACCTGAGGAATGAGATACTTTGCCGGTGGGGGCGCCCGGTGATTTTTGTTCCTAAATTCACCACAGTATACATGCCCAAATACGAAATATCTTTGGGGAAATGCCCTGCCATGCTGTGTGTAAGTGCTCATACAGTTATTTGGGGATAAAGAAAGAACTTTCTACCTCCATGAGGAAATCTCACAAGTCTCTAAGGGTAAGACCTCAAAGCAGAACACAGGGGTGGGGCAATGAAGGGACAGAAGTTTGAGGCTCGGAGTAGAGACTGGTAAACATCTTCTATTAAAGTCTGGAAGGTAAACCTTTTAGGCTTTGTGGGCCACAGGACCTCTGTCACGGCTTCTTGGCCCCGGTACACAGCAAATGAACATGGCCGTGTCTCAATAAAATTCTTCACGGACCCTTGAAATTTACATTTCCTACAATTTCCACGTGTCATGACTAATATCCTTTGATTTTATCTGATCACTTAAAAATTTAAAAGCCATTCTTCACCCCCCAGGTGACACAAAAAATGGGAGGTGGGCTGGCTTGGACCGTGGTGAGTCAGTTGGCCAAGCTCAGCCTAGAGGAAACTGCCCCGCCCCAGAGAAGGCAGATCTTCCCATACATCCTATGCAAGGTAGCGATTCCTGCTGGCAGAAGGCTTCCTCGTCCACTGCCTCGGGCGGTCCTCACTGCCACCTGCGAGCTCCGTGGGGTTCGGAACAGAGAGCAAATACAGGCGTCTAGTACTAGGTGCCGGGCTTGCGTTGGGCTCTATGCATATGGCAACGACAAAGGCGTCGTTTCTAAGTGCTTGGGGACCAGGGGGGCAGCCCAGGACAGCCCGGGTGATTACAGCACAGAACGCAGGCTACAGAGACACAGAGAGGAAGCACTTAATTCAGTTTGGGGTCTCAAGGAAAGCATCTGGAGGAAATGACATCCAGCTCAGATGAGGAAGAGATCGACAGGCAAAAAGAAGTGAAGGGGGATCAACGGTACAGATAAGGACCAGCAGGAGCAGAAGGGCAGAAGTGTGAGAGCACAACACGTGGAGGAACGTCAGCGTGGTCAGGAAGTTCGTATCGTGAGAGAGACGGAAAGGGCAGAGAGCCGAGGCAGTGCAAGAGCAGAGGAAACGCGGCTCTAATGAAGGTGGACAGGGATCATTTTATATCACGTTCCAGAGGGCGGGCTTTATCCTGGCAACACTGGGGAGCCAGTGAACAGGCGGAAGCAAAGGAGTGCTATGGTTCATTTCCCAGTAAGATCACTCTAGCTACAGACCGGAGAATGGACTGCAAGAAGCAAGTTCAACCCTACCATTTCACAATGAAAAATACTGACCCCCACCACCCTACCCACCCACACACCTATAAAGTACCCTGAGCTAGTGAGACACGAAATCAGTCTGCTAAACTCCATGGCCGGTGCCCCCTGTCCACTAGTCACGATGCCTTTCCCACATACTCAGGAGTGGACAGCACATGTCAGAGTCATAAATGCATCCATGTACTCATTTTGGTGGAGAATGGTATTTAGAAACCAAGATCTAGCTCTGGGCTTCATTCATGGCTAGAGGAATGCCATGAGTTCTAGAGACTTCCAGCGGACAAAGCTGGGAAAATAACCACAACGCGCCACAGACCCTTTGCATTGAGCTAACATTATGTGGATAATGACCTAATGACTTTCACTTAGGTCCTGAAAATGCCAAATTCTCTGCCAAAGCAGATAAGAAAACACGGAGTGTTGATGAGAGAGTCAAGTTCCTGGAGATGGCAGTTAAAATTTGTAAACTGGGGAGAACTGTAGTGGGTTTCATGCCAGGGGGCCTTATAACAGAGGGTGAGGCATGCCATCATCCTACAAAGAAGGATAAGGAGTAAGGTAGGGTCTAGTAGATTTTTATAATAATAAGTAGAGTTTACAATTCTGTTTTTATTTTTTAAAGATTTTATTTATGTATTTGACAGAGACACAGCGAGAGAGGGAACACAAGCAGGGGGAGTGGGAGAGGGAGAAGCAGGCCTCCCTCAGAGCGGGGGGCCCCAATGTGGGGCTCGATCCCAGGACCCTGGGATCATGACCTGAGCCAAAGGCAGACGCTTAATGACTGAGCCACCGAGGCGCCCCTATAATTCTGTTTTTAAAGCTCAGCTCACAGCTGTCATGGAGATAACAGTTTTGTGGGTTATTGGTTTGGTTTTTTTTTTTTTTTCTTTAACTCTTCATGATCACTTAATCTAATCTCTATATTGTATGGATTAGGACCCTGAGTCTGTGAAACTGCACATATCTGGGGCTTGGAGCCCTGCTTCTGAATTCAAACATACCTGGGTTTGTGGCCCCTCTCTGCCCATCACCTGCTATCTAGCTTTGAGCAAACAACTTCTATATTCTTAGTAGCTTTACCCAAACCTCAGGTTTGTCACTTTTTTTTAAGATTTTATTTATTAGAGAGAGAGAGAGAGAGAAACAGCATGAGAGGGGAGAGGGTCAGAGAGAGAAGCACGCTCCCCGCTGAGCCGGGAGCCCGATGTGGGACTCGATCCCAGGACTCCGGGATCATGACCTGAGCCAAAGGCAGTCGCTTAACCAACTGAGCCACCCAGGCGCCCAGGTTTGTTGTATTGAAAGGAAATAATGCATGTTAGCTCAGTGCTTGGCACATGGAACATGCCCTATAAATGATCTTTACAATTATTATTCATCATCTTCTCTACTCCAGACCTAAAACTTACTCAAAACCTCTTTCCACTTTATTCTTTTAAAGATTTTATTTATTCATTCGAGAGAAAGCGTGAGCAAAAAAGAGCGCTTGAGAGAGTACAGGCGGGGGGTGGGGCAGAGGGAGAGGGAGAAGCAGGCTCCCCGCCAAGCAGGGAGCCAAGTGCAGGACTCCATCCCAGAACCCTGGGTTCATGACCTGAGCCGAAGGCAGATGCTTAACTGACTGAGCCGCCCAGGCGCCCCTCTTTCCACTTTAACAATGACTTTTCGAACTATGTTCCCCAAGAGTTTTGGGGTTTGGGGAAGTGTCTAAAGGAGGAGCTGGGCTGTCTCAGAGCTCTCGAGGTTTGATCCTGATTTTTATTTCTTATTTCTTTTGAAGCAAGAGCACCACTACTAAAAATAACTTTGAAAACCATTGCAAACCATTGAATTCCACCATACTGTCATTAAAATTGAAATCGGGAGCAAGCAAAGGACAGGACCGTATACCTTGATCCTAAAGAAATAAGAACAGCTTATGAAAAGTCAAGCAGTGGGTTTGAAATAAATTAAGCAAATTCTGGCTCTCCTTTCTTTTCTGCTGGGTATGATTTCCCCGGGAAGCTCAGTGTAGAGGGGTACCAGGAGCCTAACATATAGAACAGATTCTCCGCAGAGGTTTCTAGCCTTCACCAACATCCACATGCACCATCCCTTCTCCACTTAAGCTTGGCCACCTTCCTCCCATCGCGAACATTCCTGGGGTGCCTCCACGTGCTACAGCCTGAGAGGTCCCCTGAGGAATATCTCTGGAATTTGCATCTGGAGAAGTCAAAACTCAGAGAGACCAACTGTTAATCCGAAGATGGTATTTCATGTCCCCTAGAGCCTTTGACTTGTCGGCCTCCAATGTATCTCTCGCATGAAGATAATTTGACTCCCCAGACTCAGGGATGCAAAGCAAGAAGAGGAGCTGTGAACATGTTGGTCAAAGTGAAGGAGCAGATGATTTGCGTGATCGGTTCCATTGAACTTCAGTGGCCTAATGATTTCGAAAAGCTCCTTGCAAAGCTGAATTTACCTACGGAGTGGTGTTCAGAACTGCCTTCTGGCCTTATGCTCCTGTCCTTTACCCCCACGGTAACATTTCGGATCAACTCCTTCCGCGTAATCAATTCTCAAAGTGTAAAGCAAAAAGAGACTAACTTTCTTCCACTCTGAAAATCAATCCTTCACCTTAGAAAAGCATTTAGGCTTCTGAATCACAGAAAAGCCAACATCCTCCAGCACTTAGAAGCAACACCACAAAGAGAAAAAAATGAAAACATCCGTGAATCAATTTCCCTTTCCGTACAGATCTGAGAGGTGAGATAGTTCTCGTTTCTGCCAAGAGGCTTCCGGCTCTGACAAGTTGAGTCAGCAGGCTGCAAATTGTTCGAGGTGGTTTTTGGACCACATCTGGTTGCTGGAAGGAACTGAACTGGGTCGAGCTCATTTTTGCAAGGTGCCTTAGGATTTTAGCAGATAAAGGAAAATTCTTGGCACAATAACTCAATTTTATGGTTCTTGTAATCATCTATGGTTGGGAGCAAACCCCCTCTCCAGCCCCATAGCAGGGTGACCAGATATCTGAGATGGAATTCACCCATTCTTGCCTGTTCTGAGTTCTGGTACTGATATGATCCATGGGGTGGCAGGCATGGAAAGACGCTGCTCAGATCTCCCTTTAGGAGAGACCCCTCAGTGACAAGTGTGCTTATCTGCCCACCTGCAGTTTCTGAAGCTCTGGGAGGGACCCATTGCAGCATTCACACCAAAGCCATGCTCTTCCAGAGCAGCTCCTAGCCAATGACTGAGCATGGGGTGGGGCAGGGGTGGCAGGCAACTAGAGGCAGGCATTCCTGCCCAGTGGAGGGAGTTCTGTAGTAGGAGTTGCTGCTTCGGAGCTTCCTAAGACTTTCTCAGAGCTGCCCTACCTACTCAATTATTCCTCCTTCCTGCTCCCCCTTCACGGATGTCAGACTTGCATCATGGTCCGAGCCTCTCTCCACTGCCTCCCACTCCCTGGCCCCTTTCTCCTTTGCAAGCATTTTCCACCAAGAAGCAAATTACATTTCTAATCCTGTCTTGGCGTCTGCTTCCTGGAGGACCTAAATGGAGGCAATGGGGAAAGAGCAGAGCTTTTTCTCCCTTCCCCCATCTCTAACCTCTTCTCCACACCCTAGCTTGTCTTTCCAGCCGGCCCTTGCTCCCCCCACCCCAACCCCAAGCAGCAGCTGTGGCCTTCAGTGTTTGCCTGTGGCAGTCATGTGCTCTTTTACCATTTACTTTCCCAACAGAAACACCAAGCCTTAGCAGATTGGAACCAGCAAAGTATCTCTAATGAATGGAAAATATGCAAAGCCAAGGAGGTGCTAAGATGCTGAGACGTTAGGGCAAAAGCTGCCCCAACTGGAGATTTGAGTGTGTGTGTTCATTCTGACTTGCCCGAGGAGGAGGCGGTAAATACCCTAAACTCAGACACAACTTTCTCCTCCTGATTTTAGCGAGAGACAACAAATGAATATAGATGCATTCCTTCACCTTTTCAACTCCCTTGCTTACCCCCAAAACTACCAGATCGCTTGGCAAGTAGTAGAATGGATTCCCTTCTATTTTATTGTATTTCCCTCGATTTTCATAACTCATTGAAACAGTCCAAATACGGGAATGGGGTGGAGAGAAAGCCAGGGAAAATAAATACAAACGAGTTGAAGGAGCCGCAAACTCTTCAATCAATATTTAATCAAGTTATCGCTACAATTTGAAGTGATCATTACCCTGTTTTAATTTTTCCAAGTAATCTATCCAACTTCATTCTAATTAGTAAAATGAAAAAGACCTAGGAGATCAAAGTAAAACTCACTTCTCACTACAGGTGGTTGTGACCGAGTTACCTACCTGGATTGGGGCACTTGGGTGGCTCAGCTGGTTAAGCCTCTGACTCTTGATTTTGGCTCGGGTCATGATCTCAGGGTCATGAGATCGAGCCCGGTGTGGGGGCTCTGCTAACTCTGAGGTTAGCAGGGAGCCTGCTTGAGAGTCTTTCTCCTTCTGCCCCTTCCCCCTGCTCTCTCTCTCTCTCTCTAAATAAGTAAATAAATTAATTAATTAAAAAAGATTAAAAGTCTCTGAAAATTCCTTCCAACAATGGACCCTAAGGGCAGGAAATTAGTTTTTAAAAACTAAAACCCTCACTTAAATCCTATTTATTTGCAACCAATAAGTGAGTGTATGGATCCTGTTCACTTTGCCTTGAAACATAAAAGACAAGTCACCCAGTCAAATCCTATTTCTTTTCCCCATAGAGATTTCATTCTCAGGTAACCGGAAACACTGAATCCATCCCTTCTGTCTGGTCTCTCTCTTTGGCCACCTTTCCAAAGCCCTATAAGGACACCCTCAGTGCAGTAATTTGTTGGGATTACATGATCAGCACTAACAGATACTTTAAGATTTCTCATCACCTTCGACCTTCCCACTCCCTGCCCTCCGCCGACAATAAGGCGGGAAATCCATATTAAATAATCTGGACTCAGTATTACAACAAATGTACATACCCGGCCTCCCTGGCTTCCTTTCATCTGTGTATGGCCTAGAACAGCTGACCGGGACCGTGTTCATCTTTAATCTACCCGCTTTCCCAGGGGAAACAGCCCATGAAGCCCAAACCTACATACCAAGCTCTTTCTAGAACCAGGCAACTCACCACATCTGACACTTCAAAAAAAATCTGTAAAAGTGTCTGCTATGAGTCACTAAGGACAAACAGCATTCCTGAAAGGAATGAACATCTCTAGCAGAAATGTATTAATGCTTGCTTTGAAAACTCTACAGGTCCCTACAGACCTGAACAGTATTTAGGCCTGAATTCTCTCCATCTCTAGGATACCTTCTATTTACTATTCGATTTTCTATAAATATAACTATCTCCTGTCCCCAACCCCCCCCTTTTTTTTAACCGTAACAGACTAGCATCAGAAATACTTCTACTATTTGGCATCTTTTTTAACATTGTCCTTTCAGTTATTGTTAAGAGCTTAAAGGACTCACTAAGTAGAGTTTGCTCTACACCAGTGACTTTTAATTTGGGGGACCATGACCTATATATTACATCACAGCTTACTACACACACACACACACACACACACACAAACAAAGATGATCCTGAAGAGAGAAGACATGACAACGAAACATATGGGATTCAGAAAGACATATCCTAGAACAGAAAAAGGACATTAGGTCACAGTGAAAGAATTTCAAATGCATTATTATTTGAAGTTCATATTTTATCAGTTATTGGCTCATTAGGGTGAAAAATGTACCATGATAATGTAAGCTGCTAACGCTGGGGGAAACTGGGGGCGGGGGGGAACATATAGGAATCTCTGAGCTCCCTTTGCAACTCTTCTAAAATAAAAAGCTTGTGGGGCGTCTGGGTGTCTCAGTCATTAAGCGTCTGCCTTCGGCTGGGGTCATGATCCCAGAGTCCTGGGATCAAGCCCCGCATAGGGCTCCCTGCTCAGCGGGGAGCCTGCTTCTCCCTCTCCCACTCCCCCTGCTTGTGTTTCCTCTCTCGCTGTATCTCTCTCTGTCACATTAAATCTTTAAAAAAAAAAAAAATAAAATAAAAAGCTTGTGAAGACAACACTGACAACAGAAAAGCAGTGGCTGCCACGCGGGTGGGGCGGGCCTGCCGCGCCATCAGGCTCTTCCTTCCTAAGCCCTATCCGCCCCCCACCCCGCCTTTTCCGTAAAAGGCTGCTGCAGATTCAGGGTCCCTTCCCCACTTCGCGGTCGGAGTACAGAACCATAAGATGAGGAAGGTAACGCACGTCCCATTAGCAAGCTAAACCTAACCTCTTATTGTTCTCGAACAGGGGTCCAGAGGGAGACAATAAAGCTCTGTGAAATTTGCTCTGAAATCTGAAATATGTCCAAACACCAGTTGCCAACTAACCTGCCCAAAATCTGACAGGAAATTCAAACCAGAATGTTTTCCTGTTTTAAGAGAGGTACCATTTTTTTGCTGCTGCTTTATCTTTTTTTCTTTTCTTTTCGTTTCCTTCTTGTTAAGAACAACTGTGAGTTGGTAATGAAACATTTGAATCAGATGGAAGGAATAAAACTTGGGATAAAATGGCACAGAACCAAACAAATCCCTGGAGCTAAAGAAAATCCTGGCAGTGATAGGAAGTCAGACCTTTCCAATATGGATCTGAATGAAGCAAACCTCAAAGCCAAATGTCTGGGTGTGAAACTTCATAAAGTGGAAGGGTGGAAAAGCAAGTGTTCACGGAAGGTGATTAATTTTCCAAAACTCCATTGAGCACGTTGTTTCAGATCCGCTGCAGCTCAAACTGCTGTTGACTCCAGGCTCAGAGGAAGAATTATATGGACATGATGAAAAACTCTTGTATCTAATGGTCTCTGGTCACCCCTTCTTTGCATCTGTGAGAAGATCCTTTCTGGCTCCTGTATCCTAGTACCTTGGTGGAATAAGGTTCTGATCCTTAAGTGGTCTGAGCCACTGGAGTAACCTGTCCAAATTTAGTACTTCTCAAACATCTTTTTCAGAGGGGAAATCCTTGTATGAGAGAATCTTATCTGGAACCCCAGTACAATAATCAATTAAAATCAGAGCTACTCCGGATGAAGAGGAGGAGAGGACACAGAGCCACCTCATTTAATGACTATATTATTAGTCAGTTGGCACTCAAACAGCACAGGGGGTGGAAGTATCTACTCTCCCCACCCTATGCAGCCAAAAATTTGCATATAGCTTTTGACTCCCCAAAACTTCTGTTGACTAGAACCCTCACCAACAACATAAACAGTCTATTAACACTGATTTTGTATGTTATACGTACTATATACTGTTCTTACAATAAAGTGAGCTAGAGAAAAATTATTCAGAAACTCATGAGGAAGAGAATACATTTATAGTACTTTATCGAAAAAAATTCATGTATAACGGACCCTTACAGTTCAAACCCATGTTGTTCAAGGGTCCAGTTTATCTTTATTTTACGTGTATAAAGACCTCATCATTTATAGGAATGGTGGTTTCAAAATTGTCCCAATGTTTAGTATTTGGTTGATTGATACAGATAAATGTATTTTTCATTATAAATTATATTAACAAAAAAAATCTTTCTTTACATTTGTATAATTGGTAGACTTCCTTGTCCCTGGGAACCCCAGGGACTAAAGTTTCAAAATACCTGGAGATGAGAGGCAGAAAAGCCTCTAAGATGAATTTGGCAGATATTGGCCAGATGCTCATCCACCCCGTTCCCTCCTCCTGGGAACATATTCTAGCTGCCCTTGCAAATAAGTTAGGAGCATATGACTGAGTTCTGGTCAATGGACTATGAGTGAAAATAAGATGTATCTCTTTTAGGTCTTGTCTCTAAAATTTCTCTTGCACTCCCCCACCCTGTCCTCCTCTATCTCTTGTCTCTACACTGGAAAGGAAGGACTGCTAGTCGGTAAAGTTACAAGATAGAAGGAGTTTCTGTCTAATTCTGGAGTTTCTGTCTAAAGGAGAATGACCCAGGAAACCTACATTAGCAGCATCGCCGTACAGTGTGAGCAAGAAATAAGTTCATGGGTTAAGCCACTGAGATTGGAAGGTTTGTTACCAGAGTGAGATACAGAAGATACGGACTCTAACATGTATTTAATTTCCTTGAAAAAATATTTTTAAATTTTGTTAAGAGAGCTAATTTCAGCCTGAGTTTCCTCCATACTGTAGATTCGTTTTAAATGTATTACTAGAAAAGTGTTCTCTTTCATGAACTGGCACACAGTGATCCAAGCAGATAAAAATATCACTTGCCATGCCACCTTTTTTGCCCTGGGTACCAGAAACCTTAGGTCAGAATTTAATGTTTAATTACAATAATTGGCATAGCCCTCTTGGTTGGCAAATTTGCCACTGATTCCCTTACATGGGTTTGATTTTTCTGTGTCTTTCTTAATAGTTCGTTGTTTTTTATTGTTTGAACCACTTGATCCATTTTGGCAAAGGTTTGCTATAAACAAGTAAATCTTTCAAGAAAAATGACACTAGCAAACAAAATGTAACAAATGTTTGGAATTCTCTTTTAAAGTAACATTTCACTTGCATGATATTAAAAGTTTCCCAACCACCGAGCCTATTGAAGTGGAGGTTACATCACAATTAAGTGGAGACGTTTTGTACAACATGGTTATTTACAAAGCACCCACCTGCGGTGGAGGAACTCAGGCATGACCTTTGGCGTTATATTAGTCAATGACCAACCCCGTGACTAGATTGCAATCATTTCTTGACGTGCCTCAGATATATGAAGAGCATGAGTGGCCAACACATTTCTATTTTATCAAAATTGGAATCAGATTTTAAAAATAGACTTCAGTTTAAATAATGTTTTCTATCAGGCCCTAAAGAGTCCCCCATAACTGTTAACCTGATGCCAAGACTAACAAGACATCTTTCTGTAGCAATCACTGCTATTGTTTTAATATGTTGTAAGGGTTTCTACTGGAATATTAAGATGCCATTCTTCCTTTCTGGTGATTGAACGAATAAAAGTTGCTCTGTAGCAGGTTTTGCTCCCACTTGTGGATGAGTGGCTTCTAATAAAACCTCAGCCTCACAAAAGGAGAAGGGCAACAAAGAACGCATGCAAGCTTGGTTCACCTGCTTGGTATGGGCTGTTTCCACATTATGGAAGGCGTCATAAATACATACTCCCAGATAGACACATTCTTCCCTTCCTCCTCTAAGGCCTTGGCTGTTTTATTTTAAAGGTCAAGCAGTGGTTATGAAGTCGTCCAGCCCCAAGGGGTGCATCTATGTTCTTACCCAGGGAAGGAGTCAAGAACAGTAAGAGTAACACTCTGGATAGACTGAAGGTGTGGGAGGGATGGGCTCCCATGACCTTCTGCAGCAGGGGGTTGGAGGCATTCCCACACACTGCCCATTTCAGCCTCCAACATAATGGGCCTCCAACACTGGGAGTAGCAACAACCACAGAGCAGTTCTCTCTGGAGTATCTGGTCCCCCAGACGGAGTCCTCTAGCCTCAAAGAGACATTCATTTCTGAGTCCCACTCCAGTAGCCGCACAAGATGGGAGCAGGCACCCTGTGGTTGGATTAAGTAAGCTGAGGAATTCTCGTACAGGAGGGACTCTAGTAATGAAAAACATTTGCCTAATAATGGGACAGGCACACAAGTCATTTTAGTTTGAATATTTAAGATGTGACCTTATATATTTTCCTCAAGATGGTAAAGTACACATCAAGAGCAAATGTAAAGACATACCCCCACTCCGAAGGGAGATGTATATAGAATTTATCAATATAACCCTTCACGCTAGCCAATGAGCAGAGTCTATAAAAGAAGAATTAAATCAGCTGAGCATTTATTAATGTAAGTGCCACTTCTGCTATTTGTTAGGTGTATAAAGATGAATAATATGTCATCCCCATCAGTGAGAAGGTAATGGTCCCCAAAACTCTCTCTGACCACTGGGAACATTTACCATTGGCATCACTTGGCCAAAATATTTTTTCCAAGCCTTGTCACTGTCTCATGAGCCAAAACTCTGAATGACAATCGTTTTGACACAGATTTGACAAGTATTGTCATAATAACAATATGATGACAACTATGGTAAGAATATGGCATCATGTTCTAGGCACCGAGCCCAGTGATGTGGGGGAGCACTGACCCTCAAGCCTCCCCAATCCAGCATCTACACTGATTCCAAGGTTCCTGTGCTTGCTTATTAATTGGGTCCTTTGGTAAAACCAAAGGTTCTATTTACTGGTATTCTTGCCCCACTTTATCTTTCAGCTAAAGCAGCTTTGGTATTTGATGAGCAAGAAGCCACAGGCATAAGATAGAGATTCTAGATCAAAGAGAAAGAGTTTCATTCAAGAGTATCCTCATCACTGACGGGTAGAGGTCAGATGTGTGACAGCTTGCTATCATACAACCTTCCTTTAGGTCAGGTGTCTACAACCTTGAGTCCTGGGAACTATGAACTTCCTAAAGTTGTATGCAATATTGCATGTGAGTGGGGGTATTTTACTGAGTCATTAAAGTCTGCCTTAATCAGTTTTGGTCTGACAGAAATGAATAAAAGGATGATTTCTCCCTTGCTTCTCCTGGAGAGATAGACAAGTGGCCTTTTTCAGTGTTCCTAGGACCTAGTTCTGCCTTAAAGATCACCTCCATCCACTTTTTTTGCTGAGGGGAGAGGACAGAGCTGGAAATTGCCTGGAAAAGGAAAGGCAAGGAGAGTAGGGTGGGGTAGGTGGGTGGGGGTGGGATAGTTCCTGGGGATAGAAGTGGGGGAAGGGAGTGAGGGGAGAGGGGCTGTCGATATAAGCTCCTCTGACTACAAGGCTCACACAGCAGTCCAGAGGCATTAGGGTCTCACATGAGAATGGTTGGAAGTGTATTTCTTGCAGAAGCACCTAGAAAGTCTGGTCACGAGTGCTGCAGATGGGGAGCTCAGCACAGTTCCCTGAGCAGAACGAGGCATTATCACCTGTACCTCTGAGTGAAGGACAAAATCCCCAAGAGTATGGGACTGCAATCCTGAGGCTCCCCCCAGTATTTTGGTCCAGGTTTCCTATAGGGTCTCAAGTGAATAGGGAGGAAGAATGAGAAATGCCCTCCCGCCACCTGGTGGGTGGAAGGCTGAGTCAGATAGGATTTAGAAAAATTAAGGATGAGACGTGTCTTACACTTCCAAGATCACAGAGCAAAGGCAAGCCAATTACATGCATATGTACACTTTCTTTTAGGAAAAGTGCCCAGAACTTCCATCCAATTCTTAAAGAAACCTAAGCTTTAGGAGATAGGTGGTGTTTTTAGGCTGGACTCTCTGAGATGAGGATTCAAGATTTGCAAGCAAGTGATTTATTAAGAAAGTGCTTCTAGGAGAGACTGGCAAGAAAGTGGGGAGGCAGAGAGGAGAGGGAGGAAGCCAAGCAAGACTGCAGTCTCAGGCAAAGCCCTGCAGAGGGGGGCTTCGAGCCGCCAGGAGACCTCTGGGGTGGGTGTAAGTTACACTTCTGAGTGGGACCAACTGAGGCAGGAGAGCTGGGCTTGTTCAAGGGCCACAGGCAGGTCTGTGCAGAATAAATTCCCCGGCACTTCGGGCTGAGGGCTCTCTGCGCTGGCTCTGGTGGAACAAACGGCAGATTTCCAAAGAGCTTCAGATGCTGTCAATTAGAATCAAATGCACGACAAAGGAACGAGGGAGTGTGCGCGAAAATGGTCAAGGAATCCCAAAAGGAAGCTGGGGGGATCTGGGCAGGAGCACCAATATTGTCCACTCTGCCCCCTGAAAGGTGTTCATAAAAAGGCCGTGGTAAGCCAAGGGCCAGGGACTTGGTGCCCCAAGCTCAGCCATGGGAATGCGAAGGAAAGAAGAGACCCAGCAGAGACAGGGTCGAGAAAAGGGAGGCTGTGTGTGTGTAAAGAGGATTGTTCCCAGGACCCATGTGCCTGTAATCCAGTAGATCTCCCCATCCTTCCGGAAAGTGTCTCCTCACTGGGCACCCGGTGTCTCTGCTCTAAGACTCTGTCAGTCTCTCCCATCACTCAGAGCCTCTCAGTGGTGTTTCTCCCCTTCAGGCCCCCTCTGTGGCCACTGATGGGCCTTCTGCTCCCTCCTGCTCCTCCTGCTCATGGCCCTTCTTCCAGTGTCTCTGTCTTCCAGGTCACCTCACTAATGTCTTCTTCTGTAATGTCAAGAAGCGGAATCCTTTGTGTTGCAGTCCTAGTCCCGCGAAGCTGTGCCCAGGGCATCTCCTTCTCAATAACCCAACACACCCATGGAAGGTGTGTTCCTAAGCAGGGCCCGCTCGCTCCCTGAGAGTGTGTAGTTGACTCATATGATATCCCCAGCCCTGTTACACACACACACACACATACGCGCACGCGCGCGCGCACGGACACTGAGGCCCACAGAGATGGCAACCTTGCCCAAGGCCACTTAGCTAGTCAGTGATAGAAGCAGACAAGATCTCAAGTTCTTAACTCTCGTCAGTCAGTGTCCCAAACCTCCTAACACGCTGCCTCCTTTGCGTTCAAGCATTTTGTATCAATGGCAATAAATATAAAGTACTTTCTTGGGGGAGGCAATTCAAGCTAAGTGTCAGAAGCATTCCACAAATACGTGGAATTCTTTTTTTTTTCCTTTGAATCTGGGAGGCTGAGGCACATGGTGTAAATGTGGGGAGGCAGAAATTAGCATACATTCCAAAATAAAGGGGCCTTTCCAAAAAGTAACAGACAATCCTGCAGGGCTGAAAGGGACTGTTTACAGAAACTATTAATTTGAAAACCTTGTAGCGTCAATAAAAACGCTTTCTTTGCTGAATATTTTCTTATTAATTTCACCAAAATCGTAGGGTGGATGAGAAAGTCAAAAGGTGTTTCAAAGAGCTAATCTAATTCACTTTCCTACCTTCAAACAGATAGAGGTAGCCTTCTGTCTGTTTCCAGGGAAAGGAGGTGAGCGGTAGCAGTTGCCACGTTCGTATTGGCTCCAGGGCAACGTAGGGCTCAGGTCATCTACAGGCTCTTCCTCTGAAGCCACACCTAACACGGTCTTTTACAGATTACAAAACGCTGTTCACACGTGGGACTTGATGTAATCTGCATAGCAACCTTGCGTGGCAGGTAAATTACGACCTCCTTTTACAAATAGAGAACCTGAACCTCTGAGAGGTTACCTAAAAGCAACCCACTAGCATGTGTCACAGTTCAGACCTAAATCCAAACTCTCAACTCCAAACCCCATGCTTTTTCTTTTTTTTTTTTCTTTTTTTAACCACTCTGTTCAGTTACTGTTAGGTTGGTCTTGGGAGGTCACTGGTTTGGATGTTACAGGCAAAAAGAAAACCCTGCTGAGCTGTAAGTCACTATGGATGGGATCTTCTCTTTGTAAAACAGGAGGTCTTGGCTGCACAGGAGCTGAGTGTCAAATGCCTATTGTGAGTGGGTGGTTACTCCATGCCAGGCTCTCTTCCAGGGACAGAGCAATGACCAAAACAGAAAAAAGTCCCTGCCCCCTGGAATTTACATTCTAGTGGGATGAGACAGAATGGAAACAGTTAATGAAATATAAAATACGCAAGTGATGATAAGTGCTATGGAGAAAAATGAAACTGAACAAAAAGCCCCTGGAGTGTGTGTGTGTAGGGAGAATATGGTTCTATTTTACATATTAGGTGTTCAGAAAAGGCCATCAGATAAGGTCACATTTGAGTAGGGACTGGAAGGAAGCTAAGGGGCAAGTTTTAGGGAGATCTGGGGGAAACCACTCCAGACAGAAGAAACCAGAAGTGAAAGGCCCTAAGTTACGAGCTGGGTGAGTCTGAGGTACAGGAAGGAGGCCAGTATGGCTGGGGAGAGTCTAGCAGGCCTGAACTTGCTTTTATGGAGCAAAAAAAAAAAATCATAAGAAAAAAAATGCACCTCTTTGGAACATAAAGAATAATACAAAATAAAATTGGGTAAGTGCTATGGAGGGACATAAATCAAGTTTTATGGGATTGCAGAGGAAATAAGGGAGGCTTAGAACTAGAGTCAGAACTTGATTCTCTAGTCCAAGATATTGAATATATTTTTGCACAGTAAAATATACTCCTTTCAAATTATACCTCATGTGGATTGCCAATATGAAAACAAATGGAATCAAAATACTCCTGTTGAAGTAAGGGTGTGGAGGGTTAGCCTTTCCAACTTGGCCTGACTTTTTCTCATCTCCAGCCACTGAGGTACCTTTATGGAACCCTAGGGCTCTAAGAAACAAAGTTTGCCAACCACTGATTTAGTCAGTCTAGTTCATTTTACAAAAAGAGGAATCTGAGGCCCACAGAGGGACTCTTCTTCTGGTATCTACTGGAGCGAAGTCCATACCTGTCTTGCGTGCCGGCCCCCCAATGCTGATGACCACGGATCCAGCTTCTGCCTCCAGTCTGCAAGACCCCACCTCCCCGTGTTGACCTGGGCCTGGCTCACCAAGAACCCCACCACTCTCCATCTTTCCCTGTATGTGATGCTACCCTAGAGCAGTTGCTTCTCTCTGCTCCTGTTCAAGGCTGGACCCAGTGGGACAAGGCATTCATCATTCCTAAGGGGCAGTCTGAGACCAATTAGAACAAAGAGGTCATTGCATTTCGAATTCGATTTTTTTTTCATCCAAAGTGAGACGATGGTCTTGAAACTTGGATTTATTGGGAGAATTAGACCTCTTGACATACAGAAATCCTAACAGTGAAACTGCTCTGCACTTATGCACTGAAAATGCTCAGCACACCCTTGACTTCCTGCTTTGCACTTCATATATTTCTTTACTTAGATCCTTCTTTTTTGGTAAATTCTATTCCTCCTTCCAGGAAACTAAATTCTCTTCTGTTTTGATACTCCCTCAGACTTTCCCAAGCAGAATCAATTTGACCCTCCGTGTTCCTGGAGCACCTTGTCCTCTTACTAGAGCTCTTGTCTTACTGCACTGGAAAAACATGTTTACATATCTTTCCCACTGGCTCTGAGATGCTCTTGTGAATAAGAAACATGTTTTATTTGTATTTGATGCTGCTAGCACACTGTTCTTGGTTCTTGATACATTTGTTGATTGATGTAATTCAGCACTGGCTGAGGTCATAAGAAATGAGGATTGTTCTCCATCATAGACATTTTGAGAAATGGCCAACTAGTGAAAAGCCACCATCAATTATCTTCTTGGCCAACTCAATAACTTATTGAAAAGTAAAATGGCAGGGCGAACACTCTATTATTGGTCATTGGAAGTTTCTGATGGATGGCCCCAGCATTCGCCTTTGGTCTACTTCAGTTGCATACTCTCTGACACATTTTTCTGTTTGTTTGTCCACATTGGATCTTTCCCGAGGCAGACATGTTGCTACGGCCAGAACAGGCAGCAATGACACGTTCTCCCTCCTGCCCGGCCACAGCCCCTGGTAACTGTCAGCCTCTCAGAGATGACTGACAAGAGTGGAAAGCAAAATCTGTGGGAAAACCTATGAAATCAGGTCCCAGCTCTCCTTCTCCTACTGTGTAAAGATGATCTCATGTTTTCTGAGAATTTTGTGGTGAATCTCACATGATCCTGAGACATAGAGGGCTCTACCAAGAGAGAACTGATTTTTCTGACAGACACGTGGGCCTGGCTAGTGGCACCTCCAGCCTGTCAGCACTGAAGATGAACCTAAGATCCATTTCCCAAATTCGCACTGCACATCAGGGTTACACGGAAGGGTCACTCCCTTTCAACAATGGCAACACAACCAAAGCCACTTCATTTGCGGCAGTTTATAAAAACTAGATTATCCCAGATCTATTTTCTTAAGCCAAGAACAAAACAACTTCGATAATAGAACAAGTCAGCTCTCACATGTCTCTTGATCTCTGCTTTGTCCAGATTTTTCGGATTTTGTGTTGAAATACGAGTCCCCACCATCAACAGATCGCCTACCCAGTCATTTCTGGTCCTCACTTCACGGTTAACAACCCAAAGTGCAATCTTCTTGCTTTCGGTTTACAAGCATTTATTTAATCACATGGGATTTGCCGTGTTTATTGTCAAACAATTGATCTTTTCTTCCTAAATCCCTCTAGGATTTCCAACTAGCTGATGTGGCTTTCATGTTTTTGACAGGAATAGCAAACAAGAACACAAGAGAGAGATATCTGTATCGTGCTGAAATGTGGAGTGTCCAGGGTTATCACTAAAAGGCACTTGAGACATGACCACAGAGGAAAGAAAATCTGAGAAACTGTTTGGGGAGACAAGTCACATGAAGGATGTTTATTTGCATTTCTAAAATTTCCCTTTCTCTGGATTTATTTACATTACATTAATATGAAGTTACCCGACCTGAATAACATTTTGTCCCGCATAGTTTACTGATTTGACTTTTGCAAGCAGCCAGACAGCAAAAATGATTCTCAATAAGCTCTTGGTTGATGTGAAGCTCCGTATTTATTGAATTAGAGAACTTGCCATAAAAACTGTCCTTTAAACATAATATTTCAAAGGTGCCAGAGTTCATTCCCCGAGGAAAGCAGGTCACTGACTCTTGTCCCCTTAGGAAGGGGCTCAGGCTTGTTACCTATAACCTAAGAAGGTGGAGGACTGTTTTCAAGGGCAGGAGTGGAACTGTGGCGTTTTAATTCCCGAACTGGATCAACTTCAATGGGCTTTAGCCTTGATTCTTTCCAATTTGCGTTAGCTAGGTTCTAATTAAACAGGGTTCATTTTAATGAAGTCAGAAGCCAGGTCTTGCCTTCTCTACCTAGACTTTCAATATTGCAGAGGTTTTTTTTTTTTTTTCTTCTTAATTAAAGTGAAGAATTCCCTTTGGCTTCCACAGCCAAAGTTTTCCATTTGTTCCATTTAGAATGCCAGTTGCCTCCCACCTTTTCCAACCACGTGCCTCAGGCACAGCTGGACAATTTATGACCTACTTTGGGATTAAAAAGGTGCTATATTCTTGGGAAACAATCCTAATACCTTGGATTCCTATTTATTCTCGCCAGTGATCAGTCTGTTCTAAGCTACAACAAGCAAGTGAGCGGAGGAGGCAGGAAACGAGGGGGTTTCGCAGCAGTGCCTCCAGACAGATCTCCTCTCTCCCTAAACCCAGAGCCTGAATTCAACAAAGACCAATAACGAGGATAGATCTGAAAAGTTCTCATCACAAGAAAAAAAAAAGACCTATAACTATTTATGGTGATGGATGTTAACTATCACTTTGCAATATATTCATATATGGAATCAATATGCTGTACATCTGATCCTAATGTAATGTTATCTGTCAAGCATATCTCAGTGAAAAAACATCAGAAAATTTAAAAAAGAAAAATCTTGATATATTTGAAATTGCTATCATATTTGACAGGGGACATTATGTCCTTGCTGCTCTAAGTTGCTCTTTAACAAACTTAAGTCTCATCCAACATTGAGCATGCAGTAGGCACTTAATAAATGTTTGAATTAATGAGTAAAAAAAACAAAGACTTTCTAGAAAAATAATGTTTGGATGTAGCAGCAATGTCAAGTTGCTATAAACATTTCTCAGTGCCTACCCTCATTTGCCATAGTTACCTCCTTTTGAGCTGGTGACAGTGCACGGACCGGTGGCTCCTCCTTCCCCTGAGGGGCACTAGACTTGACAATATCAGCGTTCCCTCCCAGCTCCTGCCTTGCTCCTCTGCTTGGGTGGCCCCAGCACTCAATGCTGAGCTTGGTGGCAAGGTCAACATTATGCTTCTGCAGCAGCAACAACACAACTAATAGTGTTTCCATCTCTATATGTCCCTCGCCTTGTCACGCTCCCTAACAATCTGGAATCATGGCTCTTCCACTATTTAGTATCAGGTGACCAGGAGCAAGTTACTTAACCTCTGTACACCTCCGCTTTCTCATCTCCTAACAATAAGACCTTTTCGGGTACGCCTGGGTGGCTCAGTCTGTTAAGCGTCTGCCTTCAGCGCAGGTCATGATCCACCCCTGCTCAGCGGGGAGCCTTCTTCTCCCTCTGCCTGCCGTTCCCCCTGTTCGTTGGCCTTCTCTCTCTCTCTCCCTCTCTCTCACTCTCTGAGAAATAAATAAAATCTTTTAAAAAAATAAGATCTTGTCTTCAGAGGGGTGTTTTTACTGAACGTTTATTTTGTGATCATTTCAAGCCTACAGAAAAGTTGCTGGAATCAAACAAAGAAATCCTATTACTCTCTCGCTTTTTTTTTTTTAAGATTTTATTTATTTATTTATTTATTTATTTATTTATTTGAGAGAGAGAGAGGAGGGAGGAGGGAATGAATCTCAAGCAGACTCCGAGCTAAGCACAGAGCCTGACACGGGGCTCAATCTCATGACCCTGAGATCATGACCAGAGTGGAAACCAAGAGTTGGAGGCTTAACGGACTGAGCTACCCATGCGCCCCCCTATTACTCTTTATTCAGATTACCCCCCTGTAGGATTTCCCCCTTTGCTCTGTCATTCTCTTTCTTATCCTGTACATTATTTTCTTTCTGAGGTATCTGAGGGTAACCTGCAGCCATCATGCCCACAGGATTGTTCTGAGGATTAAAGAAATTCATACATGTGAAATACTCCAAGTAGTGCCTGGCACACATAATATGCTCTCATAAAATATTAGCTCTTATGTTTGATTTTTAAAGGCCTTTCTAAGGGCACCTGGGTGGCTCAGTCAGTTAAGTGTCTGCCTTCAGCTCAGGTCATGATCTCAAGGTCTTGGGATGGAGCCCCACATCAGGCTCTCTGCTCAGCAGAGAGTCTGCTTCTCCCTCTCTCTGCCCGCCACTCCCCCTGCTTGTACTCTCTCTTTCTCTGCCAAATAAATAATCTTAAAAAAAATAAAGTAAAGGCCTTTCTAAACCTATGGATTTATTCTACAAGCACCTCAAATTCTAGTGATTTGGTGGCTGCCCCATGTGCAATCTCCAATATGTCTGGGGACCCATCCCTATGACTCTGCCCCTCTCAAAGATTTATGCCAAATTCACTTATTTTCAAATGTGTGGGATTTGGCCTAAAAAATATTTTCTATACCATATGTATCTGCCCTTGAACACTGGTATCAACTGTATCTGCTCTAAATTACTGTGTTATTAAATCCGAAAAACTCTGGTATTTTGTCTTCCTCTCTTACAAAACTGCTGCTTTCCTGTTAACCTAGTATTAAACTGATCAGTGGTGACTGGAAGGCCAAACCCTCACTCTTTGTGTTCTTTAGGGAAATGATAGGAACAGTGATTTCTAAGAAATTCAAATTTGACCCTTGGAACAAAACTCCCCCTAAGCAGCTCAAATGCCCCCTATTGCTGTTACTCCAAATGTCTGTGCTTCTGATTCCCGAACAGAATGTTGATTAGCATACTGCCTTGTCTACCCCTGGCATTGCTTTAACTTTAAACTGAGCCAGAACTTTTCTTTCTCACATTCACCCTGGGTCCCTTTGCTTCCTGATTTCTTGCCTCATCCAGATCCTGCTGTGCTGAATTGAATTAAGTGTGGAAAAAATACTGATTCAGCTTCGGCTCCATGTACCCAGATTTAGCTGCAGACAAGAACAGAAAGACTGTTCAGTCCACAGCAATTTTAAAAGTCATTCCACTTGAGTCATATACCAGAAAGAAATCAAATCACAGAGGCATCTGGTATCCAGAAAGACCCACTCTTCACTATGGCCAGAATCTAGAAAGTTGGGTGACTTGCCCAGGTGACTCATTGCTCTTCATAGAACATTAGAACAAGGCCCATATGTCTTCTAGGCCCTTTTGCTCAGGATTATCGTGTGACCAAAGCAAATCCTATCATTACCGCAGCAGAGTTCATGGTCTTAACAACTTTTGTGCCAGACAATGTCTAGGGAAAGAAAAGGAAGCAAAGTAGGTGCCTTTTCCACCCCAAGATGAATTACATATGTACTACTGGAGCCAAATTCATCTCGCGTCACTCTCCCTGGGGAGCCTGTGAATGTGGGGGCTCCCACATATATTCACAGCCTGCACTGAATGCTCTGTTCCCTGGTAAGTTATAATCTGTACCACACAATATGGCATTTGTTCAAAAGCTTTTGCTTGACATGGTCCTTGGTTTATCCAATCAAGTCCTATCAAGCCAAGGCCATGTGTGCCCTTCAGAGCAAACCCACGATGTGCTGGGTACATAGTAGGTGGGAACTTATTTCCTTGGATGGCCTGATGTGAACAAGAAAATAGGGAAACCAGTCACTCCAGCTGTCAAACCATCGGCTCCATCCCCACTGGCCTTCTGTCCTGGCTCAAAGCAGAGGTACCTGCTCCCCAATCACAGCATGGATAGGCTTTCCTTTTAAAGAGAAACCAGCATTTCTGTTGCCTTCAGAGACTCACTCTGAACAGGCAGCTCCCACTCCCACCATTCCTTACACCACCAGGCCTACATGTTTCTCTACTAGCACCACCCTCTTCCCAAAGAATTCACAGAGTTGAAAGACATGAGGAGACACACTGACATTCATATGATTCATTTAAAAATCTAAGATATGATTCCTCCAAAGTTACACATAGAATCACCACATATACAACAATTGTGTCCCAGGTATATACCTTAGAGAACTGAACACATATGTCTACACAAAAAAACTGCACATGGAGATTCACAGCAGCATTATTCATTAACAGTCAAAGAGTAGGAACAACCCAAATGTCCATTAACTGATGACTGGATAAACAGAATACAGTATGTCCATATAATGAAATATTATTTGGCCCTAAAAACAATGAAGTGGTGATGCATGCTACAGCATGGGTGAACCTCAAAAATATTATGCTAAGGGAAATGATTCAGATACAAAAGACCACATATTACATGATTCTGTTTATGTGAAATGTCCAGAATAGACAAATCCATAGAGACAACAGATTCATGGCTACCAGAAGCTGGGGCAGAAGTGGGGGATAGGGAGTGGTCATTACTGAGCACGGGGTTTCCTTTTGGGATGAAGAAGGTATTCCAGAGCTTGATGGCAGTGATGGTTGTGCAAGTCTGTGAATATACTAAAAACCACTGAATTGTACCTTTTTAAGGGATGAAGTTTATGGGAGGTGAATTATATATCAATTTTAAAATTGACTATGGAATTATAGACACAATGGAATATCGCTTAGCCATCAAAAAGAATGAAACCCTGCCATTTGCAACGACGTGGATAGAACTAGAGGGTGTTATGCTAAGTGAAATAAGTCACTCAGAGAAAGACAAATACCGTATGATCTCAGTCATATGTGGAATTTAAGACACAAAACAGACGAACATAGGGGAGGGGAAGGAAAAATAAAATAAGATGGAAGTTGAGAGGCAAACCAGAAGAGATGCTGATCTCCAAGAAATGGAGGGTTGCTGGAGGGGAGGCAGGTGGGGCATGGGGTAACTGGGTGATGGGCATTAAGGAGGGCACATGATGTAGTCAGCATTGGGTGTTATATGCAACTGATGCATCACTAAATTCTACCTCTGAGACTAAATATATATATATATGAATATATAAAAGAATGCCTACAGAATTAAATAGGACATAAAACTTGGAGGAAAAAAAAAAAAGTGTGAGTCAAAGTGAATCCCAGGTCCCAGGCCGGCCTGTGGATTTTACCATTGCCACAACTGACCTTGCTTTCCTTTCTCCTGGTTTCTCTCAGATGAGGAGCTGCAAGCCCAGGGTTTTCTACAACATGCTGTGTGCCATGAGGCTCCACCCAGTGTCCAGACCAGGACAGTCACCCAGGCTGTCGGGCCTCATCTCCCGGGGGGTTTTGCTCTGGCCCCATATCTTAAGGCAGTGCGAACCTCGGCGCTCTGGTTTCTCCATTTCCACATCGCCAGTACTTTTTTCCCCCCCTGTCAGAAATAATCATCTGTCTTTCATTGCTGTGCAGATGATACCCAAACGTTACCTTCATCCGTCAAACTGTCAGGCTAATTGTTTATAAACCATCCGGAACTGGTTGTCACAGAGTATCAGCAAACTCAGTCCAAATAAAACAGATCCCAGCGGGTGGACACGGCCCCTGGAGGGAGGGGAGAGCCCTGCCCACGTGCCCTTCACAAACCCCTTTCTTTATCCCCCGATAGTCAGAAACGCAGTGGGGGGGGGGGCTGCCGTCCGTCTGGGGACGCCCAAACTGCTCTCAAGGAGCTTAGTGTTCCTGTTACTCGAGTGTACTTGATCCTGTGAGAACTGCTCCCAGCCCGAAGAGATCCTGGAATGTGGGCTTCACATCTCTGCACCCCTGAGTGTACAAGTACTTAGACCCGAGCGGTGCTTGGAATTGACAGGGCACCTTCACCAGATTGCCTGCAAGTGTCAACCTCCCCATGATGGAGTCGGAACAGGTCGAGTTATTTCCGGTTATCATCTGGGGAGAACCTCCGAGATTTCTTTCCTGTCAGTGGAGTGGTATCACTGGTTATCAGTGGAGATTTCTTTCCTATCGTAGGTGGCAGGGTGCAGACCGCGTACCTGCTCAGCGCCGGCGGTCTTTCCAGAGCACCAGCAGGGCCCCGAGGTGAGCTTGGGCCTGGAGACCGGTCTTCCCGAGCACCATTCCCTTCCCGAGCATTCCCCTGTCCCCTGCTCAGCCTCCAAAGCCTTCCTCAGTCACAGTTTTCCTATCATTTTTCCTTCTAAAACCTCTGCTCGTTCTCATTTCGAGCCTTCTCTTTCACAATGATGGCAGCTGAGCCATTGCGTTTCTAAGTACCAAACGCTGTGCGAGGCAGGTGCAGAGAAATACGTCTCCAGCTCCTGCAGAGGCTCAGAGCCTGGTGGTCTCCAGCCCCTACTGACTTTGGACTCTAAACTGCAGGCCTTTGTCACCTACCGGTTTTATAGAATTTTTACATGTGTCTTCTGCCTTCTTTCTACCTACGCATTAATCTCCTAAAGCAAAGGCTTTAAAGCCATTGCTCCCTCCAGGTAGAGCAAGGAAACTTGATCAAGTAGCTTTGGACATATAGCACACATAACTGTTGGTAACATACGTAACATGTATAGTGTCCGGTACAGGGAGGGAGGACCACGGAGCAGACATGCAGAGCCTTGGTCCCCATGTTTTCCCTGAGCTCGGTCACTTAACAGAGTTCCTACCATCTAATACGGCCACTAGAGCTGGGGCCAAGCACATTGCTGACAGTAATGCTTCTCTGATTATAAAATCACTATCCATTGATCAGTGTCTTTCCAAAGCTTGTCTTTTTCCATTAAAGCTGCCAACATTAGAGCTGTCTGCTTTCATAACACAACAATCCATGGTCCTGTCGGAAGAATAGGGTCTGAGTAAGAGCTGAGTGTGTGTGCTCAGCTACCTGTCCATTCACAGAGCACCATCAATACTTTCCTTCCCGGTGCCTGTAACAGAAATAGGATCCCGTTAAAATATCATTTTCAAAAATGTAAAATTGTGACTCTCAGGCAAATATGAAAAGACCACTTGTCAAATATTTTCTTTAACTCATTAATTAATGAGGTAATCAGTAAGACATTAGAACCGGTTCAAAAAACATTTGAGAAGCTGGCTATATGTAAAAACAAAACAAAACAAAACAACAACAACAAAAAACCTGGTTGATGTTTTACGGACCTAGAAACCTTTTGGGTTATCTTATCCATTAGGACGGGATTTTTTTTTTTTTTTTCATCTCTTTTGGAAAAGATCCAAAGTTAACCTTTATCCCCATAGAGGTTTAAAATAGGCAACCCATAGAAAATTAAACCCAGTACTTCACAGAAAAACACTCAGGATTCCCTTTTGGCTACCTTGAAGTTACTAGTAACTTTCTGACCCGTCTCTGGTGCTGGAACTAGGAATGGACTCAGAAAAGCTGTAGGAGCAAAGCCTCTATCAGCTAGTATTTAAAAGGCAAAACCACAGAGACTATAAAAAGATCAGTGGTTGCCAAGAGTTTCTGGGGGAATGAAATAGGTGGGGCACAGAGGATTTTTCTGGTTATGAAAATACTCCGGGTGATACTGTAGTGATGGATACACGTCCTTACACATTTGTCCCAAACCACACAATGTACACCATCAGGAGAGAGCCTTGATGTAAACTATGGGCTCTGGGCGATTATGATGTGTCAATTCAGGTTCATCAGCCATGACAAATGTGCCCTTCCAAGCAGGGTTTTGATGGCTGGAAGGCTGCACGTGGCGACAGAGGTATGTGGGAAATCTCTGTACGTTCCTCTCAGTTATGTTGTGAACCTAAAACTGCTCTAAAAAAAAACAGAAATATTTATCAGTAAACAAATGTCCACATCTACCCTCCAAGCTAAGAGGTACAACAGTCTCCCTACTTCCACACTCCTTGGCCAAATTTCTTCACCTTAAATACAACGCAATTGCATGAATGGGAACAAGGAAAGAGGAAAGCAAGCCTGATGAGCAAGTGGGCCAGACAAATTCATGTCAAGAATCCCTGCCCTAAATGCATAAAGAACTAAGTGCTCCAGGAGGCCTGCAGCTATTTGGATGCTAGGATTGTTTTTTTCTTTTTTGAAACAAATACAATTTTGAGCTTACTTCCAAGGTTGAACATTTTAGAATCCAACAGTAAGATTTACCATCAAATAAAGAAGTTGTCGACTTTTAAAAAAGATGCGGACCATCTGAATCCTTTCCATTCCCTGCCACCACCATCCCCTGATCTCCAGAAGAGCAATTCAAAGCTTAAGAAAGCAAGCAAAACATCACCAAACACAAGCTTCTAAAATGAAGTCATTTCTGGTAGGTAAAATTAATGACAGAAGAGTGTGGGTATCTTACAGAATCAGTGCATGTTGCTTAAGACTACTAAATTATAATGAAATCTTATGGTTATTGCATTTTTATTTGTATAACTATCTACATCTATGTCTCATGTAAAATTTCTTATCTACAACATCTACAAGTTATATGCATTACTGTTATATTTACTTGCTGCTTAATTCTTGATTAGAAATGAACTTCCATTTATACTATTCTCCATCTAATATTTCTGTGGGACTGTATTTTTTATGCTTTGGAGTGGAGTTTTCAGGAACTTGCTACTTCCGTATCAGTCGGGGGGGGTCAGTGAGATGGTAGACAAAAACTCCATAAAGTTAGTGGTTTAAAACAACAAAGTTGCATGACTCACTCATACCTTGGGCTGGTGGGGACTCTGCTCCCCCTCCCCCTCACTTTGGGCTGGGGCTGGTGGAGTAGCCATTATCAGAACTTTGCTGGGTGTCATGGCAGAAGAAAATAAAGTGTGGCCCATATACACAGAGTTTCCACCCGAGAGTGACCCATGCCACTTTCCTTCACATTTCACTGGACAACAAAGCAAGCCATGTGGCGATGCCTAATCTTAGGGGACAGGAAGTGCCATTCTAAAGAAGAGAGAGAATATTGATGACTAAACCCAGTAGCTACCAAAAGTTGTTTTGGAATGTAGGGTCTTCTTGTTTTTTTAAAAACAAAATTTATTCTTTCTCTTTTTAAGATTTTATTTATTTGAGGGAGAGAGAGCAAGCGAGCATGAGCTGGGGGAAGGGCAGAGGGAGAGGGACAAGCAGACTCCCTGCTGAGTGGGGAGCCTGACACAGGCTCAGTCCCAGGACCTTGAGATCATGACCTGAGCCAAAATCAAAAGATGGACTCCCAACTGACAGAGCCACCCAGGTACCCCAACCATCTACATCTTTATCAGATTAGAATAAGTATAGATTTTGTTCTATCTATTAAAAAACTTTATTCATCTGAAATTTCAAACAAATATAGTTGTGTGTGTGTGTGTGTGTGTGTGTGTGTGTGTGTGTGTGTGCGCGCGCGCGCCCTTCACCTTAGGCAAAATGCCATAGAAATGAATAAGACAAAATCCTGGTTGGGTAATTTGGTGTTGTGCCAGGAGACACAGCTTTCTTTTTGGAAAGGGCTCAGGTTTGAGACGGGCTCTAGTTCCTTTTTCCATAAGGTCTGAACCTGTCAACTCCACAACACAGAGGATTCATTTGTCACCCTGGCGTTCAGGTGAGGATTGAATTAACACTGGTGTTTTGAGGAAATTTCATTAGCAAATTTGGGCTAGTGGTGATTTTGTGGTTTCAACTTTCTTTTCTTATTATTAATTTTCTACAACCAGCTTAGAGTTGCTGAATCCAGACTTCAAAGCATAAAAGTCCCTGGACCCAGCAGAGTTAGGTGTATACAGAATAAAGGGAGCCATTGCCAATGATTCCCAGGAGGTCAGAAGCCAGGTTCAAGGTCTTGCTGTATTGTGTGTAGCAAGTGTTAGCTCAAGAAGGGACCAGCAAGGAGAGAGGGCTCAGAATCTACTCGGGTGACCAAACTTGAAAACAAGCTCCTCTAATCACAAAGTGTGAAAGAAGGTTGTGTGGACACTTACCTTGTTAAATGATTCGATAGCAAAATTAAGCAGATCATCTAATTCTAAGATGTAGAAAAGCAAAAGAACAATGAACCAGATGGAAGTTCAGATGCTGTCACTGGAGTTTCTGGACCTCTTAGGCAGGTAATTGGCTCCTACCTGTGTCAGGATCCCGGCAGGAAACAAACAGCACATTCTGCTGAGATTTTGAAAGACCATTTTAGTGATGGAATTCTTCAGGAACCACGGTGCATGTTGGAGACCCCAGTGACGAGCAATAGCAGGAAGCCATTACCATCCCTACACCTGGGGTGAGGGTGGGGGCGTGTCTAATGTTACCAGAGCTCCCCGAGAGCTGTAGCCAGAGAGGGAGGCAGCCCAATAGGGCTGTGATCACAGGAGAACATGGCCACCGTCAGAACGGTGCCAAGGCAGAGAGAGTGGAAAGAGGAACATACCTCAACCTGTCTCTTCCTGTCCTCTAATCTCCAGCCTCCACACACGGTCCGCCAGTGGCCAAACCCCACTGCCACCCAGAGGCCAAGGGACCCTGGGACCTACAGTTCACTGAGGTCAGACTCCTGGAGCACAGAGCAGGGCAGAGAATGGATTTGGCCGGCTTACTAACTCACCTAATTAAATGATGCTGTCTGTACCTGTATGCAAACGTTTTTCTCTTTTCTCTCTATTTGGCCAGACTAGTTCTGTTCTGTTTACCTTCTGAGAACTAGCCCCCACCCAAGAGACTCCAATTTTCTTTACTCTCATTGTTAAATCCAAAAGAGTTCAGTAATAGAAGCCAATTCACAAATTAAAATATAAATAAGCAGGTGCTTCTGTCCGTTATCAGTGGATATTACAAACATATTACATGTTTACTAACTCATCACACATACGGCCAGGAAGGGAGAGATTTTTATTTAATTTTTAATTTTTAAAAAAATAGGCTTAGGGCACCTGGGTGGCTCAATCGGTTAACGGTCTGCCTTCAGCTCAGATCATGATCTCAGGGTCCTGGGATCGGCCTGCCTTGGGCTTGCTCCCTGCTCAGCGGGGAGTCTGCTTCTCCCTCTCCCTCTGCTCTCTCTCTCTCACACAAATAAATAAAATCTTTCTTAAAAAAAAAAGGCTTTATTTTTACAACAGTTTTAGATTCACAATAAAATTGAGAAGGTACAGAGACTTCCCATATCCCCCTGGCTCTACATATATGCACAGCCTCCCCTACCATCAAAACCCTGTGCCAGAGAATGAAAGAACCTACGCTGATACATCATAATCATACAGAGTCCATGGTTTACAATAGGGTTCACTCTTGGTGGTGCACATTCTATGGGTCTCAACAAATGTGTAATATCATACAGAGTATGTCCACTGCCCCAAAAATCCTCTCTCCTCTGCCTACTCATTATTTTAATTTTTAAACATTATAATCAGAAATCTCAAGAGATTATATCCTGAACTTTAAAAAATTTAATATGTTCCTGGCACATAAACAGAACAAAAAATAATAATAAATTATTGGGAAATGGGATGACATAGAACTACGGTTATAGACACCATTCCTAATCTATCAGTTTTCAAAGCCTTAAGACATAATTTTAACCAGTGTGTCAAACAAACACAACTAACAATGTATCAAAACACAACTTTATTCTAAATATGTTCTTGGTGGGGGTGATCTTCCTCAGTCCTTGGAAGAAAACACCGATTTTTCCCACCACTTTACATCATAAAACCCAGGCTCGACTCACCAATTGAAACTGTCCAGACCAAATATTATTCATATCTGAAGTCAAGTTAGAACAGTCTTTCCCCCTTCCCCATCTAGAACCTGCCCAAGCAGACCAACTGCCGAGTGGCACGGGGGTGTGGTAGCTACTCCCTCAGTTCCTGTTTTTTGTCTTAGCTTGGTAACTTAGGTAACTTAGGTCTCAGCCCTCTGGGTCTGATGTGAGAGATGGAGGAAGGAAAAGAAGACCAAGGGACATGTCTTCCTTGATGATGGCTTTGTTCTCTCTGGGCCCCTCATTCAGAACCTCTCCATTTGGTATTTTGTTCCAGTTCTCTATTAGCAGGTTGCAAATTCTGGTCTAGACACTCTCCTCTTTCTACCTACTCCTTGGACCGTTTCCCTCAGATGGCCTTAGTGCCTCCCTGGCTTTTGACTAGAGGTTGCCCTCAGAGTTTTGCCATGTGGGCTTGTCCAACATGGCAGCTTGCTTCATTAAAGCACACAACCTGAGAGTGCAACAAGAGGGAGTCCAGCAAGACAGAAGTCACCGTCTGTCACCTAATCCCAGAAGAGATATCCAATCACTTTTGTCATATTCTATTCATTAGAAGGAAGTCACTAGGTCTAGCCCACACTCAAGGGGAGGAGATGACATAAGGGCATGAATACCAGGAAGTGGAGAACTTTGAGGGCCATTTTTGAAAGCTGCCTATCACAGGCTTAAAACAGTTTCAGCTCATCTCTCTGCCTGACCCACTTATGGAAACACTCATGCATTCTCCACCCTGACAAATGCTGGAATAGAGCCACCACCTCTACGCACCTGCCACTGGGCTCCTTAGCTTTCCTTGGTTTGAGCAAGGCATTGGTTCATTAGGCGAACTGCAGTTCCCCTCAAGGAACGTACAACAAACTCTCCAAGTGACCCTTTGATGCTTCCCCTCCTGAGACCTGGGATTAGGAGATATTTCCTCCAACCTCTTTTTCCCCTGTGAGGAAGATGGGTGGAAACTCACAAAAAGCAACAATGCTCTCCCAGAAAATCTGATAAAACCTTCCCTCCTCTGTTTTCTCTATCCACCCTTTTATTTGCCAAAGTAAATTAGGATGCTCAGGAGTTTCAAGAATTGTGGAATTGCTTCTTGGGCATTGTTTTTGTAAAGTCTGCACGTGACAATGTGTTTCACACACACTTTGAGGACAAATGTCTATCATCTGTTGCCTCAGTTTAGATTAAAGAAAGAAGATTTAGCATCCTCTACTCATTTAAAATAATATCCTTGATGGTCCAGAAGACTCAGTAATTTTATAGTACCTATCATTATTATCATCTGTTTTTACTTTCTTGGGGAAAAAAATGCATAGGCATCCACTGTCTTAATACCAGAAATCAGTCTTTACAATATGATCATAGCTATAAACTGATTGCAAATAATTCATTAAAAATGCACAAGTATATCTTTTATTTTAATGCTTTCATATAATTTTTAAGCTCTATTCTGAGATAAAGACATTTTCTTTTCTTTTGCTGATTTGCTCATTAGATGGAATTTATAATGCAATCTTCCTGTAGAAAAACAAAGGGATAGTATGCAGGGGCATATACTCCCCATCTGCTGGGTTTTTGAATGAGCTCCTGTACAATAATGCCTTTTATACACCCGTCCAAGACACTTAATAAACTCATTTGGCTTTCTAACTGCACTGGTTCATTTCCCTGAGTATGATTTCCACTAACTTAAAATGCCCATTATCAGCAGACTTGGATGTTTACTTTTAGAGTTCTCAGAGCCCTATTCTCACTTTCTGTATCTGCAGGAAGACATTCCTAGCAGGATGTTATTCTGGTTCATAAAATGGCAATCTATTTCATTAATTATTCCCAAGTGCTTTATCATCAGTGTCCTCAGGTTTGGCCAGGGCAAGGAGATTAGGAATCCCCCCCCCTTTTTCCCCCATAAGTAAGAAAAGAGATAGAAAGAATGCAATGTTCACTCTGTGATTCTAAGTCCATGAGTTCATGGGATAAAAAAGTCCAAGAAGTGGGTAGAAAGAGGAGAGCTCCTAGACCAGAACTTGCAACCTGCTATCAGAGAACTAGAACAAAATACCAAATGGAGAGGTTCTGAAAGAGGGTCAAAAAGACTAACATAAAAATTCCAAGATACATTATCCCTGAAGATGCAGTGAGAGGGCAACAAAGAGTTTAGAGTCATCCCAGAGGCCACCTGAAACTGTGAAGAAGGATCCACAGAAGTTTGTTCCTCTCTGAAGTCCTTCCTAACAGCATGGACCTCAGCAGAACTTGTACCCTCCTGCCCTAAGACATCATCACAGTGAGTCGGTAGGTCTATTAAGCAGTGTGAAACCAAGGACATTGTCTTTCCATCTGTGCTCTACTACTTAATACATTGTAAATTTTCAACAACTATTTGCTGAATAAATGAGTGAATAAATAAATAGAAAATGAGGTAGAGGATCATCCTAATTGAGAAAATAAGTGAGAGGAAAGTTGTTTTTTTTAAGATTTTTTAAAAATTATTTTAGAGAAAGAGCATGTGTGGGTGATTGAGAGGAGAAAGAGACTCTTTAAGCAGACTCTCCATCCGTGGAGCCCGATATGGAACTAGATCTCACAACCCATGAGAGCATGACCTGAGCCAAAGGGTGGGATGTATAACTGATTGAGACACCCAGGCACCCCAATAGGTGAGAGGAGAGTTTTATTCGGTGCCCTCAGGGAGAGAAAGTTCCTGGATCCTTTTTGGGTAACCACGGCTACCAGCCTGACATCTACTGCTCAAGCTTTTCTGCTTAGCAATGCCAGAACTTAACTTTCTCCCTGGCTCTCAGAATTAGAATTCTTGAACGTTTACCTCCCTTTTGCACGTATTCAGTTGCCTGGCTCTTGATCTGAGCTATTTTCCTCCCATTCCCTTCATCTGTCCTCTCTCTGATCAACACTCAGATATCCTTTCTCCCTAAAGACCTAATGTTTGAATCCCTCCCATCCACTCCTACATTTAAAAATTTGCACTAGACCTCTTCCTTTCCCTACAAATTCGTCTGTGATTCAGAAGCTCCCTCTGCCCCTGTCCTCTGCCAGCCTGTGAACAAACGATCCCAAACCTTGGATAGGAAAGTCTGTCCTAGATATGTTTAAGAAAATGCTACAAAAAAAAGGGGGGGATGTAAAGAACAGTTGAATTTTTAAATATCCCATTGGTCATGGTTATAGAATGTGAGGGAAAATGAGGAGGAGGAAGGAAATGAACAGGAAGAGAAAAAAAGATGGAGGAGATCTGAAAGAAGTGGGAGGAGGAAGAAAAGGAGGAGAATTGCCTCGTTATAACAGATAGTATGACTCTTCTCCCTAGCAACAACACACAGAGAAGAGCCTGATTGGTCAGTTTGTTGGCTACTTCTCAGTCCATGGCCTAAGTGATGCCCCTTCCTGAATCTCTCTTGCCTCCGCCTCTATAGCATCTCCAGTCCTGACTTGTTTCCTAATTCTCAGTCTTCTTTGTTAAGTCCACAGCCTGACGCTAGTTCCTCAAGGTTCTCTTTTGCAATAACCCTTGGCTTCAGCCACCTCTGGGATGAAGTTGACGATTTCAGAGCCTATGTCTTCAGCCTAGATCTTTGCTCTGTGATTCATGTATTTCAACAGCCTTTTGAACATCCTTACTCACATGTCTGGCAGACACTTGGAATTCAACATATTTAGTGCTGAACTCATCATTGACACCACTGCCAATCCTGTTCTTCTTGTGTAATTTATAAGTGAGATTGGTATCACCAGCCAACCACCTTCTGATCAGATCAGAATCTGGGTTCCCCATACCCACACATAACTAACCCATTCCTGTTAATTTCACTGCTTAAATTTCTCTTGAATCCTTCCCACTATTGCCTCCATTCCCTCCCCTGAGCTCCTGGACCACCTCCTACTTGATGCTGATGTACCCACATTTGGCTTCTCCAATCTCTTCACCACAGGCAGCTATGATCTTTCTAAAACACAAATCTGATTGTGTTCATGTCTCCCTTAAAGCATTTCAGTGTCTCCACCTTGCACATTGTATAATGTCTAATTTCTCTAATACAATCTAAAAGCACCGTCTCATCTGGTTGCTGCTTGTCTGCAGCCCCTTTAATGCTCTCTGTGCTCCAACAACTGTTTTCAGTTGCTCAAACGTACCATGTTTTGTTCATGTGCCAGCCCTTCTCTGCTTTTTCTGTGCCTGAAAGAGAGAGTTTCTGAAAAAATTGTTGGATGAACAAATGCTTGAATATGAAAAAATCTATAGTTTCTGGTGATTCTTATTTAAAAAAAAAACCTCTATAGTTTATTTTTTTCTTGCTTTTGTCCAGGAATATATAAACTAATATTATATAAACAAAGACAAACAGTGTCTCTGTATGTATGGCTTCTGTCATTGTAGCAGCAAGAGACCATCTTAATTCCTTTAGCATAATTTAATTTTGCCCTTTTTTTATTAAAGTGCATTTATTATACGGAGGGTTTTATGGTCCCTTAAATGTATGCTTGCTGTTCTCTTTGCAAATTGTATTTTCTAAATGCCTATTTTTCATAGAACTATTTTCCTATTAGAAGCCAGTTATTATTTTTCCCGGAATGGCAACATGGAACTCAGTCATTTGTTTGTAGGAGAGTTATCCTGGAGATGTGGGGTTTATTTCCGTTTCCCCAGATCCCTGTTCCATAATAATGCAGAATTCTGATTTTGACCAAACCCCAGGACTTCTGCCTGTGGTCCAATAAATGGGTGTGCGCACATTGTTTCAATCAGTCACACATGCTAGTGGTGTCTAACCCTGGCCTCTCAGCTAGGTGGTAAGTTGCAGAGTGACTACAGAAGCTCACAGCTATTCTATCACAGGAGCTAGCTTCCTCTGTTCAAAATGCAACGGCTTACCTTTGATAACTGCACCAGCTGCCAAGACCGTAGCTTCTGGTTTCTCGTTTTTAATTTTCATTATAGAATTCACTAGGAAGGTGGTCAAATATGGTTGTATCAGGGCACTTTGAATGGAGCTGGCTCCAGCTGATTTAAGCAGAACAATTTTTTTTAAGGATACAGGGCAGCTTAAGAATTGTCAGGAAGGTTGGAGAACCAAGAAAATTTATACATTTCCCCCATGGGTGCAATATCCCTTTTGCTTTACAATTTTTGTGTGGGGGAAGACACCCCCTCAGTGGCCTGCCTCGGCCATGAGGACTTACCATCTTACTTACTTACTTACTTACCATCTTACAATAGCTACTGCCACCACCAGACAGGATTCCTGCAAATCTTGCTTCCTTGAAGCGCCGGTCTCGAATTTACAATGTACAGCAGTGGGTCACATACCAGGACACTGGGGAAACAAGTAGCTGCCATGTTTGGCTGCTGCTGTGGGAAAGCAGCTCAGTGTTCCATAAGATATCATAGATAGGAAATTCCCAAGCACAGGAATCAGGTTTCAGATGCTGGGGAGGCGAAATAATGACAAATGCCGACTGCAAAGTATGTCCAGATTAAAGCTTCATCAAGATATTTGAGATGGACGTGCCCACAACACTTGTGATTTGGTCTTGTTAGTTTCCTTTAACTGGTTCATTGATGCAGTGATCCATAACTCATCATATCTAACATGCCATCAATAGTGGGTCATGCTAGGGCGCCTGGGTGGCTCGGTTGATTCTGTCTGCCTTCACCTCGGGTCATGATCCCAGGGTCCTGGGATTGAGCCCCGCTCAGGCTCTCTGCTCAGCGGGGAGTCTTCTCCTTCTCCCTCTGCCCCTCCCCACCACTCGTGCTCTCTCTCGCTTGCTTTTTCTCTTTCTCTTTCTTTCTCTCTAATATAAATAAATAAAATCTTTAAAAAATAGTGAGTCATGCTATGATTTTATGTAGCACTAATGAAATGCTGCCCAGTCACTTATGATTTGTTAAAGGATAGTTTGCAAAAGTTTAAAGGACAACACTGTCATGCAAATTTAAAATAAATACATGTCAAAGATTTTATTTAACTCATTAGTTATTGAGGGAACCAGTAAGATATTAAAATCAGTCCAAAGAGAATTTGAAAAGCTAGGTATATGGAGGCGATTTAATAAGTTGCTGGGGTAGGCTTTACAAAAAAAAAAAAAAAAAACTAGTTAATGCCAAACAAGGCTATCACCATAATCATTCGGCTTTTCTATTCCACTGAATGGAAATTATTTGTATTTCTACTGGACATAAATCTACAAAGTAACCTCTGCCCCTACAGAGATGTAAAACAGCCAAGTAAATAGAAAATCAAACCTAGCACTGCACTGGAAGAAATTTAGTAATCGCTTTTGTCTATTTCCAAGTTTGGGAGAATACTTTTTTTAAAACATATAATGTATTATTTGTTTCAGGGGTACAGGTCTGTGATGCATCAGTCTTACACAATTCACAGTTCTTTTTAACAGTCTCAATGCTTTCGTATCATTTAGAACTCTCCTGGACTTATTTAGAATAGAGTTGAATTTTTTTAAAAGATTTTATTTATCTGACAGAGAGAGAGAGAGAGAGAGTACAAGCAGAGGGAGCAGCAGAGGGAGAGGGAGAAGCAGGCTCCCCGAGGAGCAAGGAGCCCAATGCGGGGCTCAATCCCAGGACCCTGGGATCATGACCTGAGCTGAAGGCAGACGCTTAACCAACTGAGCCACCCAGGCGCCCAGAATAGAGTTTTATCATATCAGTCTTGTGCATACATCAAACTGAATATGTTGCTTCAATAAACCAGAGAAGTCTCTGCATTCACATTCAATGTCAAGCTCTTATAATTCATTTTTCCAATCAGACTCAGCAAAGTTGGTATTTTTCCACCCATACTGTTTCCCCCGCCATCAAGAGCATGGGGCAGCATTCCTTTGGAACATTCCACTCTTTTCCCTGAAATCTTCTGAGAAGCTGACATCCATTCTACAATTTTGTTTTCTGTTTTAAAAATTTTTATTGTGGTAAGAACACTTCACATGAGATCTATCCTCTTCACAGATTTTTAAGTATACAGTACCATATTGTTATCTGTACCATTTTGCAATCTTGATGCTGAAGCATTCTTGACTTTTCTGGGTGTCAACAGAAGATTATAAACCAAAACAAACACTCATATTCCTTCTTCAAATGGTCCTTAAATATATTTCCCCCCCCCTGGGGAGAGGTCACTGTTTAAATGGCCAAGTTTACGAATGTACAGCTAAACCATATCATCACTGTTTCCGGCTGACAGAGGCTGTAAGACATCATGAATTATTAAGACATATTTCAATTTCAGAGCTTCTCTATGGTAACAGAAATGATGAAATGTAGGTAGATCTAGATATATCTAGATATATGTATATATGTGTGTGTTTTGATTTTGTATCATGCAAGTGTATTTTTTCTTAACTTTTGGGGTTATCAAAATTGATATCTAGATGAGGCAGAGATTGTCAAATACTCCCCAGGATACATTTCCCCTTCTTCATTTTAATAAAAGAACACACACACACACACCCTGAATTTTAGCAGGACAGTGACTACCCAGCTAAGTATACATTTCGTAGCATGCACTGCATGCACTGGCCATAAACTTCTTTCCTTTGCTCTTTCCTATAAGTCAGAAGAAGCACATGGTGCTGGGAAATCAGGTTTAATCATGTGAATGGAGCCCACCTCTAAGTTGGTAGAAAAACAAGAGTGAAGGAACCAAGTAACTGAATGACCCCATGGGGCAGAGATTCCTACCTGCCTTGTTATACAGGAGAGAAATATTAGTCAAGTCACCAGCCTAGCCCATGCCCTACATTACTATACTAGATCCTATAATTATGATGATTTTTCTTGAATATTTTGGCTCATCTTCTCTGTGCAGGGGTAGGACTAGACAATTTTAGATGAAGGCAGGCCTGGGCATACCTGATGATTAGAAGTCCAGAAAACTTCAGAGGCCAAGTCAGTTCAAACTTGAAGTCAATTGAAGAGTAACTTAAATGCTCTTCAGGTCCCAGGAGCTGCTGGTGCTGGGAAGCGTTTGTGTTTTTTAACATTTTTTCCTCAATTTCACCATATCAGTGGGCATGTGCCACATGACAGGAATCCCAAAAAAGAGTTTCTATACTTTGGTCCTCAATGATCAGTTCTCCCTCCTGACCAATCACAATCTCAGCATTGCCACAAGGCGCCAAGACTCTTCTGTGCATTTCACTCCACCAAGTGATTATTCCCTGCAGCTCAGCTTTGCAACATGTTAAAGGGAAAGTATACTGTGGTTTGAAGGGAAGAAAAACAAGCCTTAGTGTCCAGCAGATTTCAAAACACATTATAAAACTAGTGATCTCATTAAGGGAATAGGTGGTGGGTTGCAGAAGAGAAAGGGGGGGGTCCAAAAAACACTTCTGTATTATGGGGATTTTGAATAATAAAAGTATGATTCAAATCAGAAGATAAATGACCTTGGGATGGACACTTCAAAGGAGGCTAACTTAAATTTCTATTTCAAATCGGACCCTAGAAGAAATTTCATATGGAGTTCTAATACTATAAAAATATTGAAAGAATTATTATTTTAAATAATTTGATGGTTAAAAAAATTTCTACAATGTATAGAATCGTCCAATCACTATGTTGTATACCTGAAACTAATATAACATTGTATGTCAACTATGATAAATAAAAATGATAAATATAAATAAGTAAATAAGTTTCTAAATCCCCAAACAAAACCAAAAGCGAAAAGATTAAAATATTTGATGATTCAGAAATTCTAAATTTCTTTATGGCACAATATACTATGTGAAAGTTAAGAGACCATAGATCTATATCCATATTTTAGATAAAGAATTCTATACAGAGTATGAAAAAGAGTTCCTACACATCAATAAGAAATAAGAGATAGGCAAATAGGATATTCATGGAGGAAAAAATACAAATGGCCAAAAAAAGATGTAAAAAGACAACCAATCTCCCTGGAAATAAGGGGTATGCAAGTTAAAATAATAATGACATATTCTCACTCATTAGAAGGACAAAGGTTCAAGGTTGATATTATGATGATGTCCAAGTCAGAACTCACCCATGGCTATACTGGGTATGGGTGGCAGGTGCTGAGATAGTTCTCTTTTCACTGTCAAGGTGATAGGGAGATACCAGAGCTCCCAGCCACTTGCTTCCCAGTACAGAAGCATTTTCTGGCTACTCAAGGATGTGGTGCAAATATTGTCACTTCGTATGAATGTTACCTTGTGATAAAGCCTAGATAGGACTGGTCTAGGATTTAGGGAAACAGAACACACTTGGTGCAGCCCTCTTGAAAGATAATTTAGTAGAGTCTCTCAAAATTAGTCATGAGCTTTCTTTCATAAGTTCCACTTTGGAGAATCTACACTGCAGAAATGTTTACACATGTTCAGAAAAAAAATATATATGTGTATATAAATGTATGTTCATTATAGCATAATTTCTAGTTGTGAGCCATTAGAAACAACCTAATGTCCACTAATAAAGCAATGGTTAAACAAATTGTTATGTGAATATCAAGGAATAATATGTAAGAAACAAGGAAAGAAAGAGAAGGAAGAAAGGAAGATACACTGAATGATTACAGTATGTATAACAATATTGTAACAATTATATAACAACATGATTCCATTTATGTTAAGATATATATACACATTCACATAACACACACACATGTGTATGTGTCTTGGGTGTGTGTGTGTATGTGTGCATAAAAATTCTAGACAAAGGTCTAAAAAAACTCCAAAATCTTAAAAATTGATATGTTCCATTTCTGGCCAAAATGATTCTGTAAGTTATCAACCATGCCTCCACCCCCCCAAAAAAATTCCACATAGCATTAATAAATATCTTTAATGCACTGAAAATACATAGCTGTCCTCAGAAAGATGATAAGCATTCCTGTGGTCCAGAAAAGGAGCAGAAGAACACAGAGGTGAGAAGATTCAGACTTACTGAGCTTCCAACAGGAAATCACAGGGGCTGCAGGAATTCAAGTCAGGCAGGGTAATGGGTCTTGGGAAAGGGAAAGGGACCAGGGTCACTGTGCAAGATGGGAATTGAGAAGGACTCCCCTAGTGGTGAATGGAGAGCAAAACAGAGCCGCAGCCCCTGCAATGGACTCCCCCAGCACCCAGCTGTGTAGGGGTGGAAGGAGGAAGCGTGGACAGTCAGACTACCATGAACTGAGCTAAGACGCTGCTGGACAACGTCAAGTCACTCAGAGGAGATCTGATTTACAACCGGAGACCAGGTGGGTCGCATGGAGGCTCTCACATCACCCAATGGGGAGAAGTAAGATCTGGGAAATGGAACACACACACATAAACTTCTACTTGAGATGAACTTGCACACTTAAATTTAGAAAGCAATGTGGCCACGCACAGTGACTTTGAAAATACTACCCAACAGTTTTACTATATGACTGTACTGGGAATATTTGCCCTAGAGAAATCTCGCACATATGCACAAAGACATATAGATAAATATGCTCACTGTTGCTTTGCTTACAAAAATAACAATTGCAAATAACTGAAATGTCCATTAATAGGGAATGGTTAAACAAAACACAGTATATTAATTCAATAGATTACTACACAAAAGTTAAAGTGATTAAATACTTTTCCATAATAACAAAGATCTCAAAAGCATAATAAAAAGAAAAGGTAAATCAAGTAAAAACAAATCTAATTTGCATAATAATACATAGTCTATAATTTATGTGAATAAGTGTTATACTGTTTGCTGATTCATCCACATATTGTTAAAATATGAAGGATACACATCCATGTCATGATAGGAATTGCCTCTGGAAAAAGACATCTGGTGTGACTCAGAGTGGACAAAGAGATTTCAACTTTATAATGTTTTATTCCTTTAAATATCAGAAAAAATGTGAAAATATGCTACTTTTGGCAATTTTGAGTAGTGGGTTAATACACAGGTGCTTGCTATATTATTCTCCACATTTTTTTAGTTCCTTCAAAACTTTTTAGAAAAAAAAATAAGTGGAGGGGGTTAACATTGGGGGGGTGTGAGAAAGGGGAATTTTAGCTTTCACTCTGACATTTCTATAACGTTGAATGCATGTAACTGCCATTTTAGAATCCGTAACTTAAGCCTCAAACTGAGCACAGAGAAGTGCTAATACCTTACTTTCTAAAGAGAACATTGAACTTGGAAGAGCAGAACGACTCTTCTAGGGCATACAAGAGAGGCTCAGACCCAGTTATGCCAGACGGAGGTCTATTGGACAACCATCCATGAACATAGCAGGCACAAACTAGTCATCTGATCTACTCCGTGACTCGGGGGAGTCACAGCTGTCCCTTAGGTTCTCCATTTCTGTGAGCCACATCCCCTCAGGCACCACCACATACCTCAGGCAGGGTCCCATTCCTTCTAATCAGAATCATGCCAGCAGAAATCTCAACAAGTGGTTCTCAACTAGGCAACTTTGCCCCCTAGGGGACATTGGCAATGTCTAGCAACATTTTTCCTTGTCACATGGAGGGGCATCTACTACTGACATCTAGTATGTAGAGGTCAGGGATGCTGTTAACATCCTACAATGCACAGCGGGACAGCCCGTCCCAGCAAGGAGTTACCCATCCCAAAATGTCAATAGTGCTGAAGTTGAGAACCCTGTCCCAAGCCAATGGCTGGACACAGAACCACTTAGGGACCAAGTCTCTGGCACCATCTTCAAGGGGACAGGGTACAAACCTTGCCAGATTCTGAAACTCCATTCATGCAAAGATGGAGACAGTGTCTTTCACGGATCTCAGCCAACCTGTATGCACTGAATGCTTTTAATTTCACCAAAGGGCTCTCTTTTCCAACATTTATCATGCTAATTAACAAGTCACTAGTTTCACTGACTAACAGAAGTTTTTTGATACCCAGTATGCTGCGTAGTAAAGCTCCAGTTGTTGATTAAACCATAGATAGCAGAAGGCATGGATAGATTTAGGAAGAAGAGAATATTTCAGTTTAGCCAGGATGTCAGACCCCTGCAGGGAGGTCTCAGACTACAACGCTGGCAAAGCAGGGAAGAGCAAGAAAAGAGAGCTTAACTGTCTCTCTTGGTCACTTTTTTGCAAATCCTCCACAGAGGTAATGAGTGTACTGTAGGCATCAAGCACGAAGCGCTTGTAACTCCTCCCTTCGCTGTTCATTTGGATGGACTGTAAATGCCAGCAGAGAGCAGGCACACTCTGCCCATGCTGTCATCCTGACCGGAAGCTGGAGATACCTCACCACATTTATAGAGCTGGATGATTCATTTCCTGAGTCCTTACACGATATTCTGTTCTTCATTTAGCCAAATCCTGCCCAAAGGATTTCAGGGAAACACACATTTTCTAAATCACTAAAAATTCTATACATTTTTCTACAGAGCTTCTCTACTACTGCTCAAAAGGGGGGGAGGGAGAACTTCGGAGACTCCAACAAACATTGAGTTTTACATATCCTCCAAAGGAAAAGGAGACAAAATACATAATTCCGCATTTGCGTCATCAATATATGTGTTAAATATACACATTTCAGCTTCTTTTCCTAAGATGATAAAAAAAGCAACCAAAGCTAGTTAAAAATAAAGTTATTTAATCAAAGTTGGAAAATCAAGGTAGAAGCCATGGAACTTTGGGATGGGGAAATCTACCTAAATATGCAGGTTTTCAAAATTGGACAAGGAATATGTTCCACATAAAAGTTGAAGGAATTGATTTATATTAAATAATCAGAAAAACATCAGAACTTTCTAGTACATAAATTTGTTAATCACTTTGTAAATAAGGGCTAGAAATCATATATAACTTAGTGGGTGGAATTTAAATCACTTTGTCATCATTCAAACACCTGTTAGTGGAGAAGAAAAAAACAGCCTTGTACCAAACTATTATTATTCTCTTTAAGAATGACAAATGGGGGGCCTGGGGGGCTCAGTCGGTTAAGCATCTTTCTTCAGCTCAGGCCATGATCTCAGGGTCCTGGGATTGAGCCCTGTGTAGGGCTCCCTGCTCAGTGGGGAGCCTGCTTCTCCCTCTTCCTCTGCCCTCCCCCACTTGTGTGTGCTCTTTCTCTCTCAAATAAAAAAATCTTAAAAAAAAAAGAAGACAACTCTCTTGGGTCCCCTCCCTCTTCAGGAGTTTTGTACTCTCTCATTCAATAAACTTTACTATTGCTCAATAAACTTTGCTTTGCTGCACCAAAAATAAAATGAAATAAAATAATTAAAAAAATAATGACAAATGGTATCAGCTATTTGTTTTTAAAAAAAAAGTGAAAAAGTATTCAAAAGCCAGAACACATAGAGGTCATAAAAGCATTTTCAAAAGCTATCATTCATAAACACTATGAAAAGTTTAGTGAGCTACAATAAAAATGACTAAGTGATTTAAAGAGTTTACGACTGAGTGATGCCCCAAGTGATCAAATACACATCATGTGCTTCATAAGTAGCTGAGGATACTCTATAGCATCCATTGGTGAAGAAATAGATTCTAACCATTCACTTATGATAATCCCAATGACTGAACGAAACAGATGGTATATGCAAAGTGGAGGGAAGGGTTCTCTAGGGAGCACAGTTGTTTTTTTTTTTTTTTTAAGAACATTTATTTAACTTAAGGGTAGTGCTGACTCTGTAGGCCCTTCACAGATATTGACTCATTCAATTTTCATTACAACCAGATGATATAAAATACTATTATTATGCTCTTTTTACAGATGAGGAAACCAAGGTTAAAAAATTGGCCTATGGGGGGCACCTGGGTGGCTCAGTTAAGCACCCAACTCTTTTTTTTAAAGATTTTATTTATTTATTAGAGAGAGCATATGCAAGGGGAGCGGCAGAGGGAGAAGGAGGGAGCCCGATGCAGGACTCGATCCCAGGACCTAAGCAGAAGGCAGACGCTTAACCTACTGAGCCACCCACACACCCCAAGGGCATGACTCTTGATTTCGGCTCAGGTCATGATCTCAGGGTCATGAGATTGAGCCCCAAGTCTGGCTCCATGCTCATCTCGGAATCGGTTTTGAGATTCTCTCTCTCTCCGTCTGCCCCTCCCCCATGATCACGTGCGCTTTCTCTCTTTAAAATAAATAACTCTTTAAAAAAATTTGCCTAAGGTCCTACAAAAGACACAAATCTCCAAGAAGCATTATGTAGCTGAGATTTATAGAAGTGTTTAGGTCAATCATGCGTAGAGTAAGAACACAATAGAATAGGTCTTGAATCTTTTGGAGAAGATGGTTGAATGTAAACAGATTACACAGAAAAACAATTCATTCTAGTGTGAATTTATCTTTTCCATCAAGAATGACCTTCTATTTGAGAAGGACAGAACAAACATCATTGGTAGGGAATCAAAGATGTTGATGTAAGGTAAATTTGAAAGAAAGCATCTAATCATGCTAAATGAATTTAGGTCTCTACCCCTAAATTAATGAGGTTTTGGCAGACTAAAATAACCTGCAGGTACAATTACAATAACTTTTGAGAAATCATGAAGAGCAAGACATGAAAAGTAAAACTGGACATGAGCAGATTTCCTGATTTTAAAAATGAAAAAAAGTGTTATTGCATGTATCCCTAGGAAAATGTTAGGAGGGATTAGTAAACAGAAGTAGATGAGCTCTTGGAAAGTATATAGTGATTACCAGAAGTCAGCACGAGTTTGCAAAGAAAAACACATGGCAAGCTAACCTCATTCTTGTTAATGATCAGTGAAACAGGTAGTAGGTCTTTTGCATCCACAATTCCCATCTCTGTCTCTTTGACAGGACAGGAAATGGCTCAAAAAAGAAAAATCTTGTGTTCTAGGGCATGCCATAAGCAAACAGCAGGATTTACCCACCTGCATTCCTGACTGGAAGACCAAGATTTCTAAACTGGTTCAGATTGCTTGAAAATTTCCTCCCACACACAGAGCCCTCCAAAGAGCCCAGCCTGACCGTTGTAGCCAACAAGAGGAAAAATCAGCCTAGGTGGGGGAGCAGAGGGCTAAAAGATGATAGATGATGTGATCAACACAAATAAGGCTACGAATAGCATGGAAGACATTAGGAGAAGGAAGGGAAAATGAAAGGGGGGGAAATCGGAGGGGGAGACGAACCATGAGAGACTATGGACTCCGAGAAACAAACTGAGAGTTCTGTGGGGGGGGATGGGTTAGCCCGGTGATGGGTATTAAGGAGGGCATGTATTGCATGGAGCACTGGGTATTATAGGCAAACAATGAACCATGGAACACTACATCAAAAACTAATGATGTACTGTATGGTGACTAACATAATAAAAATTAAAAATTAATTAATTAATTTAAAAAAAACAAATAAGGCTACAGACTCCAAATAAATACAGTCCCAGAATTTTAGACCAACTGAGAGGGTGATAATTCTGTAAAACCAAAGCCAGTAGAATCACCTTAAAAATAAATGACAGGAGTCATCTTCAGAACTTCATCCAAATCTGTTTGTAAATGAGTTTCTCAAAAACTTAAAGAGATTCCCAAACCTGATGAAGACGCCAAATGTCTCAGACATAATCAAGGTTACCTGCTGATATCACTAATGAAAAGAAAGAAGTAAGCAAATTAAATTGATTAGCATCTGACTAGAAACTTCAAGTTACCAGAAGGATGGTTAGCTTCAAGGGAAAACAGAGTCAAAGAGTAAGATTTTGGCTGGGTTTATCCAACATGGTCCCAAATACCGTGATAATTATCCCTGACACTGATGACAATTTTTTACTAATATTTTGATGACCCTCCCTCTAGCCTTTTTTGTAAAGCATATTGTAAGGAATTACATATTTTTCTCTTTTTGCCTAGCATTACAAGGCAAGCATTTCCCCACATAATTAGAAACTGCTCATAAACACAATCTTAATAGCATCACAAGATTCCTGAATATGCAGATGCCATGATTTACTTGACTATTTCCTTATTACTTAGTTCTTAAAAATGTTTCATGATTTTCAGTATTCTGCAGGGATGAAAAATTTCTGCTCTACTTGTATTATTTTCTCAGGACAGATTCTGGAAATGGAATTATGAGGCCATGGAATATTGACATTTTAGAGCTCTTGACACATATTACTAAATTGCTTTTCTCTGCTTTCTCATCAGTGTGATTACTCTTCAAAACAATTAAATCGTGGATAATTTAAAAGGTGAAATTACCTCATTTTAATTCACATTTCTTAATGAGGCTGAACATTTTTCCATATGTTTATCTGCCATTTGATTTTTCTCTTTTGTGAATTGTGTGTTCATGCCCCCTGTCCCATTTGTTTAAGTCATTTTTCTTGTGAATTTGAATGAGCTCTCTCTGGTAAAGAAATTAAGCGTTTCTTTGTTGTATAGATTGCCAGTTACTTTTACCAGTTTTTTCTTTTTGATTACATAAGTTGTTTCTTAATGTTTTACATTTCTACATAATACAAACATTTTTCTTTGCCTCTGTTATTTCTTCTATCACTTTTTAATTTAAAAGCCTTTCTTGGGACGCCTGGGTGGCTCAGTGGGTTAAGCAGCTGCCTTCAGCTCAGGGTAAGGTCATGATCCCAGGGTCAGTGGGGAGCCTGCTTCTCTCTCTGCCACCCTTCCTGCTCTGCCCTCTCTCTCTCTCAAATAAATAAAATCTTTAAAATAAATAAGTGAATAAATAAATGGCTTTCTAACCCTCTGAGTTAAAATATTTTTCTGTTTTAATCTAGGGTTTATTATGGTTTTATCGATAATACCTCACTAATTAACATAGGATATATTTTGAAATATTGTACAAAATGTGGATCTGAATCTTTTTTTTCCATCTTCTATTGCCAAGTAGGTATGTGCACTAAAATTTACTAAATAAATCTTTCTCACCTTTCTGATTTATGATGCTTCCTTAAAGATATATTGAATTATCTTACACAATAGAGTCTACCTGGGGGCTTTCTATTCTTTTCCATCAATCTATCAACCCATTTTATATTAGTATTACATTACACTGTTTTAATTATAACATTCTAATAAAATGTATAAGTAGGGCTATAAACTCTTCATTTTCAAAAATTTTGTCTCTTTTCTCCAGTTTCTTCTTCTAATACTTTGAAATAACTTTTTCAGGTTCAAGAAAAAAATCACAATGGAATTTTAATTGCAATCTGCTTCATAAGAGTCAGCACTGAAGTACTGATACTCCAGGAATAGCATATATTTTAGAAGAGCAAAAATTCTCAATGCTTTTCCTGAAACCATCAAACTACCTTGATTGGAGTGTTTGCTCAATGGAAACTTCTGATTATGAATTAGTTTTGTAAATGCCTTGTTGGTAAAATAGTGTCCTAAAAAGTAGACATAAATGTTCTTCATAAAAAACATATATTGTATATTAAAATAAATACATAAATATTCTAACACATCAGTATATTGTCATTTTACAAGATAACCAAAAAATTGCAAATACTATGGTTTTTAAACTGAAAAGCTAAAAGGCTGAGAATCAGAACATAGATCAGTATTGATGTCACCAATATTCTGAATGCTAAGTATTGACTAATGTGGTTAGCTCTTCTGTCAGCTCTTGAGGAAAAGAACCAAAAAATCGAAAGGAATATTGAAAGTCAACTCATGATTTACAACTATTGTTAAGGCCCCTTGACAAAATCCCTACCAAGTGGTGGTCAAATTATGCTTTAATAATATGCTTCAATAACAGGGAGTTCACTGCCTCCTCAGATAGTCAATTTCACCTTTACAAACCTTTGATTTTGAGAAATTCCTGCATAGAATGAAATTAAGTGTAACTTCCCAGGTACAGAAGACCTAATCCCTATGATACCTGAAAATCCATCATATATTTAAAGACAATTATATAATTCCTGAATCTTTTATTCTCCAGGCTAACCGTATTCTATGGAATATCTCATCAATGAAGAGGCTTCTAATCTTACCATTAGTTTATCTGGCAACCCTAACTAGTTTCTCTAATTTTAATGGGACAGGGGGGTTGGGAGAGAGAGGGATTTGATTTTCAGAATCTCTCTTAAAATCCAACACCGGCACTAACCACAGAACCCAACTGAATTGGAGAGGTCCTTCTACTCAACCCAAAGAAAATATTTGCTAAAATATAACTGTGAAAAGATGTTGAGGGGCACCTTGGGTGGCGCAGTCACTGGGCACTGGACTCTTGGTTTCAGCTCAGGTTGTGATCTCAGGCTGGTGAGATCAAGCCCTGCATGGGCCTCCGCACTCCGCATGGAGTCTACTTGAGGCTCTCTCTCCCTCTGCCCCTGCCCCTGCCCCTTCTGCTCATGCTCTCTCTCCCTCTCTCTCTCTCCAAAATAAATAAGTAAATCTTAAAAAAATAAATCTAAATAAATCAAAAATAAATAAGTAAATCTTAAAAAAAAAAGTTCAGTTGGACTTTCGGTGGTTGTTGGACTGAAGTTTTTGACTAGAACTCAGATTTGAAAACAAGGGGCTTCAAGTGCCCTACATTCTAGAGTTACCAAAAATAAATTTGACCCCAAGCCTTCCTCACCCTTTCTTCTCAGGGACTTTGGAGAGACAAAGACACATCAAAGAGACTGTAGGGGAGCAATCAGATGGACTGGGAAGAGTTAAAAGCTCAGGCAAGGGCTGGATCTCCCTCATTAAGAAATTGTGGTTGTGGGGCTCTCCACAGTCCCCTCTGAGGAATCTACATGACCCCCACAGAAAACCAGCATGTTCACACCTTCCACGTACACCTAGCAAAACCAATAGACACAAGATGGCATCCTTCCTAGCTGGGAGAGAAAAATTTTCCCCCTGTTTTTCTATTCTTCTCCCTTTGCCTAACAGCTGAGCTGTTGTAGCCTAGAAGAGGGAAACAGAGGGCGTGTCCCCCCTCATGCTCCAATCCAGTGCTGGAGGGTCTGGAGGGGTGAATGAGCAGATCATGCCCCACTCTCTCGACTGCCCTTGGAGCCATAGGTAGAACTTGCATTGGAGGGAGGTGAGAAGGGGAGATGTAGACAGAATTGAAAACAGCTTTTAATTGCAAAAGATGACTGGAAAATTGTAGAGTCTGCCCAAGATATCATCAGGTGATGGGGAAAGCGATTCAGCAGAGCATGGATGAATGATGAAACAAAATAAAACCATTCTTTATACCCATTGGGGGGCAATTTCTCAATAAACCAGTTATAAACCTATGTCTTCCTATTTCCCTTTGATAATTTTGAGGTCAGTATAGGGAAATACTAAGGCTGATTAGGACCAGTTCCAAATCCTTGAAATTAACCAGATTTCTATTATGTTCCAAGATACCATTAAACAAGGCCCTGAACACCTACAGTTTGAAATGGCATCTGTAAATTTCCTTCAGCCAATTCTGCATAGTTGCTCAGCTGCCAAGAACACTCCCTTTGATCAACATGAAGCAGAATGCAGAGAACTCTTTAGACATTTCAAAAGCAACTTTGGGTTCTCCTCGTAGCAATTGTTTAATGTCAAAAGTTCTGCTGGTGTAATCTAAATTCTCAATACTCCACACTCCACCAATGCTGACTTTTATATACCATGCCATTTTACACCTCCAGGCCTTTGTCCCCATCTGTTCTGTCTGCCTGAGAAGCCTTTGCTCTGGCCTCTGTGTGTGGCTTTCCTAGTCTTCTTTCAAGACTGTATCAGGTGAGACCTTCCTGGTATCCCTGCCCCCGTCTCACATCTGGTTAGTCGTTTCCACAGGCCGTTTCCAATGCCTCTATGTTTTCAGTTAACCCGCCCTTACATCTCTCTCTCTCTGTTTAGACAATGAGTTCCAGAGGAACAGAAAGTGTTTTGCCTCTTTTTTGTAACTCTACCATCTACAAGATCAAAGCACATCATTAGTGCTCAATGCTTTTTTAAATACTTCCTATTTGTGGATAAAAACACCTAACAAACATGGAAAGGGAGAACAACCGAGTGAAGCAGCGTGAGTAATCACGGGCTGTGATTCCGAGCTGCTAGACCCTGGTGCCTGAATGAATCCCAGTGGCTTTAGGGCATTGGCCTGTAGAGGGCGCTGAAGAAATAGCCTTGGAATAGGGCCGAGAAAGAAGCCGGAGGTAAGATGACCCTACACAAAAGATGGCACCCAAGAAGGAATATACCTTCAGGAAACGGTGAAGAAGGTGGGAAACCGCTTCATCTGCAGGAGCCAACACTAAAGAATATTGTCGGGGGCTTGGCGGCATGGAGGAAATTTTTTTAAAGATTCCCTGAGAATAAATGAGCACAGGCCAGCCTTCATGTACATTTTGGAACTGGATCTCTACTGCTTACACGCTTCTACAAACTATAAATAGAGGTATAATTTAAGAGGGGCTGTACTTTAATGACTGATTTAACATGGACTCAGATTTAATGCCCTTAGGTGCCTTGTAGAAGCAACAAAAATCTTCCCTAGGAGAATGTATGCTCCGACTCAGCCTCAACAATATCCCACTGATGGAATTACAACCAATATGAGTTCACAATAAAAAAAAAAAAAAGTCACAGAACAGGGGCGTCTGGGTGGCTCAGTCGTTAAGCGTCCGCCTTCAGCTCAGGTCATGATCCCAGGGTCATGGGATCGAGCCCCGCTTCGGGCTCCCCGCCTTCTCCCTCTCCCCCTGCTTGTGTTCCCTCTCTCGCTGTGTCTCTCTCTGTCAAATAAATAAATCTTAAAAAAAAAAAAAATCACAGAACAGAAATGGAAGCAATATAACATAAGTGAGAGTCAGAGGAAAATAAAACAATAGGATGAGATATGCAAATTTATTAGATAGTGGAATTATGATACAGAATATAAAATAACTGTTTCATATTTTTAAAATAAAAGGATTAAAAGTATGATAAAAATAAGCTTCAAAATACATAGAAGGAAAGAAGACAGAGCTATTTTGAATTCTTTGCTTTAAACAAAATTGAAATAGAAACTAATTATCAGCTGCTAGATCATACATTGAAGAAATGGCATGCCTTTTATAATACTCATTGTCTCCTTAAGAATGTAATAAATTTAATTAAATTTTATGTTGCTTTATAACAAACTAAGTAATATGAAACAGAATATAGATTCGCTTTTTATAACATAACAAAAATTAGTTATATGACCTATAACATTTTAATATAGGCATTATTTTCCTCTATAATTTATTTTTAGTAGATTTTATAAAATTACATTAAAATATGTCACTATATTGACTTAATAAAAATAAAATTATTTTTTGGCAATAAGGTCAGAGGGTAGATATTTTTTATAAACTGAATGAGTGAGGTTTTTATTATAAATTTCTAAAGGATGTGAGAAGTTAAAAGCATTTGAAAGAAAATACTGTATTGGTAAAATTGTGTTGAAATTAATAATATTTTTAATTCCTAACCCTTTCTAAACATGTTAGGTTCTAGGGGTGCCACTGAGTGTAAGAGTACCAGGTAAAATTAATAGCCATTTCTCAGGACTTGGTGAAGACTTTTTAAGGATATGGGTGAAGTTTTTTGGTATTTTCCCAGAAACAGAAAAATGAATGACTCTACCGACTATATATTATGCCCTCTGAAGTACAACGGTGTTTTGAATTCTTTGCTTTAAACAAAATTGAATTAGAACCTAATTATCAGCTACAAGATCATCAAAAATAATTTTTTATGGTAGCTGTCATGTGATTTTTGATATAAAAGCCAAAAGTAGTCAAAAGAATTGAGTGACATTACTATAACAAAACTTAGTCTATTCACACCTATCTGTTTATAAGAACAAGATTTTACACAGACACCTATAAAAATGAAAACCAGGTATAAAATTAATGCTGAACTCCCTCTAATTTTGGAAATAAGTCATTTTATCCAATGGAATCACAAACCAAAAAAGTAAATGCTCTATCTCATTTAGAGAAGCAATTCCCAGAAAATTTTGCTTCATTGGTTATTTATCCAATATCATATATTTATTATATTTTGATCAGTTGTATACCAATAATATTTGCCATGGTAACTCAATTCTGACCAGAAAGTTTTAACACATGGATCCTTAAGTCACACAAAATGATTTTAAAATTTCAATTTATGTACATATTTTTCTAGCAGAGAATTATGATAGGTGATTGGTAAAAGGTTTTCAATAAAGATTAGCTTTCTAATAATTTTGCTGGGTGAAATGAAATGGAAGAGTGACTTAAAGGAGATATACATAAAGAGATGATAGATGATAGATAGATGGAAATTTTATATCTTTTTTAAAATCTAAGTGTTAAAAAAGTCTTGTTCATGTGTTTTTAATTGGACATGGTGATTATCCAATAATTGTGTCCATTAGAGTCCATTGAATGCAGTTAGAAATGTAATAATTTTCTTTGAAATATCAATGTTTGTAATATGTCAGAAATTATATTTTTTTATTTAAACTTAAAAATCTACCCTTTAAATGACTGCAGCCCCAGCCAACATCTTGACTGCAGCCTCAGGAGGGATTCCAAGTCAGAAACACCCAGCTAAGCAGATCCTCACTTTCTCAACTACAGAAATGATGTGATAGAATACATGTTTATTGCTGTTCAAAGCCACTAAGCATGGGGATAATTTTTTTTGCGCTAAGAGATAACTAATACAGCCACTAGGCACGTCCTTGGATGCTCCAGCAAAGCTCAATCACAATGGAAGTTTCTACTCTTCCTCTCAATTTCAGGACTTGTCTCTTCACATACTTGGAACAGACTTTTCATGGATTAGCATACATTCATGGATCATGCTTTAAGTAACAGTGTTCGGGACCTCTTGTCATTGCCTCAAACACAGTTGTCCATTGCTTCCTAGGTTCATTTATACTTCTATTCCCCAACCAAATGGATTGTTACCTTCTTTCTAAACAATTGTCTTTGAGTTGGGCACCAGTCCCGGATCAAGGCAGTTATGACCAGGGTTACAGTGTAACATGACCTAACTCATGGCAAATCTACTTGGAAAGAGCTTCCTCAAAGGAGGATGGAGCACATGGTGGGCACTTAGATTTTCGTGGCCTCTATGGTACATTCTTCAAATGCCACTTAGGTCTTACTTCTTCCATGAAGTCTCTTAAATCAGTCTAATCTAGATCCAATCAACGGTTGGACAGCATGACATTCCCACCCCTACTGCCCAGTGCTTCCACAAGACCTGTGCTTCTCTCCATCATATCAATCACCAATACCAAGTTGTGGTTGCTCAGTACATTGTCCTGGCCTGTGACCAGCTCTCTTTTTCTCATTACACAGTAAGCTCCCCTAAAGGTCTTTATTTCTATATTCCCAGTGTTGAGTGTCATGCCTGGCTAGAATTTCTTACAGTGTATGTTTGATATTTTAATACAAATGCAATCATAAATTAATTCTTTTGATTAAAAAATGAGAATTTGTCATATAAATGTTCATACACACACACACACACACACACACACACACACACACACACACTAAGCAAACACCAATCTCTACACCTGGCAATTTGGACTCTGAAAGCAAAGCTCACTAGCAGGAGGCTGTACAGTGTTGCAATTAGAATAAGTGCTTTGGGGGCAGACCTGCCAGCTCAAATCCACCTTGTTACTTAATAGCTTTGTGATTCTAGACAAGATCATTAAAATCTCTCTGCTTCAATTTCTTAATTGTAAATAAACATAAAAACAGAACCTGGTTCTGAGAATTAAGAGAGTTAATATATGGGACTGGACGGTAGTGAGGACTCAATAAATGTTGGCCATTATCATGTCTTCCTTGAACTTGAATGTCTTTGCGTTCTCTCTTGTATTTATGTGCACCAATTGCAGAGACCATAATTTCCACTTCTTATCATCTGCCTGTTGTGCTCATCTAAAGGTCTACTCAACGTGGAATCTGTGGACCACCTGCCTCAGAATCATCAATAGGTCTTGCTTAAAAAAAAAAATCTCATTCTTCAACTCCACTCCAGGCCTGAATCAGCATATCTGCCTATGAGACCAAGGAAGCTGCATTTTAAACAAGCGCCACCCAAGGAATTGTGATATAAAGTCTGAGAATACACTCCATAAACACGTCTACAGAGAGATTCAGCAGCTCCGCTCAGTGAGTCAAAGGCAAAGAGGAAGCCCCAAGAGAATTACAAATCCCAAAGCCACGGTCATTCTCTGCAACTTTCTCCACAAGCATGTTTGACTAAATAGCAAACAAGCATAAGAAAGTTAAGGTTGCTGTGATGTCATTTTAGTGCAACATGGCAGCTATACTATTGTCCATAAAGAAAAATAAGATCACACAGATAGTGTATTCATGGATGATTTTGTGCTACAGTCAGGGGACTAGAAGCACTCTATTGAAACGAAATGCTGAGGCATTTCAGCTCTGGTCATGTTGCATATTTACATGGTCATAACTCTAAGAAATAATAAGGGTCACACGTGCCCCAGAGCAGGCTGCCCTTGTCTGATGCTTGTTGGTCACCACTCCAGCGTAATGGACTTAGAAAGTGCGATCATGTCACTGTACCACATCTGTAAGGAATTGAATATAAATCGCAGCTGAATTTATATTTCAAGGTAGCAGTTTCCAGCTGCACATCATTTGTTTTGTCTTGTTTAAAATAGCTCTAAATCGCGTGCCAGCTACTGTGGGCTCCAGATTCTATTAATTAGGGGAGGAAAACTAAAGCAGCAGCTTGTCCTCTGGGAGTCTGCACCAGGTTCCAAAAACCTGTCTCGGGTCTCTGTAGCTCCATCAGAGGATTCCAGGTAATCGGGGTGTTTTTTCCAGGGCAGTGTTCCTCAGGGTATGGTCCAAGAATGACTTGCTCAAAAAAATCACCCGGGAAAGCTTACTAAAAATGCAGTTTTCTACACCTAATCCTGGACTCGCTGAATCGCAATCTCTGGGGATGGGCCCAGAGATCTGCATTTTAAGCATATTCTTGTTCATGGTAAAGTCTGAGAACCACTGTAACCTGAAGACTACTCTAAAATGAATCATTTTCCCTGGAACCAAGCAGGATTTACTCAACCAAAAACCTCAGTCTACCTTTCCTAATTTTCTCCCAACAATACGTCTTTATTCCAGGTCAAGTAAACTCTCATCTGCTTTATTATTCTGACTCCCAATTATAGTGAAACTCAGGATAAATATCTTACTAACTTTCACTGGTCAGTAAAGTCCAGATATAAAATATGTCACCATTTTATGAATAGAATATGGCCCTGTAGGGGTCAGATTGTGTCCTGATTCATCACGAGAGAGAATTCATCTTTCCTTTAAATATAAAAAGCTCCCAGAACAGGCATGTTGGGTAAATAAGGGTTGCCATGGCATTGTGCTCCTCTGTGACTTCCCCTTATTAAAGATTGAGTTGTAAACATCACTCTCGGTTAAGTTCCTCATTTGTACGACTCTTTTGTGATCCACCAAGTGTGAATATATGTGACCAGTCTTTGAGATTAATGTGCTAATGTTAATCCTGACCCTAGGATAAAGGGAAAACCCCCTCCCAGCATCAGTTCATCACAGGTGGCTAGCAAGCCCTCAATAAATATATGTCAATGACCAAATGAATCCCACTGTTCTGTTACCTCACACTTACAGTCTAAGGCTGCTGAGGATCTACTCCAAAACTCCCATGGGCTCTACCATAACCCATAACAGAGCCCTGCGGTTTTGATGTCTTACTAAATTTCTCATTGTGTATGACATCTCTCCTTTTGCAAGTTGTTTCCACATCTTCCTCTCTAGCACATCTCTTTTTTGTTTACATATTTTGCACATTTCCATGACCCTCTGTTTCAAATGTTTATGTCTCCCAAGAATGGGCAACTGCTTCTCTCAGCTTATAGAAGTCCTAAAATGTATTCTTTTTTGCTATGGCTAAAAGCAAATCTTCTAACAATTCTGTTGTACTAAAGCCCTTCCTGATCTTGAAACCGTAATAATTGCTTCTTTTGTACTGCAGCCTGCTGCTCAACTTTTACTTCATATTCTTAAATGAATCACAGTGGAATTAATCTGGAGGTTAAACATTCTGGAAGCTGATACATTGAATCACTCATATTTCAGCACAACATCCAGCCACAGGAGAAAACGCTGGACCACTTCTGTATTTCCTGAGGAGCTTGTCACTCATAAAATTCTTGAGAGAGCCATTTCTCAAATGTGGTGTCCATCTTCCAAAGAAGACAGGCAGGTTTTCTGTGTGAACAGACACAACGAGGCAATGGCTCAGGTTTGTCTGAAACAGTCCCTGTTTGCACTTATTGTCCTGATATAATTATTCATAGCTCTCCCAAAGTGTGCAGTTTGGCCACTGAATTATATAGTCACCCGACTCATGACCCCCAAGTTTTAGATGGAATAAGAATACTATTTTTGCAGATGGCAGCTACCCTTGTGGTGAGCACAGCATGACATCTAGACTTGTTGAATGGCTATGTTGTATACCTGGAACTAATGTATTAGTTGTGTGTCACCTATAATTTAATTAAACATTGTATGTCACTATATGTCACTATACTTCAATCAAAAAAAATACTACTACTTAGCTCACCCTCTTGCCTCTTTCTTCTCATCTCATCTTATCCCACCAAACTATCCCATTTGAAACAACAGAAGAGCTAAATAATTGCCACTTACAGACTAGCCCTAGGCCTTGGCCTCTTACCAGGGAAGCTGGGATGTGTGTGACTCAAGGTAGAAACAATTTGACTTACCAGTGAAAGATGATGATGGTGACTCAAACCAAAGCCACATTCTTACAGATATGTGGTAGCCTTATAACAATCCATTCAAATGTACTCTTATAACTAATACTGCTTTCCTAATTATGACCAATTCATTCATTCATACATTCATTCACAAATATATATTGAGTACTACTATGTGCCAGGCACTGTTCTAGCCATTGGGGATGCAGAAGTTAACATAAGATTTCTGCTTTCGTGGAAATTATATTCCAGTGAGGGAAGACAGACAATAAACAAGTAAACAAACAGATAAATAAGATAGATAAAGTTGGTGGTAACTGCTATGAAGAAAATGAAATAGAGAGTTGGGGTAGAAAGTATCTAGTTTAAGTTATAGCTGAATTTTAATAACAAAGAGATCAGAAATCAGATGCTCAAGGAAAAAATATATATTTCTTGCTCCCAGACCTGTCCAGGATTAGAAGGTGGCTCCATCTGTAAGGACTTCCAAGACCCCAGATTGCTTCGATCTCCCTGTCCATGCCCTAGGGTGGTGTTCTCACACACAAGGTTGGAGCAGCTCACCAGCCCATGTCTGCATTGTTGAAATGTGTGAAAGAAATAGAGAATATCCAGGGCATCTCATCATTGTGGAGATGACCCACGTGTGATATATTTTCATTCCTCTCATTTCCTACTGACCCACACTTAGTCACGTGGCCACAACTTCTTACAAGGACATCTGGGAAAGGTAGTGTCTACTTGGGCAGTCAGATGCCCAGCCAAAACTCAGTTCTATTATTTTAATAATAAAGGATTAAAAGGCATAAGTTGTGGTCTCTGCATAATTGTCCTATTGCACCCTGTGCTGGGCAGATGGGGGCTTTTTTAGGTGGGTAGTTTTTTTTAGATAAAGTAGTCAGGGAAGATATAAGACCTGAAAGATGAGGAGGCAGCCATGTAACATACATGGGAGTTAAAATCAGTAACCGTGAGTTAAGATGACAATGAACACGTGTATATTTCACACTAAATTTTTAATTCATGTTTAGTTTTGTTAATTGTTAAAATATGTGATTGTGGAATATAAGCTCACTACCAAGGCACACCTATCTATCATCTATCTGTAATTTTTTTAAATTGGTAAGATTCTCAATTCTGTTTACATTCCATACCTGGTTGTTCTCGATACATCTGACACATAGTCCCGGTGAAAAAATTATGTAGATGATTGTTGGGTAGACACTAAATTCTGAAAGCTTGATATTTCGATTTGTTTTTCCAATCATCTTGAATTTCCAAACAGCAATTATCATCTTCTAGACACCCTTTGTAATCCATCCCATGACCTAAGCTATTGAGTAGCTCCATGGAGATGCTACGAGATTATAGAATGGGGAAATCTTGTTCTAAAGTAAATTGCAAGGAACTTCTCAATTTAAGACTCACTCATTAGTCAGATGGATTGTATACAAAGCAAGAAGTGTTTTGACATTGATTATGAGGGAAGAAAATGCTTGTTGGAAAGGCATCTTGTCCTTGCCTGATTCTGGGCACTTGCCATGCATTGGATCAATTAAGGTCTAATTAAAACCGTAAAAAAGACCTGTAATCCATCTGGCCAACTGTTTGGGTTACAGAGAAGCATCCAAATATTCTGGAAGAGGTGGTCCAGTGCCCAGCCTGATTCAGCCACAACTATGTAGGATTATTGCCCTAACAGCCCTGACGTCCCTCTACCGAAATGGGGGACTATGTGTCAGGATGTCACCTCCCAAGTCTCTTGCTCCCTCTCAGAGAAGCTGTCCTCTGCCTCTAAGTCCATGAGCGTCCATTAGTTAAAAAACAGACATCATTCCTGACAATGATCATAGGAACATGTGCTTCACAATGATGAGTCTAAGATATTGGAGATAATAATGAACATAATAACATATTCTTAGCTATGAGTTCAGAACCTGGATTCTCTTGAAATCTGCAGCTCACGTATCCCGAGCTTTGCAAATCCTTGCAGTTTAAGACATATGAAGGAGAAGGCTACATCCTGAAACTCTGGCACTTGCACGCTTTGGTTAGTATTTTGTACTTAACTAAGGAGAAGACAGAAAAGCACCCACAATACACAAAGGCATAGAAGTGTCCTTTGATCTAGTAAGAACTTGCTGGCCTGACAATGCTTTGGAAAATAACCAAATTGAATTTTAATTCCAACCTTTCTCCACTTGAAAAATGAGGACTCGGGGGGCACAGAGGAATTCAGGCACATGCCCCAGGTCACAAGGTCAGGGAGGAGCACAGCAGTAAGTCGAACCAAGTATCCGGGGCCCCTTTCACTCTACCACAATGTTGTTTGTTGGAAATCGTATTATTTCTGTTTTGGCATTCTTAAGTCTACAGAGCTGCAGTGTAAGTTTTTGGCATAGTATAGCACGGTGGCGTAATCCTCCCAACTCTTACACTTACCCGTCCTTATGACCATATAAGGAAGCTAATCTTTATCACCCCTTCCCAACCAGCTTTGACAAACCTGATGTCTTGCCAACCAGTATACTACATCACACCCACTGACCCCAACAGGCAAATGATTCCATTAAATATCTAGACTTAATATCTCAGCTAAAAATGGCCATCTGTTCACACTTAATTACCATCTTCCTGAAACATATCTATTTGACAATCTTGAAGAAAAACTCCACTTGTAGAGAGGACTGCGGATTTGAATTGTTAGCCTTTCTGCTGAAGAGCTGTCAATTAAACTTAATATGATCTCAAATCTGGTTCAAGTCCTCCTGGAAATAGAAACACATTTTTTTTCCAGAGGGTTCCAAAAACATTCTTGCATTTATTTCTAGAAAGGAAATTTTAAGAACAAATGGCAAAAAAAAAAAAAAACCCAAGCTGCCTTTTTTCTTTTTGCATTGCTTTTTTTTCTTAAATATACATCTCTTGAAAAAAGAAATAGGAGGGAAAAAATTCAGCTGCCAGGTAGATGTACCTTATCATTAATTGGCTTAACACACCAGCCAAGAAACCAGCTAGCTACATTAACCTCCTGTCACCAGCCCTGTGTGCCTCTCAGAAGGACTCTTCTGGGTTCCAATCACTGTACACAAGCAACCCTTTATTCTTGCATCCCTCCTGTAGTGATCAGATTTGTGTGTGGTCATTCAAAGCCTCCTTTGAATGTTTTAAATAGCCAGAATCTCAATAGCTCTCAACGTTACAGATAGGGCTTTAGCTTTGGTTGGATTATACATCAGGTGTTTTACAAAGTTAAACAGACACTAAACCTGAAGAAATTTACAGCAGAAAAAGGAATTCACTGCCCATTCAAAATAAACTCATAAAAGCTAATAGTCACAACATTCATTACCAAGACTTTTTTGGCTTAACTATTAGCTATCCCACAAGACAAAATATCCCTATCAAAAAGAAGTATTCTGTTTTGGGAGTTATTTTCTGGGCTGAAGAAGAATGAGTTGAACCGCCTCTGGCCATCTGTATATATTTCTTCGCTTTCGTAGCCTTTTCTGATTGGAATGTGTTCTGGTATCTTGGCCTCTCTGGGGGGAAACCAGGCAATTAAGTTTTCAAAGACCAGAAGTTGTATAGGAATGACTTGCAAGCAGCATGTATCTGCTTATTTAAGAAATAAATATTATTGCTTACTATGTACCAATTTCTATGCTAATATCTGAGACTACAACCATGGGCCATGTAGACAAGTTTGTTGTCTTCAAAGAGCTGACGAGAGAGAGAGACAGAGAGAGAGAGAGAGACAGAGAGAGACAGAGAGGGAAGGAGGGAGACTAAAAACACAACCACACAAATAGAAGAAAAATTGTCAAAGAAGTCTGGACTTTTTAAAATAATTCTCAAAAAATAGTGAACATACTGTGTCAATGTTTTGAATACTGACCTATAAAAAATACGGGAATTAACATTTGTTTGTTAGTGTATGTCAAGGACTTTATATATATTGTTCATTTATTTTTTACAAGAATCTTTTTTTTTAAGATTTTATTTATTTATTTGACAGAGAAAAAGCGAGAGAGGGAACACAAGCAGGAAGAGTGGGAGAGGGAGAAGCAGGCTTCTCGCTGAGCAGGGAGCCCGATGCAGGGCTCGATCCGAGGACCCTGGGACCATGACCTGAGCCAAAGGCAGACGCTTAATGACTGAGCCACCCAGGCGTTCCTATAAGAATCTTTTTAGATAGATACAAAGGAAACTGTGGCTCAAAAAGTGGAAGTATCCAGAACAAAAACATGCCCTGTAAATTATAAAGCCAAAAGTCCTATCCATAGTCATCTGATTCAAAATCCATGCATTTACTCCCACACCTTCTGAATTCCTACCTAAGTCGTCTTTGGCACCTTAGCGGAAAGGGTCACATCGCTTCAGACTTCTCTTTCATCAGACTACTACTACTACTACTTCTAAAAGTAGGCATGCAAGGTTCTCTAGCTGATATCTTTATCCCTAAACAGAATAATTATGTAAGAGCCTCCCTCCCCCAAAAAAGAGTTTCAACCTTATGTAAAATTTCCAGAGAAGACAACGTCCCCCATCTCCAGCAGCACAGTCTGCTGTTCCTAATGCCACAAGCACACTGGTGCTCAATGAGCTGCTTCTTGCTTAGCAAGCTCTCATTGCCAGATCAAGCTCCTCTGCTAATCCAGAATTGAGCTCTTATAAAAAGAAAACCCAGAATTGAGATGTCAAATAGTTTATAGATCTCAACATTCATTAGTCATAAAACATGAATGAACAACAACAAAAAATTCTCGTTTCCTAAGCATATTGCAGTCTGATTGCACAAGTCTTTTATTTTAAACACCAATAAAGGATGATCCTGTTTGCACCCTGCTAAGATATATACAGCAAAAATTTCATATCACCTTTTTTAAGGAAAGTTTATTCTTTACCAATATTTGAGAAGATTAGCTGGAAACTTTGGCCAATCATTAGCCCACATTCTCTCATTTTGTGAGAACCATTTGAAAATATTTTAATTTTTTAAAAATTATGTATTCTTGGCTCTACATGTTCCATATAGCATCATAAGTTCTTGAGAAAACTTTTAAATAACTGCCAAAAGATTCTGAAAATATAGACTATGGATTCAAAAAATTCTTAACAAAATATTAGCACATTGAGTCCAACAATACATAAACAGATAATAATACATCATGACTGCGTAGGGTTTATCCCAGGAAAGCAATGTTGGTCTAACATTTGAAAACCAATCAGGGCGCCTGGGTGGCTCAGTTGGTTAAGTGACTGCCTTCAGCTCAGGTCATGATCCTGGAATCCCGGGATTGAGTCCCGCATCGGGCTCCCTGCTCGGCGGGGAGTCTGCTTCTCCCTCGGACCCTCCCCCCTCTCATGTGCTCTCTCTCTCTCATTCTTTCTCTCAAATAAATAAAATCTTTAAAAAAAAAAAAGAAAACCAATCAAACATAATTCACCATATTAATAGAATAAAGGAGAAAATCTATATGATGGCTTCAGGAGATGGAGAAAAGGCATTTTACGAAATTCAGCACTTGAAGCTTTTAAAAATAACTCTCAGAAAAATAGGAATATCAGAGAGCTTTCTCAAACTCACAATGGCATCTATGCAAAAAAACAGCTAACATCATACTAATGGTGAAAGACTGAACTGTTATTACCCGAGGTTTGTAACAAAGCAAGGGTGCCCACTTTTACTGCTTCTATTTAAGATTATACTGGGGATCTAAGCCACTGCAGTAATAAACAAAAGGTAGGGGGAGAAAAAAGAAAAAAAGAAATTAAAGGAATGATAATGAGTAAGCAATAAAGAGGTAAAATTATATTTGCAGATGATAGAATTGTTTATGTAGAAAATCCCAGAGAATCTAAAAAATAACTACTAGAACTAACAAATTTAGCAAGACACATGGCTGATATTCTTTAAAGTGCTATATTCCAACATACAATCAGCAAGCAATTTGAAAATGAAATTTTTAAAATTCCATTTATAGTAATACTAAAAAGAAAAATCTGATCAAAGATGTCTACACTGAAAACTACAGAACACTGTTGAAAGAAAATAAACCTAAATAAATGGGAAAACATACCATATTCATAGATTGAGACACTCAATGTCATTAAGATAACAATTTTCCCTAAAATTGATTTATAGTTCCATACTATACCAACCAAAATTCCAGCAGACATTTTGGTAGAAATCAACAAACTGACCCTAAAATGTATATGGAAATGCAAAAGACCTAGACTAGCCAAAGCCAAAGCATTTTTTAATTTTTTTTAAAGATTTTATTTATTTTTTTGACACAGAGAGAGAGACAGCGAGAGACGGAACACAAGCAGGGGGAGTGGGAGAGGGAGAAGCAGGCTCCCCACCAAGCAGGGAGCCCAATGCAGGGCTTGATCCCAGGACCCTGGGATCATGACCTGAGCCAAAGGCAGACGCCCAATGACTCAGCCACCCAGGTGCCCCAAAAGCACTTTTTTAAAAAGAAAAAAAAAGCTGGAAGACTTACCCTACCTGATTTCCAAAACTTTTATAAAGCTACAGGAATCAAAACAGTGTGGGTACTGGTAAAAAAGAAAATAGTCATATACATCTATGGAAGAGAATAGAGAATCCAGAAATAAACCCACACACATTTGATCTGTTGATTTTTTACAAAAATACCAAGGCAATTCAACGGAGAAAGCAAAGTCTTTTCAACAAATGATGCTGGATCACTATACAGAAAAAAAAAAAATTACCATTGACCCTTATCTCATACCACCCATAAAAATTAACTCAAAATGAATCATAAACCTGAATTTGAAACCAAAACTCTAAAATTTTCTACAAGAAGCACAGGAGAATTATGACCTTGAAGTAGACAGATGTTTCTTAGCTAAAACCCAAGAAGCACAACCCATAAGAGGGCAAAAAATGATAAGTTGATCTTTGACAAAATTAAAACGTTTACTATTGCTAAGACAATAAAGCAGCAAGCCACAGACCTGGAGAAAATATTTGCCAAGTATATATCAGACAAGTACTTACATTCAGAATATATAAAGAATTCTTATCATTCAATAGCAAGAAGATAATCTAAATTTTAAAATAAGCAAAAACTTTTGGGCACCTGGGTGGCTCAGATGGTTGAGCGTCTGCCTTCGGCTCAGGTCATGATCTCAGAGTCCTGGGATCGAGTCCCGCATCGGGCTCCCTGCTCCTTGGGAGCCTGCTTCTCCTCTGCCTCTCTCTCTCTCTCTCTCTCTGTGTCTCTCATGAATAAATGAATAAAATCTTAAAAAAAAAATAAAAAATAAAAAATAAAATAAAATAAGCAAAAACTTTAAATAGGCACTTTACGTTAAAACACCTACAGAAAGGATGGTTAAATTAGTAGTCATTGAGAAAATGCAAATTAAAATCATGAGATACCACTTTACATCTAATACAGTGACTAATATATTTTTTTAAACTGACAATAGCAAGTGTGGGTGAGGGTGTGGAGAACTGCTGTTGAAAATATAAAATTGGACAACCATTTTGGAAACCAGTTTGGCAGTTCCTTTAAAAGTTCAGCGTATGCCTACCACGCTACTTTGCTAGTTTACTCCCAGGTTTTTACCCAAGAGAAATGAAAACATATCCAGACTAAGATTTGTACACAAATGTTCATAACAACCTTATTTGTGATAAACAAAGACTGGAAACAACCCAAATGTCCATCAACAAACAGGTAACTGGATAAACAACTTGCGGTATGTCCATATAATGCAAAACTACTCAGCAAGAAAAATAAACAAACTATTGGTATGCTCGACAAATTGAAATTTCAGATGCAGCTCAAAATTATCATGCTGAGTGAAAAAAGCATGGCAATAAGGAGTGTACACTGTATGATTCTATTTACATGAAATTCTAAAAAATGTAAACTAATCCATAGTGACAGAAAGCAGATCAGTGGTTGCCTGTGGATCTTGGCAGAGGGAGGGATGGATTACAATGGAGCTGGAGGAAAGTTTAAGAAGAGAGAAATAATTGTTAACTTGATTATGGTGATGGTTTCATGGATGTATACATTTGTCAAAACCGATAAAATTGTACACTCCAAGTATGTACAGTTCATTGTACTTCAATGATACCTCCATAAAGTTATAAAATATATTGATGCACTTTGTCTAACTGCCCAACTCCAAGCCAGTGCAGTGGATTGCTGCTGTCTTTGTTCCATATTTAGATGTATCTCACATGGTCCCTGTTCCTGACCCCAGTTCCCAAGTTGGTCACAGTAGACTGTAGAGTAGTAAGATGTTATTTTGAAATGTGGAAAGATTGGAAGCATTAACTAACACACAGAAACCATCTGTGGTGGTTAAGAATAAGGACCTCAGAGTTAGACATACCCACGTTTGAATCTCACTCAAACTTCGATTTCTCACTTACCATGTGACCTCGCATGAAACTTAATTTCCTATGTCTCCGTTTCCTCCCCTGTGAAAGGAGAGAATCCTACCATTTATCCCATGAAATTATTTTGGATGTTCAGTAAGAGAATGCATGTACAGCACATGCCTGGTTCCTGATACATGAAAACTCTGCCATCACAATCAATGGTTTCCCAAAATTTCTAATTCTTTGAAATACTCGGTCATGTTATCTGCAAGGGTAATGAAATTACTCAGGTGAGCCTGCATAGCTCACAGGTGGGAGTCTGAGGAGCCAATTATTGATCATATCTTGTTCAAATGTTCTTACTTGCTGGGTGTGTTTTCATAGGGATTTTACTTCAGTAAGGGTACAAGTTACCAAGTTTTCTCTGTTCTGACCCACCTACTCTTCCTGTTTTTGAAATTATATCAAAGTCTTTTTGTGAGATTTTTAGGTCTAAAATACGGGATATAGAGGTTCACCCTGGAAATCTGTTACCTCTTTCTGTTTATAGATGGACCAAACTTTTCTATTCCTTGTCCTTGCTAGGGATCTGTCCCAGTTTGGAACTCCCTCCATCTGGTACATAGTCGGAACACAATAAATGTTAATACCTTTATTTCTCTAGTTCAGGATTCAGGTTTATCAACAAACCCTGAAGTGTACGTGATAACATATAACTCACATGGGACTATGGAGTTCAGAGACAGAATCTGCAAGAGGTTCATGAGGGTCGCACTGACATACAAGTATAGCAGATGCACCGTTTTAATACTACAGCTGCTTCTGATCCTAACTTGATAGTAGTACTCTATTTTTATCATTCCAAAGTAGAGTAGATGTTCATTTCACGGACTATAGGGAGAGAGGGGCCTAAGCAAATGGGTGTCTACTATATACTAGTCACTGCGCTAGAAGCATCCTATATCATTTCTATAAATCCTCAGAATAAACCACTTCTGGGTTGAGGGTCTGGCTCTTGAGTTCGGCTCAGGTCATGATCTCAGGGTCCTGGGATTGAGCCCCACCTCAGACTCCATGCTCAGCAAGGGTCTGCTCGAGGATTCTCTCCCTTTCCCCCCTGATTGCATTCTCTCTCTCTCTCCCTCTCTCTCTCTCTCAAATAAGTAAATAAATCTTTGAAAAAAATAAACTACTTCTGTCCTACACATGAGATGACTGAGGTTTGACTTGCTTAAGGCTATGGAGGTAGTGTGGAATAATGAAAAAGGATTTGAACCCACATAGGATTTGGGGTACACAACCTACATTCTGTACATTATGCCATATCCTTCTCAATGTTTGAAGTTTAGGAAGAGTCACTCTATAATTTATCTTCCAAATGGAGACACTTCTAAGAGTGAATGTGGCAAAGCATCTTTTACTAATTACACCAGGACAGTAGGTGTAAACCAGAACTCTGGTGGACAGATTGAGGTGGATGGTCACCCTAACCTGAGTTAATCAACTGTTCAAGCAGTATTTCAAAGTAAAGAGATAGCAAGCAAGAAAGTGAGAAGAAAGTTTGTCACATGCTGAATGCTGGTCAAATAGGCTTTCTGGAAAGGAAGACGAGACTCTAGGTTCAGGGAAGAGTTTTTGAGACGTGACCTAGTTTCTCACTAGTGTGGTCTGCAGACCAGCAGCAGCAGGGAGCTCTGTTAAAAAGACAGAGAATCTTGGGCTCCACTTCAGGCCTACTGAATCAGAATCTGCATTTTAATAAGGTAGTCTGGTGAATCACATACACATTAAAATTTGAAAAGCACTGGTCTATAGGTCTACAAACTTCCTACTACCCGTCTGAGTGATTTGGGTAGCTTAAAAGAAAAAAGAAAAAATATTCCAAGGGCCCATCACTCAGAGATTCTGATTCTGAGGATTTTGGGGTAGACCTAGGAATCTATATTTTAAAATAGCTCTCCATGAAATTGTCAGGGACAGCTAGTTTTGGGTCTCACTAATCTAGAGTATTCAAAGTAAAGAGCACCCAAGTTTTCATCAAAAATCACAGAGAGAGTTAAAATGGAGGCAGCTCGAGATACTCTGAGATTCACTATATTTACATTTTTATCTAGAAATGTATCTATTTTCAGCCATGAAATCCTTTGAGAGCTAGATTCCATAATAGGAAATTATGTTAGCTGAGGAATTTTCAGTGAAATGAAGCAAAGCATAATTTCTCCAAAGAAGACCTTTTGGCTCCTGGAGCAAACCTACACAGCCATAACTATACCCAGACACACAGGCACAAAGATAAAATCAGACCAAGAAAATAGCCAAATGCAGCTTCCCAATACACTTCCACCATGGTGACCATGGTCTTTGTGAGCATATCTGCCCCCTAACCTCATCCCCAGGCCCAGAGGTGTGTGCACAGACTATGCTTCTATGTCATAGAAGGTTCCTGTCACACAACAGAAGCTAAGCCTAAGCAATTACACACACCTTGCTGTGTTATACCCACTCTTCCTCCTACATTTCTTTTTGGCAGTAAATGTGTTGTTAAGTAGTGGATCTCTAGCAAAGCAAAATTCTGTTATTAAGGTTCAATGACCGGACTGAATCTAAAAACCCAGATCTTAATTTACGGTGGAAAAGATGCAGTATCAAATGCATACACAATGTAGTCCAGAATCAGGACAAGATGTCAAGGTCGAGTACACAGATGTTCACATTCAAACTAACTCTGAAATAAGAGCAGTCCAGAGAAGTAAAATAAGATGGAAAGCAAAAAGAGAGTGCTAAGGACCTGGCCTTCTGAACTATGTCCAGCAATCCGTCCCTATGGCTACTGACCTAGGGTTGGTCCTTGGAAGCAATACTGAAAATTGCAGATGTCTCAGGTATAGACTTCCCATTCTTTTTATTCTCTGCCCTTTGACGTAATGTGTCATTACTTCTACTGTTTACGTTTTCAATATTTTATAATGAAAGAAAAGGGCAATAAACATCCCAGTCATCCTGGTCTAGATACAACCACTGTTAACATTGTGCCCCATTTGCCCTATTTTTGTTGAACCATTGCTAACTGAATTGCAAACATCATGACACTTCACTATTAAACATTTTAGTTCACTTATCCTGAGAGCAAGTGCTCATGCATAACCACAATACCATTAAAATGCCAAAGAAAACTGGCAAAAATGACTCCCTAATATCACCTAATATCCAGTTCGTATTGAACTTCTCCCGACTGTCCCCAAAATGTCTTTAACCCCACACTTTATTTTGACAATTTCCATAGAGCCAAGTTGAAAGAACTCATACACCCACCACTCAGATGGTACCATTAATTTTGTATTATACTTATTTTACCACGCTCCTTTACATCTATCCATATGCATTCTTTAACCATAAATCCACTTTATTTTTTGACATATTTCAAAGTAAAATGTATCAATATAGTTTACCCTTAAATATTCTGTACACAAATCATTAAGTGGAGTTCAATATTTGTTTATAATGTTTTCTTCTGCAGAAAGTTTACATACAATGAAATGCACAAATATTAAATTACATTTGACCTTTTCCCAAACAATCCCCTCCCCCACTCCCCATTCTGACCCAAAGGCTGGCATGATGGTTTTCACCATATATTAGTTTTACCCATTACAGAACTTCACATAAATAGAATTATACAGTGTATACTTTTTTGGAGTTAGCTTCTGCCACTCAAACTGGTAATGTTTTTGAGAATCATCTGTGTTGTTGCCCGTATCAACATTCCTTTTTATTACTGAGAAATATTCCACCTGGATTGTTTCTAGGCTTTGGCTATGATAGATAAAACATCTATGAAAATTCTTGTGGATGTTGTTTGTGAACATATCTTTTCATTTCTCTTGGATAAATACCTAGAAGAAAAATTGTTGGCTCCTAGGGTTGAATATGTTTCATTTTATGAGAAACTTCCAGACCTTCCTCCCGAGTGCATGAGATTTCCAGTTGCTATGTTTTCCTTTTTTCATTTCTGCTCTTATCTAATTCCTTCCTCTACTTACTTTGGGTTTATTTCATTCTTCTTTTTCTGTGCTTTGTAAAGTGGATCTCAATTATTGATTTTTGACCCTTCTATTCAAATATAAGTATTTATTTTTTAAAGATTTTATTTATTTATTTGACGGAGATAGACACAGCGAGAGAGGGAACACAAGCAGGGGGAATGGGAGAGGGAGAAGCAGACTCCCTGCGGAGCAGGGAGCCCCATGTGGGGCTCGATCCCAGGACCCGGGGATTATGACCTGAGCTGAAGGCAGATGCTTAATGACTGAGTCACCTAGGTGCCCCCAAATATAAGTATTTAAAGCCATATATTTCGCTATAAGCATTTCTATAACTGCTTCCCACAAATTTGGACATACTATGCTTCTGTTTTCTTTTAGTTTAAAATATTTTCTAGTATCTCTTGTGATTTATTTCACCCATAAGTTATTTAGAAGTGTTTTTGTTGAGTTTCTAAAATGTTAGGGGTTTCCTATTTTGTTGTTATTGATTTTTAATTTTACCATTATGATCAGAGAATCTACTCTGTATAATTTCAATCTTTTTTTAATTACTGAGGCTTGTTTTATGGTTCAACATATGGTCTATCTTGAGCATACCATTGTATACCTGAAAAGAATGATTATTTTTCAATATTGGGGTATAAAGTTTTGCAAATACCGATTAAGTCAAGTGGTTGATAGTCTTGTTTACATCTCCTATACCTTTATTGATTTTTTTGGGGGGGTCTGTTTTCCCATCAGTTACTGGAGGAGGAGTTGTTAATCTCCAACTGTGATTGTAGAATCATCTATTTCCCCTTACTTCTGTCAATTTTTACTTCATGTATTTTGAAGTTCCAAAATGTGTTTTATAATTCTTCTTTTTCCAAAACAGATATAATCAAGTATTCTTACCCAAATGCTGAAACTGATTTTTTTTAAACAAGCACATTCAAGATTTTATTTTTATTTTATTTGTCAGAGAGAGAGAGAGCACAAGCGGAGGGAGTGGCAGAGGGAAAAGCAGGCTCCCTCTTGAGCAGGGAGCCCAGTGCGGAACTCGATCCCAAGACCCTGGGATCATAACCTGAGCTGAAGGCAGAGCCTTAACCGACTGAGCTACCCAGGTGTCCCCTGAAACCGAATCTTATCAAGTCTTTAGACTTACCTAATTTCCTACCCTGAAGAGGAACAGGTGAAATAACATTATGAGAAACCAATTAGGCACATCCAGAATGAGGGTCAGTCTACAAGATTGGTGCTCCTCAAAATGTTAAGGTCATAAAAAGGGAGAGATTAGGAGGACTATGCTACCTTATAAGACTTAAGAAATACATTAACTAAATGCGATGCTCTCTTTTAAACCACTGATCACATTTGCATAGACAAACCAAGGCTTAAGAGACATAGTGTTATAAATATTCCACTTTGAATATTAGAGAGGATATATAGCCAGATTACGTAGTACTGAGTGCACAAAGATGATAAGGCTTGTTGAAAGCAAGGAGATCAACCCAATCCAAGGAACGATCCTTCGGCAATTTCCATGCTAGCAGCCCTGAGCCAGATCGACAGCATCAGGGTGTACTGGAGCTTCATGTGATGGTGCTGGAGGTAAAGAGACAGAATCATCACTCTAATCATGCATGCCATAATTCTGTCTCCACTGGAAGCCTCTGACCACCATAAAGGAAAGCAAAGTTATTCACATATGCTGCTTCCGGCTCGCTTTTTGTCACATGTACTGTGCTGTGCAGCCTAGATCCCCACATCAGGAATGAAGCACTGGTTTCCCACCTGCTAGGAATATTGTCAGATGACAGCTCTCTGCTCTCCGGAAATGGCCTTGACACAAGAGAATCATTGCTCCCAAAGTCACAGCCACCTTCTAGGGCTCTCTTCAAGGACAGGTCAACCTAGAGAAAGAGTTTGCGCCTTCACTCCAACCTGGCCCAACTCTGAAGGACCATGCCCACCTCAGAGCTTCCTACAGGGTTGGCTGAGCCCTTATTAGAGGGAACTATATCCAGTCTCTCCCTCTGCCGTGTCCTCCTGGCTCCATTCCTTCCACACTTGTTGATCCCAAGAACACTCCCTGGTACCCTCCATGTGTGCTGATCTCCATCTCAGAGTCAGTTTCCTGGAGAATCCATCCTGTAGCAAGGTTACCTTTAGAGGACTCACGATGCTTTTCTTTTTTTATAAAACCACATTTACTCAGATTTTGCAGAAGGAGACATTGAGGCACAACACTTCTGCGACTCGCTTGAGCTTATTGGAGATGCCAATATTGTGTGAAGGCGGTGTGCCAAGGCATGCTCAAGATCCACATAAATGGGCTGCCAAGTTTTCATCTCTGTATATAATTTATTTTTGCTACAACAGAGTAAAATTCACCATTCCAGCAATGCATGCCAGATGGAATGTTAAGATTTGTGGGTTTGCAGAGTGGGTGCGGAGCAGGGAGTCACAAGTTTAGAACAAATGTTAAGAAACAGAGTATTTGAAGAAAGATAGTGTGTTTACTGGAAATGTGATGCACTCTCCCCGTGAGTATGGAAAAGAAGGTGGGCAGGACAGTCGGTCTGAGAGAGAGAGAGAGCACAAGCGGGGGGGAATGGCGACCATTGCAATAACTGTGGGTGGTTTTAGAGACTCTGCAAAGACTGGTTTTGTAGTCGGAGTCGTTACATCCAGTTTCATGTTTGGAGATCGGCCTTCAAGATTTCTGGGATTCAAAAGTCAGCATGGAAATGCCAAAAAGTTGAGACCCCACAGCTGAAGGTCAGATCCCGGGAAATCACCCCACCACCCACCCCCCGTGAGCTCTCTCTGCACCCGTAAGTTCAAACAGAAGAGGAGATAAAATTTTTACATCACAAATCAAACACGTGTGCTGTTTCCCAATAAAATTCAGCATCCTGGCACTTGAAGCATGTTAAACATAGAGTTGGTAATCAGAAGAGAATATAAAGAAGGGAGGCATGAACTCAAGCAGGAAAGCCGGCATTTCGATAAAGATGTGGCTCCATGGAGTGAATAAAAACATGGCACTTCATTTTGTCAGCGTCTACGCTGTCTTTTTAGTTTCTTTTCTCTTTCCCTTTGTTGGCACATTCCCTGCCATCCACATTCCCTCCAGCAGAGCCCATCATTTTAGCAGCACAAAGCCTTCTTTGTACCCTTAAAAGTGAAGTATTGATAAGCCCAAAGGAATCAGAGGAGACCGGTTTCTGGTCCTTTTGGGCATCAGTGAGGTCTGATTTTCAGAACGTCTGCAGCTGGGGCTCCAGAGTCCCATAAGAACTTCTGTATTCTGTGACTTCCTGGCAAATCTGCGACTGTCTCGCCCAGACTGAAGCCGAAAGCCTGCTCTCAGATGGCAGGATCGGCCACAGTCACGATCCCAAATTCATCACCCGGCCACACAACCCTTTATTTGGGGCAAGCCCGGGGAAAAGTCACAAAATTCCCTTCTAGGTCTTGCTTGTGAAGACATTTAAAACAAAGGAAATATTTTAACTCTGAAGCCAAAAGTTGCGGAGAGTTTTTAATCCTCTGCCACTTCTTATCTGCAGCCCCTTCTAGTTACTCTCCTCCCAGGCTGATTATTTTCATTAATGCGGCGGGCAGCTCTGACTTCACCTAGAGGGGAATGTAACCCAGAGCAGCCGACAAGAACTCGAAATTCTCTGGTTTTTGTCACTTGCTGTTAGAATCGCAGCCTTTTCTAAATTTAGGGTAGTGAATCATATTAAATAGTGACCTGATTGCAAATCTTCATCAAGTTTGTGCGGGGGTGCAATCCACAACACATCGGACTGTGAAGGTCAACAATGTGAGTGTTTCAGAGCCTCCTCCTGGTTCGTCGCTACAAGAGAAAAATGACATTGTGAACTTGGCTTCGTTTGCAGGACAGAATACAGATGTGTTTGCTTGCATTTTTTAGCTTCCTTTTCTAATGCTCACAGTATAGCTTATGGATTCATAGCATATGCATATGTCAACTTGTGGCTCTAAAGGATTAATTTCACTTTATCCAATATGTTGCTAAACCTCTTAGGGAATTCGTGGCTCAGTGTGATGGGCTGACATAGCACTAATTTAATTCAGATTCTGTGTTTCATACTATCATGATTTCACTATTACAGCATTGTTTGTGGGAATTCAGATAAGGTTATTTAATGAAAGAAAAATGACAAATAAGACATTCTTTAGCTATCCCTGATTCCAGCCAATCACTCATCCCTTATGTCAATAGGGCATCAAGATCTAACAACCCTAATTCAGTCCAGCAGCTGGCTTTCCATCCTCTCCCCACTGCTGTTGCCTTAGCTCAGACCTCTTATGCTTTCCCTGGAGCATCACAGTAATCTTCTACCTGGTCTTTCTTTTGCCAAAGTCTCTCTGCCCTGCAGCTAAGATTCCTTCTAATTCGGTTGTGTCACTCCCCTCCTAAAAAGCCTTCTTGGGGGAGCAAACGTTGCCTAAGATAAAACAGGAAAAAAAAAAATGTGGCTTTATGGAAACAGAAGTTCTGGCTTCATAATGTTACCTGAGTGAATGAATTCACCACCGTCTATGGCCTTATCCTCAGATTCATAAGCTCAGAAATTTGATCAGGATCTCAGCATGGACTCACATTAACTCATCCCACCAGACTCATGTAGGAACCAAAATTGTCAGCATATTGATTTTCATTGAAGCCTATCTGCTGGACAAGCCTTAATACTCATTTTGGCCTGGTTCTACATATTCCTCCCCCAGAAGCAGAGTCACAGAAATGGTGATTTTATAATAAGGTTCTTTATGGCCATGGAGTTCCCTCAGGAGAGCAAATTATTTGGCCGTTTGGGGCCTTAAGGGAATGATGGCTTTGGCTGTGACCACCAAGCCGGTCCTTGTCCCTGCAGATACTGTAGTCAACACAGGGAGCTGTTTCCCATAACAGCGCTTCCTTGGGCTTCTCTTTTCCACAATCCAGGCTGACCAACCATTTTCTGCTGCCCTAAAACAGCATATTAGGTTCCCACATTCCACACAGAATTCACACCATTTCCCTGAGATTGCATTTCCCTGGGAATTCTGGGAGAAATTCTCAAACTCTTCAATAACAAACTCACTGATGGGGCCCAATGGGTTCCTGCTTCACTCTCTCATTCCACTGTGTCCTCTCCAAAGATAGTTTTATTTCCAAGTTCTTTGGGGTCTTTTCCTGTCACCCTGTAAACCCTGGTCCCAAATGGCCTCATCTCCAGCGACGCCTACACATACCATGGTCTCTAGCCACACCAAACTCTCCACTCTTCTCCCTTTCATGCTGGAGCTACCGTAGGGTTTTCAGGCTGTAAGCCACAGAAACTGTTTCTGGCTCACTTGAGGGAGGAGTTTACTAGGGGTATATAGGATTGCTTACAGCATCAAAGGCAAAACTGAAAAGCCAGGTTTCAGAAAGGATAAGAAGCCAAAGCAGAGCTGAGGACCTAGAACAGCAGGGCCATCTCTTTGGGGAGACACCACGAGGCTGGATCAGCCCAGCCACCTCCTATCCTACCCAAGATTCAAATGCCCACATCCCACAGTTCAGCTTAGGAAAGGCAGAGCACCTTGACCACAGACCTCCAAGATTCTGAGACAGTCCAGACTGAGAGAAAGATCATTTCTCAAAAGAAACCCGGGATCCCAGAGCTAAATGTCACCGTGAAGGACGTGAGGAGCAAAACTGATCGAGTGGATAAGCTGTGGATCCAACGTATGAAGCTGGACCCAAACACTCAGCAGAAATGCCCAAGTGCACAAGTCACTCGACAGGTCAAAAGAGAAAATGCCCAGGGAGGCAACACACTATCCAGAAAGGAAAAGGGAGAAATGAGAAGAGGGAGAAGAATGAAACTTCTAGTACAGGTAAGTGATTTCTAGAAATCGTACATGGTAGGAAGAAAAGTCGAAGAATGCCTAATACGTAAATACTTAATCGTTTAAAATTTTGAAGACTGAGTGGAGTTAAAGGAATAGAATCTCCTGCAAATCCAAGGAACTAATATTTACGGCTGTGTTTAAAGTGCAGGCTCTGCATGAAGGGCTTCACAACACGGAAGTCTGGCCTGGCTTCTCCCCCTCTCCCCGCCCCAGCCGCTAGCTCTCCATGCTTCCGCGAGACCATCCATTTCATAGTCCCTCAAACACCAGCTCCCACCGCGGAGCCTTGGCACGCGCGGTTCCTTCCGCTGGAGTCTTCTTCACCTCCTGTGTTAGTCAGGGTTCTCCAGACAAACAGAACCAAAAGGAGATACAGCTGCACCTACATCTCTGTTTACTACCGTTAGTCTCCCCCACTGAAATGTAAGCCCCACAAGATCAGGCTGTGTTCCTCATCACCCTGCCCCTAGCACCGAGCACCAGGGCCTGCCCATCAGAAGCACTCGGTACTTCTATTTTGAATGAATTAATGGAGGAATTTTTTTTAAATTCTATTGAGGCTGGTGATCATGGAACATTTATAGACTTTCAAGAGCTCACACAACTGCAGACATCAGCAGAAGCCTTGCCCACCCCCTAGCTTTATCCCAACTCTCTACAAGGAGCATCATATTAAATGTTTTTTCAGACATTTAGTACAAAGTGCCTCATGAGACCCATGCCCAACTTGACAAGTAAAACTGGCCTAGCTTCCTCTTTCTTTTTCTTCCAATTCCAAGGATGGTAAAGTTAAGAAGAGCCATTCCAGGTACAAACAACCTCCTTCCAGTGGTGAGCAGACCGCACTGGGGTCTGGAGGCAGATTCTGTAACAGATTGAAACTCTCAAGAAAACATCTTCAAACATGTGGAATGGAGAATGCTATTACCCCAGGAATCATCTAAACACATACAGTTTTTCACGGATAATGGATTTGTTAAGCATGCTTGGAATATTCTCCGTTCTTAAATAGCTATGAATAATCGCAATATTCATAAATTACTATACATTAGCAGGCTAAGCAGGTGCACTGCAGTCAAATTAATTCATTAACCCTTTTCAGAACTCTGATCTCAGGAAGACGGAACTGATATTTATATTTCCACAAATACAAATCAAAAAAACTTTTAATAAGGTGCTGTCCTAAACAAAATGCCACCAGCTTTCTTTTTCTCGTAAGGATTTAGTTTGATGAGACAACACTATGAAAGAGAAATGAACAAGCAAATGTGGACACATCATATGGTTGGAAAACTTTTATTCCTTTTGGCATCTTCCACATATCCATGCAGCCCATCCTTGACTTTCTCCGGCAAAGTTTTTCCAGCTTCTCCATTTTTCCCCGCTGTCTTTGCCCAACTTTTCCTCTAGATTTTTAGATCATAAGTGGGCAAGATAATAACTCTAGACAGCATATTGCTTTTATGCTATATTTGAAAGAGAGTACAACTGAAAATTTATTCTGGACATTGCCTTCAATAATAAAGTGCTTAACGTGCACTATAACACTCATTTGAAAACATAGATACACCAGACACAGATGAGGCAGTGAACAAAATATATGTACAGACATGGATGGTCAAGTATTTTTTCAACATAAGATGCCAAAGAAATAAAAAGCATCTTTGTCAGGGATGAGGGTACCAGTGATCACACTGGGAATGCTGGAAATCCAAAGCAATATATGAGAACATTCTTCATTGCAACACACCGATTGATTTCCAAACTCCAGAATGTCTAGGTCAGTGAAAGTGGACATGACAGCTTCTCATTGGGGATGTGGGCATGATGACCAGTTAAGTCCAAGGAATTTTTCAACCAAGAGGTCACGGGAGAGCTAGAGAGGAGAGTGCAGAGCTAGAGGGAGAGGAGAAGAGCCTCAGACGAAGTAAGAGGTGACAAATAAGGACAACTGACATGAAATCTGGACCTGCAGAGGAAAAAAAAAATGTTAGGACGATCAGAAAGGTAATAGAAAAAATTCGGATGTAGAAGGTCTTGAATGCCAATGGTTTAGATGATGTCTAATGAGCAAGCGCAAATCAGCGGAGAGAGTAATGGAAACCGCTGTCAGGGAAGTCAACAGTGGAATCAACAAACCATCCTTTACTCTGTCTCTTATTACTTTTTGACTCAGGGGGGAAAAAAAAAGCTTTAGAAGTAGCCACTGACTTAGGACCACAGTGAACCAATAAAAAAAAAATGTGGGTTTTACTAGCATTTGTGGAGTACAGATCACAGCCTAGGGAAGTGGGATGTGGTCTGGTAAAACAAATATTTACCAGTAAATTATTTGTGCTTATTTTCAAGGGCAATTACATATTTTATGCATGCTTTCAAGGGATTCAGATTATCCTCATTTGATGCATGATGGTGATGAACTGTATCTAAAGATTTACCCAAGCGATTTCTAAACTCTGGAATGTCAAGTGAACAGCCGTTTTGAAGCAGCAGCTCGCCCTGGAGAGGTTGCATGGCACCGTGCGTGGGGACCCTCCTCCCAGAACGAGGCTTCAGAACAATAAACCATGATGATCTAATGCAAACCAGAAATTCACAAACGCAGGCTTTCCGCAGTTTACACACGCTCCATTCCCAGCTGGAAAGCCAGCATTTCAAGTCACAGTGGATAGTTCCAATTGGAAAAGCCTCGGTTCTGAACAGCAAGAGAAAGGGAGGGAGGCACTAAAATGACATTACAAAGACAATTAAAGGAATTGGACAAGGCAGCATGAATAAAAACAATCGATATTAAGCTCGCTTTGCCCAGATGTGAAAATCAGATTTCTTTCATTAAATTTAGATTAGAAAGATGAGTAATCAGCAAAGCACAGCTAGAGCTAAAATTTGAATTTAGTTGTAGAGGGTTCACTCCTAAAGAGGTTGAAATATCCGAAAGGACAGGCATTATTTTTTTTTTCCCCACAGAAACATCAGTCTAGACAGATCGCTTGCTTTCTCAGGAGAAAAATCAAATTTTATTTCCCAAAAGAATGGCAAATAGGTTTCCATCATTAGTATGTTGGTAAGATCTATCCTTCAGCTACTTTGAGTGTGTTTCCATGCAGAATATATGCATATTTAATTACAAAGGCTGACAATGAATTCTCATTATATGGGACACATGTGCTTTCTATGTATAGTCTAATCCTCCCAACTACCCAGAGAGGGTGGTACTCCTATTGCCTGCATTTTACAAAATGAGACGCTGATGCATTTGTCGATGGTAACCACTGGATAGGGGCAGAGCTGGGATTTGAAACCAGATGGTCTCATTCTCATCTTGACCACTGTGATAGGTGTCTTTGAGGGAGTGTTTCAAATAGCTTCTATATAGTGCTAATGATAGTATTATTTCAGGAATGGAAATTACCTACACCAACTGGCAAGTAAAGTATCAAAAATTCTTTTGACTATTTGTGCACTGTGAATTTGGTATAGAGGGTGGGAGGAAGAGCCTCAGACAAAGTAAGAGGTCACAAATAAGGACAACTGAAGTTGAAATGAGTAGCATCAAGAAAACTCAATACAACCAATTGTTAGATTGTTCATCTCTTGAATGAAATCAATGCCCACATATCCCAAAGTTGAAGATTGTCTGATGACAGTGTAGGGCTGCCCTCAGGTAGACCACTTCCAGAAATGTGAGCGCATCCTGGTCACCACAATGTCCATTAGCCTTCTCTCCACCTTCAGCCCAATCTCCTCTAAAGTCCTTTGGTTCAATCAAACAAGCTTTTAACAGAAGGTAAAGCCAATGGTCACTCTTTCTTTAAAAAATTTATTTATAAATTTATTTATTTGAGAGAGAGAGAGAGTACAAGCACTTGTGAAAGCTGGGGGAGGGGCAGAGGAAGAGGGAGAGGAGCAGACTCCCCACTGAGCATGGAGCCTATGCTGGGCTTGATCCCACAACCCTGAGATCCTGACCTGAGCCAAAATCAAGAGTCCGAGGCTTAACCCCCTGAACCACCCGGGGAACCCCCAATGGTCACTCTTTTTCAACAACAAAATATTTGCCAATGTCAAAAGCTGGGAAGAACAATTAGATATTTATTAGTTAGGATTCTGTTTATACTTCTTTTTCCAATTATTTAAAGGAGCTCTGTCTTTTAAATACACTAACACATATGAGTTTTCAAACTTGTTACTAGATTATTGTCATAGTAGGTCCCTAAATTCAATACTGTAGGTAACACCTACAGTATCGGATCATATAATCAGATTACTGATTTTTCCTAAGCTGTCCAATTCTTTTTAAACAAAACAATAAACAGTTCTGGGCGCCTGGGTGGCTCAGATGGTTAAGCGTCTGCCTTCGGCTCAGGTCATGATCCCAGGGTCCTGGGATCGAGTCCCGCATCGGGCTCCCTGCTCCTTGGGAGGCTGCTTCTCCCTCTGCTTCTCTCTCTCTCTCTCTCTCTCTGTCTCTCATGAATAAATAAATAAAATCTTTAAAAAAAAAACAATAAACAGTTCTGAAATTATCTGAGTTGACTGGTTATTCCTCTGCTTTTTGAAATGAGTTTCTGTAACAACGCAAAGCAAAAATCTAGCATTAGTAAACATTTTTAAAAAGGAGGGAGGACCCATATTAACTTGAATTAATGTTTCAGGACTCTTGTCACTCTGGCCAACCACCAGAAGTATCTATTGCTGACAAAACTTCATCTAGTCAGAGAGAATCAGACCCAGAATGGAAAAAAATTGTTCTTTGGGAAATAAATTCTTAGTATTCTCCATGTGGGGAAAAAAGCCCATTTCTATGTTTAGAACTCAGTGAAAAAGCAGACAAGTGCAAATCTTGTCAATCTATCAAAATGCCAAAATCCAACATTTTAAGACATATAAAACTGCACACATCACTTTGAGCTTCTTGGCTTTCCACTGCCCAGCAGGGTCTGAGTGATCCTGGTCCAGAGAATTAACAGTGATGTAAATGTAAATATTCCTATAAATCAGCAGTAAACTGAATTACGTTTTTCTCCCTGCAGCCAGGCTTGTCTTTTTTTTTTTTTCCAAAGCTCTATGACAACCTTAGAACAGAACTGTAATTCATACTGAGATTTCCCCTCTCAAAGTGAAGTTAACCGAAAGTAATTATGGGTACCCTGCTTTAGGCAAAGCTAATACATAAAAACAATTATTTACAAGAATAATTTACTTCAAGAATGGTAGTTTGCAGTTCAAGATAGGAAATATCTCTAGTTTACATTTGGAAAATTCTACATTGGTTGTAACAGGTTTGTCTGATCTGACAGTGCATCCCCTCCTAACTCTTAGGAAATAAGAAATTCTAAAATATAACCTAAACTTTTAAATATATAGCTGATCTCAAAAGGGAATTACCAACGTGAAGCTACTCCACACTAGACCAGTAAGCATGCAAGCTGAGGGCTTCAGTGGTCCAGAAGGCCTCCCGGCTGGGACTGGAGTGAGAGTCCACCCATAAGGCATATTCTTGATCCCATGATAGGGCAGGGGCTAGAACCGAATCTCCTACAAAACAAGAACTCTGGAAGGGTAGCTTCTCACCAGTCCAGGGCAGTAATGGCTTCTCACCTACAGGGCTTATAGGGAGAGGAGGAAGTTTATGTGAGAAAAAAGTAAAATTCCAAACTTGTGACATAAGTGGATGTGGAGGCAAAATTTATACTAGCTGTGTGATAAAGAAATAGCAAGCTGAGAAATTCACCTAAAAACAGGTCCTGGACCATTGAAATCCTGAGGCTTCCAATCAAAACAAGTATAAAATGCCCTGTAGAGAAATGTTCACAGCCAAAGGCACAGGAAGCAGATGTGAAGCCATCCCCACTGAAGATGAGTTCACAGTGAAAAACTCAACCAACACTTGAAAATGATTTGCAGGGAGGGAAAACCAACAGGCGTGACAAGCAGGGTCAGAAGGAACCCTAGACCTAGGGAACAGACGAGAGAACAATCTGAAACAGACAAAATAACAGTATTAAAATGACTAAAATGCCATAAACTTAGAAACCAACAACTGAAAGATAGGTGAAAATATGCATTTGGACATTTAAATACATGCTTCCAAATCATTCATAATCGGTGAAGACATTCTTAATCCTTGGAAATGAATAGCAATGAAAACAACACAAAATCGGTGAGAAGTAGTCTAGGTATTCTTTCAAGGGAAATGTATACACCTTTCAATGCACATGGTAGGAAAGAAAAAAGAGTTAGGCACCCGGCAGCTCTAGAAATGAGAAAAGCAAAGCAGTTGGCCTAAAGGAAGGATCAAAGGTAAAAGCAGAACTTAATAGAAGAGAAAACAAAGATATTTTATAATTAATCAGCAAAACAACAACAAAAAAACCCTGCTTCTTTGGGGAACAAAACACATAAAGGAAAGACAAGTCTCTGGAAGATTGATCAGGGGCAAAAAAGGAAAAGGAATAGGAATAAATATTGGAAAGAAAGAGGATATATGACTTGATAGGATGGAGTTTTTCTTAAAGCTTATGAGAATATTTTGTAAAACTTTATGCCAATAAATGTAAAACTTGAATGAAAATTCTAGAAAAATAGAAATTATCAATATTGACTAATAAAAAATGGGAAATCTGCATAATCCTATATAAAGTTTCAAAGTGATCAGTAAAGATCTAACCATACACATGAAAAAAGCCTCAAAAGGCTTTCAAGCAACCTTCATCTTCATATAGTAGGTAATTCAGATTCCGTACAAATGATTCAGAGTTTAAAAAAGAGGGAAAGGTCCACTACTCATTTTACAAAGCTAATATAACCTTAATGCTAAAATTAGCTAACTACTGTATGAAAAAAAAAATGACTAGTTTCCCTCGTGATATAAATATAAAATCCTAAATGCTGGCAAAATAAATCCAATTGTGTGTGTATGTGTTAAATTATGACCAAATAGGGTTTATCCCAGATATGCAAGGATAATTCAATTATTGGTAATCTATTGATATAACTCACCTTTTAAAGAAGAAAAACCATAAATTCATCCCATACATGCCAAAAAGAAGGCAATAAGTTTTTAAATTGGTTCATGATTAAGAAGCAAAACATACTCTTAGCAGTCTAGAAGTAGAAAGAATTAGCCTTAATCTAGCACACGGTGTTTCATTATAGCGGACATCATACTTAATTGTGAAATATCAGAAGCAATTTATTTAAGATTGGGAAAAAGATGAGGATATCTGTTATTACCCTTTCAGCTCATCATAATACTGGCGGTTCTAGCCAGTGCAATAACAAAAATAAACAAAAAGTGAAGGATTAGGAAGAAAAAATTGTCACTGTTTTCCAACAATTTAAACAGAAATACAAGAAAATACAGCAAATAATTGGAACTTAAGCAAGTTCAGCCAAGTGGCTTGATAAAAAAATATGTAAAAATTAATAACAATCTTATTTACAGGCAAAAACTAAGGAGAAAATTTTGATTTTGAAAAAAACGCCCACTCACAGAAGCAACAAAAAAAAATTAAGTGATCAGTAATATACACAAAAGATCTTCAAGATTTTAGAGAAAATTTTAACGTTATCAAGTGACATTTAAAAAACTGAGTAAATGGAGAAATATAGAGAAATATATAATGGTAATGGAAAGGGAACTCAGTATCATTAAGATATCATTTTTTTCATATTTATCTATAAATTTTAATGCAATCCCTATAAAATTGCCACATGCTGTTTTGCAGAATTTGACAAATTAATGAGAGTCGTATGGAGAAGAAAAGAGCCAAGAACTTCTTAACGACTAAGAAGATGTGCAAGTATGAAAATAAATAAAGCTATATTAACTTGAAGAAAATGTGGTATTTGTCCAAAAAAAAAAAGAGAAAATAGGCCAATGAAATGGAAGAGAAAGCCCAGGCAAGAAAAAAACACATGTATATGAGGAGTCATTACAAGTCAGTGGAAAAGGACCAACCATAGAATGCATGTGGCTGCAGTAAAAAACAAAGTACAAATATTCCAACCTCACTTCATAAACAGATTAAAAACCCAAATGTGAATATTAGAACTTTGAAAGAGAAAAATAGGGAGAGAACATATATTTTTGTGAACATAGGGAAATGAATGGGTTTCTTAAAGAAAATACCAAGGACACAAATCATAAGGAAAAAGATTGATTTTCTTTTTTTTATATTATATTGCACTGGTTATATTGGAAATATAGATTTTCATGATATAAGATACCACAAACGAAGGTAAAACACAAACCATATACTAGGGAAAACCTATTTATCATTCATCAATTAAAAAATAGGTATAACTAAAAAAATACAAAGAATACAATAATAAAATGAGTAAAGGATATGAACAGGCAAGTCACAGAGAGAAAATGAAAACACCAAAAATTTCTCAGTCTCAGTAACTATGAAGGCAATGCAAGTAGATGGGCACCTAGGTGGCTCCGTCAGGCAAGTGTCTGCCTTTGGCTCAGGTCATGATCCAGGGGTCCTGGGATCCAGCCCTGCGTCAGGCTCCCTGCTCAGCTGGGAGTCTGCTTCTCCCTCTCCTTCTGTGGCTCCCCCTGCTCGAGCTCTCTCTCTCTCTCCAATAAATAAAATCTTTAAAAAAAAAAAATGTAAGTCGATGTGAGATATCACTTCAGGAAAATAAGATGTCTAAAGTACTAGTTTTTGAGGAGGAAATGGAGAAACTGGAACTTTCCTATGTGGTAGGTACAAATACTTTGATGAGCAATTTAACAATAAATACCTAGCAAAGCTGAAAAGGCACATTCCTATGGCCCAGAATTTTACTTCTAGATGCAACACCCCCTAAAAAAATCCTACATAGGTCCAAGAAGAGATGTTCAAGGATGTCCACTGAAACCTTATTTGAACAGCAAAAAATTAGAAGCAAGCTCAAAGTTTGTCACTGAGGAAATGAATAATTACATATAATAGGACATCAAAGGAGCTTAAATGAATAAGCTACTTGTGAATGTTTCAACATGGCTAGATCTCAGAATCAATATTCTGTAAAAGGCAGCTGCAAAAAGATGTAAAACTATTTCATTTATGTAAATATGTAAAATTTGCAAAACAATACTATATATTGTTGAGGAACACATACATAGAGAATAAATATAAAAGTACAGATGGGAAAAATACATGCCAATTTCAGGATAACAGTTAACTCTGTGAAGGAAGGTAAAGGAAGTGGTAAGGAACCATCAATTGCATTGCTAATATTTTGTTTCTAAAAAAAGAAAAGAGGAAAATTAGGTAAATGTTACTAATTTTTAAATCTAGTGGTTGGGGGGGTGCCTGGGTGGTTCAGTTGGTTAAACATCGGACTCTTGATTTTGGCTCAGGTCATGATCTCAGGGTCATGAGATCAAGCCCTGGGTTGGCTCAGCATGGAGTCTGCTTGAGATTCTCTCTCTCCCTCTCCCTCTGCCCATCCCCCCCAACTCTCTAAATAAATAAATAAATAGATAGATAGATAAATAAAGTTTTTAAATCTAATGGTTGGTACATGGATATCTCAGGATAGTCTCTGTATTTTTCAATTTCATAACTTTTAAAAACTAATAAACAAAATGAACAAATTACTTATATATCCATGATCTCATTTTGATAGACCCTCCCAGATAAGACTGTATGGTATTTATTTTATAGATGAGAATACAGGTTCCTCAAGTTTAAACCCCTTACAGAGCCAGAAAGGAGAAGAGCTGGGACTCCAACTTCAGTCACCTGCACCAAGATGCTCTTCCAAAAATTCCTTATCTTGCAAAATGATTATCCAGAGTCCTGTAAAGATTAAGTTCTATTACTACATCGAATATTTATTCTGATTTACCAAAATTTGATTGACAAATCAACTTTTTAAGATAACATTGACTCCCCCCCCCCCCATAAATCAGTGACTACCTGAAATCAGAGGTTGACACAGTATGGCTGATAAAAATGTGTCTGTAATAACGTCACTGTCTGGTTCCAGTGGCATTTACATTGGAGGGTCTGGGACCCTCAGCAGCTGTGGTTCTAGAAGCATCCTTTCCCCTGCCCAGTATCTTTCCAAAGTCAAAGGCTGTGGGGCAGAAGAAAGCCACCAACAAGCTCTTATCTGCATGGCCTTGAGCCATCTTGAGATTATTGAAGAAAATCTGTGACTTGGCATCCATCCTGACTTACAAATCAGTTTAAAAATATATGTTACCACAGTGGGACAGCTGTTCTTTCTCCTTCCTTTGCCAACTGACTGTGTATATAGCAAGTTTTGTCATTTTTCCATTATTCACGACTCCTGGGTTATCAGTCTTCTGAACAAACGATAACATGCTTTATTGGAAGACAAACTGTTTGAAGACAGAGTTGGAAAATAAGTTATTCAGGGCAACTGAGAAGGGGTTTTGTGCATCAGATGGTTTTAATTAAAGGAATCATATCAAATCTGCTTCTACTTACAGAGGCGAGACACCTCCCAGGGTCTAAGATTAAAGCCTTTGTTAGTCTTTTTCACCAAAACTCTACCTGGGTTTTCTGAAGCTTTCTATTTTCCTGTTAAATGCCAGAGAACCTTTGGTATACAATTATGGAAAAGGCGAGTGCCAGTGGTTTACCCCAAAAAGAGAAAGAGGGAGGGAGGAATGGAGAGAAAGACAACTGTGTTCCTTTTCTGTTTGTCTCTGATTTGTTTATGTTTATGCAAAATCAAGTTTCTTAGCATAGAAGGTGTACGTAAGAACCCCGTTGATCCTCCCACAATAGCTGTCTCTTTCTCTAGCGGAGTACATTTCTCCATGGCTATTCCTGCTGTCACGCAATGCTCTTGGCACACTGCAGTTTATGACATGACCCTTTCAACATTCTAGAAAAGTGTTTAGGATGCTATGTCACTTTTATAAAGATTATGGGCCTCCCAGTTCACAATTTTTGTCTGACTGAGTACCTTGATCTCACCAACCATGAAGTCCCTCATGAATGTGGATGAGTGCTTTATTTCCCCTGTCAAGTTTCTGGCTTTTCCCAGATTCCTTTAAAATAATATTGAGAAACATATCTGAACCTACAATAATTCTTAGTCAACCATTTTACTGCTACCCAACGCTGCATTTGACTCAGAGCTGTTGTGATAGTAGGAAGTTCCTTTTACATTTCAAATTTCAACATACCCGGCCTGCCCCTTACCAAAAAGTGCAATTTGGGGGCACCTGGGTGGCTCAGTCATTAAGCATCTGCCTTCGCTCAGGTCATGATCCCAGAGTCCTAAGATCGAGCCCCACATCGGGCTCCCTGCTCAGCGGGAAGCCTGCTTCTCCCTCTCCCACTCCCCCTGCTTGTGTTCCCTCTCTCGCTGTGTCTCTCTCTGTCAAATGAATAAATAAAATCTTTTTAAAAAAAGTACAATTTAGCCACATCTCTATTATCCCAGAGACAGAGAAATGAGCTCATAAGGATGTATTTATGTCAAAAAGTAATCCCCAAACTTCATTCTTCAGTCTAGCCACCAAAGCAGTTATGTAACATTCAAAGAGTAAAACTGGTTTATTAAACGTTTGTCTCTTTCTCATTTCTGATCGTCTCTAGCTGCCTTAGGCAGATGGAAAGTTTCCATGAAATCTAGTTTCAGAAAACAGCTTCCAAAAACCCTTGACACACAGTTTCTTAAATTTTCAAAGGGAAAAAATGGAGAAACTTGTCCACCATAAGCAGTGCTGCCCAGATAAACCAGCCTTGACCTCTCGATCTGATTCTGAATAAGTAGGGCCGTGCCACCACATGGATTTGGAACGAAGAGAGGACAGTCTTAGTTTTTCTTATACCCCCAGGAACAACCACAGTGCCCCGTGGATAGCAGAATCTCAATAAAGGAGCATGAACTAAACAAAAACACCTCCTCCCTATCACAGACTTCTCAATTCAGGTACAACATCCTCTGTGATTCATCCACTTATTTATTCATTCAACACACATTTATTGAGCACAACTCAGGCACTGGGGATGTAGAAGAAACAACAATAACAATTCTGCCTCAGGGAGCTCACATTTTAGTGGAGGGAGTCGGATAATTAATAAAAAAGTAAAATGCACAGTATTTAGGTATTATTAAGTGCTGCGGGAAACACCAATCAAGGAGGGGAAATGGGTGGCTTTGTGGAGTGGGTTATCCCAATTATAAATAGAGTAGTCAGGGGAGGCCTCCCTGAGGCGTAAGTACCATATCTGAGGGAAGAGGATTTCAGGCGAAGGGACAACAAAATGTAAGGTCCTGCAGAAGGGCAAGGAGTCTGTATGGTGAAAGCAGTTGAGGGAAGGGGTGAATGACCAGCCATGAGACCAGAGGTAACTTGGGGACAGATAATACTGGGCTGTAAGGGTCATCCCTCAACAATTACTCTGAGGTAAATGGGAAGCCATTGAGGGTCTTAGAGTTTCAGACATAAGTTACGTGTTTACAGTATCGTTCTGAGGGCTGTATGGAGCACAGGTGTGGAGGGACCAGGACAAAAGCAGGAAGAGCAGGAGGCTGCTGCAAGAGTCCTGGTGAGAGCAAACCGTGGCTTGGACCAACGTAGTAACGGAGGGTGTGTTGAGATGTGGTTGGATTCTGGGTATGTCTTGAAAGTAGAGTCTAAACATTTGCAGACAAACACCAGGACGTGGTATTTGTAAGAAGGTCTTCAAGAATGACTCCAAGTTATTTGGCCTGAGCAACCAAGTCGATGGAGTGCCACTAGGTGAGACGAGCAAGTCTTCAGAGCAAGCCAGTCTCCTAGAGGAGATCAGGGTCACAGCAAGCTGGAAATGCCCATTAGACATGCAGGTGATGAGGCTGAGTAGATAAGTGGAATCTTGACTTCAGTGGAGTAATCTGGGTGGAAGATACATTAGGAGAAGGAAAGGAAAAATGAAGGGGGGGAAATCAGAGGGGGAGATGAACCGTGAGAGACCACGGACTCCAAGAAACAAACCGAGCGTTCTAGAGGGGAGGGGGGCGGGGGGACGGGTTAGCCCCATGATGGGTATTAAGGAGGGCACATACTGCATGGAGCACTGGGTGTTATACGCAAACAGTGAATCATGGAACACTACATCAAAAACTAATGATGTACTGTATGGTGACTAACATAACGTAATAAAATAAAATTAAAAAAACAAATTTGAAAGTCATTAATATACAGATGTTATTTAAAACATTAAATAACAACATGGAGGACTGAGTCCTGGGCTCTCCAAAGGTAAGAGGTCGGGAGGACTAGGTGAAGCCAGCAAAGAAGACAAGAAGGAGCAGCTGGTGAGGAGGAAAACCAGGAGTGTGCATGTTCTAGAAGCCAAATAAAGAGAGTGTTCTAAGAAAGAGGGAACAAATGGGGCACCTGGGGGGCTCAGTTGGTTAAGTGACTGACTCTTGGTTTCAGTTCAGGTCATGATCTCAGGGTCCTCAGGTTGAGCCCTGTTTAGCGGGGAGTCAGCTTCCCCTCTCTCTACCCCTGCCCCTCCCCCCCACCCGCTCATGCTCTCTCTCCCTCTCTCTAAAATAAATAAATTTTTAAAAAAGAAAGAGGGAAACATTAACTGCATCAAATGTTTTTGATAGGTGAGGTGAGGACTGTCTTTCTGGTGGGACATAAGCTCCATAAGGAGAGAAGTCTGTCTTACTCTCAGCTGTATTGAAAGTACCTGTAACAGTGTCTGTTCATAGTAAGCACTCACTAAACATTTAATGAATTTTTAACGTGTGAACAAGGTATGAAGCTTGATGTACAAGCTCAACTGTGCACAAAATGGCAGAGCTCTTCTTTCTATAAACAGCTTCAAAGAGATGACAGGAAACAGTCCCCACCATCTCGGGTCCTGGCTCCTCCCCAGGGGTATGTCAAGTGCTGAAGGATTCCGCACATTTAGGCTTTAGGAGAGGCTTCCTGATCGTTATAGGAACTGTCCATGCACACGACTCTGAGCTGTCCTGTGGAGCTCTGCTGTTTCTAACCCACACTTGGGGCACAGCAGGTTTCTGAGATGCCTCGTAGACCAGGCCTAACGGCCAAGTCAGGTGGCAGAGGACATTCCAGAGTGAAGGCGACTGTGTGGAGGGCAGGAGCACGTGGGCCCCCTCCAAAGGGAATGGGACCATTCCACCCCTGTGGAGAGTTTCCATGTAGGAATGTCGCCCAGTACATCTGCTGGGCTCTAAATGCCCGTGACTTCTATAAAATAAAATAAATAAATAAAAATGTAAAAGCATAGAGGGGGAAAAAAAAGCTGTCTGAGGGCCATTCCTGCCCACGGCTGCCAGAGTGAGGCCCGTCCTGGGTGCTCCCTCCAGGCACTGCTTTCTGGAGGCGGGGCGCAACGCTTGGCGGGCTCCCCGCACTGCCCTCCCAAGGTCCAAAGAATCATTTCCTAAGCTGGGAAATAAATCCCACTCTCTCTTTTGCTACTTCTATGCCTGCAAATTCTCTCTCATCTCTAGGCTTTAACATTTTAAGAACAAAACCGAGACAGGCTTGCCCTCTGTTTCTGCCCGTGCATTAACATCCCCAACCCCTCCCCTGTACCTGGTCTGAGGGAATGTGAATTACCCTACCTGCCTGAACACGGGATGGAGAGGCAGGGGGACCAGAACCCAGAGGATTGAGGCAGGACAGGAAAAAAAAAAAAAAAGCAGCTTCTTTTGAGGAAATAAAATAGTCCAAGGTCTAGTCCTTGCCCTTCCAAAACTTATACTGTAATTGAGATGACAAAACACACACACACACACACAACTGTGCATATTAAATACGAAATTCAAGACATTACGTTAATTCTAGCTGGAGTTATTAGGAAAACAAGTTATGAAAAGTTGAAATTAAGCTCGGTCTTGAAGAGTCAATACGTTTTTATTTTAAGTGAGGCTTGTCACTTTTAGCAGGAGTGTAAATTGCAACATTCATCAAAAGCCTTGAGAATGTGAGATCTGAATGGCCCAGTGAGGCTACTTGTAGTAATGGATCTTAATGATATGCTCAAAGATATATGAACACGGATGTCCATGCATAGCCATAAATTGGAATATTATGTAGCCAATCAAAATGCAGACGTAAGAACACATATGCTGACTTAGAAAGCTGTCCATCAGAAAAAGAATTTAGGCAAGTAGTTTTAAAGCATGAATCATCCCATCTTAGAAAGTATATGCATGCACAGGCCCTTACCTATTGAAAAGTCAGAAAGGATGTATACACCAAAAGGTTGCTGGAGGTTATGGTAGATAAGGCACCGCTCCTGCCCTGGGTGGGGTACACATCCCTGCCACAGTAATGTTGGGGTTGGCCAAGGGACTTTTGCTGAGCAACGAAATATGAGCAGTTGCTCCATCTGTCCAAGCTAATGCTTTAAATGTGACAGTGTGGTTTTGGTTCAGCCTCTCGCTCTTTCCCTCTGCTGTGAGGACAGGGACGTCCCAGAGCAGGGCTGCTTCTTTAGCTGGAAATCCAGAATGAGATGACATGTGGAGCACATCCCAGAACCTGGGGGCACGTGACATGCAGGGAAAATAAATGTTTGCTGTGTAAACCACCGCAATTGGGTGTCATTTGTCACCGGAGCAAACCTGAGAAATATGGTAGTTATGGTGAGGTGAGTTTTTTCTCACTGAAACTACAGGTGATTTTCACTTTTTAAGAAATGGATATACTTCTGTATTGTCTGAAATTTTAACAATGGGTATGGTTTATACCTACATTATCAGAAAAATCAATGAAGATACAAAAATTTTTAAATAAGTGAATTTTTTCTGATTAAAATATTGACAACACTAAAAAAAGTTAAAAGAAAAAAACCTAAAAACTAAAAGTAGCCCCCAGTCCCACCATTCATAACCTCTCTTGACAGTTTTGGAATATGGATTTCTAGGGAGCTTTTTTTAACAACAAAAAAATTTTTTTAATAGTTGAGTTCATACTGTACACAGAGTTTGGGGTTTTTTTCTCTCTTTTATTGAAACATGAGTAATTTCTTTTTTTCTTTTTGTTTTTTGAGAGAGAGAGTGAGCACATGCATAGATGCACGCAGAGGGGAGGGTGGGAGGGGCAGAGGGAGAGAAACAATCTTAAGCAGGCTCCACACTCAGCACAGAGCCCATCGCAGGGCTCGAGCCCAGGACCCTGAGATCATGTTCCGAGATGAAATCAAGAGTTGGACGCTTAACCAGCTGTCCCACCCAGGTGCCCCAATAAGTATTTTATGTTAACAAATCTGTACACATCATTTCTATTGTCTATATTTTATAAATGTGCCACACTTATTCCTCCTTTACTGAACATTTAGGTTCTAACCAGTAATTATATGAATAACTATAATGGCCATCTTTGCACAATTGAACCTTTTCTAAAGAATTATTTCCTCAAGAGTGGGAAAAATGTTAAGACTTAGTACGTACTGTCAAATTGCTTGGTGGGTTAAAATTTAACCAAAACCGGGTGCCTGGGTGGCTCAGTTGGTTAAGGGTCTGCCTTCGGCTCAGGTCATGATCTCAGGATCCTGGGATCGAGCCCCACGTTGGGCTCCTTGTTTAGCGGGGAGTCTGCTTCTCCCTCTCTCTTTGCCTTCCCCACCCCTCACCCCCCATTCATGCTCTCTTGCGGGCATGCACTCACTCTATCAAATAAATAAATGAAATCTTTAAAAAAATTTTAACCAAAACAAAGTGTGGGGGAGAGCATGAAAATAAGTATGGGGCCATACTCAGCTGGGCTACAGCAGAGCCTCACGCTGCTGGATAGGATAAGGTGTTTCAGCTTGATGAACTCGACAGTGGGGAGCCACGGCGGGTCCTTGCAAAAGGATTAACGGGATGAACTTGGCATTTTAGGAAGATTTCTCAGCCAGCCAGACCCACTGGACTGGGACATACATGGGACTGGAGGCAGGAGACCTGCTAGGAAGTTGTGGCTTTGGTACAAGGTGATGAGGACCCGGATTAGGGGAGGGCCGAAGAAATAGGGCATGGAGACACAGCAATGGATTACATAAGACAACATCACAGCACCAGTTCTCCACAAATCTACATTTGTAGAGTTTAAGTAAGTGTCTCCACAGCTTGGCTCTGTCAGAGGGAAGTTTTTGATTTGCTTCCTACCTGTTCATTTGTTCTTTCAACACAAAGGGGGACAAGAACTATGCTTCTGCTCCCACATTGGATCACCCTCCATGATAAGTAGGAATTTTTCTAATTACCTACAGAGTCACCTGTTTTGTTGTTGTTGTTTTACTGACATAAATCAACAGTGGTCTATAAACCCTGAAATTCTACCAAATTACTGCTATATCAGAAAATCACTCCACAAAATAACACAGTCTGAGACAGTTCACAAAATTTCCGAAGAAGGCCCATTCTCAGGATGAATCTGAAAGACTCTGAGATCAGCTTGCTTTTTGTTTGTTTTGGTTTTGGTTTTCTAAAGATTTATTTCTTTGAGAGAGAGAGCGTACACACGAATGGGGGAGGGGCAGAGGGAGAGAGAGAGAATCTCAAACAGACTCCCTGCTGAGCCCCGAGCTCCCCCCCCCCCCCGCCGCAACGTGGGGCTTGATCTCATGACCCTGAGATCATGATCTGAGCCGAAGTCAAGAGTCAGATGCTTAAGCAACAGCACCACCCATGTCCCCTTTTGTTTTTAATGTATAATTGTACTGAAGATTTGGGAATTCTGGTTCTAAAGGAACCCAACCAAAGAAATTGATCCTTAGACAAAAAGAGAGAGATTGGAAGAATGTTATTATATTTTTTTCATTAACACCTATACTATATGAAATTCTAATTTCATTCCTATGCCATCATTACCCTGAAACATAAAAGAGAGACGGGACAGTTGAAGAATCAATAATGACAGCTCAGGAGGACATCTCTGGGTTTCATTGCTTAATGTGTGACTTGAGCATGAGGGCAAAGCCAACAGCATTTTTCCTGAAATGTACACTGAGTTCACAGATGTTATATAATCACTTTTAAATTGGTGGAGTAATCTTTTCAAAATGCTTGTCCGTACAAGTTTTCAGAACTGCAATATGTCATCCAAACATACACCAAATGAAACTTCCTTCTTTATATAAATATAGGTCCTTCTTGAGGTGTTGTGTGACTGGGATATTGAAGACTTTCATTTGAAGCTCCAGAGGATATGGGATTGGCATGAATAAGTGATTTTCAAATTTATCTAATAAAAACATCAAAACACTGAGAGCTAGAATACCCTTCATTTACCCATGTAAAAAGAACAGCAAAAAACTGGCAAACTCAAAGCAACGAATTCAAATCAAAGATAATGAAAATAGACCTCAGCTGTTAAACGTTCTGGACCCCTTCCTCGAAGTCTTAACCTTTATCTAAAGAGTCACAGAGATAATTCAATGAAAACATATTTTTTAAAGTGTCTTTGTTACCTCAAAAATATAGTCTAAAGTTTAAAACCGGCCTTGGACTTCTTTTAAGTTATTCCTTTCTTAATGGGAAAACTATCCCACAATTTTAAAATATCTCTCATCACATTAGTTATTTATATATTTCATACGTTACCTCAAACTTCATTCCTACGAGCATAAAAAAGCATGACTTGAATACAATGAGCAAGAGGGTCTAAGCTAAAGTCACAGAAATCAGTAAATATTTCTACAGCTATTTCAAAGTGTAAATATTTGGTCCTTAAGGAATCTTTATTACTGCCTAAAGAGTAGTCTTGCCTAATAAACTTCTTCAAATAAAGCAAAACTCTGTTGAGAAAACACTTCACTTGGTACCATCCCCTTCAAAAAAAAAAAAAAAAAGAAGACGAAGACGACAATGACGGTGTTCTCTCCCGATCTGCCCAGCTAGTTAGGCACAGGGATGGATGGTTCAAAAGTTTAACAGGGTATTTTCATTCCCAGCCACACCAAAAAATAACATCCTTTAGTGCTGTTTCAGAAATTTAGGAGCACCATTCAAATACATCAAGTTATTTGTTGAAGAACATGTGCTAAAGCCCCAGAGCTGAACCTTAAAGACTGTCCTAAAAAACAGAGCAAATACTGGGACCTTTCCAAGCAAAATCAGGTTAAGATTAAAATCTCACCAAGACCAGGTCTTATATTTTGACAAGGAAAAAAACATTTTAGATATTTTTATATGGTTGAGAAATTCCAGAAATAGCAGCTTTGGGTACATGTCATGGGTAGGTTGGCAACAGTCTGATCCCAAGCCTCCTCCAGGGAAAATCATGCAAAAACTGGAAAAGGATTCCTAAAAGTAGGCAAAGGGTCAACAATGTAATTTGTAACAAGTATCTGTTTCCTGGCCACTCATGTAGCAAAGAAATCAAGAGTACAGGTTTGAATCCAGAGACCCTAGATTCAAACTCTACCAGGAAACAACCTCAGAATCTTCTGACTTTCTCCCTAAAATGAAGGGGCTTTGACAGGAGGAAAAAACAATCCACCCTTCCCAAAAGAATACTCACAATGAGACAACAAGGACAGTGAGATCCTCCCCAAGGGCAACGACAGCAAGGCCATGACTACCTTGTCCAATCCAGTCCCTCTGCCTCTCCTCACAGGCACTGTCCTGTTTCCTCCTCATCCCTAAGATTGTTTCTTTCATTATTACATCTCCCTCTGTTACAAAACTTAGTCAAATTCAGCACTTCTCAAGATGAGTTTGAGAGAACTCTACTAGAGGTACACAAATGTTCACAGGTGCTCCTCCCCAAAGCGGTTCCAAGATCCAATACTTTTGGGAAACGCTGGTTCAAACAAGGTTTAAAACGTTTCCTTTGCAGGACTTCTCAGAGCTTTCAATATGCCAATGTGTGTTAAGGATATCTCATTTCCTAATTTCTTTCGACCATGGATGCCTCTTTGTTGTGTCATCCTTATTAACATCTCACTAACGAGTTGTAATGAGTGAAATATTTTTTGAGCATAGCAAGAGCCTAACTATTTGACTCTTTGGCTATTTGACATAGGACCAACCCTGGAACACTAAACAATGCTTTGAACAATGCCATACTCTTTCCTCTTCCTCCAAGTAACCTTCTCATGGTCCTAACCCGGGGGAGGGGATGACTATTGCCCTTGTCCCCCAACCCCCATTTCCCTACAATGGTGTTTTAATTCAAAATCAGAGGCAAAGAAAATGTCCAAAGGTTTTAAATTGGTCCTTGAGGTCCTCTGCATGGTTCCTTTGCCCAGAAGACTTAAGTGCCCCCTTGCAGGCAGGGTTCTGGGTCTGCCAAGTCTTGCACATCTTCTGAGACATAAATGGCTGGAGTGGATGTGTTAAAAGAGATAATTGGTAGGATAGCATTAACTGTCATAAAACGTAAGGGATTATTATCATTCACTAAATCAATTAATTTTCATTAAATCAGCCCCTTTTATGTATCGCTGTGCTCATAGAGGCACTTAATGAATACATTTTAGTATTATTATATGATGGAGTAAACTGAATCCATGCAATTTCAGTCTTTTTTTTTTTAAAGCTTTTATTTATTTATTTAATTGACACAGAGAGAGAGACAGCGTGCGAGGGAACACAAGCAGGGGGAGTGGGAGAGGGAGAAGCAGGCTTCTGGCCAAGCAGGGAGCCCGATGTGGGGCTCGATCCCAGGACGCTGGGATCATGACCTGAGCTGAAGGCAGTCGCTTAACCAACTGAGCCACCCAGGCGCCCCCATGCAATTTCAGTCTTGCGGTTAAGTTTCTCTAGCACAGAGATATGGAACAATAGATGGCCAAAGTGGGGAGAGGTGGGAGCAAAGCTCAGGGTTGAAGTGAGTAATTAAGTAAAGGAGACTGTGACCCGGAAGGACTGGTTTGACAGGCTGAGATTTGCCCCAACAGGGGCCAGAGATGACATCATGGGAATCCATATCAAGACCAGTGGTGAGGTTATATGGCTGAGAAACCCAAACCCACCTAAAAAGCTGGAGTATGAGTGTTCATTAATAAGCCAGTGCTGCCAGGTATACAAAGATGAGAGAATATTCTGAATTAGTCAGACTTGTGAGCAATGACAGAGAAAGAGGGGCAATTATGAGAAGAAAGGAAGAGGAGTTAAAAAGGCAGAGGTTCCCCCAGCTCAGTACCCACCAGAATTTCTGCTATATGGAAAGACTAGGGCCTTTTGCTGAGAAGGGACAGCTTCTGAGAGTCCCCTTGCTTTCTAGAAAGAGTATCCCAGGCTCCATTGGTTCAGCAAGGGGCAACAAAGCCTCAGCAATCCCAAAGCACCAGCCCACGCTGCCAACTCCCAGCTTACCTGGAAACAAGAGGAACTACAAAGAAACAAAGAATCAGGGACCCAGATGACCAAATGGGCAGCTCACAGAGCAACCCGGGGAAGAATAGAGACTATAGAGGCGGGCGCTGAACTCCCTTTTAGACCCACAGCCAAGTTTACTTCAAGGTAGAATGATGGCACATAAAATGTTAATGTTAGGGCTAACGTTTCCCAGATAAAATAATCATCTCTTAAAGGATGCAGTCTTGTAGGGGAGAACACTGATACGAAAAAGCAGGGGTCTAGGAGAGCAGCCCTCGCCCGGCTGCTCACTGGCTCTGGGACTTGAAGCAATTTCTTTGCTCAGTCCTTCAGGGACCACACGTGTACAACAGGAGGGGCCAGAGAGACAATGAAGGTGAATGTGCTTTGAAACCGGAATGTACCACAGCATGCGGGAGGCTCCTTCTAGATCTGCCTGGCTTCACCTCTCCGTTGGGTCTTATTTTTGATTGGCTGCAGCCCTTGTCCTGTAACCTAATGGAGCCTCCACAAATGCCCAAACCAGCCTGGGTTTAATCAGGAGACCTAAGTTTATCCAACATACTCAACTCATAGAGGATTGTCTGTGGGACCCCAGTGCCTTCTTTTCTCAGGATAGCCAGTTGCCTTTTCTCAGTGGTGTTTTACTTCCTGTATATGTCCGATTTTATTTTCAATGACTGACCTGGATTTTAGGTTTTAATAGCCTAAATATCAAATTTTGTTAGTTCAGCTGTATGGTTAAAATGCTCTTACTCTTTTACTCTTAATTAATGGACACCATTCAACAATGAAGGATTCTGTTTAATCTTTTTTTTTTAATGAGATTTAAATTATTCTTTGCACATGGCCCAAGAGAGGCTTTGTGGGGGGGGGGATGGGGGAAGGGTTGGTAGAAGAAGGGGATACAAGTCGGTTTTCTTTAATAGAAAAAGATTCCCTATGACTATAAAACAGAGAGCTTCTCCACCTGGTAGTTATTTAGGAAACTGATTTTTTAACCTAATCACAGGATTTTTACACTTATATTAAATTCCACTTTTGTTAGTTTTGACCCAGTGATTCAGCCTAGACATCCGTGTTTAAATTCAGCTTTTATTGTGGGTTTTTTTTTTTAAAGGCTTTTTCAAAAAGTAAAGACTTAAAAAGTCAAGAGAGGGCCTAGATTTCTCTTCCCCCAGACTCCACTGTGCCACAGTCAGAATACAGAGTATGCATTGATTTGCTCTTTTCTCCATATTTGGTTTGGGTAAATGCATGGGGGGACTACCCTCAAAAGCTATCTTCTCAGCATTTTATATCCAGATACAATATTATTCTGAAAATAACCCAAAGGCCAGATACTGTTTTGACCATCTACATGTTTCTGAGATGATAGGGACATCAAATAGAGTCCAACCCCAAACCCACACCTTAGCCTGTAGACTATAAAAATTTATTAGGTGAGCCCACTTTAGGGTATTGCTAAATTCTTTAGCTGGCAATGATCTTGGTTTCCATTAGGGACAACTGCCTTAAAATAAAGCCCTTGAAAGGAGTAACTCCAGAGCCTTAGGGCAAAGAACTGCCAAGTGATTTCAGAAGAGAATTCAGTTGCTTTGGAAACAGGTTTTGACAGTGGCTCTATATGCCAAAGGGCTGAGCATACAGAGGGCACTGGGTTCCCGCCCCTTGAATGATACTTGAGGTTTAGCTCACCAAACAGATGACTTCATTCTGACAACAATGCTTTTTTTTTCCAAGAAGCTGCCAGTTCATACACATTATAAAATAAATTCTCTTCTTGACATTAGAGTGGCAGGAACTACAAACATTGCTTTTTTAACAGTGTGTGAGTTGGAAAAGGTAAGCTAGAAAAGGAATAGAATTTCTCTCAAAAAGAGTTTGTGGTAACCATGGAAAACCAGGCACCCCATCAGCAATCACTTTATCAGCCCCACTATTGATTAAGGAGGTATACGGAAGCATGCATAATGCCTTTATCTTAAGAAACTTTAGTTCAATCTATACAAGATGTTTTAAAGTCTGGGTCCCGGTAATGTCTGAATCTCCTCTTCTCCCAGCCCACCAGGAAGCCATGTCTACTAAAGGAAGAAAAGACCCAACAGATAACTGGTCCTTATCCAAAGGCTCACAGATTTTTGACATCCCATGTCTCCCATCTTCCAAGGGGTACCAGCGAATGGGGGTACAGGCAAGGAGGAGTCTTTGTATATCATTCTGCTCCCTTCCACACACACACTGAAGAGTAAAGGGAACCAACTTCTCCCCAGTTATGTTTGGCCTGAGCCCACACATGCCATGACTGTCGACACACCTGGATGATGTTGAAATGAGTTTTCACACAATAAAACTATGCCATTATTCCTTCCACCTTAAACTTTGATTCCTTTCTCCATGTCAGCTGTCCTCAACTTTTTCTGTAAAAGTCCAAACAGCACATGGTTTAGGCTTTGCAAGCTGTATATGGTCTCTCTCCTGCTCCCCGCCCCTCCATTCTCCTGACCCTCTCCTCCTCTATTTGTAACCCTTCTAGTTATAACCCTCCTTCTTCTATTCATAACCCTCCAAAATGTAAAACCCGTTCTTAGCTCACAGATTTGACTAATGGACCATAATTCGTTGACCCCTGCCCTACATTATGCCACAGAAGTTTTGATATCTCAGCCTCATAGAATGTATGTTTAGTCCAAGTTTCAGTCAGTCAATGAAGCGCACTGTCCAGTTAGTGAATACACTGAACCCAGAATCTCTGGTAAATTCACCCATTTCAATAAATTCAGCTTGACTGCCTATTATATTCTGTTCTCCTTGGTTTAATACACCAAGAATTTATTCCCACACATACACCGTACTTCCCAAGTTCTAGCTAATCTAAATTAACCAGATCATGCACTCTGGAGTAATGCTATATTTTCCCAGGTCAGATTCACACTTGTACTCCTGTACATGATGGGCTCTGACTCTAGCTGCAAGTCTAGAAGCAATGAAAAGTGGGTCTTGAATGGGTTGCCCCTCACAAAACAACAGGGTTGGGTGAGATAAGCAGAGTTTTCAAGCAAAGGAGAGATCAGTTCAAACTTGGGAGGAGGAGCTCATTCGGCTAGCAAGGAAGATTCAAGGACACTTGGGAGGGATTCAAAAACTTCAGCCTTTTCTGAGCCCACCCAGAACATCTTCATCCCAAATCTCAGGGCCCCCCCACTCCTTCCCAACCACATCCCTAACTTTCACATAAGAAATTCCGTGAGTCTGATTTTAATTGACATTGTAATTCTGCAATCCACGCAATTAAATTTGGGATTTGGCTTTCAATAATATTTGCTCCACAACTATAATAAATATAATGGTCTTTTATAGGACAAGCATAGAAATTTTCTGGTTCTCTGACTGAGACTGAGACCGAGATTTTTAAACCCTGAGCTTGTCCCTTCCTTTTTGTTACCCTCCAGTGTAGACTGAAAAAGCCATCTCATGCCTCCGTCCTTGCAGCCATTATTGCTATAATGTGACCGTCAAATGCAGCAGTTCCTTTCTCCCCCAGGGAACTTTAATGGGAACTTTATCCCAAGTGACCACAATTGATAATTTAAGGACTTTGCCACTGCATGCCATGAATTAAGAGTTTCCCATTTTTCTTTGGAAAAGAGGTCAGTGCTACATTCAAGACCAAGGTCAAAACCAAACCAATCCAAGAATTCCATCATTTATAGTTTGTTTAATAGGACGATTCCTATTAGAAACAGTCTATCCATGGAAGGAAGGAAAGAAAGAATTACATGAAATATTTAAACAGAGAGGGTTTAATATACAGAATTGATTTCACAGGTGTTGGAGAAATGAAAGAACAAAAGCAAGAGCTAAGAACCTAGAGAACCTAGGTGTGGTAACTGAAGGAAGAATCTACAACTACAATCTACTTACAGGTGAAGAAAAAGTTGGAGGTTGGGATTATTAAAACCTGTAAGCTCAGAAGAGGGGGTACTCATTAAACTGGGGCTTAGTCCTCTGAGTAGCACTTCTCAGCTGCTGATAGAATCTCAAAGATCAGAGGAGTCCTTGGCACTGGGAAAAGGGAAACACCTGGCCACCACTGATATCTCTGAGCAGGTAAGATATCGCTAGTTCTGACAAAGCTCAAAGTCAAAGACAACACTGACAAGAGCAAATCAAAATAAGAAGGTCTTTATTCCCCAACTGATACCTTCCAGTCTCCCTCTGGTGAAAGATATTAACAGAATCCAATAGAAGTTAACTGGCCACAGAGTCTGGGGTGGCTATTTGGCAGAGCTTGCTCTAACCTCAGCAGCACAGAGCACAGTATAGACTTGTGGGTTTGGAGCTCAGACTCAATAGGCAAATGATTGGCACAGATAGTGGTATGTTTCTCAGTACCATCTGTTTAAAATAAACCTGTTGTCTTCTATGATGCCTTTCAATTTTTATGCCTTTCTCACTCAACATTTTACAATTCTGTTCTTACCTCTCACACATGGATCTCGGTCTCAGACAAGAGAAGTATACCTACAAAGTGAAAAGTCTGCTTCTCCCCCCAACTCCTATAAATGACCACAATTTAACCTGAACTTTCTTACCTCAGGTCTCTTCTTGGTGTTGGCAGATAGGTCTGAACGCTCAGGCAGGTAGATCTGTTACCTCAACCATCAAAATGTGTTTCCTAAAATATATGCTAAATAGAGTTTACAGATAAATACCACAAAAAAGCTAAAGTAAGGCCAGAGAGGGGCTAAGCTCTATAAAATGAGTTTTAGGGTAACCAAAAGCATTAGTTTGTATCTATAATAATATAATAACAGTAGAAAACGCATACTGAGCTATATACTAGTACAAAGTTATTTACATGCATTAATCCATTGTATCATTCTACCCTTTGCAGTAGGAATTAATATTATCTCCATATTATAGGAAATTGAGAAACTTATCTTTCACTAGCTTCATTCTATATATTAAAACATTATATATGCTATAAAGTTAATATATATACCTATAGCATACATATATTCAGATAGATAGATAATGTATGTATGTATATTTAACTTCTAAGGCCCACCCAGATAAAGAACCCAACAGCTTGACAAACAATGTTGCATTGTGTGATGGGTATTAGACACAGAAAGAGCTTTTGGCAGTTTCTTTGGTCCCTTTCCAGTAAAAATAGAGAGCAATGAACTTGCTCCAGATTCTGATTCCAGAACATTCAGAGGCTGGAGATAGTGGTGATCTGTCTGTGAGGCCTCTGTGTTTATCAGTTCCCAGAAGCCAGCTAGTAGACCAGGCCACCTGCCAGTATATGGTTAGCACATTTATGTCAATCGGTTTGTCAGCCAGGTACTATGGTTTTTCCTAAGTCATAGCTTCCAAACTCTGGGAACATAAGACCACAGTGCTAGCCAAGATAGCAGTGAGAGACCTTTCTCGTATCCCACACTAGTGGGTCTCTGAAAAGGTATGCAGTGTGCTTTTGTGTACTGTAACTGGCAGTCCATAGAAGCACAATCCCTTCTGATTTAATGTGCCTCTCTTCCAGCTCTTTTCAATTCATTTTCTATAGACAAGAACATAGTGACTGAGAAAATTAAGAATATTTTGATATTTGTTAAGAGAGACTGAAGCCAAGTTTCCTCTCAAATCGTTTTGGACTCCTGTCCAGTAGACAAAGGATTCATCAAATTAATTCAATTCTAAGAGTCTAGTTCTCCTCTAGGAAATTTTTATTTTCTCAAAATTGAGCTAAGAGGATTTTTTTTTCAATTAACCAGTCATCAGATAAAGATATGTATGCCTACAAAAAGTAATGGAAAAAAATTATTCCATTTTGCCTCAAAATCCAGTTTCATAGCCTCTACTTCCAGTATATCATATAGTAACTGGAACTATACTTGCCTTCTCACTATAAACTACCTTTTTTAGAGAGCAAACTATATAAAATAACTCTTTTCAAACATGAACTGCAGACTGTACAGGACTTTATCCCTGAAAGAAAGGAAGCAAATAAGATTAGCCCTAAAAATACTCCGGCTTTCTACCTAGAGACTAGAATGAATAAAAGGAGATCCCAAGGAAATCACAGGACCTCGCTGAATCAAAGAAATAATATCAGAGTTTGGAGAAGTTAGGGCAGCTTGAATTTGCAAAGCACAGTACCAGAAAGGAGAGAGTTACACAGAGAAAGAGCTCCAGAAATCCGCATAGGTGGCCCTTTGAGTCTTTGGCAGAATATCCAGTTCTGCATATGTGTGGTAAGACACCACGAAACCAGGCAAAGAATAACTACAAGTGAAAGAAAACTAACAAGGAGCTGTAAACTGAACAATTCCCAGAACTCACACAGGGCTGGGAGTCATCCAAGTTCTAACCAGCTGTGGTGGAGAAATCTCACTGAACAAGCAGGGCATTTAGAAGAGACTCCAGAGGCAGTAGGGCTAAACTCTACTTGAGTGAGGCCACTGTAGACCTGCACTAAAAACAAACCTCAAAAGGATCAAGCTGATCTGTAGGTAAATTAACTGTCTGCCAAAATAAAGCCCAACAATCTTTAAAAGAAGATACCAAAATCCACTTAACAATGTGATATTCATGATGTCTAGTAGCTCATCAAAAATTACTAGCCCTGTTAAGAAGCAAGAAAATGGGACCCGTAGCCAGAAAAAAAAAAAAATCACTCAATAGAAACATACACAGAAATTACAGAGATGACAGAATTCAAAAGACTTTTTAAAGTGATATTTACATATGTTCAAAGATTTAAAGAAAAATATAAACAAAAAAATAGAGAAATTGAACATATAAAAGAGAACCAAATGCAACTTCTAGAGGTGAGAAATACATTATCTGAAATGGAAATTGTTCTGAATGTGGTTAACAGTAGGTTACATACTAGAAAAGATCAGTGAATGTGAAGACATACAAATAGAAAACTATATGAAATAATGGCCAAAAGTTTTCCAAATTTGGTGAAAAATATAAATCTACACATCCAAGAATATCAACACAGCTCACACAGTATAAACATAAAGAAAAAGAAAAATATATTAAGGTGCCTCATATTACAATTACTGAAACTTGGACATATAGAGAGAATACTAAAAGAAGCCAGAAGGAAAAAGACACATTTGATACAGAAAGATGAAGATAAGAAAGTCACTGACTTCATATCAGAAATAAAGTAAGCCAAAAAGACAGTTGAATGACATTCTTAAAAGTACGAAAAGGAAGAAAAAAGTTAAATCTAAAATTCTACATCAAAAGTAATATTCAAAACTAAAAGCCAAATGAAGCACTTTTGAGATAAACACAGGCTGAGAGAATTTAAGAACAACAGACCTACAGTAAATAAATGTAAAAAGAAATTCTTCAGGCTGAAGGAAAATGATAACAGATGGAAACTCACACAATGCATAAAAATTAACTCAAAATTGATCATAGAAATAGAAGCTAAAATATAAAACTTACAGAAAAAGACATATAGAGATAATCCTTATGATTTTCTCATGGCTAGGTAAAAATTTTTTAGATAGAGCAGATAAAAAGCACAAAAAAGAAAAAATTATAAATTAAACTTTATCAAAATTAAAGACTTCTTCTAGTCCAAGAATACCATTCAAGAATAAAAAGACAATCCAGACTGGGAGAAAATATTCATAATAAACATACCTCCTGAAGATCTTGTATCAAGAATATTTTTAAAACTCCTACAATTAGACAGGAGGAAGACCAAAATGATTTTTTTAATGGACAAACAGTTCACAAAAGAAAATATACAAATGTCCAATAAATGCATCAAATGATGCTCAACATCTTTGGTCATCAGGAAAATACATATTTAAACATCTGCACACCATGTCCACAATAGCCAAACTATGGAAAGAGCCTAGATGTCCATCAACAGATGAATGAATAAAGAAGATGTGGCATATATATACAATGGAATATTATGCAGCCATCAAAAAATTGAAATCTTGCCATTTGCAATGACGTGGATGGAACTAGAGGGTATTATGCAAAGCGAAATAAGTCAGAGAAAGACAATTATCATATGATCTCACTGACATGTGGAATTTGAGAAACAAGGCAGAGAATGATAGGGGAAGGGAGGGAAAAATAAAACAAGATGAAATCAGACGGGAAGACAAACCATAAAAGACTCTTAATCTCAGGAAACAAACTGAGGGTTGCTGGAGTGGAGGGGGGTAGGGATGGGGTGGCTGGCTGATGGACATTGGGGAGGGTATGAGCTATGGTGAGCACTGTGAATTGTGTAAGACTGATGAATCACAGACCTGTACCCCTGAAATAAATAATACATTATATGTTAATAAAAAGAAAAAAAATAAATATTGACCCTGGCACACCAAAAAAAAGAAACCAAACAAAAATGAAAACTCTGTACACCACTAAATTATCTAAAATTAAAGATGGACAGCATCAAATTTGGTAAGGATCTGAAGCCCCTGGGACTGTCATAAATTGTTGGAGAGAATGGAACAACCACTTTGGAAAAGAGAATGGTGGTTTTTATAAAGTTCAACTTTTAATAAACTTCCCATACGACCCAGCAATTTCACTCCTAGGTATTTACCTAAGAGAAATAAAAATGTATGCCCACTCAAAAATTTGTACATGAATGTTCGTAGCAGCTTTATTCATAATAGCCCAAAACTGTAAACAACCCAAATGTCTACCGACTAGAAAATGGATAAACAAATTGTAGTATATACGTACAAGGGAGTGATAGGCAGCAATGATGTTGATACATACAACAAAATGGATGAATCTTAAAAATATGATGCTGACAAAAGATTATATAAGATTTCATGAAAATCTAGAACAGGCAAAACAAATGGATAGTAACAGAAAGCCAGATCAGTGGTTGCCTGGGGCCAAGGATGGCAGGGATTCACTGCAAAAGAACAAGGAATTTTGGGGGGCTGTAGAAATATTCTGTTTCTTGAGTAGGGTGGCTGTCACACAGTCATATACATTTACCAAATTTTATTGAACTATATCCTTAAAATGTGTACATTTTATTGAATGTAAATTATGCCTCAATAAAATTTATTCTAAACATTTAAAAAATTAGATGTCACAAAAGGACCAATGGATATTCTACCATTCATACTGGTTTATAAGATTTTGAGATCCTAGAGCTTCCTAAGTGGCTGATTGCCGGTTGGACTGTCCCTTTTGTGATCCTTTTGTCTTGAGCAGGGCTGTACCGATGACAAATTATATTTTCCAAACATGGCAGCATCCCACACACTATACTACAAAATGACCTTGATACTCCTCCCATGAAAAAGTGGGGTCTGTGTTCCCTCCCCTTATTTCTGAGTTCACTTGTGACCTACTTGGAACCGACAGAAATGCAGCAGAAGGGACGCCGCATGACTTCCAAAGCTCAGTTTGAAAGGGTGAGACAGCTTCCCCCTGGCTCACTGGAGTACTAGCACTGGGACCCGGAGCAGTCCAACTCCCCGAGGCCATTGGGCTGTGAGGAAGCCCAAATTATCCCAGGTGGAGAGACCACATGGAGAAACCCTGAGACTCCGTGGGGAGAGAGAGAGATGCTCAGCCGGACTCTAGCTCCTACACGTCTGCTGTCCCAACTCCAGCCACTGCCTGACCACAGTCACTTGTGAGACCCAGGCCAGAACTACCTATCATTGCCCTTCCCAAATTTCTGATCCACAGAAACGGAGGAGTGATTTGATACACTGTACAAGTAACAGTACAACGCCCCCCCCCCGCAGCAATACCACACTTTATACAGTGCTCAAAATCAGTGGAGGTAGAGAGGAAGATGGGAACTCTCTGTACTATATGCTCAATTCTCTATAAACCTAAAACTGTCTAAACAAAGTCAATGGAAGGAGGAGCTGTGATACCATCATTCTTTTTAATAAGCCTAGAACTGTTCCCTTTTGGGGGGAGGGCAGGGCTCACTGCTCCTATGTAGAAATCAGCACACCTTCTTTTACTTCAGAGACTGACTAGCCAAAGCAGTAAGTGACTCCCTGTTGCCGTACAAGAGGGGCATTGAATTAATCACCAGCGAGACAGCCTGGTTCTCACACAGGAGTGATGACAGACAAACTGCTAAACCCACAAGCACAACACAGTCCTCTTTTCTGCACCCTGGACTCACTCTAAGGCTACTGGAAAAAGAATCTTACCAATAGTGCATGGGTAATCGGGATTGCCCTAAGCTGAAGGACACTTCAGAAACATGGGCCTATTGTTTCTTTCTCCGTGAAGGTTTGTGATACACATTATTATGTAAGACATGGCACTAGACCAGGAGCTAGCCCTAACTGACTTTGAAAAATAATTCCACCTCAAAACACATCAATCTTGCTTCGTCGGAATGTTGACAGACATTGCTGAACTTCAGGGAGGCCTACCCACTGGTAGGCTCAAGTCCCACCATGGCAGATAATGGGCAGACTGCCTTTACCCTGATCAAAATCCATCCATCCATGTCTGCTTGTCGGTCAGCATGAAATAAGTTGAAACATAGCCACAGAGAAGCGCACGCGCATGCGCACGCACACACACACACCCCCACACACACCTTTCTCACTCACTAATCAAGGAAAGAGTACAAGTAGAACTTAGGTATGTACATGTGTTTATTTTTAAGTAGGTGTTTATTTTCCAGTTTCCATAGGAAATAAGTGAGCTAATATTATCTTCCAAAAGTAAATACTTTCATGTAAAACTCCCTAAAACTGATCTCAGGCCAAGATTCCTGATGCAGCCTCCTTCTGCCCTCATACTTCCAAATTCTCACACTGTGGTGTAAAACACAGAGGATTATTAACAGAGAGGCCTTGCTTTTTCTCCAGCTCTTCTGAAAGTTGAATCACAGAGTCTTTTGTGTCCATCTTGCCAGATCCTACTGCTTGCAACAGGAGATACAATCTAATGGGAAACCAGAAATCTGAGGACTCCTGGAGGTTCAACTCTGTCAGTTCCTCTTGGCCATGGACACCTTCTGCAGCCAATTAATCCCCTTACTGGGTCTTTTCTGGAATTATGTAAGCTAGGGAGCTGGAGTCTGGTTTGGGCTGTATTTTTGTAGAGCCCTGTGAATAGCGTGTGGCTGTGCTTTTAATAGTATCTGCCCCAATAATGTTTTTTAGATTTTGTTTGCTTACCTCAATAAAGGACTATTGTTTAGATCTTACTCACCAACCACTCTTCTTCATCAACACCACAACTTTTTACCATCATCTGCCTAATTTTTTAAAAGCCAGATATCTTAAATATCCATGTAATGATCACTATGTATTTTTTATCACCAAAGGTTATACTTCTAGGTATGCTCCTTTTTTGGAAATGCAATAAGCTCCTGACATTTTGAGGGGACAGGTCCAAAGACCTTCTCCAACTCCAAAATCTCAGACACAAGAATGTTTATTCAGGCCTCTGGCTCTGGGTCAAGAGTCCTGAATTTCCTTTGTATGTCATCACTTTAACCACATTTTGACCCAGATAAATGCATATAAATGGAGAAAACATACCAACTACAGACTGATACTCAAACAAAGATTAAATTATTGGAGATAAGTATGAAGGGAAACCTGAAAGGAATCCAAGCTTTCTGCTCTTAATAGGAATTAAGCTTATGTATATTAAAGATCAGTTGAAATCAGTAGGCCAACTACAGAAAAATTATTAAGACTTTTTATCATTACAAAATACATATTCTGTTGTTGCTCAATATATTCACTGGGTGAATTCTAGCCTTACTAGAAGTCGTAAGACCTTTAGGTGTCATCAGAACATAAATATCCAAAACACTGTACATGGCACCCAGAAGATACCCTTGCAAAGACTGTTAAAGAAACCAAAATGAAAAGTATTCAAAAGAGTCCTTTGATAATATGAAAAAATCATACTCAACCAAAATGTCCAACAAAGGCAAAATAATTAAGGAAATAATTGTCAATCCACTCAATGAACATAAGGCCAACATTAAAATTATTAGTGTTTAATCAGTCATTGCTTTACAGATGCCACTGTCCCCAAGAACCCTGGGTTCTTTAAGGGGCATTGCTCCATTCACTTGGCTTAAGCCCCAGTCAGGAAATAATCCTCTTGGACAGCTAAGTACTCCTGACCTGCAAGACCTAATTCCACTTAGTCATTCGTTTAGCAAGTTCCAGCATATTGGTGCTGGAATGCTAACCTCATGATTGAGTTTAGTCAAGAAATAATATTCTTGATATAACAGCTGCCATTTTCAATGACATATTGACACCCTCAACTTGGAATCCCTACTCTGCCCTGGCTGTGGGCCTTCGGGAAAGAAAATTAACCTATTTTTTAGTTTCCTTATTTATAATAGAGATCATAACACCTCTCTTTGAAAGTTGTGAGGATAAAATGACATATGTAAAGAGCCTGGCACAGAGTTAAGATACTATCGTTCTCCTTGTTATTTCAACATAAAGCCATGTGTCTGTCTACCATTCAGTTATTCACAAAAAAATCAAATGTAATTTGCACACATAAGAAACATGCCATTTGTCTTCCATAGATATTTATTTTTCATGGTAGAAACTATGTGGTCTCCTTTTCCAAGGTGGAATTTCAACCAAGATCTTTTGTGTGCTCCTTGAACCTGGGCCCTGAGGTTGTGGATAGAAATGTCCTGTCATTACAAAAAGAGAGAGGAATATTCATCAAAAACCAGTTCCATATTAGACACTGTTCCAGCATGTATTTACTTTATCACATTGCTATCCCCATTTTAAAGATGACAAACAGAGGCACAAAATGGTTGAGTAACTTGTCCTAGATCCCGATGACATAAATGACAGAATCAGGATTCATAGTTGGGTCTGTTCAGCTCTAAAGACCGTACACTTGGTTACGTTCAGCTGCCAAGTTTAGTTTCTTACCACAGTGTCATGAACTACTGTTACAAGAAAATGAGACCACTGTTTACTCTCCATCATGGCTCGGTTTTAAATCAAGCCTAAGGATATAAAACTTATGACCTCTACATTTTAAATAAAAACCCACTTGAATTAAAACAAAACAATGGAAAATGCTAGCAATGCTATTCAAAAAATCCTCAGAATGCAAGCTATCAATTGGCTTTCTTTTGTGGAATATCTCTGCACAGAGATGGATGGACATCTGTGGGCATTGGAGTGGTCCCTTTTGCCAGAGTGGAATACGTGAGTCAAAAGCTGTGTTTCTCTCTTCCTGGTCACCAAGCCATAGTTTAAATCTGCCATGCTTACCCTTTTATATAGTTTGTAAACCTTCATCCCAATAGGATTATGGATTCTGGCTAGGCTTAATTTTAAATGGAAAAACAAATTAGTTTCATTCTTTCAGTGTATGAGTCATGTGGGCAAAGAAAACGGTGCCTGGTAGCACCTTTTCTAGTTCTTCAATGTTCTGACAATGCACACTTCTCCAAAGAGCCACTGCCCAAGGCTGGGCCCTTGAAGGGGTAACCCTCTTCCAGTGCTTCCCTCACCAGTCCCTGCCACATGCCAACAGCACCTGGTGCAGAGTGGATGTTCAGCAAATATTTGCTCAATGAATAAATGAATGAAATGTGTCTGCCCAAACTGAAAATCATTCCTTCCTGATTTCCTCATAGGGAGGTTGGCTTTTCTTTCTACCTGTGCCTCCTGCTGGCCAACTGAAGCCTTCCAACTCACAGGCCAAACGTAGTCCCAGGTTTACATCTTTAAAGTCATGTTACCTGTCTACCCCACAGGTCTTGAGAGCACCAAAATAGACCAGGCTGTCAGAAACTCGAGAGTCATGGTGTATGCCCCACACCTTCAAAAGTAGAGCAAAAGGAATGTGTCCGATTTCCACCCTTGGCCACATGTTAAAATCATTTGAGAAGCGGGCGCCTGGGTGGCTCAGATGGTTAAGCGTCTGCCTTTGGCTCAGGTCATGATCCCAGGGTCCTGGGATCGAGTCCCACATCGGGCTCCCTGCTCCTTGGGAGCCTGCTTCTCCCTCTGCTTCTCTCTCTCTCTCTCTCCTCCTCTGTCTCTCATGAATAAATAAATAAAATCTTTAAAAAAAATCATTTGAGAAGCTTTCAAAAAATAGAAGCCCTAAGTCCTTCTCCAGTTAAATCAGCATGTCTGAGGAGGGGGCATGAGCACTAACATTATTTAAATGTTCCCCTGGTAATCTGAAGTCAAGATTAAAGATCACAAAGCTGGAGGAGGCCAGAAAGGAGGAACATCAGTCCCACACAAACAAGAATAAGCATCTTGCTCTCCAGAAGGGGAGGGTAAGAGGATGGGACATGCAATATAGAGCAGCACAACTATGTTGGCAATAATACCCTTTCCCAGCCCTGTAGCCCTCACTGCTGCCCTTGACTGGCCTCTACCACCCTACTCCTCCACATGGTTCTGGAGCAGGCTGAGGTCTCATCTTAGACCAGGCAATGGGAACCTGCCCTATACATCTTCCTCTTTTAAAACAGAACTAGCCTTTGGGTCCTGATCTCTATCCATCCCAGCCTCAGTCCTCACAAGCCCTGTTCCATCTCCACTCCCACACCCAACCCTTCCTTAAAACTGGAGGTTCCAAGTGACAAGCCCCAAATGAGTATTGATGGACTATAGAAAGGACCAAATCTCAGGAAGTCCTAAAGGCAAGCTGGAGAAGGGAGCATAACCAGAGACCAAAATGTCAGAGCTCCATATGTCCTCCATGTTATAAGGGAGTCACTGATTCATCACACTGAAAAAAAAATGCCTCTGACGTCTAGTGTGGTGTAGGAAGTACACATGCACACGCATGTGCGTGCACACACGCGTGAGCGTGCGTGATTTGGAAGCTGAAGTCCTAAGATCGCAGCCCAAGTGTCTATAGACTAAATTTTTATGTCCCCCAAAATTCATATGGTAAAGCCCTAACCCCCAATGTGGCTATATTTGGAGATGGGTTCTCTAAGGAAGTAATTAAGGTTAAATGAGGTCAAAAGGGTGGGCTCTGGTCTGATAAGATTAGTGTCATTATCAGGGACACCAAGGAGCTTGCTTGTTCTTCAGTGAGAAGACTGCTATTGGCAAGCCAGGAAGAGGGTTCTCATCAGGAACTGACCTGCCAGACTTCAATCTGGGACATCTAGTCTCCAAAACTGTGAGAAAATAGATGCCTGTGGTTTGAGCCACCCAGTCCAAGGTATGTTGCTACCAACACACTAACCGTAGATAAGTCATCACTTCCCCAAGCCTCAGTTTCCCCATCAATAAAAGAGAGATAAACCCTACCAGTTCATAAACATCAAATGAGGACATGTATGTTTTGAGGGTTCTACAAACAGTAGAGTATTAAACAGGCATCACTCATTCACCCATCTCCACCTGTGCACTCATACTTTAATCCTCACGCTAGCTGAGCATTTACCCCATTGTATGAGATTGGGGTTTTTTTCTGTCTCTTCTGTCAGACTGTGAAATCCTTAGGGCCAGGAGCCATTCACCTTTGTATCCCCAACACCAAGGCACACAGTCACTGCTCAAGAAATGATTATGCAACAATCCCCAGGTGGCATTAGATACCCTTTCTGTGTGTCCCATAATGCTTCCAGACATACTTCCATCACTTAGTATCAAGCATCGAAGTTATTAATTTTGTGTTTTTCTTCCCCACTGAAGTATAGGTGCCCAGATGGTAGGAAATCATGTATTATCATTACTGCATCCCTAATGACTAGTACAATGTCAGGTACCAAGTAGGAATTCAGGAAAAGTTTATGGAAAGGAGGGAAACGATTCATTTCTTGAGGAATTTGCATGCTTGAATTTCATTGTTCACAACTGCCCCAAATTGAGTTCACCATCTCCAATGAAACAAACTTTGCCCTTCATCTCACTGAGTCTTTTTCAAAGGGCTCCTAAAAGGTCCCAGCTCAGGCAGCTCTTTTATCCTATTATGACCAGCAAAGGATCTGAATGTACCGTTTTATTGTATAAATCAATATCATCCCCCAGAGAACCAAGACTAGTCATTTACACCAAAGCAGTTGCTATGCAACCACCCTCCAAAGCTCACGTTGAAAGATCCAGAGCTAAGGCAGTGATTTTTCCCACCTGGAAACAACTGTAATTTCTAAGGAAAAACACACCATTATGCAGAGTCACTCAATCTTCTTACAAAAGGAAATTTAACCCCATCAGAAAAATATATGTTCTAGGTTTCCTAAGATATTCATGTATAGTCTTTTCATAAATAGATGTGTATATTTACTGGAACCCAAACAAACAATATATATTTAAACACATGTTATATATAAATTATAATTTATAAATATTTGTGTATTTGCAACTATATATATATATATATATATATATATATATATATATATGAAAGAAAGTAAATACCATTTATTTTTATGCCAAAGAAGTTCCAGTAGGGTCAAATTGTCTCATTTCTTTTTACAGAAGTAAACTTTTTAAATAAATTTCTATTTTCTTGTAGCAAAAATATTCTCAGAAAATGCAAAAATAGTTAAGGAAGAAAGTAAAGAAGCCATATCAAACACCTAGATAAAACCACCGTTAGTGGTTTCCAGATGTTTAATACTATAGATAAGAATATATATATACACACATACACACACATTGTATATATGTATATAGTAATTATATATATGATTATACACAGAACATTGTATATATAGGTTTCACGTATATATACGTATATATAGGTTTCACATATATATACATATATATAGGTTTCACATATATATACAATGTTCTTATGTAAAAACATCTGAAAAAGAAATATATATATATAAAACTGAATCTATTCTCACTAAAATGGAAACATAATATATGCATAGCTTGGATACTTCCTTTCTTTAAAACTTCTACACCTTCCATGGTTGTCATGACTTGTCTTTCCAAGTCAACATATAGTCATATCATTTTTAAGGCTACATAATATATCATAGCTTAAATATATCTTCATGTATTAATTATTTCCTCGTGTCTCTTTTTACTATTATAAATGTGAAAAAATCCTCATGCACACAGCTTTGAAAACTCATCTGATTATTTCAGTAAGATTAATTCGTGAATCAGATCAGAGATTCTGCATTTATTTGAAGGCTTTTAGAACATTTACAAGTAAATAACCTAATATTAGATGTTTACCCCTGAACCCAGGATTTTAGAGCAACACAAATACAGTCAAACCTTTGCATAATTTTAAATATTTTTAAACTAATAACCCAGGATTCTTAAGGACATATTATGATAAAATAATTTTGTGGAGTGCTTGGGTGGCCCAGTAGGTTAGGTGTCTGCCTTCGGCTCAGGTCATGATCCCAGAGTCCTGGGATTGAGCCCCGCATCAGGCTCCCTGCTCAGCGAGAAGCCTGCTTCTCCCTCTCCCCAATGCTTGAGCTCTCTCTCTCTCTCGCTCGCTATCTTTCTCTCTCTCTCAAATAAATAAATAATAAATAAAATCTTTAAAAATAATAATAATAATTTTGTTTCTCCCCTCATTTTGTGGTATACTAAGCCACCCTATGCCCTGCGGCCCTTTGCTAAATAAAGTAAGCTGTCTTTCCTTGCTCCTTAAACTGGTTCTTCCTAAACCTGGAGTTAGAGAGAGCTCCCCCTCTCTAACTTGCCTGTTGTTACCAGCTGCATTTTAGGATTAGCTGTTGATGGCTCCACCAGGGCTCACAGCTAAGCCTTGAGGAATAGCTTCAGAAACCTAATGTAAGATCTAGAACAGTTTCATGATTCATGCGCATATGAAAGTTGGATGTCCAGAAACATTTAATTTGGAGTGTAATGACAGTTGCCTTCCAAAAGATACAATGACTTCTGTTCAAACTTCTTTCTAAGTTGTTGAAAACTTAAAAGACTAGTTTCTCCATGTTCAACCTTGCCTTGTTTTTCAAAGTTAACCAATATCTTTCTGCCAGAGTAATCTTCCTAAGTACACAATTCATTTCAAATCCTATTCAAAAACATTAAGACTTCCCAGACCAATAAAATCCAAGCTCCTGAGAATGACATTCAAAGTCCCTCCAATCTTACCCCCTAAGATCTTACTCTTATAACAAGCCATTTGCCATTCTGTGAACACAATTTATTTTACCCTATACATTCCACTTTCAAGAACACTTTTAACTTATGCAAAACAAAAATCTATCCACTCTTCAAAGTTTCTTCCTTATTCTCCTCCTATTAGAAATCGTCCCCATTTCCCCCAGTGAAAATGGAACCAGAATGGAACCAAGAAATACCCAAAGTATCCAGGACCAGGTGGCAGAGATTCGGGTCTATACTTCTTAATAACATCTAAGAGATCCCTACCTGGGAAACAGTAAGCAGCACTCCCCTGCATTACAATTATTTGCAAACTTAGTAAGTCCCAGGTGGTGCCAGAGCCCTCGCCTCCCTGCCCTTCCCGGATCCCCTCCCTGTTCCTTCACCTCACTCCATCCTGAGAAACTGAATATGTAAACAGACAATGGCCAGACTATATATAAAAACAGACCTGTGACCCACAACCTGCAGCAACCTGCCCAGAAAAACAACCTACCATCTATAATAACCAGCTCAGGAAGCCAAAACATAACCCCTGTGGCCATCAGTCCAAATGGCCATGACTTGATTAATGACCGACAGTTTCTCTTATTTTTGCTTTCACTTCCAACGTAAGACCAACCAGAGAAATTCAAATATGGACCCCTCACTAATCGCACAGGATGTCAGCCCACCTAAGCTTCCCCATGCCCACAGCCTCCAACAGGGCATTCCTAAACCATTCCCTTTTTTCCACTACAAAGCTTTTCCCCACCTCTGACTGCCTTTGAGTCTCTGCCAAACACACAGAATGGTGACTGAGTCCCTTGTGATAGCAAGCTCTGGATAAACGGCCTTTGCCTGGTCTCATTTGGCTTGTCTTCATTTATTTTTCACAATCTCAGCTCCAGCCCTGGTGCTGAGAGGTGACTCAGAAAACGTTTTCTAATAAACACTCTTCATGATCTTGATCCAACCTAAAGTAAGGGGTGATCAGAACCAAAGGTTAGTTCTTTTTCACTTGAGATGTCAAGGCCCAGAGGCCAGCCAGCACGGGAACCCAGAGGGCCCAAGACCAGAAAAGCCTGCCCCCCCCCCCCCCCCACCCCCGCCACTGGGAACGCACAGTCCCCTCCTGGCTCTTCCGTGAACCCCCCGCATTATGATTTCAGGCTTCTCTCTCTGTTTCAATTCCTCATCTATACAATGGGGATAAATCCTATGCTTGCTCACGGGCTTGGTGGAAGAACAAGACAGAATATAAGACACAACTGAGCTTTGAAATGGTTCCTAATTATGAAATGTAAGATGTTATCATGGACACATGCGGTCCTTCTTTCAACACCCCCTGGTGTCTCAGACACGGGAGAGATCAAATGGGGATAAAGATGGAAGAAAAACAATTGGCTCGGGGCTGGCCAGCGGCTGGAGCTGATTCCTGGTCCTGTTATTCTATGCTTTTAAACTCCCACACACACCCCAGCCTCCGCCAAAATACATAAACCTCTTTGAATTACACTCCTTCTCTTACAGGAGCAAACGGCTACAGTTGGATGTGATTTTTTTCCTTTGTTTGTTTTAATTTATAGATGACCAGGAATGCTGCCCCGCCTCCTTTTTTAAACACCCGCCACTCCTCCAGGAGAGGTCCTCTTCTGGGGTCTTGGTTTTCTAGTAAGTTTTTTTGATAAGAATAGTTGTGGTTAAAGGCAGCTCCAAGCACAGCCCGGGGCTCGTTAGGACTTTCCCCAACTCAGCCTCCGGTAATAAATCACTGGCTCTGGGAAGAGAGGGGTTGGGTGGGAGGGCGACTAGAAAGCCCTTTCTTTAGCTAGCTTTAGGAAGACTGCATGGGTCTCATTCCAGGATGACAGACCCCATAAAGGAGAAAAGTTTAAAGGTTAGAAGAGGGAAGGAACCAAGACCTATAAAAACATTTTTCAGGCCAGCACCTGTTATTTTGCAAAGTTTGCAAGCAAGCGAGATAAGGAGAGAACTGACTTGACTCAGAGATTGCTCAAGAAAGCATCTCGGCTTAGAGTTTCTCGCTTAAAATCGCCAAGAATGACTTCTGTCACACACACTCCCACCTCCGAATTAGAAGGTAGCTTTTGACCTAGAAAGGCAAATTATAGGAGAAGATCTCCATCCAAAGGAGAACAATAAAACCCCCTTTTTTGTGTTTTCCTGACTTCCACATCAGTAGAGAACCGTACTTCTAAGGCTAGCATTTTCCAAAGTTGTTCATATGTGTACATCCAATGTCGAAAAAGAGTCTGTGAGCTTAAGAAAACTTGACTACTTCCCTCTCTTGGAGAGTCACCGTGCCTATTAGCAAGCCGAATGCTCTGGAAAGTACTGCACAGAAGCAATGTGCTTAACTAAAATATAGTATTTCCCAAGTTTGCTTGAGGACAGAACCCATTTTGGTTATGTGTGAAACCTATCAATATTCTGCAGAAAACATTGTCCCCCAAAAAGGAGAGCCTCCATGCGGTCCATTTAGATTGTTTGGTCTGAAGAAAAAGGCAAATTTGCCTCCAAGGTCAATCTTCTTAGTGTAAGATTCCTTGCTAGAGCAATGCTGACATTCACATGAGCCCCCGCCCCTGGGCGGGGAACAAGTAGTTGTTGCTGTCCACTCTCCTCCTTGCCCCCACTCCTGCTTCCACTACCTGCCAGCTCTCTTCTGCTTCACCTCCCCCGTGAAGGCAAGATGAGAGTTTCGTCGAGTCCATGTGGCAGAGAGCACAACAATTAAAATGGAGACCAGCCAAAGAAATCTGTGAAGCAGATGATAATGTCAAATATACATTCAGAGCATTTTTATGTGGTTCTTAAATGGAAAGAAAGATTTCTCTTCTTTTCAATCCTTCTGGTCATAATTTTTAACAAATGGGCTTCTTGGAATAAGCAAATTTAGAGATGGAGGGGAAAGATGTGTGCATGGAACGTGAGGGGTTGTGTGTGTGTGTTTAAGTAGGCTCCATGCCCAGCGATGAGTCCAATGTGGGGCTTGAACTCATGACCCTGAGATCAAGACCTGAGCTGAGATCAAGAGTCAGACTCTTACCTGACTGAGCCACCCAGGCGCCCCTGGAACTTGAGTTTTAATTAAAGAGAGCATCCCCAGGAAAAAGTGTCAGGCGATTTGTAGGACCCAACTGAGGAGCGATTTGAAGTTTATCCATGAAAAGTTATTCACAGTGTATTGTTAAGTGAAAAAGCAAATTAAAAAATGGCATATACAGAGTGATTCATCTTTGCAAATGCAGCAGACTCGACGTTTGTTGAAAGAATAAATATGCCTAAAAAGAAGACTATAAGACTTTATACCCAATTGACAATAGTTAGCTCTACATGGAATAATTTTCTTATTTCCTCTTTTTTTTTCTTTGCTTATCTATTTGCTCCGATTTTTCTCAAAGAAAAATGATATTTTTAACAATAACATTGTAGAACTGCTCTAATCTACCACTCATGTTGTCTGTGGAGAAATATCTAAGTTCATCCTTAGAAGCAGTTTCTCTCGTGCGGAGGAAGGATCGTGAGACCAGGCAATGCGGACAATGCGGAGTAGCCAAAGGCAGGACCATAGCTTCCACAGCATTCATTGCCAGCTTTTGCATATAGCAGGCAACATGTCCTTTCTAGAGAAAAGATAAACTAGAAAGTAACCACAGGAAGTCATGATTCTAAACCCTGGAGCAACCAGTACATACCAAGCTAGACCAACCAATGAGCACCAGATGCTTACAAATAAGATCCAAATCTCAATACTCAGTCTCAAAGCATCACCACCACTACCACTGCCTCATATACACACATGCATAAGTCCAACTTTTAGGGGGAAGTACTTTCCCCAACCAGCCCCAAGAATTCACAGGATTGTCACCCAAATGGCCACCAGTTGGTGGATCCTTGGACTGATTCCCTTAGTAGTCACAAAGAACAGGATAGGGTGTCACATATGTGATCATGGTTTCTGCCTGCCCTCTCTGTCTAGCCCTGCTGACCACTGTCACTCCATCACTTGCAGGCCACTACCCACTCAAGGCCAACTGGTCCCTAAAGCACCAAGCTGGGCTGTTCTTCTCCCTCTCCAGCCACTTGGGGGACATCTGCTTCCCACAAGATCTCCTGCAGAGGGGATTCCCACACAGAGCTGCTGAGTCCTTCTGGTTCTCTCCTTGGCAACACAGCCCCAATCTCTGTAGGGTGGGTACACTCCACAGGGTTGGGAAGGAGGTGGTGGTGGTGTGCAGGTGTATTTGGGGAGGGAAGGCTGTGTCTGGGTTGATAAACACATCATCTCAAACTCTGATACTTAGGCCCTACTGCCCAGCTTGGTCCAACCTGCCAAAACTCCTCCTCACACCCAGTGGGTTTTTTACTCAGGGTTTTGTTGTCCTCTTCATTCTGGCTTCCTACAGACCCTTTAAGTACGTTTTAAGTTCAGTACATATCAAAACTCCAAAAATGGAGAGTTGACATGTTTTCCCCACAAGACTCTTGGGCTCCAAGCAACCCCAGAGTTATGGTTAAATCTCATTCCCTGAATAGTCCATGATAGTTGAGACATTAAGACGTGCCCCCCAACTTCCAAAGATGGTTAGAAGATGAATCAGACTCCAACAACAAAGATACCTATTGCAAGTAGTACATATTGCTAATTCCACAGGCCAGCCTGACCCAATCTTGCTTCTGACATGGCTATAATGCCTGGCACATAGGTGACACTGCAAAGTAAAAGTGTTTTTTTTGTTATTTTATTTTTTTTATTATGTTATGTGAATCACCATACATTACATCATTAGTCTTCGATGTAGTGTTCCATGATTCATTGTTTGCGTATAACACCCAGTGCTCCATGCAGAACGTGTCCTCATTAACACCCATCACCAGGCCAACCCATCCCCCCACCACCCTCCCCTCAACGTAAAAGATTTTTATTCAAAATTCCTACTCTGGGCTGGGAGGAGCTTTAATTATCTCCCCCAACCTCCCCATATTACCGAAGGGAAAACAGGCCCAGAGCCATTGCAACCAGCCAGTGTTAGAACAGATGAGATCTAAGGCCTCCCAACTTGCAATTCAGTGAAATGGAATACCAAGCCCCCTAATATTGAAAAACAATAGTCGTAGCAAAGTATACATAATTAGAAACAGTTAATCAACTCAGATCCAGGTTCTACACTAGCTTATATTTTTGTTTCTCCTTAGTCCTTAATATTATCCTCTTTTTACAGATAAATAGAGGCTCAGAGAAGTAACTTTTCCAGAATTCTACAGTGTGGACATAATGGAGCCAGAATTCCAACCGAAGCCAGTCTGCCCCCAAAGCCATGTTTTTTCTACTACACTAAACTGAGCTCGTGAAAACCAGGGAGGCAGAGGGGATGAAAGGTCCTATAATTAAACATAAAGTGGTGATTTATCAAATGGATTTGCAAAGAAAATAAAGCTCCATATCGTGTTGAGTGGCCCTGAATTCTCACATTAAAAACCAGTTTTGAATAAATCAATGTCCTGTTTCAATGGGCTTCTCAAAATTACTGTGATCTCTTCATTGATTACATGGAAGAAAGAGGGGAGCTACTATGAGGAATAACGATATTATCATTCTAATCAAGTAACTGTGGGGAAAAATGAGTGCCATGCCTATGTGTTACAAGGACACTGCAAACATCAAATAGCAACTCATAAAAAAGAAAAAGAAAATACTTTTTAATTCAATGGATAAATAATCTTTCATCTGTAAAAACAACTACAATGTGAGAAAGCACCAATTAATTAAAATTTTACAAGGTCCAGATCAAAAACAAATTATCATATTTTTACAAAATGATCTGGTGCATGCATTCTTTCAAACTGCCAGATGTGGGCTAAAATAAAGGAGAAAAACTTAACACTTCTCAACACTGGTTAGCTGGAAAACACAAGAACAGATTGTGTGTGTGTGTGTGTGTGTGTGTGTGTGTGTGACCCCATACACGAGTACATAAAAATTTTATTCCTACTAAATGAGTTGGTCGAGATAAAGATGATTTATTTGAGTGGAGGCATGGCAATGTTGCTCTGAATGAGACCAAAACAAACCAAAACAAACAAACAAAAACTCTACAAAAAGCAGACATACTTTTTTTGCAGAAAGCAAGAGAATCTTCTTCCATCTAGGGCTTCTATCTAGCCCAGCGCAGAGATTCAGTGAAATATCCACCTCGGGGAACAAGACAGAGTGACTATGTAGACTCCATCCATATTCTTCTTGCTACCACATTTTTCCCTTTTCTTTTATAAGAGCATTTTCTAAGTAAATTAGTGATAGATTTGAAATATAAAAAGTGTAGAGAATACAGAAGTAAAAACCAATATCATCCAGACATAATCACAATGAAGATTTGATTGTAGCCTGAAAACACTTCGTTTTTATTCTATTTTTATCAACATAGCTTGCACGTTTTCCCCACATGTATATTCTATAAAAACATGATTTCTTAATAATAGCATAACATATTATCATATGGATGCCTACCAATTTATTAAACCATTTTGCTATTGTTCAATATTTAGGTGGCTTCCAATATTTTGCTATTACAAATATAAAGATTATTAAATCCGTTTGTATGCACATTTTTATCTGCATCTGGAGTGATCTCATTAAAACTAATTTTTGAAAGTAACTACCAAAAGTAGAATTATTGAGTCAATTTTTTAATTATTTTCTTTTTTCTTTTACTCAACTAATATTTTCTTTTTTAAAAAGAGACTTGACACAAACAATGAATCATGGAACACTACATCAAAAACTAATGATGTAATGTATGGTGACTAACATAATAAAATAAAATTATAAAAAAATAAAAAGAGACTCAATACACAGAAATATTTAAAAAGAAACCCCCTTTCTTCCCACCTAACCTCATTCTTATCCCTAGATCACTATTTCAGTCTTGAGTCAAATTCGTTTGAGTCCTCATGTCTTCTGTTGAATTTTGTTTGGTTTCGTTTGGCAACCCTATTTTCAATTTTCAAAAACCTTCCCATCTCTGATGGTTACTTTCTTATAGCTGCCTATTCCTTTCTTTATGAATGCAATATATGTTGGGTATTTTTTTTTCCAAAGATAGAAAATGGAATTCTTTTAAGAATAGAATTCTTTTTTGTTCTCTGAATTTTCTATTTCATCCAGGGTCTACGGATTTGTTCATTCATCTTGAACCCCTCTTCTTGCTGTTGACTTTCTCCATATATCTGGTACTCCTGAATTTCCCCACTCATCTCTATGAAGGAAGGCTTGAGAAGCTCTATTTCCATAGCTTTGCAGTTGTAGAGGGCTTTCCCCACCCCACCCCCAATGGCCTGAATGGGAGGGTTGACTTTATGCCTTCTACAAGGTTCCAAGAGTCTAACTAGGAACCCTCCCAGTCAGCACTTCATACCCCTGTGTGCAGAGCTCGGTGTTTTGAGCTGGAGAGTATGCCCCACTCCCCTGCCCCCACCCCTGTGACCTGTGGCCCCTGTTCAGTAATAATGATCCACCTATTGCCACAAAGCTCCTCAAATGTTCTTGGTCCTCTTAAAATTTCTCAGGAACTGCTCTTATCTCCCTAACCATTTTCTCTGTGTGTTTTAAGGTGGGGGTTTTCTCAACTCTTATCAATTCAATACTATTACTTTTCATCTTCCAGGAAATTCTTCACAATTTCTGATATGTACATGTTGCCCTTTCTTGTTTCCCTGGACAGTAGGGGGTCTAACCTTTAGTGGATATATTTTTTCTCTCACTTCAAGGGATTTACAGATTTTTTTTTAAGATTTTATTTATTTATCTATTTGAGAGAGAGAAACAGCATGAGAGGGGAGAGGGTCAGAGGGTCAGAGGGAGAAGCAGGCTCCCCATTGAGCCCGGGAGCCCGATGTGGGACTCAATCCCAGGACTCTGGGATCATGACCTGAGCTGAAGGCAGTCGCTTAACAAACTGAGCCACCCACTTTAAGGGATTTAGAAGGTGGGGCAGAGGTGGTGAAGTGTGCTTAAACAGCCACATAGATCCAATACGCCCATCCCTTTTCTCTGTTGTAAGAATGATATGATGTATCAGAAAAATCATATAAGTATCAGAAAACACTCATTCACATTGACTGGAAAAGTAAAGGGAATGCACTGACCCACATAGCTAAAAATTTCAGAGGTCATATGAACTTCAGGTGAGGTTTGATCTAGCAGTTCAACATTGCTACCAAACTGCCTTCTTTAGTGTCTTCTTCAACCTAAAGTTTCATTCTGTGGCTGGAAGATGGATGCCAAAAGCTTTCAGAGCTGCTTACTTTCCCATTAACATCCAGCAGGAAAAGAGTGTGTTGTCAGATAGGCGTTTTTGAAATTTCAAGAAAATTTCTTTCTCAGAGGCCCCTAAAAAATGTCTCCGACAGCTCATTGGGCCAAAATGGGTCACATGAGTGATTACTGTGATCAGGGAAAAGGAATGTGCTGATTTGGTTTAAACTAAAATGGCACACCCTGGGTCTGTAGTTGGTTGTGGTCATCTGTCCCAAAAACAAAGGTATGGATGGATGGGGGGCTGGGAAGTTGGAGAGGAATGAACTCTGAACAGAATTCAGAGTCTATTACAAAAAAGAAGTGGGTAATAAGCTAAAATAGCACATGACCACCACAGTCATAAAATAACATGAATATCTACCCCCCCCAAAAAAAAACCATCCAAGCGGAAGTAGTAGCACATTTGGGTCACAGAGTGAGAATCTGCTCTTCCACAAGCAGTCGAGGAAGCTCACCTGAACTTTAGTGCCCAGAGTTTTTATTTTATTTATTTTATTATTATGAGCAAATGGAATCATTGGCCATGTGATTCATTCTCCAGTCACCTTCCTCTCTCCAGAGCTTGGACTGATATGGAGGTTGGGCTGATAACATGTAGCTCAAAGCCCAACCCTTTAATCAGACAGATGACATTTCTGGGTGACCAGCCCCCATTATGTATCATCTCATTATCATAAACTACTGGGGATTGTCTGAGGGTCCCACCATGAATGACAAAGACACTTCTATCAACCCAGAAATTCCAAGGGTTTAGAGGTTACTTCCCCAGAAAGGGGACAAAAACCAGCCAAATTCTTTAGTATACATATTTCATTTATATCAGTATATTACTAAAGTTGTATTAAATTGATTTTATTACTATATTTAATGTTTATAATAAATCAAGGAAAACATCTATCTTTTCACCATTTAACAAGTAACATAAGTGCTTAATTTAATTATATAACATAAAATATAATTTCTCAACAAATAGATTTTAAAATGACTTAAATCATGTTTGAGTGTGAGCCTATATATTTATGAAACTATAGACTAAACTATGTGTTCTAGCATCAAAAACAAACAAAAACTGTTATCGTTTTTAAAATTCTTACATTTTATGTTTAAAGACATTAAAAAATTATTTTTATGATTTTATTTCTTTTAAAGACATAAGAGAGAAAAGATTTTCAAATACTATTTAGAAACATTTCTCTGCAAATAATCCATTGCAGGGTATTTAACCTTTATTCTCAGGATATGAAAAGTCAATTGGTTTTAATCACTAACATATTTTCTCTTTTTTAAACTCTGAAGTTTTTGAATTAATGCTGGGGTTTCTATTATAATGCTGCAGAGATGATGATTCATTAGTCTAATTCATCAGCCTTATTCTAACATGGAGCTCTATAGTGTCAATGGTAGAAAATGAAATATTATTTAAAGGATTATTTAAATATTATTAAAGGATTTCTTTTTTAAGATCAACCTATGTAACTATAATTAAAATACTATAAACTGCATCTATTTAAAGTTGAGAATGGACGACTTTTGACAATTATATATACACATGAAACCACCACTACAATCGAAATACAAAACATTTCCATCACCCTCAAAAGATTCTTCCTTCTCTCCACCCCAGCCTCCACTGGTATGCTTTTCATCACTATAGATTTGTTTACATTTTCTGGAATTTTATATATATGGAATCATATAGTATGCACTCCTTTGTTTGGCTTCTTTCCCTCAGCGTAATGACTTGAAATTCTTCAATGTTACTGCATCTATCAGTAGTAGTTCATTCTTTTTAATTACCGAATAATTTTTCATCACCTTGACATATCACATTTTGTTTGTCCAATCAGCAAATATTGATGGGCATTTGGGTTGTTTTCAGCTTTGGACTATCATGAATAATGATGCTACGAACATTTGTGTACAAATCTTTCTGTGCATGTCAGTTTTTATTTCTCTTGGATAAATGCCTAGGAGAGAGAGGTATGCTGATTTGTATAGTAAGTGCATGTTTAACTTTTTAAAAAACGGTTATACTCTTCCAAAATAATTGAACCATTTTATATTTACATGTGCAGATCTTTTGCTCATTTTTAAAACTGAATTGTATGTCTCCTTATTCAGTGGTAAGAAGAATTCTGTATATATTCTGGAATCGAGTCGTTTGTCAGGTATATACATTGCAAGTATTTTCTCCCATTCCATCGCCTGCATTTTTGTGTTCTTAATGGTGTCTCCGGATGAGCAGAAGGTTTCCATTTTTTTTTAAAGATTTTATTTATTCATTTGAGACACAGCGATACAGAGAGAGAGAGAGAGAGAGAGCATGAGCAGGGAGAGAGGCAGAGGGAGAGGGAGAAGCAGGCCTCCTGCTGAGCCAGGAGCCTGATATGGGGCTCGATCCCAGGACCCTGGGATCATGACCTGAGCCGAAGGCAGCCGCTTAACCGACTGAGCCACCCAGGTGCCCCAGAAGGTTTCCATTTTAATGAAATCCAATTTATCTATTTTTTTTTTTGTAGTTTGTGCTTCATGTGTTGTATCTAAGAAATTCTTGCCTATCCAAAGTAAAAAAAAAAATTCTCCCACATTTTCTTTTAAAATTTTTATAGTGTTAGCTTTTACAAGCAGGTCTTTAATTAATTTTGAATTAATTTTGTGTATGGAGAAAGATAGGTGCTGATGTTTTCTCTTTTCATGTGGAAATTGGTTACTCCAGCACCATTTGCCAAAAATCAATTGAACATACATATGGGGGACTATTTCTGGACTCTGTTCTCTTCTCGATCTATTTTGCTTCTATTGATCTTTATGACTATTTTTTCACAAATACCATTGTGTTAATTACTCTACCCTTGTAGTAAGTCTTAAAATTAGGTAGTATAAGTCTTTGAACTTGGTTCTTTTTTTTTTATTCCTTTGGCTTTTTTAAGTCATTTGCATTTCTACCTACATTTTAGAATCAGCATTTCAATTTCTACAAAAAAAAATGTTGTCTTATTCTTTTTATATAGTGTTGGATTCAATTTACTAAATCTTTCTAAAGATTCTTGCAACTAGACTTATGAGGGATAATGGTCTGAATTTTATTTTTAATTCTTTTGGTGTCAGGGTTATGCCAGCCTCAAAAACTGGGCTGGAAAAATGTTCTCTTCTCTATTTTCCCTTTGAATATTCTACAGAATTTACCAGTAAAACCATCTGAGCCTATAGTTTTCATTGTGTGGAGGTTTTTGATAATTAATTCAATTTCATTAGATAAAGAGGCTATCTAGATTTTTCTGCTTCATATATCAATTTTAGTTGTATTTTTCAAGAACTTTGTCTATTTCACCCAAATCTTCTCATTTTTGGCATACATTTGTTCACAATCTTCTCATATTATCCTTTTAATATTTGTAAGATCTACAGTGATAACTCTTCTTGTACTCTCAATACTAGTGATTTATGGTTTTTCCTTCATCAGTTTAACCAAGAGTTTATTCATTTTGTTGATCTTTTCAGAGAACCTACTTTGGGATCATTAGTCTCTGTTTCGTGAATATTTGTCCTTGCCATAATGATTTTCTTTCTTTCATCTATTTTGGATTTATTTTGCTCTTCTTTTTCTAGCATCTTGAGGCAGTACCTTAGATCACTGTTCTTTTTCCTTTTCTACTATAAGCATTTAAATCACAAATTTCCTTGTACGTACTTCTTTAGTTGCATCCCACAAATTTTAATGTATTGTCCTTTCATTATCAGTGAGTTAAAAATATATTCTAATTTATTTTATGACTTCTTCTTTGACCCAACAATATTTTAAGATGTGTTTTTTAATTGCAAAACATTTGGGATTCACCCAGATATCTTAATGTTATTGATTTCTAATTAATTTCGTCAGGGTCAGAGAAAATCTGTACTATTTCAATCCTCGTAAATTTATTAAGGCTTCTTGTATGGCCCCAATATGGTATACAGTGGTGACTATACCGTATACAATAAAACAATTGTGTACTGTAGTCTAAAATGAATGTTTATTTTGCAGTTGTTGAGTGAGGGGGTTTCATAATTATTAATTAGGTTAAGACAGTTGATAATGTGTTCAGACCCTCTATATCTTTACTGATTTTTGGCTAGTTGTCCTTATCAGTTCCTGAGAGACAGGAGTCTCCCACTAAAATTCTGGAATTATCTCTCTATAATTATGTCAATGTTTGCTTCTTGTATTTTGAGGCTCTGTTTTTAGGCACATGCACTTTTATGTTTGTTTTGTTTTCCTTATTATGCCTTTTTATCTCTGGCAATACTCTTTTTTTTTTAAGTCTATTCTATCTGATATTAATACAGCCACCTCACTCTTCACATGCTGATGTTAAAGGCACATCTTGTTCCATCATTTCTTTTCAAGTTATCTGTACCGTAATATTTCAAGTTCATCTCTCCTAGTCATGAAGTTGGGTCTTGCCCTTTGATCCATTCTGCAATTCCTGCCTCTTAATTGGGATGGTTAGTCCATTAACATCACAAATGCAAACTCAGCTATTATGGTTACCTCAGAGACACAGAGCTGAGGCCTCCCCTGATGCTGGCGGAGGGATCAGCTATGAATCTTAGCACTAACAGCAACCACAAAGACAAACGTGCAAACATGTACACTTAGGAAAACGAACAAGGGCGATTTAAACTGACTTCAACAGAATGTTTCAAACCTCAGTAAACTTGAAACAAACCAGCTGCGAGCTCCCCAGGGGACAAAATTCACTTTGTGTTGCAACAGTTTTGATATATAACTCCAATGTCATTGTGACAGCTCTAGCAGCTGATGGGTTTACGGAGTTCAGGAACCCTTTCACTATTTAAGGATTTTTGTTTTACAACCGATTGATAAAATTGGGGAAATAAATTCCTCATGAAAATCTTCTGCACCAGAAATTCTAAAGAGACCACTAAAAATATCAAAAGCCCATTTTTTTTGTCCTAACTAAAATATTCAAAACAATAAATCTTCTTCTCTTTTCCTGAATCTCTCAGGCAGTGAAAGTCAGAACTAAATTAATGGCTTATACTTTTAGGGCTTCTGTTAAAAATGTGACCCAAATATTTTCTATTTAAAGAGTCTTCAAAATAGATAACTGTTCAAACAAGAAATGTCTAATTTCTTGCTAATATGCATTTTTCAAAATGAATTGATTGCTTAAAAATAATTAATGACTTCGGATTGTTTTGGTGGGTTTCTGATTCTGGTTGAAAAAAAAAATCATTCTACCCATCTTTGAAGGCCCTAGTTAAGATTCATGTTTTTCCTGAATCCTCCAGACCATGAGCAACAACCAGTCCATACGGGGACCAGCAATCAATAACCAGTGTGCATGCTAGCTGAAGATCAGGCTACAACCCCAGCACCTAGGCAGCCAGAAACTTTGTTATTTCCATCATTAATTCATTATGTGTAATGAATTATTGTGCTTCGTCTTAAACATACATGATCTCATTTCATCTTCCCAGCAGCCCTTCACAGGAAATCCAGGCTCAAGGGTACATGACTTGCCCAAGATCTCACAGCTAATAAATGGCAGAACCAAAATCTAAAACTGTTTTATGTCTGTAGCCCATGCTCTTATTAATCTCCATGGTATCTAACCCTACCAACCACCCCCTTCCACCACACCCTCACCATTACAAAGACTTTCATTCTGCCATGGAAGATACAAGGCCACAAGTGTACATGCTTCTGGAAGAACCAACACAGGAATATAATAATCCCACACAAGTATTTAAGATAGGAGACCTAATCATCTTCTAAAGGGAACTTGTTATAAGATCTAAGAGCACAAGTTCTTCCAAAGAGAGGAAGGGATGAAAGCAAGCTGGTGACCTGTCTGCCCTGTCGTCCCTGCCAGCCCTCCAGCACCACCCTCCTCCCCAACCCCGGCCCCGGTGGTCCCAGGACACAAGGGTAACTTCCTCTTCTATCTGCCACCAGCCTGCCCTCTGGTCTCTGAAAAAGGGTGATGCCGCTCATGCATGACTTCTCAGAACCTGCCTATTTAGGTTTAAGTTTAAACACACACATACAGGGGCGCCTGGGTGGCTCAGTTGGTTAAGCATCTGCCTTCGGCTCAGGTCATGATGTCAGGGTCCTGGGATCGAGCCCCACATCGGGCTCCCCGCTCAGCGGGAAGCCTGCTTCTCCCTCTCCCACTCCCCCTGCTTGTGTTCCCTCTCTCGTTGTGTCTCTCTCTGTCAAATAAATAAAAAATCTTAAAACACACACACACACACATACACAGAAAGAAAAAGTAAAGAAGGGGGGGTTATCCCATCTTAGCTCCTCCATAGCCTAACCTCCATTTCTCAGATCCCATGGCTCTTGGGGGGGGGTCCACATCTGAGGAAAGGCGGGCTCAGTTACTGGTTCAGCAAATGGGAGAAGGCACCCAACACATGAGGAACACCTCCACCCTTACCATGACACACACACACACGCACACACACGCACACACACGCACACTCGCATCACCTCTATAGCTAGGAGCCACAGAAGACCTTATCTATGGGGAGCATTTCACTTCTTTGCTCTAGGGCTCAGTTTCTTCCTATCTAAAATAAAGTTGTTCTGCTTGAAATGATCTCTAATGCCCCGCTGATTCTTACATTCTGGGCTGAAATAATCATTTTTTCAAGATGATAAAAGCTGAATATTCTCATCCCTGCGGAACAACTCCACAGCTGTGGGACAGCCCTACCCCCCCCCCCCGCCCCCACTGGCTGGAGTGAGGAGCGAGCCCCAGGACGCCACTCTGTCTTCTCTCTATTTACACTCACCACCGTGGTGAGCTCACCCAGGCTTGAGGCTGTAAATACCCCCTGTCTGTGGAAAAAGACAACTTAGTTCTAGCCCAGACCTGTCCCCTGAACTCCAGACTTGTATAAAGTAACCAGCTCCCCTTGCATGTCTAAAAAACAGCTCAAATGCACATGTCCTGAGTGAAGCTTCTGGGATGTACTCTTCCCCATTCTTGCCCATCTCAGTCCATGGCAATTTCACCCTTCCTGGAGCACACATGCTTGACTCCTTTCACTAATGTCCTACATTTGCTCTCTTGTGAAATCATGTTGACACAACTTACAAAATGTATCCAGAATCCAACTATTTTTTACCACCTCCACTACTGCTGCCTTCATCCAAACCACCATCATCTGCATTTGGGTGGTTGAAATAACCTCTAACTAATCTCCTTACTTCTACCCTTGGCTGCGTAGAGTCTCTTCTCAGCCGAGCATCCAGAATCATCCTCCTAAAATGGAAATCAGACTCTGTTGTTCCCTCTGCCCAAACCTTGCCATGGGTTCCCTTCTCCCATTGCATTGGCTTTGTGGGACCTCTCTGAGCTCATCTCCCTCCATCAGCCCCTTCCTTGCTCTAGCCCCATGCAATGCCCGACTGGATATTTCTTGGCTTTGCTAAAAGTGCCCTGCCTCCGAGCCTTTGCACTTTCCTCTGCCCTCGGCCCAGAATGCGCCTCCCCAGGGAATCACATGACTGCCTCCATCCCCTCCATCCATGCCTCCCTGTTGAAAATTGCAACCTCATCCCCACCCACAGCAATCCTATTCCCCTCTTGTCTTTCTTTAATTTTCTCCATCGCACTCCACTCTGTCTTTCACACACACAAATGTAAGCCCCACAATGACTTACATTTAAAAAAGAAATCACTTCACCAAAATATGATTGACATATGCAATGGCTTGCAGTTTTGTGCATTGCTGTATCGCTAATACCTAGAACTGTGTCTGACACATAGTAGGTGTATAACATTTGCTAAATGGATTACTTGAGATGTGCATCATACTTTTCAACTGCAGATAAAGACTTGGGAGAAGTTAGCAACCACCCGTCTCTGATAACACTATACCTGTGCAGTGTGTACTTACAAGTCGTCTTGCTTGCACACCCCTGTGACTGCCCGCTGGATGAGGGGCTGCCGCTCGCGCCTAGCAGATCTGTCCAGTCGGTGGTCCCTATGAACTCTGACAGAAAGATTACATTCACGTCACTAAGTCTTTGAAGTGCTACTCCTTGAGTCACCATGGGTGTATGATCATTCATTTGGGCCTCGATGGAAGGCGTGGAGATAAGCTGAGCCCAGCTCATCTAGGAACACCATAGCTGGGTGAGCCAAGCCCTGCTGGCTCCGCAAGGCCCCAGCCTGTCATCATCATATCTGGCACAGAACAGGGACTCTGGATCCAGAGTTATTTGAGGTTGAATCCATCAGTGCTTAAGTAGCTTCCTTCCCTATGTCTCTCCAAGGCTGGAGGTAGCCAAGAATGTGGTGTGAGCCTTGCGTGATTCTGAGAGTGTGTGTTGGTTTGGTTTTGCACGCAGCTTTGATTTCCTCATCTGGGCCATTTTCACACAGTGTAAACACCAACAGGATATTGGCTCAGGATGAAGACTCAGCAGCTGAGATTCAGTATTACAGTGTCTTCTAGAAGAGGTAGTGCATCCAGCCCTATGAGCTCTCTGGAGCCAGAGGTGGTATGAACTGGACAGTTATGGGTATTAAACAGTTTCAAGTTTATTTCTCACACAAAGTAGAGCTCTTTGATTTCACATAGCTGCCATGATCATGACCTCCTTTACTTTTTTTTTTAAGATTTGTTTATTTATTTGAGAGAGAAATAACACAAGCAGGAGGGGCAGAGGGAGAGGGAGAGAGAATCTCAAGCAGACTCCCTGCTGAGTCCGATGCAGGGCTCGATCTCACAATTCTGAGATCACAACCTGAGCCGACACCAAGAGTTGGACACTTAACCAACTGCACCACCTGGGCGCCCCAATCACGACCTTCTTTAAAACAGGGACTGGGTCTGCTTTATCTTTCCTTCCTCGGCACCTGCACCTATGCCTGGCACATGGCATGGCTCAGGAAATCTGTTGCACTACACTCAACGGCCCATAGTTCTGGAAGGATCCCTATCATCCCTTTGAAGTCAGAAATAATAACCATGCATATATTCTTTGTGCTTATCATTTCTAAATTAGTTACAACAAACAGAGATGGAGTTTGTATTTTTTTAAAGATTTTATTTATTTATTTATTTGAGAGAGAGAGAGAGAGAGAGAGAGAGAGAGAAACAGCATGAGAGGGGAGAGGGTCAGAAGGAGAAGCAGGCTCCCCACTGAGCAGGGAGCCCGATGTGGGACTCGATCCCGGGACTCCAGGATCATGACCTGAGCCGAAGGCAGACGCTTAACCAACTGAGGCACCCACGCGCCCGAGATGGATTTTGTATGATGGAAAAAAAGAAAGTTGCTGTCCTTGCCTTTTTCGCTGACAGCATGGCTCAGCTTCTGTGTTTCTTTCCAGCACAGCAAACACATGTTATCAGACAACCACAGTTTTTTGTAGAGTAAGGGAGTGTGTGGTGTAGCAGAAACTAGTCACAGAGGCAAAATATTAAAAGTATTACTTCATGGGGCACCTGGGTTGCTCACTCGGTTAAATGTAAGACTCTTAGTTTGGGCTCAGGTCATGATCTCAGAGTCCTGAGATCAAGCCCCAAGTAGGGCTCCCTGCTCAGAGGGGAGTCTGCTTGAGATTAGCTTCCTCTGCCCCTCCCCCTGCCCCACTTATGCATGCGCACGCTCTCTCTCTCTTAAAAAAAAAAAATACTATTTTATGATAGTTAATCATCTTAAAAAGGAGTTTTTGTTTTAAAGATTTTATTTATTTATTTGACAGAGAAAGGCACAGCAAGAGAGGGAACACAAGCAGGGAGAGTGGGAGAGGGAGAAGCGGCTTCCCGCCCAGCGGGGAGCCCGAGGCGGGGCTCGAGGCGGGGCTCGAGGCGGGGCTCGATCCCAGGACCCCGGAATCATGACCTGAGCCGAAGGCAGACGCTTAACGACTGAGCCACCCAGGCACCCCTTAATGAGGAGTTTTAAAGTACTGCTTCTGAAGCAAGAAACTATTCAGAGAGCCACTCTCAGGAAATAAAGTCCAGTGGTTAAAAGCCAGCCTGTAGCATTAGCCCTCTTGCTTCCAAATCCTGGCCCTGACACTTGTGAGCTGTGTGACCCTAGACAAGTTACTCCCTGAACTTTTCAGTGCGTTCTGAAACTTCTCTCCCTCTTTCTACCTTCGCTCAACTAGAGACTTAACTTATTAGCTCCAGCACTGGGGGCCCTTTGCTCAGCTTTCCCACGACCTTCTTCTCTCCTCTCTTCTCTCTCTCTTTTTTCTTTTTAATTAATAAACTTTATTTTGGGGGGAAGTCTTAGGTTTACAGAAAAGTGGAGGAAACTACAGAGAGTTCCCATACACCCATCTCCCCTATTTCTGGTTACGGACATGTTGCATTAGTGTGGCACATTTGTTACAACTGATAAGCCAATATTGATACATTATTATTAACTAAAGCCCACGGTTTACAACAGGGGTTCACTCTTGGTGTATACATTCTTCTCTCACCTTTTTCCCCCCACCCTTTCCGTGATCTTTCTCCTTCTTGTCCTAGCTTCCCTTTTCTCTGCAGGCCCTGCCCTGCTCCATCATTTGCCCGAACTACCTCTGAGTCCCTAACGCCTTTGCCCAATCCCTGCTAGCTTCATAAACCAACATATGTTTCCAAAGCAGTGTCTTTCCAGGTTTCAAAATAGTTGGGTCCTCACATACCCGTTTCACACAAGACTTCCTTATCCCAGCCAATACTCTCGCCACTCTCAGAGTGAATCTTTCCTCTGCAGAGCCCACCTTGGGTTTTCAGAGTCAGCCCACCCACACTTGCTTTTTGTACAAGTCTGACCAAGGGAAAAATCCTCAAGGGAGAGCGAAAGACACAGCCTTTCCCACTCTGATACGTGCTCTCTCTGGCCACATTCATCATCACTCCTGTCTGTATCAAACCAAAAGGAACAGAAAATGAAATGAATACCAACAGCTTCTGGCCCCCACCTTCCTTCCTTCCCAAAGCCCCTTAATTAACTTAACTAATTAGTTAATGAGAGAACATCTGCAAAACGCCCTAGGCTTGAAAGGAAAGGCCCATCAATATAAGGTGTTAGCGGTGGTGCTGTCATCAAAAGGTGACATCCCGATTCTTCTCAATTTCCCTGTCATCTGTGCTTATTAACACCCCAGGAGTCTGTCCTCAGGCTTAGAGATGTCCTCCTAGCAACAGCTCCATCCCCTTGGCAACACTTTGACTTGGATTTGTCACCAACTCCAACAAAACTAGAAACTCAATAGCTGCCGGAGTCATAATGTTAGGAAGCTGCTATTTGAGGACTGCATACTGCTTTATGAAAGACTTTCACATCCATTTTGAGTTTCAAGCCAATGGAACATTTAGGCTACATCAGTAATGAATCAGTTTGACTGAATTCAGTAAAATGTGTGTGTGTATAATTCGATTGGGTAACTGCATTTTCTTTATCCATATGACATCAGCGATGAATTTGTCACTCTCTAATCAGTTGTTTTGACAAGTATAGTCATAGATGAAGCTACCATTTTGTTTTTCTGTTTTATAGACGCTGGGTTAGGAAAAAACGCTTTTGGCACAATTTTGTAAATGGTATTTTCAAATCACAGAGGGGATTTGCCATTTCCTCACAAGCTCAGATGCCTTTAGGATGTGTGTTTAACTACATTCTCACCCCATCGTGCACTGCACAGAACTTACAAGCCCTGGTGGAGAATTCAGGGCCAATTTTATCATTAAATAAACTCTGGAATGCCCTAGGCAGGGTCGTTAACTTGTCTCCACTACAGACTAAATGTCGAAATAGCCACCTCCCTTCTGTGGGTTCCCACAGGGCTCTGGGTGTGCTCCATAGCCCGCCCCTGGCATGAGGGGACAATTAGACCATTATGTTTGCACCAAAAGCCAGCAGTCAGTTCAGTTCAGCTTTGTACACAGGGATGAAAAAAAAGGGGGGGGCACCTAATATAGACCACTGGGACAATTTATTTGTCTTAAGAGTGTTTAAGACACATAAGCAAGCCCCAGCAGGTTATAAATGGTCAGCTTTGTGCAATTACCACACAAGTCTGAAGAATATTCTATGTGGATTCAGTTTGAAAACCCTACGGCGGGTCACACCACATAGGTGGCCTTGACAAGAGTCTCGCTATTTGCATCCATGACAACCCAGGAGATTAAGGACCCACCCCAACACCTTTCTTCACATTGTGTTTTTGAAGATTGTTATCATTGGAACACCTGGGTGGCTCAGTCGGTTGAGAAAGGACACTGATGACCAGAAGGGTTCATACACCAGTTAAGCCAGCTCTATTCTAAGTCTAGCTTTACTACCAACTCACAGTCCAATATTCTTTTAGCCTAGGTTACTGAAAGGGACCACAAAACCAGAAACACAACTGCCTTACCTATCTGTACAACTATGGGGCTCTTAGGTGAAAAAAATAGAAAGGAAAGAAAGGAGAAGATTTAGAGCCTGAATTTCTCATTTATCATTTATAGCGTGTCTTTGGGATAGAAGTACTGGGGGGTCCCCCTCCTTGTCACCTGAGAACCCACTCCTATCTGTCAGAGAGTACCCATTCATCCCGTTTCCAAGGATGTCAACTAGCTGGTCTGGCCCCTCGGCCCCTCCTGGGGAGGTAGCTCTGCCATGTCTCATTGTGGTTTGGCACTGTGTATTGCAGAAAGAGACTCCTGGGGGCAGTGACTTAAACCCACAGCAGGAGGAGGCCTCCACTGCCCTGCCAAGTTTGGAAGTCCTGGATCCATGCAAAGGCAGCTGCTGATAATGACAATGATGGGCCGGGTATGGACAAGTGGAAAGGTTGCCTGAGCGATAGCTCTGAGTCTCTCTCTTGAATACAAGTGGCTAAGGCATAAAAGCCTAAACAGAGCAAAAAACAAATCCATACAGAAATATGATTGTAAGATCCTTTAGCTTTGTATTAACCCTGCTCTGGACAAAACGAAGCATGAGTGGCAGAAAGGAGCCCAAAGTACCTGTTCCTGCCAGGGAGGGAATGCTGCCTCCCACTGTTGACAGAGCTGACCAAGCAGTTCCATAGCCAGGGGACTCAGAGAGGGTGGCATCTGCCCCATCCATCCCAGCTTGTTCTACCCAGTACCCGGAACACAGGCAATCTCCAGTCACCCCCATGGCCCAAGCCACAGTCAAGGTGGCCACAGCCTATAAGGGCCTGGCAGTAGAAGAGAGTCTGCCACCTAGCAGTCTTCTACTGTTTCCTGTGTTAAGATCCCCTCTGCTAGTTTTCCGTAAGTGCTCTTCCTCTTTCTTCCTCAGGGCCCTTTACAGATGCTCAAGCTGCCAGAGCATCTGTCAGAAAGGAGACACTCTGGACCAGGAGAAGGAACACCTAGTCTAGACTTCTTCCTGAGCCAGTTAGGACCCGGACGAGTCCCTTTAACAGGTCTGACCTCTTTCAGAAGGATCCTAATCTGTCAAGTTGGGGTAACAACCAGGGAGCATAGTTTACAGTTTAACCCATTTATAGTGAAAGGGGTTAGACGTGCAGCTCTGGTGTTGCAGACTTTGAGTCTGAGTCTCAGCTCAGCCACTTCCTAAACAGGTTAACCTCAGAGAAGTCCCTTGACCTCCCTATGCTTCAGCTTCATTATTGGCACAACTGGGATAATCACATTGTTGTGTTAATGAGCTGAAAAAAGGTACGTGGGAATTCCATTCGATAAAGAGTATAAAGTTGTTAGTGTGGTGCTAAGTAAAAACACAATAAATGCTAATCATTCGCAATGCCCTCATCACCATCCTTTAGGGAAACAGGATGGTGAAGGCTGCTTCAGGTCTCCCTGAAAGGAACAAAATGCTACACGGATTATTGTTAATTTACCAGAGGGGGGTTTCAATGGCCAGCTCCTTCAGTCTGTTTTAGGGGAAAACCGCCCTGTTTTCTCTTTGGTGAGCTAATGGGATCTGAGAAACGAACATTTTGCCCTCAATTCTCAATGGATTTAGAACAAAAGAAACCTGCAAAGCTCTGATGCATGTGGAACAAAAACCACAGAGCTCGGCTTTCTAATTTCTTTGAATCTTGTGCATCTCCTAGTGGTGATCTCTTAGAATAACTCTGCAAGCTCATCTTTCAGTGGGAGTAAAGAAACGACTGGAGTTACTTAGACTTCTAGGGTTGTCTGAGCAACACACCGAGACATTTCACAGGTTGGTTGGGTTTTTTTCCAGCTTTATTGAGATATAATTGACATATAACATTGTGTAAGTTTAAGGTGTACAATGTAATGATTTGATGCACCTATGTATTGCAAAATATTGACCACAATCAGGTTGGTTAACACATCCTTCATCTCACATAGTTACCATTGTGTTGTGGTGGTTGTTATGGTGACATTAAAGCTCTACGCTCATAGCAACTTTCAAGTATATAATTCAGTGTCATTAGCTCAGTCACCATGTTGTACATTAGATCCCTAGAACTTATTCATCTCATAACTGAAAGTTTGTACACACTGATCAATATCTCCCCATTTACCCCATCCCTCTACACCATGCAACCACCATTCTACTCTCTGTTTTTGTGAGTCCAGTGCTTTTAGATTCTATATGTAAATGAGATCATACACTATTTGCTTTTTCTGCCTGGCTTATTTCACTTAACATAATGCCTTCAAGGTCCATGATGTTGTCACAAATGTCAAGATTTCCTTCTTTTGATGGCTGAATAATATTCCATATATATATCTCTATATATGTATATATCTTCTTAATATTCCATTATATATATATGTATATATATATATATATATCTTCTTTATCATCTATCAATGAGCACTTAGGTTGCTTCCATATCCTGGCTATTGTAAATAACACTGCAATGTCAAGGAGCTTCTTCTCTATGTTTCGTTCTAGGACTTTTATGGTTTCAGGTCTTATATCAAGTCTTTAATCCATTCTGAGTTGTTTTTTTGTGTATGGTGTAATGTAGCAGTCCAGTTTCATCCTTTTGTATGAGACTATCCAGTTTTCCCAGCACCATTTATTGAATACTATGCTTTCCTCGTTGAGTATTATTGGCTCCTCTGTCCTGCCAAATATTAGTTAACCATATATGCACGGGTTTATTTCTGGGCTTTCTATTATGTTCCACTGGCCTGTGTGTCTGTCTTTACACCAGTACCATACTTTTATGATTACTATAGCTTTGTAATATAGTTTGAAATCAGGAAGTGTGATGCCTCTAGCTTTGTACTTCTTTCTCAAGTTTGGTTTAGCAATTCTAGGTCTTTTCTAGTTCCATACAAACTTTAGGATATTTTTTTTCTATTTCTATGAAAAATGCCCTTGGAATTTTGATAGGGGTTACATTGAATCTGTAGATGGCATTGGGAAGTATGGATATCTTAACAATATTAATTTGATCCATAAATATGGAGTACCTTTCCATTTATTTGTGTCTTCTTCAATTTCTTTCATCAATCCAAGACACTTCACTGCTAAGGGGCCAAATAGTAAGAATATTATGCAGCCATTTAAGTGTTATAAAGAACTTGCTATAACATGGAAAGCGTTTATATTATAACAAAGTTTGTGAGGCAGGAAGAACGTTTGTGTATGCAGTATAATCACAACTATGTTAACAATGCAAAGAGAGGAGTCTGGCAAGAAATATACCAAACTATGAATCAAAGTTTTCTCTGGGTAGTAATACTTGGAGTAATTATTTTCTATTTTTTAATCTTCATATTTTTTTCTAATTGCAATGCATTCATTTCACAATAAAAAAATAATAAGATAGATTCAGAAGTTAACAGGAACCAAGATGACTGCTGAACTTCCTTCCTCCCACAGATATATTCCCCCTAAGAGAAGTCCGGAAAATAACAATAGTGTGAAACCAGAAATTAATTCTAAGAAGAAAACTGGAAAATTCACAAATATGTAGAGACTAGACAACATGTTCCTGAACAATCAATGTGTCAAAAAAAAAAGAAATTAACAGGGATATCAAAAAATATCTTGATTCCAGGGCACCTAGGCGGCTCAGTCGGTTAAGCATCTGACTCTTGATCTCAGCTCAGGTCTTAATCTTGGGGTCGTGAGTTCAAGCTCCACCTTGGGCTCCATGCTTAGCATGGAGCTTACATACATATATATATATATATATATATATACGTACATATATATATCTTGATTCAAATGAAAATGAAAGCACAGCATACCAAAACTTACAAGATGCAGCAAAAGCATTTCTAAGAGGGAATTTTATAGCAATAAATGCCTACATTAAGAAAAAAAGGAAAGGTCTCAAATAAACAACCAAACTTTACATCTCAAAGAACCAGAGCAAAGAACAAACTAAGCCCAAAGTTAGTAAAAGGTGTAATAGGTGTAATTTTAAAATAAATTTCATTAACCCAGAAGCATAAAGCTCTTAGATGAAGTTACACTGGTAAAAATATTATTAAAACGAGTCAGTGGATCGTTATTCCCATTGGAAACTAGGTCAGTTGGCCATTAAAGGATAGAAGAAAAGGAAGGAAATTAAGAATGGCCCTGGCCTCTCCCAAGTTGCTTGCCTCTGGCAAAGGGATGTGTGTGCTTGCCCAAGTGTCATGGTCCCCATGAGGAGAAAACAGCCATATCCTTGCCCGCCAGATGGCCAGAATGGATTCCAAACTCAGAGAGCATCCATAAACTAGGGTACTCATCCCAGCTACCATGACTCAGAGCCTGGAGGACACTCTGGGAAAGGTCAGTCCTGGGGTAAAATAATTTTCTGAACAGAAATACTTGGCTCCCTTTTGGTGTTAACCCAGCATGGGTGTGCCTGATCCCAAACTCTCCTTCTAACAGCAGTGCCTCAAGCCCTCCCGATGGACAATACATTCAAATGACATCATTTAAAAATTAAATTAAAGATCAAATCCACATTGAGATACCACCTTACACCAGTTAGGATGGCAAAAATGGACAGGGCAAGAAACAACAAATTTTGGAGAGGTTGTGGAGAAAGGGGAACCCTCTTACATTGTTGGTGGGAATGCAAGTTGGTACAGCCACTTAGGAAAACAGTGTGGAGGTTCCTCAAAAATTTAAAAATAGAGCTACCCTCTGACCCAGCAATTGCACTCCTGGGTATTTACCCCAAAGACACAGATGTAGTGAAAAGAAGGGCCATATGCACCCCAATGTTCATAGCAGCAGTGTCTTCAATAGCTGAACTGTGGAAAGAGCCGAGATGCCCTTCAACAGATGAATGGATAAAGCAGATGTGGTCCATATATACAATGGAATATTACTCAGCCATCAGAAAGGATGAATACCCAACTTTTACAACAACATGGATGGGACTGGAGGAGATGATGCTAAGTGAAATAAGTCCAGCAGAGAAAGTCAATTATCATATGGTTTCACTTATTTGTGGAACATAAGGAAGAGCATAGAGGACATTAGGAGAAGGAAGGGAGAATTGGGGGGGGGGGAATTGGAGGAAGAGATGAACCATGAGAGACTGTGGACTCTGAGAAACAAACTGAGGGTTCTAGAGGGGAGGGGGGTGGGGAATGGGTTAGCCCGGTGATGGGTATTAAGGAGGGCACGTACTGCATGGAGCACTGGGTGTTATATGAAAACAATGGATCGTGGATCACCACATCAAAAACTAATGATGTATTGTATGGTGACTAACAGAACGTAATAAAATTTTTAAAATTAACTAATTAATTAATTAAAATTTTAAATTAAATTAAAAAGTTAATAAACTTTACAAATAAAATCAATTAAATTAACCTTGTTCTCCCATCAAGCTATTGTAACCTTCGTTTACCACCAATTTTTTCAAAAATTTGTCTATGCTGACTCTTCCTCACTGCTTAGAGTGATGGTGTATTTTCTTAGGGGTGGTGTTTAAAAGATTTAACAACTGTAATGGCCTCCATCAGAATGGAGCTCACACCAGACTGGACAGCAGCCATGGAGAGCCAGTGTGGCTCTGGGGGTTAGCACCCCTAACCAGCAACACCCACTCACCCACTTGCCAACAAAACTTCTAGGACTCTACAAGTTTAATTAACAAAAATTCTCAATTTAATACCAATGTGATAGTTACTATCAGATGTGGGCACATTGTCTCTTCCCTAATTCCTCACAGGTCTAATTTTTCCAGGTCTTCAAGTTTATATCCTGACTTGGAATATTTAATACCCACTCCATTCTCATGCTTTATAGTCCACCTCCCACCCACAGCCTGGAAATCAGGAATCATGGGTGACCTCTCCCTTTCTCCTCCTAAGAAACTGCAGGACCTCCAACAGCTTTTATGTGTTGAATCTTGCCCCCCATCCCCGCAAAAGATACGTTGAAGTCTTAATCCCCTGCACTCAGAATGACCTTACTTGGAAATAAGGTCATTGTAGATATAACTAATTAAAATAAAGTCAGAGTGGAGCAGAGTGGGCCCCTAATCCACTATGACTGTTGTCTTTATAAAACAGTGAAATTTGAACAGAGACACTGATGGAAGACAGTGACAGAGACAGAGATTGGAGCGACGCTGCCATGAACCAAGGAACACTTGGGCTACCAGAAGCTTCAAGAAGCAACAAAGGGGGCGTCTAGGTGGCTCAAGTCAGTTAAGCAGTTGACACTTGGTTTCAGTTCAGGTGGTGATCTCAGGGTCCTGAAATCAAGCCCCGCATCTGCCTCCGCACTTAGCGGGGAGTCTACTTGAGATTCTCTCTCTCCTTCTCCCTCTGCCCCTCCCCCATCATAAACAAACAAACAGACAAACAAATAAATAAATGAAATCTTTTAAAAAATAAAAGAAGCAACAAAGGATCTCTCCCTGGAAGGTTCAGAGGGATCGTGACTCTGCCAGCGCTTTGATTTCAGACTGCCAAGCCTCCAGAACTTTGAGAGAATGAATCTCTGTTGGGGTAAGTTACTCATCTGTGGTACTTGCTACAGCAGCCCTAGCACACATCTCAAGCAGCCATCTTGAATTCTCTCACATAGGTCAAACTACTTGCAGAGTCCTTTAAAATTTCACAAGAAGGATCACACCTCGTTCTTCTGCTTCCTTTTTGTGACTGGCTTCTTCCTCCAAATCCTATTATTTTTTCTCTCCAAAGGAAATCACCTTCTTCAGTCTCCCTTGGGGCCTCCCTTTCTCACCCAAAAGCTGTCTGGGGGATTCCCCCTTTTGCATATTAAAAACCAAGGTAGATGTTAAAATGAAAGTCTATTTTTGAATTAGGAGGTGACAAATTTGAAAGCTTTTTGTGAACTTCTTAGAAGCACATTTCATCCCACCCTGGGGTACTTTATCTGAGGGAACAAGCCAAATGTACTTCTGCCCTAGAAACTTAGCTAACTAATATTTCTGGAGAGATCTCATCCTAGCTCATTTCTACTTATGTGTCACTCAGTATTCCCACCAAATAATTTAGACATGTTCTGGACATGATTTTACAAAAAACAAAATTTACAAATTTAAGCAGAAGTTCAGGTATTAGTGGATATAGATGACATGTAAACTCTGAGAACCTTATTACTAAAGGTTAGTTTTGCCTTTATCAACAGTATACTAGAGTTGATAAATATTAAATTTGCAAATATAATCAATACAACGGCCTCCAAAATGTTTTAATTACTCTCCCATCAGTTTAGGGAAAAAAAAAAACTTTTGTAGGCACTCACTGTATATTACTTATAAGATATAAACATGTATACTGTACATTAAAACATACTAAACTTTGAATTTTTAAAAGATAAAATTAACAACTAAATATAAATAATAGGGGTTTTTATTTTGTTTTCACATAGACCATCTTGAGATCCTCACTTTGAACACCACTAGCTTACATAGTAGTGTGTATATGATATCAGTAAACTATGAAATCAGCAGTAATATAAGGATGCCTGGAGGTATTCGAGAAGAATCACAGGCCTGGGCTATGGGGAATCCTTTTCAGGCCCTATTACTCTTCTCTCACTTCCACAAAACCCTTCCCAACCCTTCACAGCACAAGTTAGCAGGTTAGCAAAGCATAGAAATGGTCAGAACAGATGCTTCGCCAACAGATAATACATATTTGCAGCTAATGATAAATTGAACAAGAGCAAACCTTAAATTTCAGAATGATATGGATGTACACCAAATGAAATAATAGTAAAATAGCCATCCATTGGGAGGCAATATATAATATTTAAGGTTCTGGTGTTAGACAGACCAGGTGGAGAGGAGATGAGTCAAGAATGCTAAGTCATTCTTAATTTTAATTTCTTAATACACCCACAAACAGTGAATCCATATGACTTAGAACAGGACACACAAAACCCTATGTAAATGTCTTTCTGTACCTCTTTCTGGGTTTGGTATGGATCTTTTCCAAATACCAGTAAGACTATTGGTAATGGGCTCACTTGATGAGAGATTACTTCGTGGAGTAAAAAGTTTTTATAGCAGCTCTGATTTATTGAGTGATTGATAAGTACCTTTCAGGTTTTATCCCACCTGACTTCTTAGGGTCTGTTTTCTCATCTACAAACAATAATAAACATCCGCACAAGTAACTCCTCCAGCATTTTCATACAGCAATTAAGTCCGAAGGACAGGATTCCAGGCCAGGGCAGGTGAATGCCAACGGGCTTCACCACTCTTATACTCTCAGGAAGAAATACTGCTTCATTCCACTTGATCACAGAAAAGACATCAAGCTGTCTTCTCAGCAATGCTAATTACTCCATTAAATCTTCTTTCCTTCTTGGCAAGTCAGATAGGGCAAAAAATCATTAAGCAATGTGTTACCCATTCTTGTTTTTATCCTTATGAGCCTCAGATAAGGACGTACTTGCTAGAAGGAGTATTTAAGGGGAGTTTATGAGAAGAGGAGCATCCAGAATCTTAAGTGCTATCAAAAGAGACATCCTTGAATTCCTTTGCTATAAGTTCAAGACTGACCTGGTTATTGCTGACATCACTCTCCAAACTGATTATATGTTGATCTTATTTTATTTTATTAAAGGGATACTATTAGACAGTTTCTGGAAGGAATGAGCCATTGACTTGGAGTGCTAAAGATTTTCTCTCAGTTTAATGATTTAAACCTGAGGTTGGGAAATGGGGGGGTGAGGTGAAGAGGAAGTCATTTCCAACATCCTGGGCATTGGGTACCAACTGAATAATAAAAGGGGACTTATTCTTATCCAATGTTATTATATTGTTGGGCAATATACTTACGAAAACAATTATTGGGGTTTGAAGGCCCCAGTAAACCACTTTCTCCTCTGCCAGAGTTTTGAATTTATGGAGAGTGACAAAGGAGTAAAGCAGATGGAGAGCATATTAGCACCTCTATTATTAATAGAGGCTGTGTTCAACAGTGACAGTTTTGTCCCAGAAGGCTCTAAAATAGGCCCTAGAAGTTCCATCAATTAAATTGATCCCAATGTCACTCTTCATCCTAGGTTTAACATTCACTCCCTATTCTATTTTCCATTTCAAATTAGTCCATCCACACTGTTCAAAAATACCTTAGCAGCAGTTCTGCAAAAAATAAAAATAACATCATAATAACACTCCAATGATTATATGCTAAATACCCTATGTATAAATTTAAGCCTGCTTACTGTAAGGTTTCTAGAGAGAAATTAAAATCCTCAAATTAAGTCCCTTTATAAATTTAAGTCTTAAAAAAGGAAAATTCCAAAAGGATTCAATCTAAAATCAAATTCACTTTCTTCTATATATTGAAAAGGCAAACCCTCCAAAATCTCTCTTTCTGGCAATAAAGGACCAGGTATCATGAAAACTTCCTCTTATTAGGGGAAGGCACTTAATCATGGCTGAAAAAATATACAAAGCATTTCCTTAAATGCCTAACAGCTAAGCTGGCAAGAAAGTGATGGAAATCCTTCATGGTCAAAGTTGCTTTTAAAAAAAATTACAAATCCAGCAAGATAACTAGACATTGAAGCCAACAGCTGTCCCCTGGGATCTACTGATCTCTGGTAACCTAGAACTTGAGTTTCAATGAGACCTCCACAACAAAGCTTATGTCCTGAGCAAAAATGAGATGCCAGGTGAAGGAGTCCTGATAAAGGATGGGCCCCTATAATGTGATATCCTCTGAGAAAGAAAAGCAATAACTCATAGAGATAGACCATAAAGAACCTTGGCTCTTAGTTATGGATCTAAATTCTCTGAGAATTTATATCCATGAACTGATCCCCAGTTGGGTTTGGACTGGAATTTATAGTATGCATGTTGCCAAAAAACATCCAAGTTGCAAATTTAAAGTCGTCCCAAACTGGTAGTGCCACCAGTCACACAGAAGAACCAGGTATAAATCCTCCCTGAAGGAATGCAACATAATCTCATCCTCAAAGAATTTGTACAACTAAAAGTTCTCAGGGACATGAGCTCATACTTAAAAATCACCAACAAATATAAAAATAAAAAAATAGGAAAAAAAGCCAATATGATTGAGAGTTGATAGAAAAAAAAACACTGATTCATATCCACAATTAATGCAGGTATTAGAATTATCAAATATTAAATATAAATTATGTTAAATATGTTTAATGAACAATTCTGAGTTATGATGAAGGAAAAAAAGTTTAAGCAGGCTTGAAAATAAAATGACTATTATCTAAAAGACAAGAGATAACTAATGTGGGCGTGTATGCAGAGAAAAAGGAATCCTTTTCTTGTTGGTGGGAATGTAAATCGGTATAGCACTATGGAAAATGGTATGGAGAGTCCTTAAAAAATCAACATAGAATTACTATATGACCCAGCAATCTCACTGCTGGATATCTATCCAAGGAAATGAAAATGAAAACAGGATATCAAAAAGATATCTGCACCCCCAAGTTCATTGCAGCATTATTCACAACAGCCAAGACATGGAAACAACCTAAGTGTCCACTGACTGATGAATGGATAAAGAAGGTGTGGGATATATATATATATATGAATATTATTCAGCCATAAAAGAGAGGGAAATATTGCCATTTGCAACAACATGGATGGACTTTGAGGGCATTATACTAAGTGAAATAAGTCAGAAGAAAAAGCCAAATATTCTATTATTTCACTTATATGTGGAATCTAAAAAAGCCAAACTCACAGAAGCAGAGAATAGAATGATGGTTATACAGTTGACTCTTGAACAACGTGGGTGGGGGTTAAAGGCACCAGTCCCTGCATAGTCAAAAATCGGCATGTAACTTTTGGTTCCCCAAAAACTTAACTGCTGATAGCTTACTGTTGACCAGAAGCCTTACAGACAATGCAAACAGTTGATTAACACATATTTCATATGTTAGATGTACCATATGCTGTATTCTTACAATTAAGTAATCTAGAGAAAAGAAAATGTTATTAAGAAAATCATAAGGAAGAGAAAATACATTTATAGTACCGTATGAAAAAAATCCACATTCAATCCTATGTTGTTCAAGGATCAGTTGTATATCACATTTTCTTTATCCGTTCATCCACGGATAGACACTTAGACTGTTTCCATGTCTTGGCTATTGTTAATAATGCCGCAAAGTTAATATGAGGGGGGTGGGGAAGATATCTTTTTGAGATGGTGATTTCATTTTCTTCTGATACATGCCCAGAAGTAAAATAACTGGGTCACATGGTAGCTCTGTTTTTAGTATTTTAAGGAACCTCCGTACCCGTTTCTATAATGGCTGCCCAAATTTACATTCCCACCAACAGCGTGCAAAGCACTAAGACAGTTCCACATATCGTAGGACCCCATTTATATGAACTATCCAGACATGGAAAGTCTAAGGAGACAGAAAGCAGATCAGTGGTTGCCTGGGTCTGAGGGTAAATGATAAATAAATGCAAACAGGCAGGAGGGGACACTGTGGGGGTGATGGGAGTATTCTAAAACTGGATTGTGGCAATGGTGTTCGACTCAAGAAACTGACTAAAAATCATCAAACTGTACACTTATAGTTTGGATGAACTTTATGAGATGTGTGTAAATATATCTCATATCTCATATCTCAATAAAGCTGTAAGTAGCTAGACAAAAGACAGTTTTCTATGTTTAAAATAACTTTTTTTCTCTCCGTTATTTAATCAAATGGGTTTTTTTCCTATCATTTCCTAATCACCTATTATGAGACAAGTGCTGAATATCTCACTTTTATGGTTAATAACTTATTTAATATTCATGTCAACTCTATGATGTAGGTGGACTATGCCCATTTTTGCAAGGAAGATACGGAGACTTTGAGCTTAGGTCATCTGGCCAAGATCAAAATTGTGAGTAGCAGAGCTGATGCAAAGCCAGGCCTGTCTGGCTTGGAAGCACAGGCCCAGTCCACAAGCCACACTGCTACTCTGCTAAGGAAAGAAAAAAGTTTCAGAGAATCCTTTTTTTAGCAAAAGAAAGAAAATGGTTGCCAAAGTAACAAAGCTCTCAATTTCAAAACATACTATATATTCTGGGCCAAGTGAACCCTAGAGTATTTCAAGACCTTTGCTGCTGGCATAAAGTGGGAATCCGACAAGTGACTCCCGACTCAGACCACCAAGGTCAGTCCAGACTCTCTAGTCATGATCTCCAGTTGGTTCAGTTGGTCATAGAACAGATAAAATGGGTGTCTCTTGAATGCACATTTAAATCTTCCAAGAAGGTTGTTTAAATGCAAATTCTAGGGCCCTGTGCCCAGATGTTCTGATCCAATAGACTTAGGGCGGGGCCTCAGAAGCTATATTCTTAACAAGCATAGGAAAATTGTCAAAATTACAGGCTTCAGAGATTAATGCATCCGGGTTGGATGCTGCCATAAGCCATTAACTAGTTGTGGCACCTTGGCCAACTTAGCATCTCTGAGCCTCTGTTTCCTTACCTAGGTAAGGATGTTAATAATATTTATCTCCTAAAATTGTTGTGAATTTTTCATTACTCTATGCTTTAAGAAAGCACTCAATAAACAGTAGCTTTTTTTGAACATTTGTGAGTGTTTTTTTCTTCCTAGAGAGTCTGAAAGGATGGAGTTTTGCCAGCAATCCAGATTGAACACTCTCAGAATCGGGTCAGGAGCAAAGACGCTGCCGGGTTGGATGAAATCAGCCTGAGAGAGGAAGCAAAATAGCCAGGCCTGCAGCCCTCAGGCACTGTTGATTTGTGTCTCTTGTGGGAGATTTTAATATCTGAAGCTGAACTCCATTGACTCACAAATTTATTCTATCCCTAGCCTTCAAAAACACTCCTGAGGAAAACCGGTAAGAGGAGAAAACACGAGGCAAAGCTGACACCTACTGGCAGCCTCAGGCCCCTGCAAAGGGCATTTCTGTTGCTCGGCCGCATCCAACATGGATTAATCCTTGCTACCTTCTTACACAGGAAACGTTGTGTCAAGGAAATAATCAGAGATGTGGACAAAGGTTTACATGTGAAAATTTTCATCAAGTATCACTTATGGAGGTGAAATATTGGAAAGACTTAATGTCCAACCCTGCGACATGGGTTAAATAAATTTTGGTACTTGTGTATAATGAACTATCGATCATCCATTGGAAGCTATGTTTTCAAACCATTTTAATAACACAAAGAAATGCTCATATAACGATTTTTTAGAAGATTTTATTTATTTATTTATTTATTTGAGAGAGAGAGTGAGCAAGAGAGAGAGAAGGAGCAGGGGGAGGGGCAGAGGGAGAAGCAGACTCCTCGGTGAGCAAGGAGCCTGACTTGGGACTCGATCCTGGGGCCTCCAGGATCATGACCTGAGCCAAAGGCAGACACTTAACCCACTGAGCCACCCAGGCACCCCTCATATAAAGATTTTTAAGTGCAAAATGAGGGCTTTAAAACAAAACATTTTAGGATAATGCTTAAATAAAATCGATGTCTGTATATGCCCCTAGAAAGGAATCTGGAATGAAATGTAGAAAATGTTAATAGTGATCATTTCTGAGATTAACGTTTTCTTCTTTGTACAGTTCTGTATTTTTCAACATTTCTGCAATAAGCAGGTATTACCTTATTGAATAGAAAGCACAGGAATAAAATTTTTTTATATTTTTTAACTGTTTTCCAGCTTCATTGAGATATAATTGGCACACAAATTTAAGGTATACAACCTGAGGGTTAGATACATATATATATTGTGACATGATTACCACAGTAAGGTTAGTTAACACTTCCATCACCTCACATAATAAAATATGTGTGTGTGTGTTAAGAACATTTAAGATACACTCTCTTAAAAAATTATTTCTTAAAAAAGAAAATAGCATCCTGAGGGAGAACAGGAGACCCAAAACAGATACTGATGGGATAGTGCGAATCCCATGGTGACATTAACAACATCTGATCCTGCAATGCCACAGGACCACAGAACAACAGAACAAAAGGTTGAAGCCACTTCATCGTCTAAGAAAGAGAAAGTATTTTGTCTTCCCCAGCCAAATCATTCCCTCTTGCAACTGGCTTTCCTTTTGCATTATCTCTAGAGAATTTTCTCACATAATGACTGTGAGTCAAGTTCTGCCCTGCTGGGCAAGTGAGTACATGTAAATCTCCTCACTGAATGTCTGACTGATGCACCTCTTGCTTCCCCCACCTTATCTGGCAAGGCTGCGGCTCTATCACACACCAGCTCTGTGAATCACCCGACTTCTCTGAGCTTCCCTCTTCTCATTGGTAAAATAATGGTGACAACAGCTACCCAGCTGACCTCCCACAGTTGCGAGTTTTGCATGAGATAATGTGTTTTGAAAACAATGCCATGGGAATCATATGCAAGGTCAAAGAAGCCAACACCCTTCATTGAATGATTACGTGCCAGACACAAGGTGTTTTCTTACATATTATTTCATTTTATCATCATAAAAACCTGTGAGTGAGTAGAAATGAGAAAACTTGAGTGTATAACCTGCTCGGAGTTGAATATTTTGCCATTGCAGAGTCAGGATTCGAACTCAGTTTGATCTCCAAAGGCCAGGTTCTTGAATATTATGCTTTATGACTGCATAGAATCTTAGTGCTCAAAGGGACCCAACAGGTCATTAAGTTGACTCCCTGTAGTTTGAAGATGAGGACACCAAGATCCAGAGAAGGGACATGACCTGCCCATACAACCAACAAGAAATGCCACAAATTTCACTTCACAGAACACTATGAGTTTCTGCATAATCTGCCCGCCAATGTGGTTTCTAGTTACTCAAGCCCAGGGAGTGGGCTGGGGTTTCTCTTCTCAGCTCCACTTCTCTATTGCTGGAAACCAGAAACTCTTGGATCCACCCTATTATTCAATGGCCAAATAACATATTCGAAACTGAGTGAAGCTTTGAACTTCTGGGGGAAATGTACTCCCACAAAATCGCTACAAATATCCACATTTAATATTTGGAGTTGAACCCCGTTGACTCACAAATTTAGTTTGGGGGAAAGTACTCCAGGCAGAGGGAACAATCTGTGTGAAAGTCCAGAAGTAAGATCAAGTCTGACATGTTCCAGAAGCAGCAAAGAGGCTAATGTTGCTGGAGCAGAGTGAGGGAAGGGGGAGCCTGGTCAGAGATGAAGTCAGAGTGGTGTTAGGAGAAAGATCACAGGGGGTCAAACAGGCCACTGTAAAGATGTTGGTATTTATTCTGAGTGACATAAGAAACTAGTGTAGGCAGGGGTTTGAGCAGAAGAGGGACACAAGCTGACCTACTTTCCTAAAGGATTATTCTTGCTGCCGTATTAAGAATAGACTGAAGGAGCTAAGGTAAAAGCAGGAAGACTTGGTAAGAGCTGGTGAGAGGATAAGGAGGTCTTACCCTCTTCAAGGCAGGATAACGATGACTTAGACCATCGTGGTAGCAATGGAGGTGGTAAAATGCGATTGGATTTTGAATGCAGTTTGAACAGAAGAGACCTGGTCTAGCTATTTCCTGACTAATTGGATATGGGATATGGGGTGCAAAAAAAAGTGAGAAGTCAGGAATGGCTCCAGTGTTTGTGGCTGAGTTACAGGAAGAATGAAGCTACTGTCAACTGAGAAGGAGAAGATCGAGGGGAGCAGCTGTGTGAGGAGATCAGGAGTCAGCGGAGCGATGTTGAGTGTCACCTCCCAGGGGAGCTGTTCAGTAGGCAGCTGGATACATGAGACTGGAGGGCAGTTGAGGGCTCTGGGAGTCATCAACAAACTTGAGGTGCTTAAAGACTTGAAGCTGGATGAGGTCCACCATGGACTAAGATAGAGAAGACAAGAGGACCAAGGACTGAGCCATGCCTTCAACGTTAGCCAGTCTAGAGACAGAGAAATCAGCAAAAAAGCCTGAGAAAGAGCCACCAGTGAACTGGAAGAGAACAGGAAAGTGCAATAAAACAGATTCTAATTTCCATGGGCACACAAGCCAGGAATATTCTATTCTCCAGTAACTTTATTTGGTTCCCTGAATCAGTGTGAAAAAATTCTAAACCTCTGAGTGCTTTTCTACTTTGCACTTGATGCCCAACCATTCCCAGCCCTCTCCCCATGATTACTGTGTAGGACTGGTAGCCGCCAGAGCAGTAGCACTGATGTCAGGAAAATGGCTCAGTCAGGCAGCCCGTGTGCTGCTTTGATACACGCCATGTCCAGAGGGAGAACTGCCAATCCAAACAGATCCCACAGATTGTGCCTTACCCAACACTATCAAAACACAGAACAAGAGAAATCTCAAGCCAGCTGTCTGGGAAAACTGTCAAGGTATTGTGCAGCTTGTGGGAGCTCAGCAGCATGTGGAAGATGATGCACTGAACCCGGGGTAAAAGGACAGACTCAGGGACCTGGAGCATACTACAACTTGAGGTTCAAAGCCAATTGCCCCTGCAAGGCTCTTGCCCTAAGACCTTGAGGACAATGTGCTGAAGTGGCCCTAGGAGGAAACAATGTCCAGGAATTAATATCTGCATTTCTGAGAATACAGAAATATCTTCAAAGCTTCAACTCTACAGTCTGATTTATAGAGATTCATGTTTGAAATTCCACCATTATCAGAGTTGAATCTCTTGATTAAAAAGTGTTTTTCATAAACCCTGCTATCTATCACTTTCAGTTCAAAATGGAAACATGGAGTTTAACAGAGAGGAACAGGAAGAAGGAAGGGGCAGGGGACCAGGAGGATGGAGAACCCCCACGCTGTGCCCTCCCCCACCCCCCACCCCTCCCCCGGCCACCACCACTTCTACCACCTCCCAGAAAGGAAAATAGTCCAGAACAGGCAGGCAGAAAATGGAGGAACGTCACCATCTGGCATTTCCCCTGTTGACAGATGTGGGAGGGAGTCACAGGGATGAGTCAGAAACTCTTTAATTGATGCTTTAGAGCTACCTATGCAAATCTTCTCGGGCCTTCTTTGCTGCTACAGAGTAAACACCCTAAACCCAAAGGCCTTGCTGGTGCACAGGAGATTGTGTGTGACTATTCTGAGGGGTTGTGGGCAGGGTTCTCGCTCAAAGCCTAAGGAAGCTCAGCTCTCGCTGCTGTCCTTCCCACCTCTGTCAACTTCCCCTGGCCTTTTGCCCCCCACCCAAATCTATATCTCACCCTAGAACTGTATCCCGTGCTGAAAAATACCCAATACTGTGATTCTTCATTCCACTTTATTTCATATCCCATATTTCTCATCTCCCTTCCCTGAGCTCTCCTCAAACATCCTTATTTTGAAGGAGAAAAGTGAGAGGAGGTAAGAGGGGTACGGAGTTCTCTGGACCCACTGAAGCTTATTGCTGTTCTGGTTCCAAATCAGCCACTTCTCTGAGGGCAGTGGTCTCAGAACCTGCTGGAAACTGAAGGCCAGGTGTCAGCCTTGAGCCCAGAGCCTGCCATCAGGCTCCTGGTTCATGAGCTGTGGTTTATTGCTACATCTGCTCCCTGGGTGACTCAGGAACATGCTCAACTTGTTTGGAAAAAGCCAGGAAGTCAGTGTGACCAGGGTGAAGTGAATGAGAAAAATAGTGGTGGGAGGTGAGATCAGAGAGGTACAGAGGCCAGATCACATGGGGCTTGGCCAGCCATGGTGGAGGCACTAGATTCTATTTCAAGTGACATGAGGGGCTATTGGAGAGTTTTGATTGAGCAGTAATATTGCAAGATTATGATGTAAAAGGATGGCTCTGGTTCCTGTGTGCACAGGAAGCAAGGATGGAGCAAGGGAGTCAGGTGAGAGATGATGGCGTCTTGACCCAAAATGGAAGCAGTGCTCAAAAGTGATCAGATTCAGGACACAGTACAAAAGCAAACAGGATTTGCTAGTGTTCTGAACTAGCAACAGAGAGGAGTCAACAACTGGGTCAAAAATTTCCATTAACTGAGATGGGAAGGAAAAGATTTGAGGAATTGCATGGAACCATGAGTTCAGTTTCACATATCTTCATTTGAGGTGCTCTTGGCCCGTCCCAGTGGAGATGTCCGGAGTTAGTGGAGAGATTGGGACTGGAGATATAAATTTGAGAGTCATCTGCACATAACATTAGAGCTGGTGGGGGCTGGATGAGATCTCCTGGGGAGTGAATATAGTGGGAGAAGAGGTCCAAAAACTAAGCTCCAGAATATTCCAATCTTTAAGAGTCAGGAGAACAAAGACCACACAACAAAGGAGACAGAACAAAGAGATTGATGAGGTGGGAGAATCAAGAGGAAGTGGTGACCCAGAAGTCAGGAGTGAGAGAATGATCAGACAAGTGATTTTCTTGAGAACTGAGTAAAGAAATGGCTGAGAAGGAAATCAGAGTCCCCAGAGATACTCTGCAGCCTTGGGTTTCAAGGAGTCCCTGTGGGGTCTTAGCCAACGGGGTTCCAGGCCTTTTCCCCTATTTCAACCATGTCTGCTCCTCTGTTGGCTTTGGCGTTCCATGTGAGATTTCTTCTGAAGAAAGCCCTTTAAAACACAAAGCTCTGGAAACCACTGGAGCACCTTCTACCATTGGGAAAGGGGCAAGAATGTGGAGAGGGACTTACTCTGTAGTGCCACCCCCAGGGAAAAATCTAAAACTGAGGGTGAAAACCATAGAGCTGATGACTTCTAAGGCCTTTTTCAGCTCTAAAACACGTGAGTTCCACTCTCTTGGTTCCGGCCCCTGGACAACAATCTCCCTTAAGACTCCACCCATGCTCTGGTCTGATAATGACCTTGATGAAGACATAGGACCTGGCTGGCCCTCCTACATGGACTTGATAACATTTGGGGGCCCTTGAGGAATGGTATAAGAAACATTTATTTGATCCAAGTGCTGCTTTGAACTCATCTTCAGGAGAACTGCTGGACTAAACACCCTGCCTCCTCCTGCCTCCCTGATCTGAATCAACTTCACAGTCTGTCTGGAATCAGGCAGTGTCTGGACAAGGTCTCACCCATGACTGCCAGCCTCCTAGAACAGAGGAGACTGGCTCGTCAATTTTTTTTTTTTTAAGATTTTATGTATTTATTTGACAGAGAGAGACACAGCAAGAGGGGGAACACAAGCAGGGGAAGTGGGAGAGGGAGAAGCAGGCTTCCCGCAGAGCGGGGATCCTGATGCGGGGCTAGATCCCAGGACCCTGGGATCACGACCTGAGCCGAAGGCAGACACTTAACGACTGAGCCACCCAGGCGCCCCTGGCTGGTCAATTTTTAAGTATTAGAAGTATTATACCTCTCCTGGTCAATTTTTAAGTATTATCTATTTTTCTCGGTTTCTCAGATACTGTAGCCTCTCTGTCTTCTGCCAAAATGAAATGCTAACAAGTTCAGGTATCCATTACACCCTTAGATGTAATTTTCTAACTCTGTCAACTTGCAATATAGATCTAGGGAAGAAATAAAACAATCCTGAAGAAAATCTAAGCTTAGGGGAAACAACTTGGCTCTCCTTGGACAGACTCTCATTTCCAACACCAGGATCCAACTACAAGGAAATGAAGCATGAGCAGCTGAATTTAGGAAACTTCTCATCCAGAAGATTCAATCAGTGCATTCCATTCCCCAACCCAGAGACTAAGACAGGAATGGACCCAGAACCCAACTTGGGGAAATGGCAGTCAAGCCTATGATTTTGTGGTAGTGTTAGATAAGGAGATGAATACTCTTCTTCCATTAAAAGTCAAGTTAAGGGGTGGGTACCTGGCTGGCTTAGTTGGTGGAGTGTGCAACTCTTGATCTTGGGGTTGTGAGTTCGAGCCCCACAATGGGTGTAGAGATTACTTAGAAATAATTTTAAAAATCTTTTTAAAAAATAAACAAATGAATACATCTCTTTAAAAAAAGCAAAATGAGAAAGCATATGGAGGCTTCCACTATAGAAAGTTAAGTTAAGGAGATATGAGCCTGGGGTGACCAGCATCTATCTTACCCCAGGATGGAAAGCTAACTTAAGTTTGGAGCCTATTCAGAGGAGGGCAGAGCAAGGGGATAAGAACATATAGGATTCCGGATTCAGCTGTGTCTGAACAGAGGCATGAAATAAATTTTGTTTTGGGTTAGGTAATTTTGAAATAGGTTTTCTGTCACTTGTAACCAAAAGAATCATGATCAAGAATCAAGATCTTGATACCTGAGCCTTTAGAATGAGAATGTTTAAAACTAGTCAGTATTTCTTAGTGGAGGCACTAATTGCATTTGGTGGGACAATTCTCTATCATGCAAACTATTCTGAACATTCATTTTTGCCGCTGCCCACAAAATGCCAGAAGCACCCTTCAGTTATTCTGACAACCAAAAACCCACCATCTAGCCCACTAGAAACACATACACACATTTCCAAATGGCCCCTATGGGCAAGTGTTTCTCAAGTTGAGAACAAATAAACTAGAACATCTCTACGGCCCCCCTCAACTGAAATTAGCCATATCATGTACCAGAAATCAAGTTCACTAGAGTCTAGTCTTAGCACCAACTGAAAATAACTTAGTTTCTGTGTTTCACTTATTTTAAAAATGAGAACACTAATATACAGCTGTATGGGTAAACCTATCAAAGGATCATTGTGATAAATTACTCAAATGAAGTAATCCTAGCATAACCTAAATGGAACCATACCATTCCCAAGGGAAATAACCCAAACACTTTTTTTTCCCCAAGTCTATATGCACCACATTTTATTTATCCATTCACTTACTGAAGGACATTTTGGTTGCTTCCAGGTTTTGGCAATTATGAGTAAAGCTGCTATAAGATCTGTGTGCAGGGGGGCACCTGGGTGGCTGAGTCGGTTAAGTGGCTGCCTTCAGCTCAGGTCATGATCCCGGGGTCCTGGGATCGAGCCCCGCATCCAGTTCCCTGCTTAGCCGGGAGCCTGCTTCTCCCTCTCCCTCTTCCCCTCCCCCCTGCTTGTGCACTCTCTCTCTCTCTCTCAAATAAATAAATAAGTAAAATCTTAAAAAAAAAATATCTGTGTGCAGGTTTTCATGTGGACAAGCATTTAACTCCTTTGGGTAAATACCAAGGGGTCTAAATGCTTTTGAACACCATTGTAGCTTATAATTTGTCCCATAAAAAGATAATTTTTTAGACCCTGAAATTTTACAGTGATCTTTTCATACTCCTAATTCATCTATCAATAAAGAGTTAAAATCACAGCTACCCTGTGTCACCCTCATTTTCCTAGACCTCTTTAATTGCATCTCTAGCAACAGAGATTGGCTTAGGAGGTAGGGAGGGGTCATTTCTAATAAACAAATGGGTTTCATTACTTCCTGAGTGTTACTCCAAGGATCACTATAGAACACCACGAAGTTGATGGCTGTCAGTCAGCTAAACTCATTCACTTCTCCGCACCCATCTCTTAGCTCAGATAATTTACTGCATGTCATTCTTTGTTAGTGCAAACCACAAACATTAAATCCTTGAATGCCAAGGACTTCTTGTACCCCATAGTGCTCTGTAAATATAAGAGAATAAAGTTTTCAGTGCCTTTATAAGTCTGCAGTTTGTAAATTGATTTTTTTTATGGTACCTTTGTAATCTTTTCTTTTTTCTCTTCTTGGCAATTTTGCGCTCTTAATATTTATCCTCAAATGAATGGTCTAAACTCTCCACGGGCTAATTTGGATATGTGGGGAGAGTGGGCTTCGTTCCATGGGCTGCCTTTGAAATCTGAGCACAGTAAGATGACTTCACATTGCGTGAGCACACCCAACCAAATCCAGGCTGAGGGTTACAGCCACGACAGACAGCACTTTCATCTCAGCTCTCTTCAAAACTGCCAGAAATTATTGTTGCAGAAAGTAGTGCCAGGATCCTGGGGCCAATTTTCAAGTTTAGGAGGATTTGAGGGGTATCCTATACCACCCTGCTGGCTCAACTAGCTAACGACCTCTCCTCTCCGCCTCAGCCCTTCCATGAAACATGGCGGCAACTTGACCCAGTGGTCCCTGCCCATTGAGACAAAGCAAGAGTTTAGCTATCTGAAGGCTAAAAGAGATGTCTCATAGAAGTCAGAGAAGTGAGACAGAAGGAGAAGTAAGGGGAGGCAGTTAAACCACTTCAAAACTATTCTTTGACTTTCAGACTGCATAGAAAGTGGCCCTGAAACTCAGAATGAAACCTCAATCTTTTGCATATTCATCTTTGAAACCAAAAGCTGGTGGGAAGGCTGGCTATGGAAACACAGCCCCATCCCTTCATGAACAGCAAATTTAAGCAATTTGCCCAAATTTCCTATGGCAGTATTGCTTTAGATTACTATGGCTGTTGTAAATACTGCCATCCCTCATCTTCTCTCTGTCCTTCTTCATTCCTTGCATTTGGGGCTTGCAAAGAAACCGAGATTTCATTTTCAGCAGAATATACCGTGAGCAAGCCTCATGCAGGGCCCTCTGTACATTAGAGAAATGGAAGTGTCTTGTGTCTTGTCCATCCCTCCTTTATAAGAAGTAATTACCTCCAGCTGGGCCAAGTTGATTGAACAAATATTCAATTTTCACATGATTTTGCTGCAGCACCATAATGAATGTACCTCTTTGATGAGATAAAGAAGGTCCATGAAATAAACAGTTCAAGGAGTTGGAGCTGGAGCTGAAACATGGGCTGCTTTGTTCTTAGGACAACTGCTTCACCATCTAAAACATCCTCCCCTTTTGAAGGCTCTGTCTTTTCTCTTCCAGCCACAACCCTCAAGCTACAATAACAGGCTCATGATTTTTTTTTATGCCGAGGTTATGAATACTCTTTTATGAACATTTTCCTTTGAACTCATTTTTCTTGAGGAAGAAAAATAGCCCTATGTATTGCAGGGCTGATGGTAATAGACAAAACATACAAATTGTTCTCTTAGGGGCAGTAAAATACTCCAAGATGCACATAGAAAAATTCCAAATACAACATAATGTTTATGGAGCACTGCCTTTGCAGCCATAATTTTTAAAAAAGTAATATTTCTGACTGGCATGTATTATATAGAACATATTTCAGAGATTAATATCAAGATTAATACCTTAAAATGTCTCCCTTCACGGCATCATGCTTGCTTTTCCCATATCACAGCAAATGCTTAGTGAATAGTATTTTAGGATGTGCCATTTGGAAGGAAGGAAACCTTCATCGGATTACGCTGCTTATGTTTTATTTTTCCTTTTATCTCATTTCAACATGTCCTCCAACTTCCTCCTCTAAGAATAATTCAACTAATGCCAACATAACAGATTATAGCAGATTTATTAATTTCATTCTGCCTCAAAAGGAAGTTATTATTGAGGCTTATAGTTATATATGTAGTACTGTCAACTAATGTTTATGTTCCTTATTAAAACTTCTTTTCATTCAGTGTTAATATAATCAGTGAAATCATTTCTTTTCTGGTGTTAAAAAAATATATATATATTTGTGTGTGTGTGTGTGTGTGTGTTTTCCCTAAGCCCCTTTTAAAAGTTTTATCTCATCCAAAAGTTAATCCAGAAAAGAGCCTCCTTTAATCCTGCTTTGTGGCTTAGATTCTTTAGCCCTGGAAGCATTTGTGTTGATTTCTGCTATATCCATGCTGATGTAAAAACCTTTGCTATGACAGAGAAATCATTCTGCGTGCAGATGGTGTGCCTCTGAAGACTAGAATTGTCAGGTGAATTATGGCAAGGGTGATGTAAGAATGCTTCTCTGGACTGAGTGAATGACCTATAAAAATTCCAAGATACAATTATTGCTTTGCATTTGGCATTAAGAATATTCTACAATATTCTTTTCATGTGAAGAGGCAGTACCCTACAGTGGTTCACAGCATGAGCTTTAGAGCCAGACTGCTTGGGTTCAAATCCCATTGTTGCCACTTACTAGCTGTGTGATCTTGAAAAAGACACTTAACCACCTTGAGCATCATAAAATAGGGTTAATAATATCACCTGCCCCTTAGGATTGTTGTGAAGATTTAGGCTGGTAAAAACACATAAAGCACTTACGACACCATCCAACACAGAGTTAGTACCTAGTAAGTGTTAACTCATCATATTATTCAACTCACAAGGCACAACTTCCCTTTATATAGCTTTAGAAGCAGATTTGTAAAATAAAAAGAAATCCTAGAAAAGTCCAATTCTATAAAATTTACCAACATGAAATTACAGACATGTGATATACATGATTTAATAAAATTCTGGCTATAATTTTATATAGTCAATAGATAAAAATATTTATCCTTTTTTTTTTTCATGGAAAAAAAGGCTTTAAAAAGTCAGTTCCTTTCCCTATGACTTCCTTTGTCGCTGAACTAAAGCTGTCATTGCTCCCCCAATCGGCCGGTCTGTCTCACCTCCGACCTGGCCCCAGCCCGTTCCTTCAGTGAGTATGCAGTAAAATGTCTGCTCAGAACAGCGAGCCCATGAGGAACGGCATCCCCAACTAACTGCATCTACATGACAGGATCAGTTTCCTAAATGTTCAACTGATCAAGTTTGTTTTCTAGATAATTGTTTCCTATAGCTAAAGAAAAAAATCTATGAATTCCTATGTGTTTCCACCCAAACAATTTTGCTTCCATGAATCTCTGGAAAGAAATATACTATAATTAATCAAATGTGAATATCATATAACTTAACTACACAAAATTGTCATAAATTACTGTACTACTCCGGCTGCCTTAATATTAACCCTGGAGGCCACACTCGTATTCATTTCAACCCAAGATCAGAACGGCAAATAAATGTCTGGTAATTATATAATTTAACAGAAAAAAAAGGCTGGAATATTATAAATACAGTTTGATTATAATGTTTTTTTTTAACATGCATTGAAAATATGTGAGGAAAAGCTAAAGAGTGAATGGCGATCCTATTAGTATAATGAGTTTATAATTTTCTCCATTTTCAGTTTTTTGTTACTGACTATATTATTTTTACAGTAAAGATGATAAATTTATAAAACTCTATCAAAATCGAACTAGAAGGGTGCCTGGCTGGCTCAGTCAGTAGAGCATGCCACGCTTGATCTTGGGGTTGTAAGTTCGAACCCCACGTTGGGTGTAGAGATTGCTTAAAAATAAAAACTTTTATTTTTTTTTTAAAGATTTTATTTACTTACTGAGAGGGAGGCAGAGGGAGAGCAAGAGAGAGAAGCAGACTCCCTGCTGAGCAAGGAGCCCAACACGGGGCTGAATCCCAGGACCCTGAGCTCACGACCTGAGCCAACCGACTGAGTCACCCAGGCACCCCAGAAATAAAATCTTTACAAATGAACTATAAATTATACAATTTTTCATTTATGTATAAAAAAAGTTGGCATGGCATTTAATTCTGATTTAATTTTTATGAAATAAACCCTACAAAGATTTCTCAAAGAAATTTGAAGGTCCTCAAACTACATCTCTGTTTTGTATTATAAGTGAGAGATTCTCAAGTAAAAAAAAAACCATAAAACCAAGGCTACACATTGCACATCGCCATCATATCTAAGTACTATTTGGAAGACCATAATACTGTATATATGAATCTGATTTAGTTTCATAGTTTCTTATCTAAAGATATTTATTTTCTGCTTTCCTAACATTTTTCTTTCTTCATCTCTAGATGAAAATTAATGAACGATTTAGGACACGAGGTAAATCTAGAATTTATTGATCACATATTCAAAGACACCTACAGAATGAATCTATAGGATGGAAGTTCCACATGACATTTGTCCAGAGTGAGATTATTTTAAGTTGTGCCTTGACTTCTGAATGTGAAACTGGATACAATTACCATAAACCAAGACAGAATATTACAAATGAAGGTACTCTAACACAAAGACTTGTAAGATTTTGTTTAGATTGTTAATGGTTGTTTCATCCAAATTTTCTTCGTTGTCATCCATGGTGTGCCAGACTTCAGGGAAAGGAAATGGGATCAGATGCAAAACTGGAACACCTAATAAGAAAGAACCAAATGGTAATTTAGTGTGTGTTTCCACAGAGTAAAGTAGAAAGTATCATTCTTCAAGCACAAGTCTGAGTGGGAGCTCGGTTCCATATAAAGACAGCTGATAATTTAGCATTTTCTATGTACTTCCTTGTATCTTACCCTTTTACTCCAAAGCCACTCATTCATTAACCAAATGTCTATTAATTCAGTAAATAATTATAAAGTGCCTACTACGTACCAGTCACTATTCGAGATGTTGAGATTTCATCAGTGAAAACGCAAAGCCCTACTCCTCCAGAGCTTACATTCCAGTAAAGAAAGAAACAAGTAAACAAATATAAAAGTAATTTTAGAGAATGATAAGGGTTCTAAAGAATAATAAAACAAGGTAGGGGAATAGAGAATGAGGGGCAGACAGCTGGACCAAGAAAGATGTATTTAAAGTCAGGGAAGGCCTCTTTGAGAATCTCACATTTAGTTAGAGACATGCAACAAAGGAGAAAGCAGGCTGGGCAAAGATCTGAGGATGAGCATTCCAGGCAGCAGGATTAGTAAGTGCAAAGGTCCTGAGGTAGGAGTATGCTTGGCCTGCTTGAGGAACAGTAGGAGGACAATGTAGCTGGATCAGAGCAGTAATTACAGAGAAAGGCAGGAGGAGATGTTGGCGAGGAACAGAGTCAGAAAAAGGAGGCATTTGTAGGTCATGGTAAAGACTTTGGGTCTTATTCTACATGATGGCAAGCCACCAGAGCTTTAAAACAAGAAAGAAACATAATTTTTTTAAAGATTTTATTTCTTTATTTGTCAGAGAGGGAGGAAGGGAGAGAGAGAGAGAAAGCACAGCAGGGGGAGAGGCAGGCAGAGGAAGAAGCAGGATTCCCACTGAGCAGGGAGCCCGATGCGGGACTCAATCCCAGGACTCTGGGATCATGACCTGAGCCGAAGGCAGATGCTTAATGGACTGAGCCACCCAGACCTCCGGAAGAAACATAATTTGATTTACATTTTTAAAAGATAACTCTAGCTCCTATGTAAAGAATAGGGAAGCAACAGCAAAAGCTAGAGACCAATTGGGAGGCTACTACAAGAGCCCTTGAGTTGATTTAGACTTCCACCATTGACATCAAGGGTATTGCTTCCCTATTAATCAAAAAACACCAGAGTTACACAAAGTGTAAGACTATAATCTTACCCTATGAGTAAGAAGGCAAGGTCAGTAGAATATGAGCTTTTATGAATATTCTGGAATGGGGGTGGGGGCTTAAGGATTTGGAATGACTTTCATGAAAAAAATAGAAGTCGTGAGATGATTAGTGGATGATTTAATCTATCGAGTAATTAAATGTAATGGCTCCTCACCCTTCTAGATTGTTGCAAATACACAAAATACAATAAATATACAATAAGTAAAAAATGCATATGTGCCCGCACATACACACACATTACCTCTTCTTAAAAATGGAATATGGTCATCCTGAATCACACCTCCATAACCATAATTCTGGAAATACCACCTCTCCGAAGAGTGATCCTTAAGCAAACCTAATCTGTGGAGTTCATGTTCTGCAGATGACAATTAGACAGTAGATGATTATCAATTCTTATCTGAACAATGCTCAGAATGCAGAAGGAATTTGAAATCTCAGCATATGTGGCCATCACTTTTTAAACAATATGCAGCCGTGAGCCCAACTACACCCCTGACAGTAAGCATCTGGGCTGAACTTGGGTACATACATGGAAAGAAGAACCACACATGGGCTCTAGCTTTACACATAAGGACCTCCTTAGAGGTAGATAGTGAGTGGGACAATGGAGAGATGGAGAATGAGAAAAACCACAGGAAAAAGGTTGGGGGGAGGGGAGGGACACAGGTTTGCCTGAGACTCAGGTAAAAGTTTCTCTTATAATATTCTAGATTTGGATACTGGCAAATTCTGAACTCATGGCAAAAGTATGAATTGAGAGGGTAGTGTTTTTCCCCGCTGCTTAGAAAAAATGCAATGCTATCCCACTCCAGGAAGTTTATGTAGCTACTAAGGAATTCCTAGCCTGAAGTTTCTTGCCTCAAAAGCAGGTCTTCTGGCCTGGATTTTATCATTTATCATTAAAGATCTATCTCATTTTCATCTCCCCCTGATGCCAATTGGCTCTGTGTGTGTGCATGTGTTACGAGGTAGGAAGGAGTAGTGCAAGTATGAAGGAAAGAAGTTATTTCCCTTTTCCTTCTCCAAAGCCCACATCTCTCTTTTGAGCCATAGCTATTTTGTTTCTTTGTCTGGCCTGGCTTGACCTGGTCTAGACTAGTCTACTGTCATTTAACTGACACAACACTGTCCCTTAAATGACTTTTGAAGGATCCTGGCTTTCTCTTGCATTCCGATCTCTTACTTCCTTAGAAAATCGAGATGGTTCTAGATTTAAAGGAAAATCATGTCTGAACAAGGTAGGAAATAGAAGTTGACAAAGACAGAGACAAAAAAAAGAATGAAAAATTAAAGAATGCCTTTTGGTATCATAAGGATCATAACAGTCATCAATAGCCAGCATGCTTTTCTGAGTGTTTTCCCTAGACATGCATTCCATACACTGCACACAGGACTCTGAGAAAATATTTTCCAACCATTGCTAGGGATATGCAAATATTAAAGGTAGCCTTGTATGTTTCCAGTTCCAAATGTAGTCTCATGCAGGGAAATAAAGTGGGCCTACTGAAAAAGATAAATAGGAACAATAAACTAATCAGTAAAGCAAGAAAAAAAGCCAGCAAAGTATATTTTCAAATCATATATTTAAGTCATAGATTTTGAATTTTCTTTTTTCTTTTTTTTTTGTTATAAATTTTAAATTTTAACATGTAGTGTTTGTCCGTAGGAAGGAACTAAGTTGGCTATTTAGTGACAGTGGTGCTTACCAATTGCTTCAAGTCTATGAAACCATCTGGCAGATTTGGGAAAAAAATTGAGAAATGTTGGGTTGGGAGCTCCAATTAAATCCAATAAGACCAATAAATCCTAAGAGAGAAAAAAAAATTGTTTAATCCCTGTCACCAAAACACGTTTCATATTCATCAATGGAAAAAAACAATCAGTCAAAACTAACCGCATTTTAACAATTAAGAATAATCCAGGGAGCTCTATAAGTGAACAAAAGGTTTAATAACATTGTAAGCTGATTATTTTGAAGAACTTTTTTTTTAAGATTGTATTTATTTACTTGACAGAGAGAGACACAGTGAGAGGGGGAACACAAGCCGGGGGAGTGGGAGAGGGAGAAGCAGGCTCCCTGCTCAGCAGGGACCCTGGGATCATGACCTGAGCCGAAGGCAGATGCTTAATGACTGAGCCACCCAGGCGCCCCCTTTTCTGAAGATTTTATTTATTTATTTGACACAGAGAGAGACACAGTGAGAGAGGGAACACAGCAGGGGGAGTGGGCGAGGGAGATATTTTGAAGAACTTTTAAAAAATCTTGCTTATGCAATGGGGACAAATGGCAAAATGTAGATTTTTGTGTCTGTAACCCCAAAAGCATATCATTAAGGATAAATTAGAAAGAGGACATTTAGATAATATTTTGTAGATCAAAAAAGAATAAATTTACTTTTATTTTCAGATGGGATTCCAAGCCTCTCTGTTCCATTCTAATTAGTCCTTATATCCATAGTCTATAAATGTTAGAGCTCCCTACAGGAAAGCACTTGGGTAGTAACTATTTATTCCTCAAAGCAGCATAAAGGAAATATTGCTTGACTACGGCTCTGTGACCTACTGTCTCTGGATCTCCATTTTCTTTTCCATCAAACCAGAAGCTCAAACTTGCTGGTTTTTAAAGGCCCCTTCTGATAAGTCTCCATAATTACTCCAGTGTTTCTCGTTTGAGCCATAAAACATCAGCAGGCTTGAGGACTCCCTGAAGACTAACCCCCACATTAAGAACTCCTGATTTATATAAATGAGATAACATGTGGGTAGATATGTAGCACAGATCCTGACACATAGTAGATAAATACCTACGGAGTCTATGATTCTAAAGACATAATACCTATTAGCTCATGAGTGATGATTAAATGTATTCATTGAGGGAAAATAAGTTTGTTTGAAATAAGACTATATTTACAAGGTTGGATAAGCTACTAAGAGTTTTTTGGGGGGGAATAAAAAAGGCCTTAACCATCATTATGGATTCATATATTTGGACTGATAAATAACTTTGTTCCTCCTCCTGATCAACCTGGTCTCTCCTCCTCTGAATGCTTTTTAGCTACGCCAAAGGACTGAATGAGGAGCCAACCATACTCCCCGGCCCCATTATGAGCTGCCAAAAAACAACAAGGTGGAGGGAATGCCAGCATGATGTGTTAAGAGCCACAGAGGACACAAAATGTGGCCATCTGGACTCACAGGGTGAAGGTCAGTGATATGGCAAAGGAAAGGGATGCGTGGAGGGGGTTAAGAATAGGCTTTCAGTTCACAGGTAGGGTGAAGGCAGGAATGGATGAAGGCACAGGGTGAAATGAAATTTCAAGGGTAGCATGAGGTTCCAAGCTGGGGTTAGTGAGGATGTAAGACTGCGTGAAGGTCATATATGGGAAAAAAAACAGAGTAGAGAGAGGTGAGGGACTAGGGATGGGCCCAGAAATGCGAATTAAAATGGAACCATGTGTTGCACCCATCACTTGATAATAAGAGCAGGATTTTAAGGCAGCATCAAAAATGTTTCCATCCCTATGGCAACAAATTAGACCAAAACACATCGGACACAATGTCACATATACACTCAGAGTCATTATAACACTTTTTGAGGTCACCAAGGAAATTCTTCACTCCCATCCCCTATACCATGTCTCACTCACACTCCAGTTCCCAAGACCTCACCCTCCTCAGGCTTTATAGAGGCCTCAAAGAAGGGATTTGCTCTCACCATCTCTATACAGAACTAGGGAACGTGCTCCCATTGGATCGAACTGAATCTGATGTCTTCTTAATCTGATTTTTTTACATCATTTTAATTAAGCTCAGTCAAACATAACTTCTAACCCAGAATCATTCCTTTTAGTTCTGGGATTCCTCAAAAGCCCAATGCCTGCCAAGGAATGTTCTATAATAAACACTCTGCTCCAAGAATGCCGTGGCATTTTTAGGTCTTTAATTGGCGCTAGCTTTGTTTTCCTTTGAGGCAGAGCCTGCAGCTGCAGCACCATGAGAATTCCCCAGACTAACCATGCCGTGCAGTTGGTTGGTGTCTTTCGCTCCAGGTGGGTGCGGGGTTGATGCCATCTTGGGAGCTAAGTGCCGAGACCCATACAGAGAATCACGAAGAGACCAATGAAGTAAAGCCTCTTCCCCATCAAAGAAAATTAGCTGCAGTGAGAGATCTGGCTTGGAATCTGGAATATTCTGGTAAAAAAGAATAGTAAAAAGATCACAAAAACACTGTGAGGATTTAAAAAAACAGCATGGTTTCCTATTAACCTGGCAAAAAGACAGGCCACGAAGAAAAGGAAGATACCAAAGCAGGTGAAAATTGCCAAAATGGATTTTGTACCACTTCACCTCCAAAAATCATCCCATTTCCCACGGTCTTCACCCATGTAAATTTTACTTTTCCCCACTCTCTCTGAATACAGAAGTTTTATATGTTTTCTAATTCCTTAGAGAAATTTGAAACTGTGAAATTGTCATTGTGGACAAGGTGATACACACCCAGTTTCCTTCGAGAAGGGTGTGTTGCCCCTGCCACCAGGAGAGCTGTCTTCAGGTCTTCAGCTGTTAGTCCTTTTAGGGACTGCCTCAGCCATGGGCGTGTCCTATATCCAATGACTGATCTAAGCAGGTCCTACGGGCTCTATACGACCATTCCACCTCCAGAGCTCCCCAGGGTTGGCTGAGCCTATTGTTGAACCTGCACGGCGGATTGACTTCTTCCTCTGCCTAATCCCATTTCTCTCCCCTCCTTGCGGCAGCTCTTAAACCAGGGCTACTCCCTCAGAAAGGACCTAAATGCTAAACTCCATGTCAGTGTGCGTCCCAGGGAACACAACCTGAAACAACTGCAAATCTTCCTTGTTTCCCACTTTATTTGAGTCTGTAATTTTTTCACTGAATCTAGGTTCAAGGATCTGCCTTAGGAATGCAACAGGGACTCAAAGAATAATAATTACAGCCTCTCCTTTGAAGGAGTCTACACGTCACTTGGGTCAGGAAAGATAAAACAAATATGTGAACAGGACAAAGTGTGCCAAGGGTCACAGATGCAACATAAAACTTTTCTGGGAATTGGATAGAATGAGAGGTCAATCTGAAACAAATAATACATTATATGTTAAAAAAAAAGAAGATAGTAAGAAGGGAAAAATGAAGGGGGGGGGAATCGGAGGGGGAGATGAACCATGAGAGACGATGGACTCTGAGAAACAAACTGAGGGTTCTAGAGGGGAGAGGGGTGGGGGGACGGGTTAGCCCGGTGATGGGTATTAAGGAGGGCACGTACTGCATGGAGCACTGGGTGTTATACGCAAACAATGAATCATGGAACACTGCATCAAGAACTGATGATGTAATGTATGGTGACTAAAATAAAATTTAAAAAAAGTTTTCAATTAGCAATAATCGCGCCTCAGATAAACCTCATTGGCTAGGATACTGCCACTGCACAAAGCTAAATTTAAAAAAAAATGAGACGTCAAATCCTTGGGGTGTCAAGGAAGACATTATGAGTCAATATTTGAGCAGAACTTAGAAGGGCTAGTAGGATTCTGATCGATTTTATACTTTTCACTGTCACCTCTCTTTTCACATGAGTCCTTCTGGTACCCTACCCTCCACAGTCCTCCAGCCCCACAAACATCCCTGATCTATTGAATCCTTCACCTGTTCACAGTCCTTCAATCCCATGAAGTCCTTCACTCCATATTCAGCTTAAATTCCACAATCATTCTAACCACTCATTTGCATACATCCTCAACTCCCTGGCCTCTCTCTGCCTTCGTCAAACTCACATGGCAAAAATATAACCTTTAGACCAACTTTCTGCCTACTTTATGCCTGCATGCAGCAGACCTGCCTGGAGAAAAATATACAACCATTCGCTCTCTCCACCTCAGCACAGTACTGGGGATATGCTCCCATCAGACTGAACTGAATCTGAGATCTCCCTAATCTGTTATGGACAGCATGTCTCATCTTATCTCTCTAAGGATATTTATTTTTTTATTTTTTTTAATCTCTAAGGATATTTAAAACAGTGTCCCTTAAGTTATCTCCTGCTCCTTGTGCTTTATTTCCTTTGAATTCATTTTTCAATTCATATTGTTTTACTCCCTTTCTTTCATGCTGGAGACTGTCCTCAAATATCTGGTCGTCCTTTGTGTTCATTCATATTAAAGAGTAAAGTACTAGGAGTGCCTGGGTGGTTCAGTTGGTTGAGCATCCAACTCTTGATTTCAGCTCAGGTCATGATCACAAGGTCGTGGGATTGAGCCCCATGTTGGGCTCCGTGCTCAGCAGAGAGTCTGCTTGAGATTTTCTCCCTCTGCCCCTCTCCCCACCACTCTCTAAAAATAAACAAATAAATAAATCTTTAAAAAAATAAAGAATAATGTACTAAAACATTGATTAGAGACACGGATTGGTTGGCTTCACTGTGGGGCAATCGGGTGCCTACTTGGTATTTTCATCTACATATCCCAGCGCTCTTTGTGCGGACTTATAAATGCTGCCCCCCGCCCCAGCCTCACTTATACCTCCCTCACTTTCTCCACCAATCCCTGAGCCACTCCAGGATTCTGTCAGGGGACCACTGACTTCTCCATTTCCTCCTCACTCTGGGGAATATGACTTCTCTCTACTTGGTTATGTCATTTGCCATTTCTCCATTTACCTTCTGTCTTCATATTGTGGTTCCCATTAACACAATGTTCCCTAGTTTCTTCAAAGATGGAATTTTCCTGATTGTTTTAGGGTGATTTCCTAAGATGGAAAAAAATGTCTTTATCATCTGAAAACTAAGTTATCTCTGTATGCTAATCATTGCAATTGTTTTAATATCGCTCCTTAATTAGATGACAAGAAAAGGATAATTTATTACACTCTTGAGTCTCTCCATAACTCCTGACAGCATTAAGCACAGGATGTGTTTGTCTGTACAATACATACGTATTCAGGGTTTAATAACTACTAAGTAATTAAACAGATTTTCTCATTGACAAAAGGTATAAGGTACATACTTCAATGGAGACATGCTAAGTTTCCAGTCGTTTAAAGGGCCTTGACTGGTTCCAAAGTTCTAACTCCAAACCAAAGAGCATAATAATGAAATGCCAGAGCAGAATAAATTGCCTGGGACCAGAGATTCCACTTATGCCTAGGGAAGAAGCAAAAGCAGGTAGTTTTCACACTTTGTAGGCTTAAATGTTCAGGTGCCTCACTGAAATTTCAACAGCTGAGTGACTCTAGTGTTCAGTGCAATGGTTTACTTTCTGTTCCAATCATTAAGACAAGAGTAGACTATGTGGACAATGATCCTGAGTCCCATGAGCCACCCTGCTCTTTTTGTTTTGTTCAGGATTAGCAGGACAATAACAGTGGCCCTCGATTTCTGGTAACAACAGTCTTGGAGCTGGGAAAATCTATGTAGCCTGATTTATGAAGGTCTTTCAGTCCTTCATGGTACTATGATAAATGTCTAGTTGCCAGGGTCAACAAGTAGGTGAATTATCTGTGGTCTTTCCCCATCCGAGGCTAATGCCGCAATAATAAGTTATAAAAACCCACTCCCCCCAAAAAACCCACCCCAAACTGAGGGGCTTAAAGCAACACTCATGTGTCCTCCTGAGTCTGTAGATCAGCTGGGGGACAACTGATCTAGACTGGGTTTGGTGGGAGGAGCTCTGCCTCACCATGCCATCATTAAGGTTGGCTCTGCTCCACATGTCTTATCCTCCCCAGTGGATCAGCGGGCCAACCAGGGCATGCCCTTATGGCAAAGATACGAGAAATCAAGCCCCATTACACAAGCTCATCTCCAGTCTCTGTTTTTGTCACATCTACTAGCATCCCATTGGCCAAGACAATCAAACAACCAAGTCCAGAGTCAAGGAATGAGAACCTAGAACCTGCTACACTGGGAAGGCAAAAGATGGGAATGTCTAACTGTAATCTTACCACTGGAGGGCTGCACAGAGTTGGAGCCATAAGCTAGTCTATTCTCCTGTCCTCTCCCACGTCACATTCCACTACCACCTACCTAATCCATGACAGCTGAAGAACTTAAAACAACTCCTTAATACACGTTTAGTTAAAATACGACTGGAAAAATGAATCTGAAACTCTTCACATTTCAATTAAAACTAGTCCTTTTTTTTATTTGTCCACATCACTGCTACTTCTATGAGAAAAGGTAATTAAGAGAATGCATGTGTATTTTTTAAAATGGGGGTGTCCAACCAACAACTCATTCAGCCCTTTCTGTTTCTAGTCACTAAAAGCAGGTATGAACTACATAGAAAAAGGCAAAGGAACTCACCCAGAGAAAACACACCCACTACACAGACTATGCCTTTCACTTAAAGTCCTTACCCTAGAATGCAAACATGAAAAATTAGACTTTTATAATCAGCTTCTGAACTCTCTCACCCAATTGCTGGGGAAAGGTATTAGTTGAAAGCAGAGCAGAGAATGAGACAAAGACATTATAGAAGGTTCAAGAAACAAAACAAAACAAAAAATGGTGAAAAGGATGCGGAGAGGTTACAAACAATTCTTGCTTTCTTCAAGTTCAGCATATCCAGCAAAAATAGATCCAATATCTCTACTACTTCCATTACAAGATAAACCTTTTACTTCTTTACCCCCATTGTAGCAAAGGCTGGCCCCTTCATAAAGCTCTGAGGGGGAAAAAAGGTATTTGTTGCCTGCGAACCAAGATTTTTGGTTTTGCTTTGTTGTGTTTACTTGGTTATGGGTGATATCTGAACAAAATGTCTTCATCTAGCTTAGCACTTTTTTCCAATATACCCTTAAGAACAGGGACTGAAATAACATCTGAGAGTCCCAGAAGTATTTTGAACTGAGAACATAACAAAAGCTCTACTATGCTACATAAAATTGAGCCGAGATTCACAGATAATAACAATAATGCATTTCTGCTGCATGCTTTTCATCTTGATATGTCTGAATTACCCACTCTTAGCACCACTTTACAGTGGCCCCCTCCCCCCAACTCAAGAGCCACATCTCTCAGATTAGAAGGTTGTGATGTTTCGTGGCTACAGAAACAAGAAGAAAAAAACATACTTCTCATACATACGCCTGTACCAAACGTCCACCTGCTTCATTTTTCGCAAAGAAATGTAGTATTTCATTTAATATGTATGCCAAATTAAGCAATCAAGTGCCAGTGAATAAATTCACTTTTGCGTATCATAGTGTAATCTTCCAATTAATATTCATTCAACCTCACATCATTTTGCAACAAATTAGCACAAAATGTCTGAAAGTCTACATTTCTAAATGGCCTTCTTACTCCCCCCCCCCCACCACGGATTCTAGAATTCACTCTGAGTTCTTCTAATGTGTTTTATCCCAAGAATCTACGAGGAGGAAACAAATACCTCCAAGGAAAGGAGTTGCTTGTCTAAGGCACGGGCAAGTTCCAACATCATTGCACATGGCACGGCTGAATCAGTGGCTCCCACAAACACCTGGTTGTCCCAAGGGTGAAAATACTTGGAGTCGTAGTGACAGGCGAGGACCAGGTGTCGCTTAGCACTGGGATTGAGGGTGCTGATGATATTTGAGAAAGACCGGTACCCATAGGGTGTCTGGCTCAAGAAGGTGTCTACTTCCAAGACCCAGTCAGCTTGAAGTCTCTGAATTCTCTGCATGATGTGCTGATCAAAAGAAAAACCAAAATTTCAGATCTGGACAGTTTCCACTGGTTAACTATATAAATATATATATTTTTTAATTTTGTGTGATGCCTTTCAAGTTAAAAGCGCAACACATGGTTACAGAATTAATAGCAAGGATGATTAAAGGAAAAGCTATCCCTCTCCCTCTCCCCTAACTGTCGCCCTGCAAAGCAATCCCAATCAATTGTTAGTCTTAACCAATGTTAATAGTCTGATGTGTATCTTTCTCTTTTTTTAAGATTTTATTTGTTTATTTGAGAGAGAGAGAAAGAGAGTGAGGAGGGGCAGAGGGAGAGGGAGAAGCAGGCTCCCTACTGAGCAGGAAGCCTGACATTGGGGCTCAATCCTAGAATCCTGAGACCATGAGACCATGACCTGAGCTGAAGGCAGACGCTTAACCAACTGAGCCACCCAGGCGCCCCATGAGTCTAATGTATATCTTTCCACACTATTCTTATTGTTTATATGAACATATACTAGCACACAAACATGTAATTGGTGAAGGGGTACATGCTTTTATAGGAATAGGACCTACATTACACATTATTCTGCCCCTTGCTGTTCTCATTTAACAATAAAGCAGGGTCATTTCTACGTGTCAGTAGAATTCAGTACGTATTAAAGTCCACTTGCAATATTTCTAGGAGGCTGAGAAGACATTTTGAGAAGTCAGATATGCTAAGATCCTATAGGTCTCAACTCCTACCCTCAGCTCTCTGAGGGCAAGAACAGCAAATGGTAGCTGATAGGTTGCAGATGGAAAAGAAACACTGCTTCTGAGTCTGGCAGTGTCTTCCTGAAGAGCCTAGAATGCATGGTGTGAGGAGCTACGGCGAGCTAACTGCTGTTCCCTTGCCCTTTCCCACCTCCATTTTCCCTTCACCTCATTTTTCTCAGTAGGTTTCATTTATTTTATTTTATGTTGAAATATTGCATACGTCTTTGTAAGTTTGCCTGAAAGGACTGGTTTAAAACATCAAACGAAAAACTAACCATCGCCAGAACTGGCAATTTGTTCCACAATTAACATCCAGTAGGGATGGACTTTGAAGTGATAAACAAATAACTCATAATAACTGGAAAAGAATGGAAGGGTTTTGTCTTTTTTGTTTGTTTGTTTTTTGGGGGCTCCCCCCTACCAAGGAATTACAAGATTTTCCAGCATAGCCAACTCTTGTGTGGCCTGTCATAACTAACATGACATGACACAAAGGCAAAGGCTTTGGAAAAACTGTGGCAGGAAGCTTCCAGGAAACTAACTAAACCAGAGAGAGGACAGTGATTCTCCACTAAACCCCGCAAAAGCCAAATAAACAAACAGTCTCCTGATTCTCACTCCCTGCTTTCTTTAGTGTGGTGGACTTTGGCCACAATAGTATGTGTATGCAGTCCCTTACCTTTTTGATTTCAAGTTTACAAGTTCTTTTTTTAAGTAATAAAAAGGAAATGTTTCTAACCTTTTTGAAATCGTCGTTCACATCTCATTTGCTTTGTTTTCATCCACAATTCTTAATACTGGGCTTTGCTCACAGTAAGCTATCACTAAATATGGGCTGATTATAACTAATAAATTAGTCTCAGTGGGAATACATAAAATTAAATACCAAACGTTGGTAGTCTGAATAGAGAGAAATCACTGTGCACCTCAGATAAGCTTTCCACAGAATATGAAAATAGTTATTCCTAGAATTCAAGGAAAAGAAATTTTTTTCCATAAAAAGGGTCATCTTAAAAAAAAAAAAAAAAGGCATATACTCCAGAACATCTGGTATCCAGATGATGAACTACTCCAAAACCAATAGCAGCCTGTATGCTTACAAAAATGAATAGAGATTTAAAAATATATATATCTGTTAGCTTTGTTCAGCTAAGGTCTCACACACAAACTCATTTCTCAACTCCTAAACAGGTTGTGGACATAATTTCTGACACCTTATGTTGACACTAAAATCCACAAAAGCATCAGCAAATGCCCCCAGAAGGGTTCTCCCTGAAGCAAACTTTTTTATGCAGTATAAATATTTAATTATCTTAGCAACGAATTTCTTTATAAACAATCGAATTGGCTCCATACCCTAATTAGGTCACCAATATCCCTTGCTGTGCTTTTGGCTTTCAGCCTTAGTCTGCAAGTTCCCACTGCAATTCTCTAGAGTAGGCTCCCAAAATTACTGTTCTGCTCACTAGAATGCCCTAAGCAGGGAATGCTTCCTGAAGCCAGGTAGAAAGAACTCAAGCCCACCAGGAGTGCAAAATGCAGTTTAGGATATAGATTGTATTTTGGATTATTACTGATTTATTTTTTGGAGTGGAGAAGGGAGAAAAAGAAAGATGAAGAGAGACAGAGATGGATAGATAGAGACAGAGAGAGATGCAGACAGAGATAGACAAACATTGCATAGAGCCAAAAAGGATAAAGGTAGAGACAAGGAGAGAGACAGAGTGAGAGAGGAAAAGAAAGATAGACATAAATATGACATTCTACTTCCAGCATGGGGGGCAGGCCTGGGCATTTTAGGTTAACATTAGTGAATGATCCTGGGTCTAATTTAATTTCATTTAAATTCTCATTTCCAGGTTCCAAGAAACAATGATAGTAGTAGACCAGGTTTGTTTGTTTGGAGGAAGCAGATTCTACAGTATTTGCACAAAGTCTACAAACAGATCATTGTCAGGACGCTGAATTCTGCCACTGGGGACTTCAGGGTACCTATTCCTTCTTGGATGGTACACATACAAGTCTCTCCAGCTCCACGATGAACACTCTCTGCCCAAGACCCTTAACCCAGGGATATCCATACTTTCAGCTAAAGAAGCCCAGCTTCAGCTTCTTAGATGTACTGTTCATCTACAGGGGGTTTTAGCCCTGAGGTTTCTAGCTTGCCTCTGGTAGGCAAAGTTTCTGGCTTGCTCCTTAGTGAGATTTTATCATCCTGATTTTTAAACCATTTTTTATTCCTAGCTCAGAGAGAAGTCACTGAAATACCCCAAAATTTCACTCAAACTATTTATTTTACAAATAAAAATCTCTCCTAAAAACATACATTCTAAAAATCCAATAGGTATCTTTAGGCTCATTGATCAGGGCAATAAAAATGGAGACTATGGAGGGTGCCTGGGTGGCTCAGTTGGTTAAGTATCTGACTCTTGATTTTGGCTCAGGTCATGATCTCAGGGTTGTGAGATCGAGCCCTCGCATTGCGCTCTGCACTCAGCATGGAGTCTACTTGGGATTCTCTCTTTTTCCTCACAATTTGCACCCCCCTTAAAAAAATGAAGACTATGGGACATTGTTCCCATATTATTCTTTGAAAAAGAATCTATAGCAAAGCATATCTTTATTGATAACTGCAAAGGTCAACACAATAATCAACTTTATACCAAGCCCACGTATCTTTAGATTTGAGAGTCTTCTCTAAACCCTGAAACTCTATAAATGATAAAACATCTAATCAGGTGCTCAACAAGGTCTCAGGAAAAAAAGTAGATTTTCCACCATTCGTGTTTGAACTTAGTTCTGAGTGACAGGTACTGATCCTGGTCAAATTGAGTCCATTAGCATAACTCCCTCATCATAACCTAAATGTCATGTACCTCATCTTCTAAAGCAGAAACATTTTATCTTCCACAGCTTAGGGGACAGCTCTCTAAATATTCATGGTGATTTTCTTCTTGAAAAATTACAAAATTGAATCTCTAAGTGACATTTCTATCATAACCATCCTGTTCAGATTACTGCCACGTGAGCTAGAAAATGCATAAGCAGCCCAGCAAACAGGTCCCAGCACATTCCAAAATACTGTCAATAAACTTCTCATTTGCCTCCACCCCATACGGCATGGAAAGTGTCATGGGTTCAGTCAATTTAATGTATTTTTTAATCACAACAGTGTCTATGTGTATTATTTATGCTATATATTCTGTTGAAAGCTAAATACAGATCCAAATAGCGATATTTGTTGAGTTTATGGATTTCTAAAGCCTGCAGGCAAGGACCCTCAGGTCTGAAGTATTCATAAATGTTTCTGGGTATATAGAGCCTTCTGATCAAATGGTATGGGGAAATGAAAAAAGTTGAATTGAATGAGTGAATCTACAGACCTAATTTTTTTTTTTTTCTAATGAGGAACTGACGATTTTGGAAAGTCCCCATAAGCATCCTGAGCTTCCTTTAAGAAATGCTCAGGAAAAAAAAAAAGAAAGAAAAGAAAAGAAAATGCTCGGGAGCTAAGGCCCAGGGAATATCACTGAAATGAATGGTATGTGTCTCACTCTCCAACTCAGGCAAAAGAAGATCCAAAGCTGGAGACTGTGAACACATACTCCAGAGTTGGTTCCTCCTAGCCACTGCTCTTTAGAGATAGTGAAGTCAAGCAGACTTGGATCCAAATTCTGGTCTCATCACTACTATGTGCATAAGTCCGAAAAAGTTAACTCATGTAACTCATGTGCCTTTTCGATCTGTAGCACTATGATAATAATAGTACCCACATGAGAGCACTGTTGTCAGGACCGAATGAGAAAATCCATGCAAAGAACTCCATAAAGTGCTTGACAAAAAAAAACCAGTTCTCCATGAAAGTCAGCCATCATCATTATTATTCCTCACTCTGCCTAAAGGTTAGAAAGAACTAAGGTGCTCTTTGGGTCTCCACTGTCTAATTTCTTAGGAGAAACAGGAGCCTAATGGAGCAACAACAATGACTATCTGGGCTAGACAAGAAAGGCAGGAGCCATACACTGGGCACAAAGGATGAGCCCAACAGCTGTGTTGCTGGGCCTTGCAGGTGTCACTCTAGCACAGAAGTGGGGTGCCAAGGTCTTTGGGCCTGGAGAATTAGGCAGGTGGAGTACTCTCAGAGGAGGATTTGAGGGGCCGGTCACTCCCCATTTTTCTCGAGCTGCCCCTTGAAATGGGGCTATTTTGAAAAAAAAAAAAAACAGTCATTCAGAGGTAGGATATCAGATCACTTTGGACTGGCACCAAGGAGGCAGAGACATTCAAGGTCTAGCCCAGCTATAGTTTAATTTACTCTCTACAGCAGCGTCTTTCAAACTGCAATGGTAAAAATCAGTGGATCTTGAAATCAGTTCACTAGGTCATGACCAGCATTAAAAAACAAAACAAAACAGCTAGTAAAATAGAATTAACAATATCAGAGTAAATCCCAGGTAACGCAGGTAAGAAGAGTGCGGATTTTTTTCATGAGACTTTTGTGTCATTTAAATCTATTTTTATTTTGTGTGTATAAAATGTAATTTTTTTTAAATTTTTACTATTTTTTTTTTTAACAAGGGTTAGAGCCGGAAGTTTCAGAAGCACCACACTAGTGCAAGTAGCTTATCACTGATCTCAACTTTCCCCCCAGGGAGAATACAATTTCCCACGAGGAATGAAGGCCCTGATAGGACAGTAACTCACCCTTGGCCCAGAATTTTCAGGCAAGAACCTCCTAGGGCTGTTTGGGGGGGTTAGGGTCCAAGAAAACATGGTTGGGTGCCTAGGGGTGTGTTATAGAAATGACCAGGAGTTGAATACTTAGTACGTTATCTCCTACTGTACCCCAACAGAGATTGCACACATGAATTGATTTAGATTAACATGTAGCACTCAGCTCAGAACAGGCATTCACTCTCAGTTGTTTGATTGTCTGAGTTGCTTATTTTGGTGAATAATAAGATGAGATGACAGATCTGAATATCAGACAACTCAGAACTTGGGACATGTGTCATATCTCTCATGTGAAAGCAAAGTGTTCAACAACCTCCAGGTGTGTGGGCTGCATCCTTACCTGGCGAGCAGCATAGCTTCCAGGGGATCCGGGATAGCGCTCTATCAGCAATGGTTGTAAGTCGTTTTCCCACATTTCAGAAATATTGGTGCCTTCTGCAACTTGTCGAAGAGATGATGAGTTCAAAATGGCTGGTTGGTGATAATACTGAGGATTGAATAACATCATTTAACTGGCTATCATTTCATAAAATAGTCAAGATTTAACCCTGAGACATTTGCAATAGAGAACTATTTCCTTTGAACCTCAGACTGAAAAGAGAGCTCTTATGTCATAAAGCAAATTAAACTACTCAACTCTAAAACTGGCCCCTCAGATCTAGAAAGTTACACTGTTTTGGCAGCTTATTTTATTTTATTTTTTTTATTTTTTATTTTTTTTTAAAGATTTTATGTATTTATTTGACAGAGAGAGAGAGAGAGAGAGAGCACAAGCAGGCAGAACAGCAGGGAGAGGGAGAGGAAAAAGCATGCTCTCCGCTGAGCAGGGAGCCTGACGTGGGGCCCAGGACCCTGGGATCATGACCGGAGCCGAAGGCAGCCGCTTAACCGCCTGAGCCACCCTTGGCAGCTTATTTTAAAAACAAAATGAACGTAATGCATTGAACCTGAGAATTAGTATTTGGCACTTCCTGTGTAACTTTTAATCATTTTAGTACAAGTGCTTTGTAAAACTAAGATTTAAAATATCAATTATTGATCTCCTATTCTTAAGAAAACCCAACATTTACAAAACTGCAGCCAACAGAACAATTATACTTTGTTAGCACAATGACTTTATAAAAGGCAATGTGGCATTATAGAAGAAGCACTGTCTTGGAGTGTCCGGCTGTCGTTTATAGGTTGTATGACTTTGGGTAGGTCCCTTAACTTCTCATTCCCCTGAAAAAAACTAATAAAGGAATTTGAGCTACATCTTCACTGTCCAATATGGTTGCCACTAGCCACATATGACCACTAAGCTCTTGAAATGTAGCTAGTTGAATTGAGAGGGGCTCTAAGTGTAATATTCACATTAGATTTCAAAGACTTTGAATAATTAAAAAAAAATAAAAAAATCCCATTAATAAGTCTTACGGTGATTACATATTGAAATTTCATATATTGAGTTACATAAAACACATTAAAATTAATTTCACCTATTGCTTTTTACTTTTTTAATGCAGCTACTAGAGAACCTAAAATTACATACGTGCTTCTCATCATATAATTTTATTGGACAGCTCTAAACTAGATGATCGTTGAAATTCCTTGCAGCCAGAGTTTGATGATTCTATAACCCACTAGATAGTACACTTTTTATCTTCAGTTAAAATTATTTTAAAATTCTATTAACACTCACACTCTTAGAAACATTTACCTATTAGCTGAGTTAACCTTAACTTAAAGACCAAAATAAACATAAAAATCAAATTTGTATTTTGGATATGACTTTATACATGCTGTATTTTCTTGTGATTAATCATTCATTCATTGCATGTTTATCAGACACTCAGTGTTGGAAGGTGTTACTCTTCCCACAGGGAAGTGCATGATGATCAGCTGATTTCTTCCCTAAGGGGAATGATGAAGGTAATGAAAGGATAGTAAGTTCTTTGGAATGCAAAACAGAAGCTGGAGGAGCCCTGTCTACTTCCCAGCTCTTCCCAGCTCCCATGTTGGTGCTGTATGTATCTCAGTAATCACATAGGTATTTTCACTCCATGTAGCTAGTGAGAAACTGTGGAATTAAAGAATGCTAACGGCCCAATGCCTTACACTCATCTACCTTTTGCTATGTCTCAACGTTACCCTCTGGGGTGATCATGCAAAGAGCATGGGCTGTGGGTACAGACACACACTCTCAACTCGGCCCCCCACCACTCACTAGCTGTAACGCTGGGAGGTTACTTAACCTCTTTAAGGCTCAATTTCCTCATCTGTAAAATGATCATATCACCTACTTCCTAGAGTAATTATAATTAAGTGAGCTAATAGATGTAAGCAGTCATAGTAAACATTCAACAAGTTGTCATTCTGTTACCTTCTATCAAACACAAAAGAAGTATAGAATTTGGAGCTGAAAAGACAACTTAGAGATGATCTAGTCCAACCTCCTGGATTTATGTCAGTGGAAACTGAGGAAAATCCAGATGATTTTCCCAAGGTGGTAGGAGAGCTCCAGGTAAGTCAATGAAAATATCTGGATTCTGTGGATTCCCAGTCCCGTGCCCTTCTGCTCTGCCTCCCTGCCTCCCTGCCGCTCTGCCTCATTACCCTGGATGGTAATCCCAAATGTGAATGCTGTGCTGAACCTTTTAAGGTTTGTCTTTGTTATAATACTCATAATATATTTTTAAATATATTTCCTGCATAGATTTGTCACGGCAGCCTTTAAATTCCTTGCTACATTCAGGATCTCAGTCCTTAAGTTAGCTCTCAAACAGCACTTTGAGAAGAAAGCTGACTCTAACAGACAAAACAACAGAAATGTGAAAGGACGAAGAAGGAACTGGAGGCAAGAAGTGGGATGACGTCTATGGTTAATTACTACTTAAGCAGGCCGACAGGAGCCCGTCTGGTCTTTCCTGCTGCCTCGCCGCCCCCAGGCAGGGCCACTTGCCCCAGTGCACCCTGCTTCAGTCGCCCTGGCCTCCCTCCCAGTCCCAAAGCAGTGGGAGACTCTGCCCTGTCACAGCATTTGCGCCTGCGGTGACTTCCAGCTTGCAGGCTTTTTCCTCCCTCTTCACCTGACTCTCCTGCTTACTCAGGTTATGACTTGGAGACCACTTTCTGGTGTGTTGACTTGTTTAACATCTGATTTCGAGGGCAAGGACTGTCTTTATATCCTAGCCCCTCCTGCAGCCACGTGGCACCCCGGGGCGTACTGAGTACTCAGTCAATATTGGGTGTGGTCATCAAATAAGGAATTGACAGATGAAAGGTCTCTCTGAAATTGTCTTCACTCAGTCTGTGTCTACACATAATAATAAAGGAAAATGAGCATTAAAAATATCAAATCAGTTAAATGTCCAAGCAATTATAAAGACAGGAGAAACGAGAAGCTACCTGCTGCAAAGGGCTAGAAAGGGCTGTGATTCAATTTTGGTGTCTTTGCTCTCTTTTAATGTCTCTGTGACAACGGAGACCTGTTGTGTCAGGAAGGCTGTCTGACCAGTGACTCCTTTTCTGTTTAGTGTCCGTTACTCCATCCCAGAGCCTCCCTGGGTCCTGTGAACCAGGTCCTTCACTGCATGTCCACGGTGGGAGGAAATCAAGCTCATGTTTAAACAGGCAATTTATGGCAATGTATGAAAGAGTTCTTAAGAGATTTAAGAAAGAACAGGAACAAGACAAATAACCCTCCAGCACTGCCAGCTGTAACAGATACAGTAGATGAAATATAGTTGAGAAATAGCACCAAAAACTGCTTGGTGGAAGAATGAAGGGTAAGTGCAGCAGACAGGCCCATTGACTGATGCTTCTCAATACCCAGAGTTACATGTGTTACTCCTCAATCTCCTGGGCTCAACCATTTAATCAACTTGATTCAGTAAAGAGCCCCCCTCTCCCTGCCCTCCTGGAAGGAAAGATGCTCCCATAAAACCATACAAATAAAAGCTTCCCAGTCAGTGAAGGACAGAGAAGGGGAAACCACCACACTCCGTTAATTATTTAAGCCTTCCTAGTCATTAAAGCCTTGTACAGAAAAGCACTGGACTCTTCCAACCAAAATGGTGCCCAATCAGCTTTCATGGAGCCTCACTCTCAGAACCCAGGAAATATAAAAATCTATGTGGAGAGAAGAGGAAAGAGTGAGAGGAGAAACCTGGAAAGAAAGTGTAGGCTGGACGTGAGGAAAGTCAATGAGGCAAAAACAGTGTTGAGCCCAGTGTTAAATGCAAACCCCAAGTTAGTCTAGGCTTATTTCACTTAAAAGGCACATAGACAAGTTTCTTTGGTATAGGCATTCTCAGAGGAATGAGTCTCTATTACAGCCCCTGCCTTGTCTGTTCAGCCAGGCAGAAAGGACAATAAGTCTGCTTTGGGTGACAAGAATCTTTTAGCTAGAGAAGTGTGAACCAGATATCCTGAAACATGTCCTCTAGATAATCAGATGGTGCCAGGCCAAAGAGGGTTTTAATTACATAATTTGTAGAGTTGGCCCCACTTGCGAGGGGATTTGAGGTCCCATGCCATTGACTTAAAGGGAGATCATTATAGAAGCCTAGCAATTTCAATTCCAGTTCTCATCCCATTTGAGTGTCTCCTAGACAGCGCTCAGATTCACTCCTGTGTCTACCGGTAGGTTCAACCCAGCCAGCATTTACAGAAATCCCTTCCGTGTGTCCGATGCCTCTGACATGACAAATGCAGTTGTGGAAAAGTTGAGAACTGAATAAGATAAAGTTCTGTCTTCTTTCAACACAAGGAGTCCTCTACCTAAAAGAAAAGCAGTGTAGGCTTTGAACTGACAATTGAGAGTCAAATCCCAGGTCCCTGACTTACTGGCTGTGACTAGGAAAGGCTTAATGATCTGTAAGGACGTCATAGTACTTACTCGCCAGGTGGTAGAAGCTCAAAAATGGTACATTTTGTCTTTCTCCCCCCACCAATGCCCTGCCTACCACTGACCTCCTCATGCCTGCCTTGGAGTCTCCATTGCTGTTTCCCTAAGAATCAAGGTGGGTAAAACGGTGAATGGTTAAGGACTTTTAAAACCATGGAAGAGGGGAACCCTAAAAACTTTCAGAATATGTGTAACTCCAGAAGCAGAACAATGGGAAGTGCTGAAGAGAGCAGTAACAGCGTGCAGAGATGATCCCAGAGAGGGACCCCTAGGGGAGGCCAAACCTCCCATATATGGTTCCTCTGTTCAAAAAATCTGCCCCTCCACATCCAATATGACTTGAAATGTTCACCTTTGTTACAATAAAGGAAAATCCTACCAATTAAAATACATTGGTTCCCAACTTCATGAAAGAGCAAGTTTGGAAACAACCTAAATATCCAACAATAAGAGGATAAATTATAGAATATGGATGATTTTGCAATCATCAAGTGATGATTTCAGTGAATTTTACTGGCTCAAGGAGATACTCATACTTTTAAGTGACTTAATAAAATATAAAACCATATATGCAGCATAATCTCTGGTATGAAAGAAGTATTCATGTGTGTTATTTTTAAAAATAAACAATTAGTCTTTATTGAGCATTTACTATAGGGCAGCATGGTGCTAAGTGCTTTACATGGATAGCTCTATTCTCATAAAAACCTACAAGATTGGTATAATTGTTATCCATTTCTATAAATAAAAATACATATCATATATACACGTGTATGTGTGTGCATATGAATATGATATATATATATATGTATAGAAAGAAAGGAGAGAGAGAGAGAAAGAGAGAGAAACTAGGAATAAAAATACCAAAATGGTTAACAGCAATTATCTCTGAATGCGGGACTATGGTTGACAATAGTTTTCTTTTACTTTTCTGTATTTTCCTAATTTTCTAAAATAAGCATGCTAACTTTATAATTGGGAGATTTCAATAGAAGCCATACTTTTTAACTAATAGCTTCCTTTAAAAAAAATAATGCAAACTTCCTAACAGTCATCTTCCTATCAGTCTCTCACACCTAAGAGAGGGCTGATGTAATGAGATTCTTTTTAATAGCCAGTTGACAAGGTTGTACCAAAGGAATGGATCTGTACCAAAGAAACAGGGTTGAAGATCAAAGTTGGGACAGGATTCCAGAGAAGTAGTTTGGGAATATGGTCAACCCCCAGAATAATAACCTTCAAGCTCCAAGAGGGAGATCAGGAAAGGGGAGAAATAGGAGAGAAGTTTCCAGAAACAAACTATCTATTTTGATATTCTATTTAGGGTCCACTATAACCCAGAAAAAGAGAAATAAGCTCTTGCTCTGGCCCCCCCAACCCTCCCACCAGTCCCACCCTCCTTCACTAACTGAACACTGTTTCCTACACCACCAGCCAGGACTCATTTACCTTGGAGAAGAGAGTGGAAGAAGACAGAGGAAAGCTCTTCAGTTCACCGGTGTAGGAGTGGTCAGGGGTAAATTGGGGATGAATCTCCCCTCCCCCCAGGGGCACTGTGAGGTTGATTGTATATAAGAGTCCTGGTGCTCAGATGCCAATGCCTCTAAATATACACCTGTAGGCCACCCTGAGAATCTAACCATTTACATTACTGCTTCTATGGGAAAATGTCTGCAGATTTCAAATAGCCAAATCACAGTCCTCGGAACTCAACCATCAAGTAGTTTTTTACACTCTAGATGCCACTGAAAGAGACACACCTTTAGTTCAAAATAAAGAAAACAGATTCAGAATCAATGTTTTCTTTACTAAACCTCAGCTTTTGGCAGACCAGTGTACCTCAATGACTAATATAATTAAATGCCGTATATAGCAGGAAGGCATGTATTTTAGTATGGACCAATTCATTTCCCAGGCTGCAAACTGTACCAGCCACCTGCAGGTCTACAGAATACGGGAGGAGGGGACCGGAAATTGGGAATTGTCATGGCTGATTTTGCCATTCACTTCATTTGCTTATGGCATTTGAAAGCATCCAGTTTTCTAGTAGAACAGTGACTAGAAGCTTCTTAAAATAAATATAAAAGGGATTCATGCTTTAAAAAGACTTTTCTCCAAAGTTAAGTTCTCATTAGTTCAAAACGTGTCCAGAATCCAACACCTTCTCCCACCTACAAATGCATCTTGCCTACAAATGATTCCTAAAGAACAGCTCATTCAAACAGTTCCCATCTTACTTATTCACCCATTTAGATGAATCAGAAAGACACATTTGGTGTGGCTCCATATTCTGGTTATTAATGCCCCCTTCCCAATTTCTGACCAGGAAGGTACTAAGGGTGAAGTGGAGAAGAAAAGGACTTAAGTATGGGACTCAATGTCCCTTAAAGGATGTTACTCCTACTGAACGCCCATGGAAAGTTTTTCTTCTAATGCAGTTATTCTTGAGTTGCCTTCCCACATCCTCTCCAGGGTCCCTGTGGCTGGTAGTCTCCACCTGTAAGCAGGGGCACGTTGTAGCGTCTAAACGGTGAAGCAAAGGAAACAACACAGAGAACCGAAGTGGGCCATTCACATACACATGCGGGTGGTTGCGTCTGAGTCTGCATGTGACCCGGACAGGGCCGGTACATTCACCAGTGTGCCCTGTTTTCCCACCGTGTGAGGAAATACAAGCATACCGTAAGCATTTAAAAGATCTGTTCCACAACACTGTCAAAGTTCACAACCCTTTACTGCTTTTCTTAGTATTTTTAAAAGCATACCATTTTACTCCAATACCATTAACGTATGCATAATTCCCTAGCAATGTCCTGAATTCAAAACTGTTACACAAGAAAAAGGAAATAACTTTGAACCTATTTACTTCACACAGAGGAAACCTGCAACCTAAGTTCTTTATATGAATTTCCACCTACAGCTAGATCCATCGCTCTGACAACTGCATTTATTCTCTTTTAAGAAAAAAATATTTTAAAGTGAAGCTGGTCTCCAGTTAGAGCAGCTGCGCTTAAAAACCTAAAGCAAACGGTAACACACATCCGTCCCGAGACTGCATGGAAACTCCAACGTCTCAAGGGCGTCCGCGGATGCAGCGGTAGGGGAGCGCTGGGCACACACACACACACACACCCCGCGCGCACCCGGCACCCCCGCGGCCGCCAAGCGCCGCGACAGCTGGCCTCTGGGGTCCCGAGTGGGCGGCGGCGCCGCGAAGCGCCCCCACCTCCGCGCTCGGGCGCCGCCGGCTAGACACACTTCCTGTGCCTATCGCTACCCGCATCAGACCGCAGCCGAGGGGAGGCTGGTGACATCACTCTGCTCCCGTGGCGTCTCCAAAGCAGCCCCCGGGCCAGTGAGGCACCCCGACGAGGAGGCAGAGCCCGGATTCCTCCGGGTGCCCTTTGCCGGCACCGCTGCCTGGGCCGGTGAGCGCGGCTCTGCCCGCCTCCCACCCTGCCAAGGTGGGATCTCCCGACCCCGGGTGCCCGCACGCCGCACCAGCCGCGCAGGTAGAGTCACGCAGCGGCAGCCGCTCACCTTCTCCTGGATCCAGTCCGCCGAGCCTCGGTGTCTGACGCCCCGGGCCGCCAGGGGCAGGGCGGCCACCAGCAGCAGCAGGTGGAGGGTGTCCATGACGCGCCGGTCCCCGCCGCCTGCCATCTCCGAGGCTGTCTGCGCGCCGGCTCCCCTGGCCGCCGGCGGTCACGAGCCCGGGAACGCGCGTCCTTCGCCGTCCCCCTTCTCCACCCTTGGGTCGGCTGCGCCCGCCTCCCCATCGCCTCCGGGTCCCCAGTGCGCTGCGCAGGCCGAGGACGCAGCTCTCCTCCCCCCACCCTCGACCTTCGCACCGCGGGGGACTGGGCTGTCCTGGGAGGCAGAAGCTTCGGAACCGAGGGACGGGAGCGGGCCACTTCCTTGTCCTGGAGAGGAGAGACAGGGAAGAGGCATTTTTTATGATCCCCAGGACCGTGTAACTGGGAATTAATTGAAAGGGGAGAGAGGGTTCATCAGACCCTGTGTGGTTATGAAGTGTTTTCCCACAGGGAATCGACGTTTACTGAATACTTCTGTACCAGGCTCTGTCCTAGGTGCCTGGCTCTTCTGACGTCCCTTCTGTAATCTTCATAACCACGTGGGGTAGGTATTAACCCCATTTTACAGATGAGCAAACTGAGACTCCCCCTGCACAAAGCCTGAACTAGAAACCCTCAAAGTATTTCCTTTATAACAGCCCAGCGTATCTTTTCTTTTTCTCACAAATAGTTGCCTTGCCGTGTAGGCAACTCCCCAACCGCGAGGGATGGTCGAAGTGATTATCTGAAAATGTTCGCAGCGGCTCTTTAGATAGTCCTCTTCTCCAGTGCATACCTCCCAAAAGAAAACCTAAGCACAATTGTATTTACTTTGTAACATCGAAGATCAGAGTTATCAAGATAATCCTAGAAAAAAATACAACAAAATCTCAATTTTGTCTGTAGATATGTGGTCTAAGTTGTCAGGACAATTACCTCACCATCCTCTTTTTCTTCCAGACAGTGAGGATCAGGGTGTGGTCCGCCTGAGTCATCTCCTAGTAACATATAGATCCCAGAAAAATCAAAGCAAGGACAGTGAAACAGACTTATTTCCCAGAGATGGAAGGTCTGAGGGTAATGGAGTTGGCCAGAAGACTCACCCACTCTGTCTCCTACACTCTTAAGAGCGAGTTTCAAAGACAGGGCAGGCCTGGGAATCCACCGTTCTGCCCTCCTCTGGAGCTACAGGGGAAGACAGGATGGAGTACCTACTTTCCTGTTTATGTTCAAAATTACTAATCCTATTCATGTCTCAGAATTCTGAGTGAAAAATTAAAATCTTCAGGCTTAAAATTAAATTCTTTATTACCTTCAGGGGCAGTTCTTCTAATAATCAGACCACTTCAGAACTTTCTATTAGTATAATATTGAGAACAAAACCACTGCCACATCTCCCAGTATGTTTCCTCTCTTGCTGCTTAAGCCAACCTTGAAATAGTGGATTTCCTGAGTGGTGGGGAAGAAACCACCTAATTGTTTTTCTTACCCTGTTACCTTTTTATCTTTCCACAATAGGATTCCTGTAAGAAAGGAAAGGTAGGGGGGCGCCTGGGTGGCTCAGTCGTTGAGCGTCTGCCTTCAGCTCAGGTCATGATCCCTGGGTCCTGGGATCGAGCCCCACGTCAGGTTGGCTCCCTGCTCCGCGGGAAGCCTGCTTCTCCCTCTCCCACTCCCCCTGCTTGTGCTCCTGCTCTCACTGTCTCTCTCTCTGTCAAATAAATAAATTTAAAAATCTTTTAAAAAAAAAAAGAAAGGGAAGGTAAGAATAGCAAACCGATATGAAACAAAATGTTAAAGGTAGTATCACACTAAGTATAAGCAGATCGAAATGAGAAATAAGGAAACACTTGGAGTTAAAGTGTTAACACATAATTTCACGATGATTTTCCATTGCCTAGCGCTCTCCAGTTTTCTTCAATTTTGGTTACAGTTTAGTCAATAGATGCTGCTGTAGTTTGGGAGCCACAGGAAGCCAACTCTGAGACAGAGTTTAGCATTCAGGGTGTGTCTCAGGGAGTGCCCTTGGGACAAACCCCGGAGGCGGGGAGAGGGAGGGAAGGGACTGGGCCGAGGGAAAGGCTAACAGGGAAGTGGGTCCCCCTCCGCAGCCGCACCCAATCCCGTGGGGCGCCCTTGAGCTGAAAGCCCTATCGGAGCTGTCGCATGGTGAGCCAAAATGTCTAGGGCTTTCTACCCCCATCACAGTGGACTGACTTCCTGCAAGCAGCTCTCTGCTGCCAAACGAGCTGACAGCTAGAGGCTGTCTGCCAAAAGCACTCCACCAGCTGGAGAGGAGTCCTTCCCTGAAGGGGCATCTGAGCGGTACCTCTCTGCATCCACCACAAATGCATCCACAGGGTGCATCTAGTACAAATAAGTGACGCTGATTTTAGTAAGCAAATTTAGTTTAGTTAGTAAACTGTTTTTTACACGCAAGGTCTTCTGACAACTCTCCATAAAACTACAAATCCGACTCAGGCCTCTATGTGTCCCTACTACCTTCTTTGTTAGTATCTTTTCTTGTGCCTGATACACTAAATAAATATCCTTCTTCCCTTTTCCTTTACTCATTCTACTTTTCTCCCCTCTTTCGTTCTGGAAATTGTCAGAAATCCCTTATCTGCTATTTTTTTCCCCTGCTGCAACTTGTCCCTTCTTCACACTCTTCCCATGACTATTATATCCAATTAAAAAACTTCAGGCCCCATTTCTCATCATGGAAAAAAATCTGTTGTGTATGCAGTGACAGCACTAATCACGAGTGGAGTGGTTATCATCTTTATTAGAGAATAGATTCTATACTGTGATACATATTAAGGACCCAACTGCTGTAAATATCATCCCTGTGCAGTTGCCATGGCAGGATTTTCACACAGCTAGTCCCACCATAGACTAATGCAGTCATAACCAGAAAGTTTGTTAAAACAGTAATTCTCAGGGCACCTGGGTGGCTCAGTCAGTTAAGCATCTGCCTTGGGCTCAGGTCATGATCCCAGGGTCCTGGATTAGAGCCCTGCGTTGGGCTCCCTGCTCAGTGGGGAGCCTGCTTCTCCCTCTCCTTCTGCCCCTCTCCCCTGCTCCTGCTCTCTCTCTTTCTGGCCCTCTCTCAAATAAATAAATAAAATCTTAAAAAAAGAAAAAGACAGTAGTTTTCAAAATGTGACCCATGGATCCCTGGGGATTCTCCAAGACCCTTTGGAATGTCTGCAAGGTTGAATCAATATTTATAATGATACTAAAGCAAAATTAGCTTATTTTACTGTGTTAACTTTACACTGATGATGCAAAACTGCTGGTACCTTAGCACTTACTAAGGACACAAAACTGTACTATTAAAAAAACCGCTTACTTAGAAGTCATTGTACTATTCACTGATACGCACAGTAAAAAAAAAAAAAAAAAAAAGGAAAGGAAAAGAACAGACAAAAGAAAAGAGCCAATCTCACTTAAGAATATCACAATGAAGCAATAAAAATTGTGGTTATTATCAAATCTCAACCCTTGATTGAGTACATGTCTGGTTTTTAACAGCTTTATTGAGATATAATTAAAATACATTAAACCATACCATTTAGAGTATATAATCTGATGAGTTTTAACATATGTTCACACCTCTGAAATGATCGCCACCATCAGGAAAATGAAAATGTCCATCTTTTACCCCTGGGTTATTTAAATTATGTTATTTAGTTTCCAAATAGTTGAGGATTTCTCTGATATCTTTTTGTTATTGATTTCAAATTCAATTCCGTCCATGGTCAGGGAAGAGACTTGATAATGGATGAATCCTTTAAAAATTTTTGAGAATTGTTTTATAGCCCAGAATCTGATCTATCTTAGCAAATTGTTCCTTCTTCACGTTAAAAAAATATGTATTTTGCTGTTATTGGGTAGAATGTTCTATAAACATCAACTAGGTAAGGTCATTCATAATGTTCTTCAAATCTTCCAGTTAATAACTGGTTTTCCATCTGTACAGTCTATTGATTACCGAGGGAGTGAGGCTGAAATCTCTGACTAATTGTGGAATTTTCTACTTCTTCTTGTTCTATTAATTTTTATATCATGTATTTCTAAGCTTTCTTATTGAGTACACAAATATTTAGAATTGCAATGTCCTTTTGACAAACTGACATCTTTATCATTACAAAACAACCTTCTTTATACTTCGTAATATTCTTCGCTCTGAAATTTACTTTTTTTCTAATATTAATGTAGCCACTCCCAACTTTCTTTTGATTAGTGTTAAAATGGTATATCTTTCCCATTCTTTTTACTTTTGAACTATTTTCTTATTTACGTATAAAGTAGGTTTCTTGTAGGCAGCATATAGTGAGGTCTTGCTCTTTTTATCCAATTGGACAATCTCTGGTTTTTAAATGGAGGGCTTAGATTATTTATATCTAATGTGATTATTGACATGGTCAAATTTAAATGTACCACTCTATTGTTTTTTTTCTGTTTGTTCCATCTGTTCTTTGGTCATTTTTACCACTTTTTCTGATTTATCTTGGATTAATGTATTACTTTTATTGTTTCATTTTATCTCCTTTGCTGGGTTGTCAGCTATACCTCTGTTTTGTTTTTAGTAGCTGTTTTAGGATTTATAATATATATCTTTAATGTATTACTGCCTACCATCAAGAATTATTATATCACTTAATGTATGTACGTGAATCTTATGGGGCACCTGGGTGGGTAAGTCAGTTAAGCATCTGACTCTTGTTTTCAGTTCAGGTCATGATCTCAGAGTTGTGGGATTGAGCCTCGTGCTGGGCTCCCCACTCAGCAGGGTTTGCTTCTCTCCCTCACCCCCCAACATAAATAAAACCTTAAAAAAAAAATCTTACAATAGCATACCTCTATTTCCCTTCTTAGTCTTTGTGCTATTTTACTTATATATTTTTTTTATTTTTTACTTGATTATCTTTGCATTAAATAATTACTTTTCAAATAAATTGTTAAAATAAGGTTTTTAAAAGTCTTTTTCATTTACCCACATATTTACCATTTCTGATACACTTCCTTCCTTTGTATAGATACGTAGGTCCATCTGGTATCATTTTCCTTCTGCCTAAAGGACATCCTTTAACATTTCTTGTAGCACAGGTATAGTAGCAATTATTGTATGCTGAAAAAAATTTATTTTCCCTTCATTTTTGAAAGACATTTTCACTGAGTACAGAATTCTATGGTGACAGCTTTTTTCTTTCAATACTTTTTTTAATAAAGATTTTATTTATTTATTTATTTATTTATTTTATTTGAGAGAGAGAGAGAGAGAGAGAGAGAGCATGAGCAGGGGGAGAGGCAGAAGGAGAGGGTGAAGCAGGCCCTAAGTCTGGCTCCCTGCTCTACAGGGAGTGCCCCTCTTTCAGTACTTTAAAGATAGTTCTCCAATGCCTTCTTACTTGCTTTGTTTCTGAGAAATGGACTGTCATCTTAATCTTCGTTCCTCTGCACGTAATGCAATTCAGTCTGTCTTAAGATTTTCTCTTTATCACAGGGGCCCCCTGGGTGGCTCAGTCATTGGGCATCTGCCTTCGGCTCAGGTCATGATCCCAGGGTCCTGGGATCGAGCCCCGCATCAGGTGGGCTCCCTGCTCGGTGGGAAGCACGCTTCTCCCTCTCCCACTCCCCCTGCTTGCGTTCCCTCTCTCACTGTGTCTCTCTCTGTCAAATAAATAAATAGAATCTTTAAAAAAAATATTTTCTCTTTATCACAATTCTTAAGCAATTTGATTATGACATGCCTTGGTGGAATTTTGTGTTCTCATGCTTGGGGTTCACAGAGTTTCTTGGATCAGTGGGCTTTAAGTTTTCATTAAATTTGGAAAATATTTAGCTATTACTTCTTCAAGTATTTTTATCTGTCCTCCTCCATTGGGGCCCCACTTATACACATATTAAGTTGTTTGAGGTTTTCTCACAGTTCACCAGGGCTCTGATATTTTTTTCTGTTTTTTTTTCCTTTGTCTATTTCACTTGTATCTATAGTTTCTGTTTCTATGTCTGCAAGTTCACTAATTTTTTTATGGTACCTAATCTGTTATTGATTCCATCCAGTTACTTTTCATCCCAGACATTGCTGGTTTCCTTCTCTAGAGGTTTAATTTAGATTTTCTTTACACCCATCCTTAATATGTTCAACCTTTCCTTTACCTTCTTGAACATATGGAATATAGTTATGACAACTGTTTCTAGTATCCTTATCTGCTAATTTATCATCTGTGTCATTTCTATTGATCGATTTTTTTCCCTTCATTATGGCAGTATATTGCCACTTCTTTGCATGCCTGGTAATTTTTTATTAGATATCAGATGTTGTGAATTTTACTTTTTTGGGTGCTGGGCATATTTGTCTTCCTTTAAAGATTCTTAATCTTTGAAACACAGTTGAGGTGAAAATAGTTTGATCCTTTGGAGGCTTGCTTTTAATTTTGTCAGGCTGGAGCAGAGCAATTTATATTCCAGATATAATTTGACCCCCAGCTGAAGCAATACTCTCTGGGCATTTACTTTTGCCCCTTGCCTCTTTTTTTTTTTTTTTAAGATTTTTATTTATTTATTTGACACAGAGAAAGAGAGAGCGCGCACAAGCAGGAGGAGCGGCAGGCAGAGGGAGAAGCAGACTTCCCGCCGAGCAGGGAGCCTGACATGGGGCTTGATCCCAGGACCCTGGGATCATGACCTGAGCCGAAGGCAGACACTTAACTGATAGCACCACCCAGGCACCCCTGCCCCTTGCCTCTTGTATGTTGAGATTTTTCCACTTTTTCTCCTTTTTTATTTTATTTTATTTATTTATTTGAGAGAGAGAGAGAGACAGAGAGAGTGAGCACAGAGGGAGAAGGAGAGGGAGAAGCAGGCCCCCTGCTGAGCAGGGAGCCCAATACAGGACTCTATGCCAGGATCCTGGGATCATGACTTGAGCTGAAGGCTGACACTTAACCGACTGAGCCACCCAGGTGCCCCTCCATTTTGACTAGTAGAAACACAAAAGATTCCTGACCCTCTCTGTGCCCTGGAGCTCGTTATGCCTGCTCCTTTTTGTTAGCTCTTTCCTCCACCTTGGTGAATTTCCTCACCTGCACATGTTGATCCATACTCAGATGAAGACTTATGGAGAATCCTTAAATGATCTCTCTCTCCTCCACTCTGTCCTGCAAATTCTAGCCACCTTCCCATGTTCTCAACTCTGTTCTTTCATTTCACAGAGACCACCTGCCTCTGTTAGGATTCCTCCTATCCACACTGCATCCTGGAAACTCCTCAAAATGGCAAATGGGGAAAGCATCTAGCTCATGTCACTTACTTCCCTTCTGCCATCCCTCTTTTGTGATACTTGTTTCCCAATATTTGAACATTGTTATTTGATTTTTTTTTTCAAGATGGGATGATAAATCTAGTCTCTATTACTCCATCTTGACTAGAAGCAGAAGTAGAGAGTATGAATCTTTTTATATTCTGCGTGACAAAATGGGAGGTACATGGGTGCCTGGGTGGCTCAGTGGGTTGGGCAGATGGGCGTCTACCTTGAGCTCAGGTCACGATCCTAGGGTCCTGGGATCGAGTCCCACATCGGGCTCCCTGCTCAGAGGGGGAGTCTGCTTCTCCCTCTCCCTCTCCCCTCCCCCACCCTGCTCATGTGCTCTCTCTCTCACTCTTGCTCTCTCTCAAATAAATAAATAAAGTCTTTTAAAAAAATGGGAGGTACAAATAAAGTACTCATGCTGCATACTGAAGGGCAACTGTCTCACAGAGAAGTACTTGTACTACTGTTTGAGATGTGTAGTGAACTATCTTCTTTTTTCATAAGATTCTACTTTTACTGATAGAATAATAAGTGACTGATCACATATGATTTTTCGAAGTTGGGTATTTGGCAGACATTTGTTAAAAAATAAAGTGTGCCTACGCCTTCAAGGAAACTAACTGGCAGTATTTATCACCAGTGATAAAACTAGATCTTTTAGGTAAAAACTAGAATTTTGAAAAACTTGTATAAGCTACTATAAGCCTGACAGTTTCCTTACATGTAACAACTTTTCTGACAAAGTCAGTTATTTTAAGAAATGTAATTTTTTAATAATATTTAATAAAATGTTCAACATTTGGAGTATCTGTGTAACTCAAAGAACAAATATTTTCCAAATACTCAGTGCCCAAATCACAGAGAAAAGATCCATTCAAAGTGTAGGAGAGACCAATGGATTTTAATATAATGAAGTAAAAAATGTTATTCATATGGTCTTAGATTCTGCATTGTAGCTAACTTTTATGACATTACCATCTATCATGCTTTGATTGAATAACAAAGAAGCTTTTCCACAATTATCTAAAGAGGCTATTAAAATACTTTTTCTTTTCCTACTACCTGTCAGCGTGAGGCCAAATTTTCTTCATATACTTCAACCAAATTAACATATCTCAGCAGATTGATTGTATAAACAAATCCAGTTATTTTCTAATAAGTCAGACAGTAAAGAAATTTTTCAAATATTCAAAAATGTCGGTCTTTTCACAAAATTATTTTTGTTTTTAGAAACACAGAAATTTTCCATAAAAATGTGTTATTTAACATGCAATGCTTCTGTTATTTTTAAATAAGTCATGATTAAACATTTATAAAATGCTTATTTTAATTTTCAGCACAGTCGACATTGATAGACATAATTCACACAAACAAAAGCTATTTGTGTTCCTCAATAATTGTTAGTGAAGTAAAGGAGTCCTGAGACCAAAACATTTGAGAACCACTGTGTTAACATTATTTTACCTGGGAAAGATAATACATTAAGCCAATGGTTTTAACTTTACATAGTGAAATCATGTAGAAAGCCCCCCCCCCTTTTTTTTAAATAATGTTGACTGAGTGCCACCCCTGCAGGTTTTGATATGATTAGTCTGGTGTGTGGCCTGGACATCCAATGTCTTTAAAACTTGCCAGGTGATTCTAGCAGGGCTAAGAACCATTGCATTAATCCCACACTCTGAGAAACACATGAGCAAAAACCATATAATCAGATTAATGATAACATTAATAATCATTTTGTGAAAGCCCTGAGGATAATGGTAAAAAAAAAAAAAAAAGATTGGTAAAGTGGGCCAGTCCTAGACAAATTATGAAGTAGACAAGATTAGATCCAAAACTCTCTGCTTTCCCCCTCAGTTTTTTTTTAAAGGAAATTTGCATTTTATTTTATTATTATTATTTTTTAAGATTTTATTTACTTATTTGACAGAGAGAGAGAGAGACAGCAAGAGAGGGAACACAAGCAGGGGGAGTGGGAGAGGGAGAAGCAGACTTCCCGCAGAGCAGGGAGCTCGACATGGGACTCGATCCCAGGACCCTGGGATCATGACCTGAGCCGAAGGCAGACGCCCAACTGACTGAGCCACCCAGGCGCCCCTCCCCTCACTTTTTGTCAGTGTACAAGCCTCATGCCAAAACACCTTGCCCTTTGTCCCTTGAGTAGCCACAGAGACTATAAAGACGCCCACATTATATCCCTGCCCAAATCTGTCCACCTCAGCTTTCAATAATGGAATGAAAAATTAAAATGTTTGCTTCCGCCGTACAGAGTAAGACCTTTGCTGTTCCTCAGAAATCTCAGGAATCCAGATTTCCTGTAAATCTTCCCAGCTCCTTTCACCTTATCAGAGGTCAAGTAAAGGTGGCAATAAAAGTTAGGGGGAAAAAAATCTCCTTTCCTCTGGTTTTCTGGCTCTCTCCCTTCCCAGCCCTTTAGAATAACAGTTTACTCTCCTCTCAAAGAAAAGGATAGGAACATTCCCCATAAACCCTGATTCCTTTCACTGACATTCATCTTGCCTCCAAACAAAATTCCTCTTACTCCTTCACTAATTTTATCCTGCTTTTGAATCAATTTTTCTCTGCAGGCTCTAAAAACCAAAAGCTTTCAAGATCCAAAAAAATACACATATACACTTAAAAAGGAATTTTAATCTACTCAAGGAGATGAGGGTAGAGAGAATCAAAAGATGAAGAACCCCCCCCAAAAAAGTTCATCTCTTTACTGCTCACAGAATAGATAGCTCTGATCTGTATGATACCAAGATTGACTGTATAGTTTCAATAAACCAATTGTTATGAAGAATATGTATACATAGAGTGTATGTTTGTGTATTTGTAGATTCATTTTGATTTTTTACTTAAAAGATTGTCTCTTTTTTTTTTTTGCATTTTAAGGATTAAGTAGGTGACAAGGCACCAATTTCTGGAAAATGTCAATGATAATATGTGAAAGACAAAAAGCTATTAGCGTAAGAACTTGTTTCCATTCAAAGTTACTAACTAAATTTTTTGACTCAAGGTAAAAATATGATAAAAGATAGTAAGTATGTCAATAATATGTTTCTAAAGATCCTCTGATTCTATATATTAGTATGATGAAAGATATTACTATTATCCTCATTGTTAGTGATAAGAAAATAAAAGCACAGGGAGGTCAAGTAACCTGCCTGGACACACACAAAGCTGACTCAACGGCAGGTGGTGTATGTTCACTGTAACCTACAGGCTTTGCCAGTTTCCAAGGAGAAAATTTAAGTAGTTATAAAATTTTTAATATACTAAGGTAGGCTTTTCCTGAAGGTAAAACCAGACACCTTTGAAATTATTTTATTTACAAGTGTTAAGCAGAATACTCATTTTGTGTTTCTGTCTCTCTTCATCAGATGTCTAACACCATACCTATTAGAAGGGGAAATGTGTCTCTTTTAAAAAAAAAAATGAAATACCACAATGTAAACTAATACAATCTAAAGTCAAGGCTAAGGCACTTGGTTGTCTTTTGCTTTGGGGTCGCTTACAGATTTTCTAAGGTATTCTATTCTATTTATCTTTGTTCTAATGATATGAAATTGTGAGGATTTTCTACTGATCATGCTACACAGTCTGTAATCAGAGTTAACTGTAAAAGCACCCTTTCTCTCAGTTTTGTGATCCTAAAGCAGTATTAACTGTGGTTGTTAATTACGCCCTTTCTGACTTTTCATGAAAGGACAATAGTTCCAAGAGTAAATTTCAAGTCATAAACAAACAAACAAACGAACAAAAACTTGTTTTAAGATTCAGGTTAGGCCCAGCAGTCTCAAATGAGAGAGGAAGGAAGGCTCTAAAATCTCTTGCAACAGGATTCCAAAATAAAATGTTAAGAAAGCAAATAAATATGACACAAATATACAGAAAATAGCAACACTCATTTAAAAAAAAAAAAACCACGTTGACTATGCCACCATAGCTATTAATAATGATAGAAAGCTGCAACATGATACCATAACCTAAATTCTGCCTGAAACCACATATGCTCCTATATATATCTTTAGTTTTGCTTAAATTTAGGTTTAAACTTAGGATGAATTTATGATGTTTGTTTTATTTATATATCTGAAAACATTAGCAAAGTATTTCAAGTGTTTTAGTAATTCTAAAACAGCCCAGATTGAGGTCATAAAAAATCCTTTCCAACCCTACGGTTTATATATACAACGTTGTTCAGACCATAATAAATTAGATGAGCTAATCCACCTTCAATTTTAATGTTTGAAAAAGCATTTCAACAGAGTTGTCATTAGCACCAGGCCGAGAGTATACCTTTAAAAGAAGCTTAAATTACCCAGCATACAATTTTAGTAAGACTAATCCCCTTCTGTCCCTGGCCAAACCTTGATTTTTTTCTGATTCTCACTGCGTTAGGTCACATGCCTATTATGGGCAACGCTAAAGTTTGAATTTAGAGATCTGTAAAAAAGTGAAAGAAATCGAATGATTGTTTTTCATAATATGTTTGTTTAGTCTTCCAAGAAAATCTTTCCAACAGTCTAGGGTTAAACCTGTATTACAAATTAGGAAGAAACAAAGTTGAAATTTTAGGAAGCAGACGGGGAGGAAATTTTGCAAGCAAAGGAAGTGACCAAAGAAGAATTGTGCATCTTCATTGCAGTCTGAGGCAAGTGGTCCCCTTTCTTTCAACTCTACTCTTAGATTAGAGAAAATAAACACCGATCAGAAAACAAGCTAATGGCTCAGACAGGAAATACGTGACATTCAGGACCATGCCCTATACATAGGATACAGGAAAAATTATTATTCGGGATTCTTAGAGACTAAAAATATGAAGGAAACTTGGTATGGTGGCTACCGAATAGCCTTCTTACACACATCTCTGTGTGCTAGTATTTCACGTGTTTATTATATTCTGCAGCTAGTTACATAGTACTATTATTTTATAGTACACACACATCTTTAGCATATACTTTACATGTGTAAAACATTTGGATAATATAATCCTTAAAAGAGCAGGGACCTGGAAGCATACGAAATTCTCAATAAAATATTGAATGTCTGAAAACAAATACCTTATGATTATTCAGAGTAGGACCTGCCAAAAATACGAGGAAATACTTGACTTGTCATGGTGCATAATAGCACAGCCTCACCAATAATAACAGGCAGACAATCATCTTGCTTTGGCACGGCTACCTTCTTTAATTATTGCCCTTCTTCCCTCAGCTTCTATTTTTAACATAATTAACACCATTAGTTCCCAAATGCTAGTTCCCTATTAACACTTGTCCATGACCATCCTTATTTAGTCTGTTACAAAATGAGAAAATTAAGAAAAATCTGTTTTGTCAACTTGTATTTAATATTTATTTTTATACTCCTCCTTCATGTTTGATGTTACATATTTTTTAGTTAATGTACGAGCTGGTGTAAGTTCCTGAGTTAGTGTTGCTTTACTGTTGTTATGTTTTTTAGTTGTGGGAAAATCTACGGGACATAAAATTTGCCATCTCAGCCAATTTTAAGCGTACAGTTCAGTGACAGTAAGTACATTCACACTGTTGTGCAACCATCCCTGCCGTCTCTCTCCCTCACTCTTGTCATCTGGCAGAACTGAAACTCTGAATCTGTTAAATAATAACTCTCCATTCTCTTCTCCTTCCAACCCTTGGCAACCACCATTCTACTTTCTGTCTCTATGAAATTTGACTACTCTAAAGACCTCACATAAGTGGAATCACTAGTATTTATATTTTTGTGACTGGCTTATTTCACTGAGCATGATGTCCTCAAGGTTCATCCATGTTGTATCCTGTGTTAGACTTCCCCTTTTTTCAAGAGTAAGACCTCGATAAATGTGATTTCCAGTCCTGGTCTTCCTGCAGGTAATTTCATCCCTTCACATAGTTTCATACTCCGCCCCAGGCAATGACTCCCAAAACTCAGTGGAGCACTAAGACTGGGTAAAGCACTCTGCAAGGAAGATAGGGATGCGTTATACATGGCCCCTGCTTTCAGGAGTTTTCAGTTTAGTAAGAGAGAGAGTTGTGTGATAAAGTGTCACAGGTGCTAAGAAAGCAACCTGTCTGGAGCACAAGGAAAGGCACGGTTATTCCCAGTCTGCCTGAAGTGGACAGGAAAGGCCTCCTAGAAAGAGCCTGGACTGATTGAGTGTTGGTTACCAGACTCCCCCTTGGAAAAGGGGAGAAAGGTGTCATATCAGCAAAAATATAGTGGGAAACTGTCAGCAGTTCCCCACTGCTTGAGGTGCTAGGTATGTGAGGAATTGGAGATAAGAACAGAAGAAGGCAGGAGGGGGCACACTGTGCACCACGCTAAAAATTTGCACAGTGAAGGCATTGGTTAGCTACTGAAGGATTTCAGCCACAAGGAATCATATTCTGCATTTTAGAACTATCACTCTGGTGGCAGGGTAGAGAATGGACTAAAGAGAAGATTCAATCAAGCAGGGAAATGTCTTAGAAATCTCTTAGATGGTCATTTCAGTAATCAGGTAAGAGCTAACAGAGGCCTGACCCAAGACAGTCAGAGGGAAAAAGAAGAGGCATACAACACAAGAACCAGGATGGTATGGAATTGATGGAACTTGGTCACTAATTGGATTTGAGAATGAGGGAAAAGGAGTCTAGGCTGACCGAAAGGTTCTGTCTTTAAGATAGGAAATACAGGAAGAAGAAAAGGTTTCAAGGCAAAGATGAGTTCAGTTAGGGACACTTTGAATTTGTGATCTTTCTGTGGAACGTTCAAGTGGTTATACAAAGGGATCAAAGCTGGGGCGCCTGGATGGCTCAGTTGTTAAGCGAATGCCTTAGGCTCAGGTCATGATCCCAGGGTCCTGGGATTGAGCCCCGCTTCGGGGCTTCGGGGCATCGGGCTCCCTGCTCAGCAGGAAGCCTGCTTCTCCCTCTCCCACTCCCCCTGCTTGTGTTTCCTCTCTCACTGTGTCTCTCTCTGTCAAATAAATAAATAAAATCTTTAAAAAGAAAAGAAAGGGATCAAAGCTAGAGGTAGAGATTTATTAAGTCAGTGTTTGAAGCCACGTGTAGCAAATACAGCGTGTGTCCTGCCAGTAGCCCCTCCACACTCACCATTCCCTCCACCTGCCCACCCAAGGCCTTCCAACTGCAAGTAACTGGAACTCCACTGGGAGCCCTCTTGGTGGGCTGGCCACCTCTGGGGGTCACAGGGAGTGACTGCTTATGGATACGGAGTTTCTTTTGGGGGCAATGAAAATATTCTGAAATTAGACAGTGGTAATGTTGCATAATTTGTGAATATACTCAAAACCAGTAAACTGTGCACTTTAAAAAGGTGAATTTTATCGTTTGTGAATTACATCTCAATTGTTAAAAATTGTGTAAGAAAAAAAATCTATGGCTCAGCCTAACTGAACTATTTGGTCCCCATGTTTTTATACATATGTGCTTCTTCTCACTGTTGTTTCCACCTGGACTTTTCCTTTTTTCCCCATTCCCCTCTCCCATATTTCCAAATCTTACTCGTTCTTAAAAGCCTAACTAAAATCCTCTTTGTCCATGTATTTAGCCTTCTCCAGGTTAAGGGTATGTCTTGTACTTCTTTGCCATCTTCTATCCTTTTATTTTGCTTCCTACTTACTTTTTTACTCTTTTCTCCATGTGACAGATCTTAACATACCTTATTTAAAAAACATTAGTCCCCAAGAACAGCAATTGTCTCACCTATAGATCCTATCAAATAAATGCCTTGCACATAGTAGCCTCTCAAAACTGTTTATGGAATCAGTACACCAAGGACTGTAAAGTCTTAAGGGGAATCTAGGAAAAAAGGCAAGCCAGCCAAATTCACCTCAGCTTCCAGGTGCACACTCCATCATCATTTAAAGACAGTTTAAAGTCTAGGGTTAGAATTCTTTCTGGAGATACTTGAGATTTGGACATTTGAGGTGTATGATCAGAGTACCAATCACAGTAAAATGTTCAGCTCAGTATAGTCTGGTTAACTTTACTAAAAACAACACCAACAATCAGAAAACCACTTAGTGATTTTATCCTGCATGGGAACACCTGAAGCTATCAGTGTAGAAAGTGGCACAGTGATGGCTTCTGGTCAACCGAGTACCTGTGCAGTAGGATCTTCCTTCGATGAAGTAAAAAAGAATTCACTTTATGGCCATAGGGATGTCTGTGTCATTTAAACTCTTTGCTATTATTTTAAATTTCACTTCACAGACTCGAGCTTATTAATTTTTCTTTCTCTGTGCTGTCAGGAGATGTGGCACCCTGCCAGGAGATGTGGTACCCTAAAAAGCTCTAACCCTTTAGCATGAATAATAGTTAACATTTACTGAGCATTCACTTGTGAATTTTTCAAAGTGTCTCCCACGCGTTATGTCATTCAGTTCTTGCACAGCTCTCAGGGTCAGGAGTGCTATCATCCAAGGATGACACCGGTTACCTTGGATGTAACTGATGCTGAGGCGGAAGCTGACTGAGGTTGCCGTGCGCGTGGCTGCATGGCTGTTCAGTGGCAGAATCATAATGCGTACCTGGGTGGACTATCTTCAATGCCCACTGCATGTGTGGTGCACTCGAGGCATCTCTTCCTTCTCACAACAACCCTGTGGGGTACGTAAGCATCTTTCCTAGTTTCACAGGTAAGAACATCTGGCTCAGTCGTTAGGCGTCTGCCTTCGGCTCGGGTCGTGATCCCGGGGTCGTGGGATCGAGCCCCGCATCGGGCTCCCTGCTCCGTGGGAAGCCTGCTTCTCCCTCTCCCACTCCCCCTGCTCGTGTTCCCTCTCTCACTGTGTCTCTCTGTCAAATAAATAAATAAATAAATAAATAAATAAATAAATAAATCTTTAAAAAAAAATTCTTAGTTGAGATCGAGCAGCGTGCCCCCGCGACGTGGCAGAGACTAGGTTGGATTCTGTCTTCTGAGTCCCATTCCAACCCTTTCCTTCTAACTGGCTCCTCCAGGCTGCTGCAGGTTCCAGACTGCGAGGGAGAGAGCCTGCTTGCCTAACTCCTTTGCTCTGGCCTGTGTTGGCATGAGAATTAATTTTAATACTGGCTCCCTATACAGGTCCATAGCATCTTTGTTCTCCTTCTCAGTTGGCTTTAAAAATACATTATAACCAGTCTACAGTATTTCAAAAGAGAGGTTTTTGGGGTGCCTGAGTGTCTCAGTTGGTTAAGCATCTGACTCTTTATTTCAGCTCAGGTCATGATCTCAGGGTCCTGAGATAGAGCCTCCAAGTTGAGCCCCAGGACAGGCTCAGTGCTGATGAGCATGGAGCCTCCTGAAGACTCTCTTTCTCCCTCTCCCTCTGCCTCTCCCCCATGCACAAGAGTGCTCACTCTCTCTCTCAAAAATTAAGTTTTTAATTAATATTAAATTAAAATGAAATCCAAAAGCACATTTATGCATTATTTTATCCTTCCTGGAGAAACATATTTTGCAACCATAAAGGTAAACAAGAATTACTGGGGATGAGCAAAGCAATCGTTTTTTTATTACAGAGTACCCGAATATTAAATTTTAAGGACACTGCATGAAATCTGAGGTAGAGTTTATACAGTAGCCTCTCCCTTTAATTACCAGATTTTTAAACTCCTTTTAGTTGAGCCCTCCTTACCACAATTGACTATATACTATGTTCTATTTGTAGCTATAAACGTGAATATCTACAAATATATTTTTAACATCAAATGGTAAGTTACATAAAGCTAAATATAAGTGCATATAAAGAAAAGGGAGAGGTTATGGTAATAAACAGAGAAAGCTATATAAAAATAGATGAATGTGCTGTTTCCGAGCTGATGTTCAATAAATGATAAATATTACTAGCTTTTATATCCAAGCAGAAGACCATGGTCTTCTACAAGTTCAGTAGGGGGAACTTGTAGAGAGAATCCAGGTGGATCTGATGTACACTCAGTCCATAATAAAACCTGATAAATGACGTGAGAATGATCTATCAAGGGCTGCAAGAACACATAACAATTACCGAGAGCCTGCAAATCGGAGAAGACAGTTCCAAGGATGTAACAGTTCAAGTTAGTCTAGGAGACTGAAGTCTCTTGCAGTAATCCAGATGTATGAGTTGTTGGGGGTGAGGGGTTCTGGATTAGGGTAGTGGCAGTGGAAACTGAGGAAGGTCATCTTAAAGGATATATAAAGTGTGTCTCTGCTGATTAAAAAAAATAGATATTAACGCATTTTCTCCCACAACTATTTTACTCTGTAGTGACATCCAAATGCTTTCTGCATTTTTCACCTATGTTTCAACATCATGAAAAAAAACCCCAAAAAACAAAATAATTTTTTCAGTAATCACATTCCATAAATTAAACCCAGCTGAAGTTTTAAAATAATGAGCATTTCCTCTAGTAGGGGCCTTAGCAAATCATCTTTTTCTCCTTTTAGGATTCTGAATTAGGTAACTGCTCTCTTAAGTCACAAGTGTGGACTCTCTTCGCTTGTATCAGGTACACATCTGAATGATTGTGTCACATGGCATTGAGTACAAGGGAGGCCATTGAATGTGGGACAAGACTTGCAACTGTTGTCCCAGAAGAGGAAGATTGTAAGCTTCCAATTTTCATAGGCCACCAAGAAATAAAATCTTTTCCATCATGGTCACTCTCTCAAGGCTAAAAAAATCTCACATGGGAATACATTTACTTATTAAACCAAATCTTAATCACTGCAATGCTTTTGGAATAGGAATAAAACGTCTTGACGAAACTGTAGCTCATGTCAAGCAAAAAATTACAGGTACAAAGATAGTCTTACGCTAAAATATATTGTTGAAAGATTCATCTAAAGTGGAGGAGAGAATTTTATTTTTAAAAAGAGAAGCAGAACAGCGGAAATATACATTTTTTTTTCCTCTCACACAAATCCTTAAATCTCTACATAATGAGCTTGATTCACTTAGAAAAGTTACTTCTAGGAAGAGTAACTTCTTTCTCTTTAAGGACCACGAGAAAAAATGGAAGTCACTAGTGAGATGGGACTGGCTGTAAACTGCTCCAATGAGGTCCTGGGAATCTTGCTGAGAAGAGAATATTTGGGGCTGGACTAAAACGTCTGTTGGGAAGTGGAAGGAAGAAAAAGGCAAAGTTAAGTAAGAGCGTTCCTTAAAAAGAATGTAAACTTGAGTGGATTTACTTTCAATTTTAAAATAAAACAATAGCAGAATAAGACTAAATCTAAAATATTAGATCAAATTAGATGCATACTACGGGATATGGGACATTTAGCAGCTTCCAATTCCTGAGAATATTTCAGAAATGTCTTTTCTAAACAATAGCTTCAGAGTAGATCAGAGTTATACACAATTTTACTTGCCCCATCTTTAATATAAATTATTTAAAAATTCCCATTTCTTGAGTTTAAATACAAGAACATCCGTCAAATTGATGACTTAGTATAAAACAGAGGGACCCACTTAACTTTCTTTTCTTTCTGTTCTCAGAAGCTGCCTTAGACCACTGCGTGGGGATGTATGGATTGTTGACAGCAGCTCATCCAGCTTGTCTCAATATATTTCACTTAAGTATTTTTGAGATAAAATCTTGACAGAAGGAGAACGAGGTCTTTCTGGGACAATAACTGTCAGCTGGTCAGGTTTTCCTCTTACATAAAAGTTATAATTTACCACATAGTGTATTTTCCCTCTAGATCCTCCATCCTGACACCCACCCCTCCCCCTTCCCCGGGCATTGTTACGCTCGTTTCCCTGGACGTGGAAGCGTAGCTTCGTGATTCTTGACTGCACTCACTTTGATGGTAGGGGACACCCGCGAGTTGAATGATAGACAAATAGGAAACACAAAACACACTGAAAGTAACCACTTCAGTTTACTCTGCTTAGATGAAGGGCTCTGGATGTCTGTGCCTCGGGTGCGGAATGCCCGGGGCTGTGGCGCCAGGCTGTCACCTGGAAGGCAGGCCCGAGGGAGGAAAACGTGGCGAGCAGGGAGAAGGGCGCTCAGGGTGGAAACTGCTCTCTGCTGTGGATCCCTTCCAAGTCCCCCGTTCAAGTTGTCACCCCTTAGTTCCTTGCCACCGTGGCCTCTGTCAGAGCGGACGATAAAAGAGAAAAAGGCAATGATGGGGCTCAAGTACCATGTGTAACTGGTTTAAATACACGGTCGCGCCCCGCTCCCCCGCGCCCACGGAGACACAGGGACGTCCGAGGGCGCAGAGCTCCCGCTGCCCCTGCACAGTGCAAAGGCACAGTGACATCCCCGCGCGGCTACCACCCGCTCGGGCCCGCCCAGAAACTACAGCTCCCGGCAGGCCCCGCGCCGGCCGCGCGCCCCCGCCCCGCACGCCCCGGCCCCCCGCCCCCGGGGCCTCAAGACGGGACGGGGAGGAGGGAGGGAGGAAGGGGCGCCAGCGGCAGGCGGGATCCTGCGAGGCGCGTGAAGCCTCGCTGGCGCCTCGTCTGGAATCCAGACGCTGGCGGCTGCGGAGTTTCTCACGACCGGCGGAGCTCGCCTCTGTAAGTAGTCGCCTCAGGGAGCGCGGATCAGACACCGAAAAAGTTAGCGCCGCCGCGGCCGCCGCTTTGTTCTCGAGGCCCGTCGGGTGCGGCGGCGGTGGCGGCCCTTCCCCCACCCTCCCGCACGCGGCGGCGGCGGCGGGACTCGGGACTCGGTCCCCGCGCGGGGCTGGGCGGCGACCGCCGGGGCTGGGCGGGAAGTTGGCAGAGCGCGCGGCTGGAGGAGCTGGCGGGGGGCGCCGCCGCGAGCGGGGGCGCCCGCGCGGCCGCCAGACGGGGCCAAGTTCCGGCGTGGGCGCGGAGGCCAACTTCGGTCCGCGCTCCGCGGGCGACCACCGCGCGCGACCGCTTCGGGAGCCGGCTCTTTCGGGGTACCTCCAGCTGGCTCCCGACGCCAGACCGGCCACAGGCAAGCTGCCGAATCTGGGATGAGCCTTTTTTCTTTTCATCACTTCGTCCTGTAGCGGTCTCAAAGGAGTGAGTAAATGGTGCTTAGAGAACGTGTGAGCCCCCACCCCAGTTTCCTGACTGTGCTTAAGAGTTTTGCAAGTTGCAACCTTGCTCTGAGTTGTTCTTACCCCCGGGAGGTTTTTCTTGAGATGAAACGCTGAGGAGTGCGACTGTTTCTTTGAGCAGTAACAATAACCACATACTACTCGATTGCCTGTTGGATATTTTATTTGAAGTCATCGCAGCATAGGCCTTGCCGACTGCAGGCACGAATATAAATCAAGCGACAAGCGTGTGTGAGACCTGCAGACTTTTCCATACACGGATTGATGGCTTGGACATAACTGTCTCTTCAACCACACCCATCCCCACAGGAAATAAGATATCGGTGTCATCTTTGATTAGGAAGGATAAGTTACACCCTGAACTACTAGTTTGTACTACACAGCTTTAATGAGTGTAGCCGCAAATGAAACAAAAACTTTTTAAATGCCCTAATCTGTACCCTAGAAAATGCTATATTGTATTACTCTTACACTGCTTCTACTTTACTTAATGTTGCAGTTCTTTCCTACATTTTTAGCGATAGTGATTTCGCTTAGATCAAGTTTACTTACCAACTTATAATGCGTCGAGGTTGGGCAATACCTCTGGATTTGCTGCTGAGTTCCCTGACCTAGCTCTAGACTTCTGAGTTTTATTTTATCAAAGAACTTTTTCTTCCTCCCCTGTTGAGATCTGAATTGAGAGTAAGCATGAAAATTCAGCCAAAAATAAGTTACAAGTTTTAGTAAAAGTATTTTAAACATGTCGCAGAAGCCTTCATGTTAGGTTTTGCTTCAGCGGGTAATATAGATGTGGTAGACCTGACCAGATAAGCTTGGAGTATTTGACAAGCCAGTTTTCATACTAAGTTCTATAATTTGGTGGATAACATTTCACTTTTTAGGATGACTCACATTCAAGATGTTGACTGTTTCATATCTTGAGACTAATATTTTAAGCATCTCAGATAGTAGTGAGTCTTTTAGATACACAAATTTTATAAGCTTTCATTTTCTATAGATGACCTCTTTAAAATCGAAATTTCAGTGGTTTGTTTTTAACACTGGCATTTGCAAAAAGGGCTTTAATAAATCAAGCTTTTGGACATTAAAATTTTAAAATTACATTAGAATTGAAAAAACCTCAAATGCACTTTTAAGGACATTTTCTCATTTTTAAAAAGACTTTCTAACTGATGAAAATATTACCATATTGAAATTAATTGCTCATTTTTAAAAGAAACTACTTTTACAGAACTGGTTATATGGGGAAATTATTTGCTAGTACAGATTTTTATTTGGTTTAATAATAATCTTATGGTTCACAGCCTTCTGTGCTGGTACTACTTTTGAGTCTCCGATTATGTAATTTAAATTGAACTTGTATGTGTGCCGCTTTGGAGCAGTGGAAAAATTTGAGATGATATACTTAGGAGATGTTTTAATTTTAGTTTTAGTGCAGAAAAAAAGTCTTCTCCACTTGTGTGGTTAGTTTACAGTGACATTGTGTGAGAAATTGCTCATTGGCTGTTAGCCAGTCACATTTCTCAGATACCACTGGGGCAAAGAGAGGCGATGAAGGTCCATCAAACCCAGCATAGATTGATAGAGCATTGGCCAGATTGGCAGACTATAATCTTATTATGGGATAAACTTTTCAGTGCCTGAGCAGAGAGCAGACATGGTGTGCTCTCTGTACTCTCTCTGAGAGTGGAAGGACCAAGATTCTTTTTTTTTTTTTTTTAAGATTTTTATTTATTTATTTGACAGAGAGAGACACAGCGAGAGAGGGAACACAAGCAGGGGGAGTGGGAGAAGGAGAAGCAGACTCCCCACTGAGCAGGGATCCTGATGCGGGGCTCAATCCCAGGACCCTGGGACCATGATCCAAGTTGAAGACAGACGCTTAACGACTGAGCCACCCAGGCGCCCCATGGAAGGACCGAGATTCAAATATCACTGGTCCAGATGAGCAGAATTTTAGCAGCAAACAATTTAGTTGAATGCTGAGCGCTTAGGAAAAGTATTATATTAACCTAAGGTAATAGTTATATTTTTGAAAATATATAAACAGATGTCTGGATTGCTACAGACTACGATTTAAAAAACCCAACAAAGTTATTTGAATTGTTAATACAGTATACAATATAAAAACAACACTAGGATTATTAAGCCAGGTCAAGCCTGTATCAAGGCAAAACATAGACATTGACTACAGGACAGTAATCAGGATTGCACTGAAAAAGGCCACGTGTTTTTGTTTTTGTTTTTTTTTTTTGCCTGCTAAAGGAATACGTGTACATATCAACAGGAGGGGAAAAAAAAAAGATCCTCTATTCATTAGCATTCCGAGCACACACAACTCCGTTGAACCAGGACAACCCATTACTGGTAGGAAGTCATGGTAAATATTATGCTATTCAGGATAGGAAAAGCATTTTACCTCTTTAGGCTTTACTGATTACAGAAAGGACACTGGCTATACTAAATAATGAGCTTCCTTTTGAAGTATTTAAGAACTGGATTTGTTTTGTCTTCCTGGAATCCTCTTCCCTCCTCTCTCTCCTTCCCTGACTCATACTTATCCTTTAGGTCTTAGCTTAAGCACCACTTACTTAAGATCACCTTGTGTGAGACCCCAGTTTAAATTAGGTCCTTTAAGTATACTTTGTCATATCGCTTTTCTTATTTTGTAGTTAACTTGCTATTTATGTGAATGGTATTTGTTTAATATGTGTGTCCCACATCACACTGTAAGCTCTAGAGAGAGCAGTAGCCATGTCTCTTTTGGTTACTGCCATATAACCACAGTGTCTCTAGTAACAGTCTGGCAGATAATAGGCACTTAGTAAATGTTGAATGAAATGCTGCTATTTGAGCTTCTAATTCGAGGGTTTGCTAAATTATGAGATATGTACATGCAGGGGGGAGGTAAGGGAGTGAGAGAGAAAGGTAGATCAACTTGTGATGTTACCATAAAGTAATGGACCTGTTTTACCTTGTTTGTAGTAACAGGGCAGGGTGGGCTCAAGATTCCTTTAATATTTCATCTTTTGATTCCATTCAACAGTGGTGATGGATGTATAAGCTCATTTGAATTGGATATGTGACAGGTAACTCCCCAAAAGAATATTTGAGATGTTCCAAATAAACATACTAGAAATGCTTGCCAACTCATAGCTGTTAGAAACAAACATATCTAATTGAATACAGTTTATAAATTAGTAATTGTCTTATCTCAGCTTTCCTATTTGAAACATAGACAAAATAAATTATAGTTATTAGATTTTTTTGATATTAATCTTAATATTTTTCATCCTACATCTTGTTGCATCTTACAGAGCAAATCAGGGTTCCATAAAAGGAGAGAGAAAACAGATGGGATGAGTGGGCAGAAGGTATTATGACAGCTCCTTTAGTTTCTTCTATTTGTTTTCATGCTGAAACTTTAAAAAACATTTTTTATACAAAGTTTAACATAGTTTATTAATAGTTATCAATAGTTCTGATAGATTGGCTGATTGTATTATTAGTTACTGTTATTTGGCTAACATTAACAGGTATAATAAAATGAAAATTTAGTGGGAAGACATCCATTGAAAATAAATTATTACTGAACACAGCAGCATCTTGTATTTTGAAGTATTTAACCTGAATACAGTATTATTTGTAGATATTTTATTACCTTTTTTATGATAGTTGTTCAGCTTTTGAAACTACTCGAGTTGTATACGTTAAGTAGCTCATCTCAGGAGGAAACCTGTTCTGTTGTTAGGCTGTTGGAGGTGGAATGAAATAGTAGAAAGAACGTGGGCTTTGAAGTAGGGAAACTTTTGTTTGAATCCGAGTTCCCATCTCATATTAGATGTGAGCAAGCAACTTCTCTGAAACTCTGGTTCCTTTTCTGTAAAACAGAGTCAAACAGATCCCCTCGGGTTGTTGTAAGGATGTAATGACGTATCATATCTCAATTGCAGCGTTTAGCATAAATTATTATTAATTATTAATTCCTTCATGTAATTACTATGAAAATTGTTGGAAGTTACTGAGCACTTCATTGTAAACCAGGTCCTGTTGAAGGTACTTTACATGCAGTAGCTCCATCCTCATAACGTCCTGTGAGGTAAACAAGTACTGCTGTTATCTTCATTTTACTACTCTGTGGTGATACTGAGTAAAGCGGATTATTCTCTTAACACCTTTTCAAATATTTGAAGACCATTATTCTATTTTAGCTTTGTTAAGCATATATTTGTCACATGACATTGTCTTAACCCTTATCTGGATACATGCTTTTATTATTTTTAATCAGTATAGCTCTTAAAAATGTGGACTGTAGAAATGAATACAATGGTAATGTAGGCTGATTAGCAACAGAGTTTACAGATGTTGATATGTTCTCAGGGTCAGAGGGAGTTAGATTTGCCTTGGTTCTTTTAGTCACCGATTAGCAGCCCTTGTTAAACTCTTAGGTGGCTAACTAACTCCATTTATGAAGAGCTTCTAAGTGAGCACTTCATTTCTTCTCCATTGCACATTTTACTTTTGAAACTAAAATGTAAAGCTTTACACTCACCCTTGTTACATTTCACTTTAATTTTAGTTTGTTTCTCCTGGATTGTACACTCTGGGGATTTTATAAGCCTGTCTTCTGTGTCTTTATCTTATAAATAATCAAAATCAATGTAGGGCCAAGGACAGAGTTCCAGGGCACATCCCCTAAAGACTTCTTTCATCCAGGTTGATATAGACCAGTAAACTTACCCAGCTACACTAATACTGAACTCACACTCAAACAACGTATTTGCAAAAACAGCATAAAAAACCATCTTGAATACTGTTTTGGCCAGAATACACTTTTTTTCCCTGGCTTTGCTAATTGTGTGATCTTGGGCAAGTACTTTAATTTCTAAGACTGTTGTTTCAACTATAAAATAGGTTGTTGCAGAGGATTAGATGAAGTAACACATATGAGGCGTTGAGAACAGTGTCTGACAGTTGGAGCTCAGTGACCGTCAAGTTATTATTCTTCTTTCCTGCATCTAAGAAGTGTAGTAATCAGTCCCTTTCAAGATGTAAATGTATTGGATTTGGCATTATTTGTTTGAATTCATGCTGTCATCTAGTGATTATTATATTCTTTTTTAAGTATTCAGAAACCACTTGTTTTCATAATCTATTCTCAGATTTGACTAAAGATTAATATTAAGTTTATATGTCTGTGATTTCTGGAATCCACTTCCCCACTCCTCCAGCTCATAAAATTTGAAGCACCTCTGACCCATCTCCAGGCCCTGATTATTTCTTTCTGAGCTCTTTCACCAAGATTATAGGAGTCAGCTTTGTGATTATACTTGCTAATTGCTTTAGCAGCATGGAATGAATTGCATCTGGAACCAAAGACTTGCACTCATATAAAGTTGTTTTAGTCTCACATTCACCAGGCTTGGGTTTCGGTTCTCATTGCTCTTCTACAACTTTAGTTTAAAAACTGAGAGAAGATAAGCAAAATAAAAGTTGAGCAATTCTGCCTTCTCTGCGTGCTCTCTCAACCTTAACAACATCCTCTCTGAGCAGTGATTCTCTCAGTTCCTTGTTCTCTTTGACAAATAGTGTGCTATTGTGGAGACAGCACTTGGTAAGAAGGTATGAGACTTAGGTACTAATTCCCACTCCGCCTCTTTTTTTTTTTTTAAGATTGATTTTGTTTATTTTTGCGAGAGAGAGAGAGAGAGAGAGAGAGAGACTAACCATAAGTGGGGGGAAGGGGCAGAGTGAGAAGCAGGCTCCCCGCTGAGCAGGGAGCCCAATGTGGGACTCAATCCCAGGACCTGGGATCATGACCTGAGCGGAAGGCAGACGCTTAACCAACTGAGCCACCCAGGTGCCCCCCCCACCACCACCACTCCGCCTCTTAATACCCATGTGATGCTGGGCACATTGCTTTATCTGCTTGTGCTTCTGTTTTTTCATCTGCAGAAATCATATTTGTCTCCAAAGAGATATGCATGAGGTAAAGTATGTAAAACATTTATAAGATGTTAAGTGCTGTACCATATAAGGTGGAATAATATTTATTTGAATGTAGTTATAAAAGTTTTTGTTATCTTTAAGCAATTTTTTCTAAGCCTTAGTTTTTCCTGTGCTTCCAAATTCCTGTTACCATATCTGTATGTTTTTGCTCTTCTGTTATGTTCATCCTAATTTATCTAGCCCCATTAACTACTCTCCAGAGAGTCATTCTGCAGCCACATTGGATGCTTCACTCTTTTTCATCATTGGAATTGTTTACAGGTATATATGTAAAATTTTGAAAGATCCTTTGTGAGCCATTTCACTTAGGCCATCAGGGTCATACCTTTTGTTTTTGAACTGTCTATTGTAAACTGTGATACATTTGTAACTGAGCCTAGTGCTCTCTTTTTACTTTTAGAAACCCTTTATAATAAGATCACTTTCTCCTGTGGTCCTGTCATCAATACATCATTCACATTATAACTGTGTGTAGTATGTTTCCTTCTGCTTCCTTAGTTTTCTGAAAGAAATCTGTCAACAAAGCAAGTCAGCAATCATATTTTGGCAGAATTAGATTTTTTGATATAAAAAAGAATACTTTTGACGTGTCTTTATTAGGACAGTATTATTACATCTTTTGTATGGCTGAGTGGTTTGTACTTTAGTTCTATGACAGTGTCCATTTTAACCTTCTTTTAGTCCCTTCTATTTTTCTTTGTTTCTCTCCTAACTCAGTTGTATATTTGTGGAATAAAAGTGTTTGATATTCAGGTTTCAGGTATTAGTGAGGAGTGCCAGGGACTTGGTGGTGATGGTGGTGGTGGTGGTGGTGGTGATGAGCAGGAGGCTCTCCCTAAAATTATACCTCTAGGAAAATAATGTCTCTGTTAACTAGACCCCCCCCAAAATGGCTACCCATTAGGATTCTTGGTGTATTACATACAACCAAAACTTATCATTTAAAGAAAATGCAGGGATTCTTGGATTTTTAAAATAATGTCAAATGAGTATAAAATATTAAGAGTGTTTTTAAAATTCCTTCCAGGCTGACTGCATTTCAGAAAGCATCAACTTTTCTCAGTGGACCCATTCATCAAGTGAAATATGCCTGTACTGTTTTAAAAAGTTTTGTGCTTCATCATGGAAAAATTTGCCCCCCCCAAAATGAACGTAAAGACATTTGAAAAGGTGATTTAAGGTATGGACATTTGAAAAAGTGTCCCATCAAATCAGTAAACCTCAAGGGTTAAATAGATTAATCCTAAACACTTATTTTTTAAACCAGGAGGATTTCATCTTAATAGAAAAACAACTTTTATTCACTATGTATTTTCTGAAATTGAAAGAGAGAGACAAGAGTAGACTTAAAAGAAAATAAATGAAGATGGTTAGTAAAGAAGCAATGTCAACTCTTTTCTAATGAGGATAATTCAGTGATGTTAAATCCTTTCCAAATCTCTGGTTGTGGTCGTAAAGACAAGACTCTTTTTTGATGGGACTGATACTAAGGGAAGTAGGACCTTTTGTGTATTCAACTCACAGTTGTAGAAGTTGCAATCATTGGCATGAGTGGCTTAAAAGAGGAAATAAAGAAGTTTTCAATTAAATCCAAAAGTACAGTCATTTTTTTACTGCTGTGATTTTAAAAGCCTCTTCATAACCACTGAAAAAAATTAACAACTATTTTAAAATATTAAAGAAAGGCAGATGTCTGCAAACAATTCCCCTCCATCAGCCCAGAAGTCTGTATTACCTGCAAATCTTCCTGCTGTGCTTCCAGCTCCTTCTCCGTGTTCAAGTCCTAAAACAGGACTCTCTGCCCGACTCTCTAATGGAAGTTTCAGTGCGCCATCACTCACCAACTCCAGAGGCTCAGAGCATACAATTTCATTTCTGCTGCAAATTGGCCTTACACGGGAGAGTGTTACCATCGAAGCCCAGGAACTATCTTTATCTGCTGTCAAGGATCTTGTGTGCTCCATTGTTTATCAAAAGGTACCGTGCATGCTATTTATGTCAGTAGTTTTTCTAATTAATATTGTATCTAACGCCTTCCTATAAGTTATACATGCAACAGTGAGTTAACATATGTGGATCAATTTTTATATCCTAATTTGGATCATTTTGGTAGAGTGCTAATAGATTAGAAGCCTAAAGTCTGAAATTTCAGATTCTAAGAACTGGAGCCTTTATCCTAACTTTAAAATACTGCCTATATTTTCTTTTAAGAGCAGGAAAATCCATATAACAAGAGGACTTGAGAAATCTCATTTGTTTTTGGAGAAAACAGGGGGCAGAGAGTACAAGGCATCCAGGTGGCTTACCAAAAGGATGGGACACAGCTGTGGCTGAGTCCCAGGTCCACACCTGTTTTTCCTAGATGCCTCGTATTCTGCCCTCTTTTTTGTACCTTCTTCCTTCCCTTTAGGTCTTGATTTCACCTGAAATGCCATTTAATATGAGAAGACCACTCTCTCTTGCTTAAAAAAATTGGTAAATGAGTTTTGAATATATGACAATATATAAAAAATTTGAAATTGAGGGTGGTTTTATTTTGTTTCCCTTTTGCCTACCTCCTGCCCTATACTATACCATTTTTTAAGGAACCTTAACTAAATGACTTTAATAATCTTGATTTGATGGATAAGTGTGTATGTTCTCTATTTCATCATAGAACTCTCTGTTTAAGTAGTAAGAATTGGTTACATTTTATTTTTAATGGACAGAGCATATGTTTCAGATGTGTTTCAAACAAATTAGTGTACTTTTTATTGTAAAAATCGTGTCAGGTGAGAATAATATATTTGTATTTAGGCTCCTCATTTTACTGTTTTTGTTTTAATTTCTTATGCTTTATATGATTTACTATCTTCTGATGTAGAAGTAATTAACAGTCTTAAAAAAATGTTATGCGATTTATAGAAATAGCCTATGCCTCCTGTGTGGTAACAGTAACTTGTCTGTTGAAATGTAGCCTAAAGATTCACTTTCCTTTTGTAGATCTGTAGAATCATCTGCGTGTCTTTCAGTATTTTTGCTTTTATTTTCCCTTTCATTAAATGTTATAGAGGTTTTTCACAAATATCTTGGCAACTAGGTTTGTAATTTAAAAGATAAGAATTTATCTGAACTACAATTTGTAACTTGAATGTTTCCTTTTTATTTGAGCCCATAGAAATTTATAACTAATGTTTTGGTAGAATCTTATTATTGTTTTCAATCTTATAAAATTTCATTTCGTTCTTATATTCATACAGAGGCATACTGATTTGCTACAAGATTATTTTAGAATTCATGTTACTTCATCTTTAATATAGATGTGAGATGTGGGTCAGATGGGTTAAACTCTTAGGAAACTAGATTAAACATCATAATCCATGAAAAAATACAGTGATACCAAGGAAATAGACTAGAGCTGGAAAAATAACTCAGGGTAAACTTCACATAGATATAAAATAGAATTATTGATTATAGAGATAGTCTGCATAAAATGAATATCATAGTAAACTGAATTTGAATCAATATTATAGTGAAATGCGGATGTATTTGGCAAATGTCATTGCCAAATGTAATAAGCATATTACACATTCCTTTTGACATTTGCTGGGATCCTAATTGTTGTTTAAGTGTAGTGTAAAAGAGTTTTGAGCTTGAAACTAGGTCAGCTGTATTGTTTGTTTACTGTATAACTTTGCACAAGTGATTTGACTTCTCTGGATTATAGTTTCCAAATCTATCAAATGACTGAGTTGGGATGATTTCTGGTGTGTAATTCCAGCAGTGAGATGCTGAATCATTTAATCTAAATTTGGGTCTTCACTGCTAGAGACAGATAAAGGAGAAGGGAGTTTCAAGAGATGACCTGTTTCAGACCAAATCAGAGAAAAATCTTAAGGGAACCAGCTCAGATCCTAAGATTTTCTAGAGATGTTTCATGGATCCCTAACTCATCTGGAGGATGGAAAAACCTGTCAGAAGTTCTTTCTCGTTTTTACCTTTCCTCTTGTCTTGGGCACTTGCTCGCCAGTCATCCATTTTACACATGTACAGCTCCAGGTTTACTGCCAGGACTCTCATGGACACACCTGCTTTTCTTTTATCTATTCTTAGTAAGTACATCTACCTGAACCTTCTAAAAGATAGGGTACTGGTTAAATTTTAGGAAATAGATTAATCAGATGTCCCTTCCCTCAAAAAGCTTAAAGTCTACTGAAGGAACCTATTCACCAGAGTAAAACATAAACAGTAGAAAGTGAAGTTAAAGAGTGCCCTTCTCAGTTTGATAAAGGATGTAGAAGACTTGGAACAGAAAGTAACATTTCATTTGATACTTAATGAGCAAGATTTCAATAATATAGGAGGTGAGGAATACATTCCAGGCAAAAGAATCAGGATGAGCAAAGATACAGAAAGGGAAAAGAGGAAGATTATAATGGGCAACATTTATTGAGTGCCTACTCTATGTCAGGAGCTTTACACACACTTTCTAACTAATCTCACAAGTTTGTGGTGCATCTCAAACTTTAATGTATATGCCAATCATCTAGTGATTCTACTAAGATGTAGATTTTGAATGAGTAGGTTTGGGGTGGGTCTGCATTTATAATATACTCTTAGGTGATATTGATGCTCCTTCTCCAAGGACCTCACTGAGTGGAATGGGTATAGGTGATATAATTGCTGTTGCATAAAGGAGGAAACTAAATTTCAGAGACATTTAATTATTTGCTGAAAGTCAGACTTCAAACACAGATCTTTTTTAAGATTTATTAGACAGCAAGAGAGAGTAAACAGAGAGAATGCATGCATGAGCGGAGGGGAGGGGCAGAGGGGGAGGGAGAAGCAGGCTCCCTGCAGGGAACCCCACATGGGGCTGGATCCCAGGATCCCAGGACCATGACCTGGGCCGAAGGCGGACACTTAACTGACTGAGCCACCTAGGTGCCCCCAAACACAGGTCTTTTTAAACTTATAAACCTGTATCCTCTTTTCACTGCCCCACACTACCTTCCTCATGCCAAAGAAAAGTTTCACACTTGATTCCTGTAAGAGTGGAGATTTAACAAAGGTCTATGTGCAGCAACCCAACATGATCAGATTCGTGTTTTGGAAAGCTTAAATGTGTAACCAAGTATGACATAAAGTAAGGAGATCGGGTAAGAAGCCATTGTAATGAAGATCTGAACTGAGATGGTCGGAAAGTGATGATGATATATTTGAAGGGTATTGGGAAAGTCGTGTTGGTAAAACTTAACAGCCTGTTGGACATAGAGGAAGAGCAAAGGATGGAAGGGCAGCGTGGGTGACGAGATGGGTGGTGATGCTGGTAACCAAGATAGAAAATTCAGGAAGAAAAGTAGCATTTTTCTGGGGGAGATAATGGGACTGATTTTATCAAACTTTAATAAGACAGAGTTCCTGTGTTCCAGAAATTTTTGAAGATTATGGCCCTAGTGTTTTGCTATGACTCTTGAAATGGAATCATTGTTCCTCCAGAAGAACCTTACCATCTCTCTCTCTTTTTTTTTAAGATTTTATTTATTTATTTGACAGAGAGAGAGACAGTGAGAGAAGGAACACAAGCAGGGGAAGTGGGAGAGGGAGAAGCAGTCTCCCCGCTGAGCAGGGAGCCCAATGTGGGGCTTGATCCCAGGACCCTGGGATCATGACCTGAGCTGAAGGCAGATGCTTAAACGACTGAGCCACCCAGGCGCCTCCTCAACTCTTTCTATAGAGAAATTAACAAGGCTGAAAAGTGATGAAAAGAGCTCTTAGTTTAGAGGACCAGAAGAAAGGCCTCTAAAAGTTAGTGAAATAAACCCAGAGGGCAACCCAACTTTTAAATTAAGGGAGGAGGGTTACCTGACCTATAATTTCATGTTAATAATATTTTAGATATTTTTAAATCTATTTTTAATCTAGTCATAATACCAAGGGTATATTCTGTCTATTTTACATTTTTTGCTGTCCAGAGTTAACAAGGTATTAGTAATAATTGACCACAGACATAAGGAATGGGAATTTGACCCCAGATTCAAGAATAGAGTTTACAAATTTACAGATTTGTAAGGCTTTTTAAAGTACCACTGTAGCAATCCAAGGTGTAGTTTGTGGGATTCTTTAAAAGTTTTTGCAACTATTAAAAAAGGAAACATTTTGTGTGTACATGGATGGGGGAGAGGGAGATCTGCAAGATACATAGATAACGTAAGTGCAGAACAGGGCATACTGTGCTATCATTTTGTATTACACACACTTAAATATACATATGTATGCACACAGATAATTTCTTGATTGTTTTTATTTATTTTAAAGATTTTATTTATTTATTTGACAGAGACACAGTGCGGAGCTTGTTCCTAGGACCCTGGGATCATAACCTGAGTGGAAGGCAGAGGCTTAACGACTGAGCCACCCAGGCGCCCCTCTTGATTGTTTTTAGATGACTTTGGAAGGAGAGATAGGTTTCTTCCAGGAAGGGAACTGGTGACTGGGGAATAAGAGTGAAAGGGAGATTTACATTTCATTGTATACCCTTGTGTACTTTTTGGATTTTATACCTTATGCATGTATTCCATATTCAGAAATAACATTAAATGTTTTTTAGAATGACAGTGCAATGATCTAAAGAGAATAACTATTACTAAATATTTTATTTTTATTTTTTATTTTTATTTTTTAAGATTTTATTTATTTGAGAGAGAGAGAGAGAATGAGAGATAGAGAGCACGAGAGGGAAGAGGGTCAGAGGGAGAAGCAGACTCCCTGCTGAGCAGGAAGCCCGATGTGGGACTCGATCCCGGGACTCCAGGATCATGACCTGAGCCGAAGGCAGTCGCTTAACCAACTGAGCCACCCAGGCGCCCTTACTAAATATTTTAAATTATTTTACTGGGTAAGATTGGATTTTATAGTTTTTCTAGCACCTTTCAGACATTAAATAGAAGTGTACCATATAATATGTGCCATTATTTTTTTCCCTTAAGAGCTATTTTTATTAGGTGTTTGTTTTTAAAAAATCAGATAAGATACAATTTACCTATAATAAAATCCATCCCTGTTGAGATCATGTTTGAGGAGTTTTAGCAATTTTATGCGGCTGTGCAGCTATCACCCATCCAAGATCTAGAGCATTTCGATCAGCCCATAAGTCCCCTCCTGTACTTTTGCAGTCTCCTTTCCTCATCCTGGTCCTGGGCCACCACTGCTCTGCGTTCTGTTACTATGGTTACACTTTTTTTAGATTTTCATATGAACGAAGTCATAGTATGTAGTCTTTTGTCCTGCCATCTTTCACATACCTCAGTGTTTTGTGTTTTTGTTTTTAATTCATCCATGCTGTTAGGTATGTCAGTAGTTCCTTTTTGTTGCTGAGTACTGTTCCATTGTATTGATGTACTATACTATGTTTATTTAGTCATCAGTTAATTGATAGAGTTTTTTCTAATTTGGGGGCATTATGATTAGAGTTGCTATGAACATTCTCATTCAAATCTTGATTGTAGATACATGTTTTCATTTCCTTGGGATAAATATTTAGGAGTTAGATGGCCATATCCTTGCCAACACTTGGTATTTCCAATCTTTTTAATTTAACTGTTCTGGTTGGTGTGTAGTAATATCTCCTTGTGGTTTTAATTTGCATTTTCCTAATGACAATGAGATTGGTTATCTGTCCATGGGCTTAATTGCCATTCACATATTTTCTTTAAGTTCTGTACAGATTTGAGATTTAAAAGTTCTTAAATATTTTAGATACAAGTTCTTATCAAATATAAAATGCAGATATTTTCTTCCAGTCTGTGGTTTCTTTTCATCCTTTCTCTCTTTTTATAGACTAAATAATAGTCTAAATAATCATCATTTTAAAGGCTAGTGCATTCAGTCATCTTGATGCATAAAGTTTACAACCAGTTTCTTATTTTGGTCATTTATGTTGCTTCTGTTTTTTTTCCAGTTTTATGGAGATATAATTGATATATAAATATGTATTAGTTTAAGATATACAACATAATGATTTGATATGTGTATATTTAGCAGAATAATTACAATAAATGTAGTTAACATATATCACCTCCCACAGTTAATTTTTTTCTTGTGATGAGAACTTCCAAGGTCTACTCTCTTAGCAGCTTTCAAATATACAGTAAAGAATTGTTAACTATAGGCACCATGCTGTACATTACATTGCCAGAACTTATTTATCTTGTAACTGGAAGTTTGTACCCTTTGACTACCTTCACTCATTTTCCCCCTTCCTGCCCTCTGCCTCTGGTAACCATCAATCTGTTCTCTGTCTCTGTTGAGTTAAGTTATGTGAGATTCCACATATAAGCGAGATCATAACAGTAGTTGCCTTGCTTTGCTTGACTTATTTCACTTAATAATGCTTTCAGGGTCCATCCATGCTGTCACAAATGGTAGGATTTCCTTCTTTTTATGGCTGAATAATATTCCATTGTATATATACCACAATATCTTTATTCATTCATCCTTGGATGGACATTTGGTTGTTTCCATGTCTTGGCTATTGTAAATAATGATGCATTGACATGGAGTACAGGTATCTATTAGAGGTAGTGATTTCATTTTCTTCAGATATATACCCAGAAATGGCATTGCTGGATCATATGGTAGTTCTGTTTTTAATTTTTTGAGGAACGTCCATACTCTTTCCTTTTTTCCTCATCCATACTATTTTCTATAGTGGCTGCACAAATTTAGATTCCCACCAGTAGTGCACAAGGGTTCCCTTTCTTTCACATTCTCACCAACACTTGTTATCTCTTGTCCTGTTGATGTTAGCCATCCTGACAGCCAGGAGGTGATATCTCCTTGTGGTTTTAATTTGCATTTCCCTGATAACTAGTGATGTTGAGGACCTTTTCATGTGCCTGTTGGCTACTTGTATGTCTTCTTTGGGGGAATGTCTATTCAGTTCTTCTGCCCATTTTTAAATTGGATTGTTGGGGCACCTGGGTGGCCCAGTTGTTGGGCGACTGCCTTCGGCTCAGGTCATGATCCCAGGGTCCTGGGATCGAGCCCCACATCAGGTTCCCTGCTCGGTGGGAGGCCTGCTTCTCCCTCTCCCGCTGCCCCTGCTTGCATTCCCTCTCTTGCTGTGTCTTTCTCTGTCAAATAAATAAATAAAATCTTTAAAAATAAATAAATAAATAGGATTGTTTGTTGTTATTTTTGTTGTTTTTGCCATTGAGTTATAGGAGTTCTTTATATATTTTGGGTATTAAACCCTTATCAGATGCATGATTGGCAAATACATTTTCCACCTTCTGTGGTTGTGTTTTCATTTTTGTCAGTGGTTTCCTTGACTGAGAAGAAGCTTTATAGTTTGATATAGTCCCACTTGCTTATTTTTGCTTTTGTTGCCTTTCCTTTTAGTGTCAAATCCAAAGAATCATGGCCAAGAATGATATCAAGGAATTTATCCCTTATGTTTTCTTCTAAGAATTTTGTGGTTGCAGTTCCTACATTCAAGTCTTAAGTCCATTTTGAGTTGGTTTTTGTGTATGGTGTAAAATAGGGGTCCAGTTTCATTCTTTTGCATTTGGCTGTCCCAGTTCTCCCAGCACCATTTATAGAAAAGACTATCCTTTCCATTGTATATTCTTGATTTCTTTGTTGTAAATTCATTGGCCATATATGCATAGGTTTATTTCTAGGCTTTCTGTTCTGTTCCATTGATTTATATGTCCATTCTTGTGCCAATACCATACTGTTTTGATTACTATAGCTTTGAAGTATAGTTTGAAATCAAGAAATGTAAATGCCTCCAGCTTTGTTCTTTCTCAAGATTGCTTTGGCTATTCAGGTTCTTTTGTGGTTTTGTATAAATTTTAAGATTGTTTTTTCTATTTCTGTGAACAATGCCATTGGAAAATAGGGATTGCATTGAATCTGTAGATTATTTTGGGTAGTAGGGACATTTTAATAATATTCTCCCAGTCCATGAACATGATATTTTTCCATTTATTTGGGTCTTCAGTTTCTTTCACTAATGTCTTATAGATACAATTTTTAGTGTGTAGATCTTTCACCTTTCTTGGTTAAATTTATTTATAGGTATTTTATTTTTGATGCAATTATACATGAGATTGTTTTCTTAATTTCTCTTTCTGTTAGTAACTTATTAGTGTATAGAAAGGCAACTGATTATTGTATATGATTTTTGTATCTGGCAACTTCACTGAATTTGTTGATTAATTCTAACAAAATTTTTTGTTGGAGTGTTTCATGTCATCTACAAACATAGACAGTTTTACTTTTTCCTTTCTGATTTAGGTGTCTTTTATTTCTTTTTCTTGCCTAATTGTTCTGGCTAGGACTTCCAGTACTATGTTGAATAAAAGTGGCAAGAATGGACATCCTTGTCTTATTCCTGATCTTAGGTTTTCCACTGAGTATGATGTTAGCTCTGGGCTTGTCATATACAGCCCCTGTATGTTGAGGTATGTTTCCTCTATACCTCACTTTGTTTAGAGTTTTTGTCATGAATTGATGTTGAATTTTATCAAATGCTTTTTCTGCATTTATTGAGATGACTTATTCTTATCCTTTATTATGTTAATATAGTATATCACATTTATTGATTCCCAGATGTTGAATTATTCTTGCATCCCTGGAATAAATCCCACTTGATCATGGTGTATGATCCTTTTAATGTGTTGTCGAATTCAGTTTGCTTATATTTGTTGAGAATATTTGCATCTGTATTCATCAAGAATGTTGAGCTATAATTTTTTTTTCCTTGTAGTGTCATTGTCTTTAGTATCAGGGTAATGCTGGCCTCATGAGCTTGGAAAAATGTTCCTTCCTCTTATATGGTTTGGAAGAGTTTGAGAACAACTGGTATTAATTCTTTAAATGTTTGGTAGAATTTACTAGTGAAGTCATGTAGCTTTTTTTTTGTTTGTTTTGGGAGGATTTTGATTACCAATTCAATCTTTTTACTATAGAATTGGTCTGTAAATATTTTCTACTCGTTCATGATTCAGGCTTGGTAGGTTGTTCTAGGAATTTATCCATTTTTTCCAAGTGTCCAATTTGTTGGTGTATAATTGTTTATAGTAGTCTTTTATGTTCCTTTGTATTTAAGTGATATCATGGTGTCACCTCTTTCATTTGTAATTTTATTTGAGTTCTCTCTTTCCTTTAAGCTAAAGGTTTGTTTTGCTTATCTTTTCAAAAACCTAGCTCTTAGTTTCATTGATCTTTTCTGTTGTCTTTTTAGTCTCTATTTGATTTAATTTCACTATGATCTTTGTTACTTCTTTCCTTCTGCTAACTTTGGACTTAGTTTGTTACTTTTCTAGTTCCTTGAGGTGTAAAGTTAAGTTGTTTATTTGAGATCTTTTTCTTCATGTACGTGTTTACTGCTATGAACTTCTCTCTCGGAACTTAGGCATCCTGTAAGTTTTGGTATATGTATTTTCATTTTCATTTGTCTCAAGCTATTTTTGTATTCTCTTTTGATCTCACCTTCACTAGTTGTACAATTCATGTTGTTTAATGTCTACATAGTTGTGACTCTTCCAGGGTTTTTTTTTTTTTTTTTTTTTTGTAATTGATTTCTAGTTTCATACCATTTCATGGGAAAAGATGTTTAATATGATTTCAGTCTTCTTAAATTTATTAAGACTTGTTTTGAGGCCTAACATGATCTGTTCTGGAGAATGTTCCATGTTTGCTTGAGAAGAATATGTATTCTGCTTTTGGATGGAATGTTACTGTAAATGTTAAGTGTCTTGTCTAATGTATACTTTAACTCCAGTGTTCCTTTTTTGATTTTCTGCCTGGGTGATCTATCCGTTGTTGAAAGTGTGGTACTAAAATCCCCTGTTATTCTTGTGTAGTTGTCTATTTCTTCTTTCAAGTCCGTTAATAGTGGTTTTATATACTTTATATATTTAGGAGCCCCTATGTTGGGTGCATAAATATTTGCAAAGATTATATCTTCTTGTTGGGTTGACTCTTTTATCATTATATAATGACCTTCTTTGTCTCTTATTACAGTTTTTGGCTTAAAGTCTATTTTGTCTGATCTAAGTTAGTTTATGTACTTTTCATTATAATATGCTATATTCTTTGTTCTCTTAATATCATTTGGAGAGCCAAAATTTCTAATTTTAATGAAGTACAATTAATTTTTTCCTTTGTGGATAGTGCTTTTGTTTCATATCTAAAAAATATTTGCCCGAATGAAGATAACAAAGATTTTGTTCTCTGTTTTCTCCTGGAAGTTTCATAATTTTAGCTTTTATCTTTATATCTATAATCCATATGTTAGTTCTGTGGGGCTACCACAGCTGCATAGCTTAAACAATAGAAATTTTTCTGACAGTTTGTGAGGCTAGCTGTCTGTACTTGAGATAGATATCAGTAGGGTTTGTTCCTTCTGAGGGCTGTAAGAATCTGTTTCATGCCTCTCTCCCAGCTTCTAAATGGCCTCAGGCATTCCTTAGCTTATAGATGGTATTCTCCCTGTGTCTTCATACTGACTTCTCTCTATAAATGCCTGTCTGTGTTGACAAATTTCCCCTTTTTATAAGGACACAGTCCTGTTGGGTTAGGGCCCTCCTTAATGACTTCATCCTAACTGGTTCATCTATCTACAGAAACCCAGTTTCCAAAGGTCACATTCACAGGTCCTGGGGGTTAGAATTTTAACATCTTTTGGAGGAACACAACTCAACTCGTAACAATCCATTTCAAAATAATTTTTGGGGGTGCCTGGGTGGCTTAGTGGTTAAGCGTCTGCCTTCGGCTCAGGTCATGATCCCAGGGTGCTGAGATCGAGCCCCACATCGGGCTTCCTGCTCCATGGGAAGCCTGCTTCTCCCTCTCCCACTCCCCCTGCCTGTGTTCCCTCTCTCGCTGTGTCTATCTCTGTCAAATAAATAAAATCTTAAAAAAAACCCGAAAAAACAGTAAACAGCTTCCAGCCTATTCATCTGAATTTATTTAAAAAAATAATAATTTTTGTATATGGTGTGAGATAAAGGCTGAGCTTCATTTCTTTGCATTGGACATCAGATTTTTTCAGGACCATTTGTTGAAAAGACCATTCTTCCCTCACTGACTTACTTTAGGAACTTTATTGTAAATCAGTTAACCACACATTTTGATCTATTTCTGAACACTGTTTTGCTTTATTGGCCTATATCTGTGTACCCTTAAACTGATTTCACATTGTCTTGAATTCTTTAATTTCATAACGACATGAGGTCACGTGCATTAAGTCCTCCAAATTTGTTCTTTTTTCCAAAATTGTTTGGACCAGTCTGTGTCCTTTGCCTTTCCATTAAAATCAACTTGACAATTTCTACAAAAAGAAAACCCTATTGAAATTGTGTACATCATTTTGGTGATGGTTTTGGTGCTATTATAAATGGGGTTTTGGTGCTATTATAAATGGGGCTTTAAAAAAAACTCAGTCTGATTTTTCACTTTATTATATAGAAATATTGTGATTTTTGTACATTAATATTGTGTCCTGCAACCTTGCTAAACTCATTTATTACTTCTAGTAACTTTAAAAAATTCTTTAAGATTCTCTGTATAGATGATCTTGTCTTTTGTAAATATAGTTTTATGCTTTGCCTTCCAAAATTTCATTTCTTTTTCTTGTTTTGTACTGGAGGCTAAACCTCCAGGACTGTATTGCACAGAAGTGGTAAGAATGGACATCTGTGCCTTGTTACCACTCTTAAAAGGAAAAGCATTTGGTCTTCCACCATTAAGTTGCTTGTAAACTTTTTTAGATGTTCTTCATCAAGTTAAGGAAATTCTTGTCTATTTCTAGTTGGCTTAGACTTTTTTGTCTTGAATGACTAAATTTGTTAAATACTTTTTCTGTATCTGTGTATTTTTATCCTTTAGTCTGTTAATATTGATGAGGTATGTTGGCTTACCTTTGAATGTTAAACCAACCTTGCATTCCTGCAACAAACCTTCCTGATCATCATATATTATCGTTTTTATACTTTCCTATATTTTCTTAATATTTTTCTGTCTAAGATAATGTATTGGCCTGTAATTTTTTTTCTTCTATCATCTCTGTGTGGTTTTGGTATCAGGGTAAAGTTGGCTTCACAAATGAGTTTGGAAGTATTTCCCTCCTGTTTTCTGAATAAACATGTACAAAACTGTTATTATTTCTTCCTGACATATTTGGTAGAATTCACCAATGAAGCCATCTGTGCCTAGAATTTTTTTTATGAGAAGGTTTTTAACTAAATTTCTATTTCTTTAATGGGCATAGAACTCTTCAGATTATCTATTTCTTTGTGAGTGCACTTTGGTAATTTGTGTCTTTAAAGGAAAATTTTCATTTCACCTGAGTTGGCAAATCCATTGGTGAAAGTTGTACTTTATGTTCATTACCCTTTAAAGTGATTTCTCTATTGTCTGTTTTCAATTTTTAAATTTTCTTTGTTTTTTTTACCTTCTTTGAGTTTATTTTTTCAGTTTCTTAAGGTGGAAGCTTGGGTCATTGATTTGAGTCTTGTCTTTTTTATATGTGCCTAGTGCTATAAGTTTCTCTCTAATCATTACTTTAACTGCATGCCACAAACTTTGATATGTTGTATTTTCATTTACATTTTGTTTAAATTACTTCCTAATTTCTCTTGTGATTTCATCTGCGATCCATGGATTGTTTAATTTGGAAGCATTTGAAAATTTTTCAGATGTTCTTATGTTATATTGATTTCTAGTTTTATTTTAATTTTGGCCCAAGAATATACTTTAATTTCAATCTGTATAATTTGAGGGGTTTTATTTTTAATAGTGTAGGATTCTATCTTACACTACATTCTGAATGTTACATATGCAGTTTTTTTAAGTGTATATTCTGCTCTTGTTGAGTGAAGTTTTCTATGAAGGTCAGGAAGAGTTGGTTGATAGTGTTTTCTTTATCTTTATGGATTTCTTTTTACTCGTTCTACCATTTATTGAGAAAGGAGTATTGAAATCTGAGTATAGTTTTAGATTTGTCTATTAGTCCTTTCAGTTTTAATTAATAGAGCTTAAAAACATGAAGCAAAAATTATTTGCAGGCACATTTAGGATTTTTACAACCTTTGATATATTGATTTCTTTTTCAGTGTTTTTTTCCTTATCTCTGGTAATGTACCTTGTTCTGAAGTCACATTTGTGTGGTATTGATATAACCAGTCTTATTTTTTTCCCCCAAAAGATTAATGTTTGCATTGTGGTATATTTTTACATGTTTTTGCTTATAACCTTTCTGTCTTAATATGTGAAGTGGGTTTTTTTGTAGATTATATATGTTTGGGTCATGCTTTTTAAATTCAGTCAGACAACTTCTGCTTTTTAAGTGCTTAAACCATTTATATTTAATACAATGTTTAATATAGATGGATTTAAATGTATTGTTTTCTGTTTGTCTCTTCTGGTCTTGGGTCATTTTCTCTTCTTTTGAATTGAGTATATTGTGTAAGTCCATTTTATCTCCATTGTTGATTTATTCTCTTTAAAAAATTTTTTTCAGCAATTTCTCTAGTGCCAGGGTCAGTAGACTACATCTATGGGCCAAATCTGACCCACCACCTCTTTTTATGAATAGAGTTTTATTGGGACATAGCATGCTTATTCAGTAATATCTTGCCTGTGACTGCTTTTATGCTACAACAGCAGAGTTAAGTAGCTATGACAGAGACCATATGGTACACCAAGCCTAAAATGTTAGTATCTGGTCTTTTATAAAAAAATTTTTCATCCTTGCTCTAGTTTATATAATATGCATCTTTATTTCATCAGAGATGTCTTCAAACAATATCATGCTATTCTAAGTATGATGTAATGTATACCTTAGAATAGTATATTTCTACTTTCTTGTGTTGCTTGTACTATTGTACATTTGATTTCTGTAAACAGTTGATTCTCATTATTTGTGATAGTTATATTCTGTAAAGTGACCTCAAACATTGAATTAGTGAATATTGAAGAGTTGCTCCTAGGGGAAATATAGGGTTGGGTTCCTGTGAGCATCTGTTCACAAAATTTTTGTCAACCAGTAAATACATAACGTTGTTTTATGTGTGTTTCTGTTTAAAAATGCCTTATTTAGTATATATAGGTGATTCATTAACATTGATCTCACAGCCAACAGCACTGTAACTTATGCCTGAATTAAGCTTCTCTAACGCATATATTCTCTTCATAAGGCATATTATAGACTACTTGATGTTAGGAATACTTGACAGCACTTCAGCATGATGCTTAGGGGGTCATTTTAAACAGAAAAATCACCATCAAAAAAGCCCCCAAATTCAGAACACATGACAATAAATAGACCGTGAAAAGGACATGTGTTTTTACACTGTGAGAATTGAAACAAGAGCATCACCTTGTTTGACTTCAGCTGGGAACATGCACAAGAGTGACTCAAATTTTTTGTCTTCTGTGCATGTCTGTGAATGACTGCAAAAGCACAGAAAGTATTGATTTTTGGTTACAAATAAATTTTGGCGAGTAGGCATGTTCACAGATCTAGAATCTGTGAATGATGAGAATCAGCTGTTGCTACAAATCCCACAACACATTGTTTTTCTTATTGCTTTTAACAGTAAATTATGTTTTAAAGAAATTAAAAGTGAGGAAAATTACCTTTTATATTTACTCCCATATTTAACATTTTCATTACTTTTCATTACTTTGTGTTGGATCCAAACTGTATGCAATATGTTCTTTTCTCTGGCTTCATTTACAATTTTTGTCTTCTTGGTTTTCAGCAGTTTGAATATGATTGCTTTATTGTGGTTTTTTTTTCTGTTTTTGTTGCTGGGGTTTGTTGAACTTGGTCTTGAGGTTATAGTTTCCTCAACTTGGGAGACTTTTTGTATTCATTGAAGCTTCCTTTAGTCTTTTCCTGTGTGCCATTTTTATTGCCCTTACAAAATTTTCCTGTACATGTTTTGCTTTCCTCCTCGTCTTTCTATCTAATATTTAGGCTTTCACTTGAAATATATAGTGTAATGGAAAGCTGTATTTGAATTGCCCCCAGGTTGTGCCATGACCACATCTGAGTGAATGCATTATTGTAAAATATTTTTCAGTGGCAGCCTACTGTTGGATATAGGTTGAAGGAGTGTGGACCAAGCTCCTTGTTAAAGTTTTCCATGATTCAGTAATTTTTGATAAGATAGTAAATTGGTTACAATCAACTGAACAATCTCTAATATATATACTTTGACAAATACACTTCAGTGTTTGTGTCTGTTTGTTTTCCTTATAAAATCTTATCCAACTACTTTTAAACACCAAAAAAACACAAAATTTTTTGATAACTGTGTCAGTGGCATTTCCTAAAGAGCAGCTTTTTTTTTTTTTTTAATTAGGAGCAAAATCTTCAAATTTTGGTTTGTCATATTTATGCAAAAGTAGCTAAATTTTCAAAAATCTTTATCATAGGCCACATGTTGTGAAGGACCAAGATTTTTAAAAATTCCACGTATGCGGTTTCACAGTTACATGCACCTTAGTTTGTAACAGTGATTTTCAACCCTAGTTGTCCCTTAGAACAATCAGGAAGCTTAACAGACCTTTCCTAGACCAGTTAAGTCAGGCTTTCTGGGAGTAGAGAGTCTGTTTAGGAGGTCTACCTATGCTTCTAAGGAGTAGCCAGAATTGAGAACCTAAGTGTAATGGAAATCAATAAGCTTAAGAAACCAGATAAGTAATAAACTGAAGATATTTTTTCCAAATATTTAAATTGCATATTTTGTTGTATGAGCTTGCCATCGCATAAAATATAATTCTATGTGTATTTTAAATCTTGTATACAAATTCAGAAATTCAGTGAGGTCTGCATCTGATTGTAGGTTACTATGATAGTTGAAAATTTTAGACAGAAAAATAAGAGCTAGTGATTTCATTTCTTTTACTTGGCAGTTTGCAGAGAGCTAAATAGTGTGGTACAATGAGCCTTTACCAGGTGCCATTATCTGTATGGCTTCATGCAATTGAACAAATATTTGTGGTGCACTTATTCTGTTCAGTCACCATGCTAGATACTGTAGAGTTACCAAGATGAAAGATAAATTTTCTGCCCCAGTGATTTATGCTCTGGAAAAAGAGAAGATGAGTGAATGTAAAATTACCGTAATATAAGGTAGATCATGGTAAGGCCTGAAATAAAGGTACAAAATGGTAAATGACTAAAGGAATAACTACCATCTCATTCAAGAGGTAATGAAAGCTTGCTTTAAACCCTACTTTTTGCTTTTATTGTCACCAACTATGGCCCTTCACCTGGGGAAATAAACCTTAGTGGCTCCTAAAGTGCCATGCTACTACTTTGATAGCTTGTAGCATGGATAAAGCAAGAAGCCTTTTAACATCCTCAATAATCAGAAACCTGTATGTTTATGCACATATGGACTTTTCCCCCCATAGGTAAATGAATAAAGCTTCCTAGTAGTGTTCTAAATTTTATGTGAGCTAGAAATTCATGGTGATTTCTGTTCTGCTCATGGTAATTTCATTTACCATCCCCGCCATCATTTTTCTTCTGGTACATTAAACCATAGTTGCCTTTTGTGGAGATTGTGAGAATAGTAAAAAATAACATTTTCTATATATATCCATTTAATCACCATGTGCTATGCTCTTCATTCCTGGACAGCTTGTATTTAAACTTTGATTATACTGATTGTTCTTTTACTTGAGTATAGCCACCATAAAACTGTAAGCACTGTGAGGTCAGACATGTCCACAATAGGTGTTTAACAAATATTTTTTGGTTGAATAAATTTTAAAAATTCATATGAAACAGTATTAGTATGGTTATTAAAAACATTTGGGGTCAAATTTGGGTTTATCTCTACCACTTACTAGTTTTGTAACCTTGGTTTCTTATCTAAAAAATGAGGTTTAAAATAGTGCTCATTTCATGGTTGTGTGTGTATATGTATATTATTTGTGTGTGTGTGTGTGTGTGTGTGTATAGTAAATGTTTTGCTTAGCCCAGTACCTAGCATATAGCAGTCTCACAGTATTAGTTTAATAATAATATTATTAATCTGACCTTAGTGGTTTCTGAACTGAAAAAACAAAACTTAAGTCACACATACTTTGGGAACCTTTTTCTTCTGGGAGTTTATTGGAAATTAGTGGTGATCCCGAAGTGAGTGAAAGCTACCACCAGTTAAGCTTATGTTTCGCTTTTGTGCTTTACAGAATATACACATGTGTCATAATCTATTTTCTGCTGTGTAGAAGACAACCCAATTGTTCCTAAATCTGTATAGGTAAATTATTCACGTTTTCTATTAGCTCTACAAATGTTCTCTCTATTGGTGCAGAAAATTGGAGGTTAATGGTATATCAATTCTGTGGCTTATCTAATTGTTCTTGGGCTGTATGTGTGTATTTCATGTGCATTCTTTAGCTCCTGAAAATCTGTGATTTTTGTCTTGGTATATTATAATATTATATTCCTCAGGGGATGAGGTAGTTATGAGTCTTTAGATTAATGGTGATTACAGATGTGACTTCAGAATCACAATTTTGAGCTCAACTGATTTAATTAGTTACTATTATTGAGCAGTGAGTAAACATGCTTTTCTGTATTCCTGCACCATATGCACATTCCCAAGGACTAAACTGCCAGAAGGAGCCTATAGAGCAACTACAAAGGCCTAGGGATAGTAAATTGAAACTATATAAGATCTTTTGATATCAAAAGAAGGACATGAAAACTAACCAAGAGTACATTAATATTTCCATTAGGAAAGGAATGAGTAAAGTATTTTTTGATAACTGTCTTAAGAAATGGATGAATCAGATATAAATAAAATTGAAAATTTTTATGAAATATTTAAGACTTTGTGAAATAAATGTATTATATTCTGAAAAAAGACTGTATAATTTTAACTTCCCAAATTAAATTATGTTTTCCATTCAAGATTTTATTGGGATTCTTTTTACCCTAACAATATTTTTCTAAAGTTTAAAAAAAGTAGCCAAAAGCATTAAGTTAAAAGTCTGAAAAATAAGAAAAAGGGGGGAGGAAAAAAAAGCTACAATAATGGAAACTGTATATGACTTGAACAGTAATAGATCCATCGTTCATTTTAGGTATATGGCTAAGGAGGCATGAGAAATAAAAGAGAATCATTTTTTTGGAAATGGAGTTTAGAAGACAAGTGAGGCAATGAGAGGAGCATTAGCATAGACCTCCATTTAATACCTGACACCAGGATAGATTTCAGAGGAATTAAAGTAAAGTTAAATATTGAGAATTTGGATCAAAGGAAAATGAGAATAAAGTGGAATTGAATATTTATCAAACTTAGAGGGGGATATCTCACTTTCATATCAGGAAAAGGAAGCACAAGGGTAAAGAACAGTTTACAGATTTAGTATTGAAAATTAAAATATTTATATATATAAAAATAAAAACAAAGATAAGATTGGGGATATACTACACAAGTATTAAATATCTAACATCTTTATTCTGTAAAGAGCTCATGTATTGGTAAGAAAAACATTGATCTCTAAATATTTAGTCAAATGATATAAAAATACATTTCACAAAAATATTAAATTAGTAAACAGGCATGTGGGGAAATGTTAAAAATAGTAGTAATAAATACAGATTAGGTATGGTGTTCAATTAGGGGGAAAATGAAATTGGAATTTCCAGTATACATGAGGATATATAAAACTTCATAGAAATAGAGAATAATCAAAGATTTCAGACTTATATTAAGTTAAAGTTGGGATTGAATTCTAATACAGATAATACAAAACATATACATTGAGATTTTTTTGTTTGTTTGTTTCCAAGAAAATACCTAACAGATCATTTGTAGTTGAGCTTTGCTTAAAACTTGGATATGACCAAAAGTGGTCACTCTTTGAATTCAGTCCAGTTTCATGACACGTCCCGAGGGCGGATTGGGTGGAGTTTCTTTTGTTGTTGTTGTCTTTAACTTAAGCCAAAAATTTAGCTTCCTTTTCTTGAAGATTTGAAATGCATCAACATTTATGTTACATTGAAATTGGTTCTGTCTTACTCATCTTTCTGTCCCCCCAAATGCCTTAGTCTCAGTAGACGTTTGTTAAAGGACACGTTCTACCTGCTTTTACTGCTGAAAATAATACTGCAAATAATCTGTGGTAATAGTTAACCTCTATTGATTAAATGATTTATGGAAAGAAATAAGCAGATAAGCACCAGTATTCTTTTCCATTCTGTTTCATGTATTGGTACCTTAGTTGTACCAAACCTGCTCTGACTAGTTTATATTTTTCAGATATTTAGTTCAAAGAACTCTTTCTTCGTAGGATTGTGCAAAAGGCCAGCTTCTTGAAATACTTGAAATTCTCAAAGTTATTCACTCTGAGAACACCAGTAAACTTTTTCCTTATTCCTTGTAAGAATGTAGATTAGCACTACTTAATTGGCAAATATTATAGCTCCAATATCTCATTTTAATGTATAAGATTAAATTAAACCAGTGGTTCTCAACCAGAGTGATTTTGATCCCTGGCAACATTTAGCAGTGGATCTCCAGTAGTCTGGAGATTTTTTTGTTTGGTTGTCACTACTGGGGAGAGAGGGAGTGCTATTGGCATCTAGTGGGTAGAGGGCAGGGATGTTACTGCAGTGCTCGGGGGAGCTCCCCACAACAAAGAATTATCTGGCCCAAAATGCCAGTTGTGAATCTTCTAGATGTGAATTGTAGTTTGAGAGCTTTCAAATAGGATTGCTAGTTTGGCTTGGATGTGTTCATTTTAAGTATATAGTACACCGTTTCTGTTGTGAGTATGGATATAGTTAATGTAAATTTTAATTTCTATTGGAGTATAGTTGACATACAGTATATATTAGTTGCAGGAATGAATATATTTTCAGATGTGTACAGTAGATTCCTTTATCTGCATATTGGCTTATAAAGCAGACTTAGCAACAAACAGTATCTCTGCCTTCTAGTTTATATGCTGAAGAGAACGCTTAAACTGATGAAACTCAAAGAACTAGTGAGACTGGCTCTCAGGAGAACTGAGAAGGCAGACAGATCTGAGCAGCAGGTAGAATTGAGATTGAGCCAAACGGAAACTAGATCTCTGCTGGGAGGCCACCGCCAAAGAGTCAAATTACAGTGAGCAAATCAAAACCCAGGGAACAGGCCAAAAGCTTTGCCCAATCTTAGAGTGATTGTGCATGGATTCCCAGTGTCAAAATTACATTAGTGTTTAAACCTGTACTATTATTTTTTGTTATAGGCATATGTTTAAAAAAAAAAAATAATCCAAGAAAGAGATAGCAGTGTTCTAAAGCCAAAGAGACAGACTCGGGGTGGAGATTTTGATTCTTAAACTTTGTTTTGAAATTATAGACCCTTTTCAGGTCACTTACTTCATATCTTCATCTGCAAAGCTGAGATCATGATTCCTACCTTCATTAAAAAATTATGGTGATAGGGCACCTGGGTGGCTCAATTGGTTAAGCAACTGCCTTCAGCTCAGGTCATGATCCTGGAGTCCCGGGATCGAGTCCCGCATCAGGTTCCCTGCTTGGCAGGGAGTCTGCTTCTCCCTCTGACCCTCCCCTCTCTCATGTGCTCTCTCTCTCAAATAAATAAATAAAATCTTTAAAAAAAAAATTATGGTGATAAAATGTAAAGCTCTTAATGCAGTGTGTGCCACATAATCAGTGCCCTCAAAATAGTAATACTCATAGTTTTAAAATCTCTCTTATCTGGAAAGATCATTGATCCTGTAGTGTTCTTAAAATTTTAGTAAATACCAAAACATGTATAGGATTTTTTCTGTACAGTGACATTGCTTTACTCATGTCTTTTGATTTTAGTATTTAGCATATGACAAACTATAAAAAATCGAGAGCAAGTGTTTATTATAGAGGACTGGGATTACTTGTTTTAGGAGTTTTGAGAAAATTAGATGAAATAGCCATGCCAAGTGCTTTACATGGTGCCTGGTGCATAGTAACTACTCTCAGGGAATGTTAGTTCTTCATGTTCTTGATTTCAAATTGCCAAGAAGCTTAGAAAATAGCACTGTGATGCTACTGCTGTATTGTGTTAATCTGTTGAATGAACATAGTAGATGTAATTGGAGTAATAAGAAAGGAAATTGGCCAACAGCAATTCATTTTAAGCTGTAATGGTATTTACTGAAATTGAATCTAACTAAAGCAAAACTCTGCTTTCAGCTGATTTAAAACATTTGTTTTTCGTTTTGACCATTTACATGACACTAGACATGAAAAATCTTTGTCTTTGTATCCTAGTTTAGGAGTGATTTTGATCTACTTGTCAAGTGAATATATTGTTTCTGCAGACATGGATTGGGTATAATTTTCAGGTCCTGCTGAAGTAGAGCGAAAACCCCAGCTGTGTCTTTTGTTTTCTGGAAACCAGTTGTCATTCTGTGTTGTTGTTTTTTTTTTTTTCCTCCCCTGTTCTTTCTACGACAGCTGTGTTGCAGTGGCTAGGTGACATCCTACTCTTTACCCTACATTTTTTGTCTTGGCAAAATAATGCCAGGCAACCGTTACTAATCTGGAGGCTCAAACTGGAAGAAAGTTGGTTTTTTTTTGTTTTGTTTTTTTTCCAATTCTGCTAGATATTCAGGTAAATATATTTGGCTAGGATAGAAAGTTCTAGAAAGTTTGAATTAAAGATAAACAACTAATAGCAAAACAAGTAAAAAGGAAATAAAAAAAGATTACTTTGGTTTGTGTCAAAGAGAAATGGTGTTAAATGAAGCAGCTCCTCTAATGTGTCATATCCAGAAAATCCTAGGTTGAAGATTAATGATGAAAGTTAAGAATAAATTCAGAGTCCCCACTGAATAATTTTCTCATTGACTAATCTAGACTGTAGTGCCATCTATCTGTATATAGAAATAGTCATTGAAATTCTTCCCTTCAACTACATACTTTCCTGAAAAATGATGTTAAATTAAATAGGATATTTGTTTCTGGGAATTTTATTAGTGTTAAATTAGTTACTTTTGTAGTCAACAGCTTTTTTCAGTAAATTAAATACTAAGTTCTAGGTACTGGACATTCAGTAGGGAGTAGGAAAAGAGAATGCCCTTCCCCTTGTGGAACTTATTTACTATGATCTGGTTTATTATTAGACTTACTATGATTTACTTGACATCAAATTTAAAATTACTTTAGTATTCAACTTCTCAAATTAAGTGAATGTAAAGAAACCTGTGGTGCTGAGAATGTTCTGTATCTTGACCTGGGTGGTAGTTACGTGGGTGTGTAAGCATGTGCATGTGTGTAGTGATCTATTCTAATTCAGATTATTGCATTTTACTCATATTCCAGTGTAAACTTAAAAAAAAAGTAGATGTGCATTGAAACTCTACAGTGGTTCCCATTGCACCTAGAAAAACCCATAGTCCTTTTAAAAGAGTGTACAGTAATAAATTTTTGTTCAGATAGTGTTAAATTCTGAAGTTGTGTTAATGTATAAAAATTGTATTTGACCAAGGAGAATTAAAAACTTGAAAACTTCTACCTCATCTAACATTTTACTGATAGGAATTTTATGATATGAACTTTAAACTGTTCACATCAAATAGCTCTCAAAATATAGTATTGCTTGAAGGAATTTTATTTGCAAGTATTGGAACCTTTTAATTACAAACAAGTGTCAACACCATCAAAAGTTATTTCCGTAAGATGGTTCTAGAAAGATAAGATGCTCTGTTTTTTATTACTGAAGCCATCTTTACTGCAAAAGTAAGGGCATATGGAATGTGAAGTGGGCAAAGAGAGCAGTGCATAAGGGGTGAGCATTTGATAACTTAGAATGAAATTCCATTTCTCTCCCATATGGACTGGGAAGAGACTTCATTTTGCACAGTCAAGAGGAGTCATTTGCACAGTCTGTAGAAAGCCAAGTCCAGAAAAGCCTGGGGGGAATTTGGAATGAGGCCAAATTAAAGTCCTGTTTTACTTCTACCCTGCTAGTTCTTTTGCTGTCTCTTTCATTTCCTATTTTCTTCTTTTAATCAAGGCTTAGGTAGGCTAGGGAAGGAAATATGGGCATATGTAGTTTTCAGAACTTGGTCAACTTCCTTCCACATTTTCCAGTCTCTCTATATTCTTGACTCCTTTATTCCCCAGAGCAGTGTTTCTCAGCTTCAGCACTGTCAACATTTTGGGCTGGATAATTGTTTTGTGCAGTGTCCTATGCATCATAGGATGTTTAGCAGCATCCCTGGCCTCTATCCACTAGACACCCGTACCTCACATTGTAACAACCCCAAAGTGTCTCAAGACATTGCCTTCTAGGGGACAAAATTGCCCTGATTAAGAATCCTAGTTTAGGAATATACTAAATAAATGGCCAGTGACAATTACTGACAATTACTAAGCATGTTACCACCTCTGCTGCTCTTCTCATCTTGTTCCCTATCACAAATTGCTTTTTTCCCCATGCAAGTAGAATGCTTAGAAAGCATTATACCATTTTATTAGCTAAGACTTGCATTCTGGATGGTAAAGAGAAAGGAGTCCAATGAAAATAGTGGATTTATAAATGTAATCAAGAATTGATTATCATTAGTTTGCTAGAATATTTTTTTTAAGATTTTATTTATTTATTTGAGAGAGAGAATGAGAGAGAGCACGAGAGGGAAGAGGATCAGAGGGAGAAGCAGACTCCCTGCAGAGCAGGGAGCCCGATGTCGGACTCGATCCCAGGACTCCAGGATCATGACCTGAGCCGAAGGCAGTCGCTTAACCAACTGAGCCACCCAGGCACCCAGAATATTTCTTCCTCTTAAAATTATACAGTTTTGAAAGGGAAAAAAAGTTCCCTTTTGTTCTTTTCTACTGGAGTCTGGTGTAGGTAAACAAGCTATTGTTTTGGTAAAGCTCTCTTTTCCTGTATAGGATGTTTTATTGGCATCAGATCATTTTGAGAAATTCAACATATATGCTATTAAATATACAGGGTTTTTGTTTGTGTTTTTTGATACGTTGTCCAGAACTTATTAAGGGTTTCCTATATAGTGAGAAACATTTTGAGGAATGTTTGGATTTGGAGTTTTAAAAATCTGTTAATCCATTAAAAATGGTCAAAGAATGTGAATAACTAGTGTATACAGAGGAAATACAGTTGTCCCTTAAGCATGTAAAAGATGTTCAACTTCTTATAATTAAAACTACTGAAATAACCATTTTTTACCTAACATTAACAAATTTGCTAAGGACTAAATTGTGTCTCTCCTCCCCACCCTTCACATTCATATGTTGAAGCCTTAACCCTCACTCAGTGTGACTTTGGAGATAGGACTTTTAGGAAGTAATTAAGGTTAAATGAAGTCATAGGGTTCTAATCCAATAGGACTGGTAGCTTTATATAAGAAGAGGAAGAAAGAGGTCTGTCTGTCTCTCTCTCTCTCTCTGTCTCTCTCTCCTGCCATGTGCATTTTTGGAGGAGAGGTCATTTGAGCACTCAGTGAGAAGGTTGCTGTCTGCAAGTGACGAAGAGGCCTCTCAAGAACTTGACCATGCTAGTACCCTGATCTCAGGAGTCTAGCCTCCAGAAATCTGAGAAAATAAATTTGTGTTGTTTAAGCTACTCCATCTATGATATTTTGTTAATACAGCCTAAGCTGACGAATAAAACACTATAAAATAGAATGTGGAAAAAATAAGCACTCAATGTATTACTTATGGAAACATGAATTGGCATGGTCTCTATAAAGAACATTTTGGCAATATCTAAAAGTGTCAAGGGGTGCCTGGGTGGCTCAGTCAGTTAAGTGTCTGACTCGTGATTTTGGCTCAGGTCATGGTCTCAGGGTCATGAGATCAAGCCTCTAATCGGACTCCACGCTCGGTGTGGAGCCTGCTTAAAATTCTTCTTCCCCCTCTCCCTCTTTTCTGCCCCCCTTACTCCCGCACCCCCATGCAGTTGCTCTCTCTAAAATAAAATAAAATAAAATGTCAAAATATTCTTTGACCTAGCAAATCTACTTCGAGGAAGTAATCTTATTCATATACTCAAAAAGTGGAAAAAGATGTGTGTATAAGATTATACATCAGGTATTGTTTGTAATGACAAAAGATTTGAAACAGCTAAGATTTATATAGTGCCCAAAATGGATCAGTTCTAAGGTTTTTATGTGTACGCATTTATTTAATTCTCATGATCACCTTATGAAGTAGGAGATAGAGAAACTGAGGTTAAGTAAGTTAGCCACAGTTATACAGTTAGTAAGTGAAATGGATCAGGATTTGAACTCAAAGCAGTTTGGCATTACTTTTATTCCTCGACTCCTATCCCATCAGTAGGGAACTGGTAAGATAAAACTGTACAGTTGTGTAAACAACAACAACAAAAACATGTTACGTACAAAATATTTTCAGAAGGATATTAAGGAAAACTGGCAACAGTGTTGACTGTGGCAGGGATAACTGGGCAACTCCAGCATAGATTTTGCACTATGCTCTTTTGTACTTTAAAAATTTTGAGCCATGGGAATAAATTACCTATTCAAAAATAAATTATATTCTTAAAGAGTATATATTATATCCCAAAGCATTAATAAATATCTGTGAGTATACATGTGTATATAAATGATTGGATGAATAAATAAATGGGGGAAAGTAGATAAATCTCACATGCAGAAAAATTCCAAGTAACTTATATAGATACTCTGCCTTCAAGGAGAAGGAACACAACTCACCATTCCTTAAGAGTGGGCTGCACAGGGGCACCTGGGTGGCTCAGTTGGTTGAGCGCACAACTCTTGGTTTTGGCTAGGGTCATGATCTTGGGATTGTGGGGGCAGGCTCTGTGCTCAGCATGGAGTCTGCTTGCGATTCTCTCTCTCCCTCTGCCCTGCTCTCTTCTTCCCAACCCCCTGCTCATGTGCACACGTGTGTTCTCTCTCTCTCAAATAAATAAATAAAATCTAGGGAAAAAAAAGTGGGCTGCACATAGTGACTGACTTCCAAACGGTATGGGTATTAGGGGTTCAGAGGGAATAGTTTTGCGGTGAAGAAACCTGACAAATTCTACCTTAGCCAGATAATCAAGGTCTACATCAATAGCAGTAAATCATGTTGGTAGTAGGTACGCTTGATTGATGAGAATGATGCTTTACCTCTGTGATCTTCCCCCAAACCTGTAACTCCAATCTAATCATGAGAAAAACATCAAATTAATTTTAATGGTGGGGCATCCTATACAATACCTGATGTTTAGTCAAGGTCCTCAGAATCCAGTAATGTCTTGAGAAAACACTGTCACAGCCAAAAGAGGCCTAAGGAGATATGACAGCTAAAGGTAATGTGGTATCCTGTATGGGATCCTGGGACAGAAAAAGGAAATTGAGTAAAAACTAAGGAAATCTGAATGAAGGAAGTATGGACTTCAGTTAATGTATCAGTATTTGTTCATTAATTGTAATGTACCATACTAATGTAAGATATTCATAATAGGGGAAACTAGGTGTGGGTAATATGGGATCTCTATGTACTATTGTCTCAATTTTTCTGTAACTCTAAAATTGTTCTTAAAAATAAAGTTTTTTAAAGTCTTTTTTTTAAGAGTATATGTAAGTATATTAAATAATATAAAAGTAAACTTGAAATTCAGGTGTCCATGTCTTATTCCACAGAGCTTAACCATAAACCTGAGAGGAGAGCCTTAGCATCTTTTAAGGTCCACAGGTGATTCTAGTGTATGGTCAGAGTTGAGAAATGGCTTAACAATTTACTCCTGCTTGAAAATCTTATTCCTGAATTTTTTTAAAGACCTTATTCATTTGAGAGAGAGAGCACAAGAGGTGGGAGGAGTGGGGAAGGGGCAGAGGAAGAGGGAGAAGCAGACTCCCCACGGAGCAGAGAGCCTGACACAGGACTCGATCCCAGGACCCTGAGATCATGACCTGAGTTGAAGGCGGATGCTTAACTGTTTGAGCCACCCAGGTGCCCCTCGGAATTTTTAAAAATTATGAAGTGTCAATACCAGTATATTCAAATCATTATCAACAGGGTTTTGCTTTTTTGTTTTTTGGGGGGGAGGTCCTAGTATAGTTGTTTAGATCTTTCAAAGTGGGTGCTCATGGTTTATTTCCTTCTTTCTTCTTTTTAGATGTTTATCTTTAACATGCCCATGTCTCAAGACTTCATAATGTTTTTAAAACTTGGCTATGGTTTTTCTCTGATGTTCAGTGGCAATGTTTAATATTCTCTTGCTTTTTTTTCAGGCACTATTTTCTGTAACTTCATTTTGTGCTGACGCTTCAGATGATTCCTAAATATCCTACCAAGTCACACTTACAAATCATAATTGTGAATAGCAGAAATCTATTTTTTACAAGCTATTTAATACATTTTTCCCCTCTTGGAACTCTGTAATTTCTCAACCATATAGATGAATATAGTTTATGTAAACATTTGCTAGACTGGAAAATTACTTCATTTATCATCACTGAAGGCTTTCCAGCCTGGTACACAAATACTTTAAGTAAATATTCTTAATACATTCCCTGTCATTCTTTTTATTTGCTCTTCAGTTTCTTAATAATGCCAATATGAATTCACTAGGTCATGTGTTTATCAAGATTATTTTATATGTATTTTTTTCTAAGCCACACATTTTTTGATGTTTTTCTTCTTTCATTAATGTGTTTATTTAACTCTTTAGTTACTGGGACTTCTGATTTGGTCAAAACAATACTAATGATCCATGTAATTTACCAAAGATAGATTTGAGAGAGAAGTGTTCCTTCTTGTTTTGCTTTCCATCTTTTTACTGAATAATCCAGACCCTGCTACCTCTTTCCTGACCAGTAGCTTCAGCCTTCTTTAGGAGCTTGCTCTGGTCTCTTCCTGTCCCAGTCCCTACTACATGTCAGCATTATCTTTTTAAGATAATAGATTTGATCATGTCACAGCCTTGCTCTGGATTCTTTCTCTCTCCCCCCTTAGATATAATAAGAACCACTAGTATTTACTGATCATCGTACTACTTTATAGCATCAACTAAATAAATTTTGACCAGAACTCTGTAAAGCCAGTATTCCTGTTATTCCAAATTTATAGACAAGAAACAGCATAGAGAGGTTAAGCAGCTTATTAAGGTGCTATAGTTAGTAGTTGGCAAAGCCTGAACCCCAATCTCTTGACTCCCAAGTTTAAGTATAGTCCCCATCGGGCTCCTGTGTGCATCTTTGCCCTTTCTACCCAGCCCTCCCCTCATTCTTCAGTCATAGGGGTCCACTCAACTTTCTCCCATTTATGTGTTTTCTCAACTACGACCTTTATACTTTCACTTTCACTTTCTGCCCATGGAAACCTTGCTTCTCTTTTTTATCGCTGTTAAGGTGACATTCCACATTCCCGGTTAAAGTTTTTTCCCCCTCTTCTGGAATTTTATTTTTCATTTTTGGCATTTCCCTTACTATGTTATACATTTGTTTTATTTCCATCTTCCTACTAGATTGTGAACTCCTGGGAGGGGAGATCTGCCTTACCTTTACAAACCATGGGACCAATGCCTTGAACTTAGAAGATAAGAAAAAAATGTGGAACTTTTAAAATGATTTTTATTCATACAAAATTTTGTTGTTTTTAAAGATTTTATTTATTTGAGAGAGAGTGCAAATAGGAGCAGGGAGAGGGACAGAGGCAGAGGCTTGATCCGAGGACTCTGGGATCATGACCTGAGCTGAAGGCAGACGCTAAACAGACTGTGCCACTCATGTGCCCCTTGTTAGTCTTTTTTTTTAAGATTTTAATTCGACAGGGGGGTGGAGGGGGAGAACAAGCAAGGGGAGAGGCAAGCAGAGAGAGAGAGGGAGAAGCAGGCTCCTGCCAAGCAAGGAGCCCTATGTGGGGCTCCATCCCAGAACCCGGGGACCATGACCTGGACTGAAGGCAGCCACTTGACTGACTGAGCCACCCAGGCGCCCTGGAATCTTTTTTATTAATACTTAAGAACTGTTGCAACTAATTTATGGAGATGTTTTACTTCTATTAGATGTTTTCTACTTTGATAATACTTAATAAAATTTTATAACATTTTAATTTCAAGCTTTAAAATGTAATAAAAATGTTTTTTGATTCTGTATTTTTACTCCCTATCTTTTCAATTGAAAATTGTTATACTGTTAGATGTATGTTTAAAGCATATTATAAAGTTTTGTTGGTAACTCAGTGGAAAGTAGAATATTATAAAAAATCTAAATATTTCTGTACGTTTTCATTATTTACTCAGGTATAAAAAAATCAAATCAACTCAAATTTCTAATTAAGTCGTTTTCAATTTTTTTAATTTAATATTTTTCCAATAAAATTTAGACCTTTTTAGACAGATATATATACATATATATGGATTTTTAATGGGAAAATTAAGTTCGGAAGATAAGACGTCTCCACCTAAAACACATGCTATAATATCCTAGACTCATGTTGGAAGTGGGTCACAAATTTAGCTTTACTTTTTCCAGTGAGTGAAGTAAACAGAAAACATGATTTAGTTGGATGATCAAGTTGTTCATATTACAAAACCAACCAGAGAAATTTCTTCTGTGAGTCCTCACAAAGAAGGGCTACCATATGAAGTAGGTGAACCATATCATCAGCAGCATCCCTGTAGTAAATGCAGTTACAGTTTAGTGTGACATATCAAGCCATTCAGTGCAGGCCAGTGACATACTGTATAGTACATTAAAGGGTATTCTCTGAGGAGCCAAAATAAGCCAAAAATATCTCAATTATGAGATAAACTAAAGAAAATTGAAATACCTAGAGCAGCATTTCCCAAGCCACTGGTATTTTAGATGAGGTTTTGATTTAGAAATTAAAGTTATTTTGTAAGGCAAGTACTTAAAGTTTTCTCTTAAATAACTTTATTAACTATAAAAACTTTTAGAGCTCATACCTTCATATTTTAGTCCTTGGTATGCCAATCCCCAAAGTGTCAGCTCTGTAGTCACAAAGTGTAGAAGCCTTGGAATAATATACATAGAGCATGTGAACAGATCTCTAAGCCTCCTGCTCTGGTCAAAGGTTTTTTAAAAAGCAAGTTACCGGGGTGCCTGGGTGGCGCAGTCAGTTAAGTGTCCAACTCTTGATTTTGGCTCAGGTCATGATCTCAGGGTACTGGGATCAAGCCCTGTGTAGGGCTCCGTGCTCAGTGATTTTCTCTCCCTCTCCGTTTGCCCCTCCCGCTTGTGCGCATTCTCTCTCTGTCTCTCTCTCCCTCCCTCCCTTCTTCCTCCCTCCCTCTCTCAAATAAATACTAAAACAAAAAAACAAAAAACCAGTAAAAAGAAAGTTACCATAAAGAATCATGTAGGGCGCCTGGGTGGCTCAGTCGGTTAAGCGGCTGCCTTCGGCTCAGGTCATGATCCTGGAGTCCCGGGATCGAGTCCCGCATCGGGCTCCCTGCTCAGCGGGGAGTCTGCTTCTCCCTCTGACCCTCTTCCCTCTCGTGCTGTCTCCCATTCTCTCTCTCTCAAATAAATAAATAAAAAATCTTAAAAAAAAAAGAATCATGTATTTGTAATTACAGTGAGTAAAGAAAGTATTAGATAGATGCTAGAGACCATAGGTGCATTTGTCAAAAAGGTTGGAATTGATACTCTTGTGTGGGTAATTATTAATCTTCTGCTAGCACTATTCAGTAGACTTTACCATGATGATGAAAGTGTTCTATACCTGCACAGTCCAAAATGATAGGCAAGCCAGTAGCTAGGGTGGTGATTAAATGCATGACGTGGCTAGAGTGACTGAGGAGCTGAACTTCTAATTTTATTTAATTTTAATTAATTTAAATTTAACTGCATTTAACATGGCTAGTAGCTATAGAGGAAGCTCAGTTCTAGAGGACAGGAAAGACTGCTTATCTCAGGCAATGTAAGATAGAGTAGCAGTTAAATTGAAGATTATATTCTCCATCAATAACTGAGTAAGGAGATCCTATATTTCTAAGAGACAAGTGCTTTAAGATAATCAATAATTATATTTAAGCTCACTGTTCTATTTTTGAACTTGAACCAAGGATGCTTGAGTACATGGTTGATCTTTTAGATATTAATAGAATTGTTAGCAAACAGTGTTAAGCTAAAAACTACATGTAAAGTTCTTTCAGAAGATTGAGACATTTACTCATAAAAATAGAAACCTGTGGGTATACTGATACAGGACTGTTTTCATGTAGTTTCCAGAGTGTGGATTCTTTGGCATGTATGACAAAATTCTTCTCTTTCGCCATGACATGAACTCAGAAAATATTTTGCAGCTGATTACCTCAGCAGATGAAATACATGATGGAGACCTAGTAGAAGTTGTTCTTTCAGGTAAGTAAATAGCTCCTTTTATTTTGTTGTCTTTTTTTTTCAATGAGCCTTATTTTTTGTACTAAATGCTATGTTCAGTTATACTTAGTCTTTGTGGTACAGTTGCTTAACTTCTTTTATCTGTAATAATGGTGACCATGTGAATTTTACTTTCAGCAAGGTTATATCACAGATGAGAAAGTAGGAAAATAAGCCCTGAATTGTTTATCTGAATGTTACTAAGCTAAGGGAATTATCATTGGAACTGGAAGAGGAATATACTCTTTGAGTCAACGAAATAAAACAATTATACTGAAATTCAATTTCTTTTTTCCCATTTCTGTGAAGAGCATAGAAGAGGAGAATTGGGGTTCAAAAAGAAAGGAGAAAAGGAGGAATAGTGAAGATGTGGGAGAGGAAAGTGCAATACTGAATGTCCCCCATGATTTTAGTATTGCTCCTTCCCTCTGTGTTCTCCGTGGGCATTTTCTTACCTCCCTCGTTTCCCCCTCACCCACTCTTGCCATTTGTTTTTCCTTAGCTCTTTCTATTTCTGATCTCATCCAGCAGCAGATGGGCAGGATTGTTAGCGAGGAATGTAAAGGAACAAAGAATGCACCTAGTAGGCCTGCAGAACTTCTTGTTTGACAGGAAAGGAGGGAGGGAGAGAGGGAAAGAAAGAGAAAGGGAAGGAAAGCCAGCCAAGAGTCCAGACCCCTGCGACCATTTTTTCCACTCTCAAACTCATCTCTGCAGCCTGTTCTTGAGATCGTCTCTACCAACACCTTTCCTTATTAGTCCTTGATCTTTCCATTTATCTAGCCCCTACATTAATCATGCATCTGCACCACCACCCCATCGTGTGTACATTTCCCAGTCCTTCTCTTTCTCTCCACTCCAAAAGGGCTTCACTTCTTGTCCTCCCTGGAGGTTGTACTCCTATCCATTCCTTCTTTGCTCTAGACCCTTCATCAGGCCACAGGGATATCCACCAATGACTTGCAGGTGGAGGTGAGAGGCTAGCTACTGGTGGATGTGTCTGCTAGTGTTCAGTTGCTCACAGGAGTCTCTTTTTCTTAACTACTAGGACTATCAAGAAGACAGCTTATGCTGAGATCATAAGTTAGAACTCAGAGTGTTTATAATTGAGGTTAAGGTCCACAGTTTCTACAAGTTTCATGTTTTGGGGGTTTTTTTTGCCCTTTTTTTTTTTTTTTACTTTAGTGTTCTATTTCCCAGTGCGTTATAAGTTAAATAGTTTTTAATTATAAAAATAGACCTACCAACTATTTGTGATCTCATCACTATGTAAATATGTTTTTGGAGGTTGAAATACCTATATACAAACCTACTTTTGGAGCTCAAATTATTTGGAGTTGATGAACTTCCTAAAATAGTTTGAAAACCACAATATTAAATGCTGAAAATAATTTATTTTTTATGATAAATGAAACTTTCAGAGAAAAAAGATTCCATGTACTTTGACATAAGTGAATATGGTCAACGTTCTTAATCTCATTGCCATTACAGATATAGGGTTTATTTTGCTACTTTTCTTTTTAAAAAGCTTTGGCCACAGTAGAAGACTTTCAGATTCGTCCACATACTCTCTACGTACATTCTTATAAAGCTCCCACTTTTTGTGATTATTGTGGTGAGATGCTCTGGGGATTGGTACGTCAAGGACTGAAATGTGAAGGTATGTGTTCTAAGTTTTTGTAACATTTGAAAGAGGATTTTGTATTTGCATTTTCTAATCATTAATGAAAGAATAAGATCAGGGGTGCCTGGGTGGCTCAGTCAGTTAAGCGTCTGCTTTTGGCTCAGGTCATGATCTCAGGGTCCTGGGATCGAGCCCCGCATCGGGCTCCCTGTTTGACAGGGAGTCTGCTTCTCCCTCTTCCTCTGCCCCCTCCCTGCTTGTGTGCTCACTCTCTCTTTCTCTCTCAGATAAATAAAATCTTAAAAAAAAAAAAAAAAGAATAAGATCATTGTTTGGTGACTAGGTGGTAACCAGGGTTTAGAATTGGACAGATCTGTTTTTCTGAATTAGAATTGCCAGGGGGCAGGAGTCAGGTGCACATTTCTGAGTCCTCTAAGTCCTTAAGGTGGAGAATCAATAAAGTTTTTCTGTAAAGGGTCAGAAACTAAATATTTTAAGTTTTGTTGGCTAATAGTCTCTGCCACAACTACTTAACTCTGCTCCTGTGCCATGAAAGCTATAAACAAGATGTAAAGAAATGAGGAGCATACTGTGTTTCAATAAAATGAATTATGAACACTGAAATTTGGATTTCATGTAACTTTCACATGTCATGGGAGGGGTTTAGTATACAGGCACAGTTTGCTAAAGTGTTTAAGTTGGTTGTTCTCAAACTGCCATGTATCAGAATCACCTCAAGGACTTGTTAAAACATACTTTGCTGGGACCCATCCCCAGAATTTCTGAATCAGTCAGTCTGGGGTGGAGGCCAATAATTTTACATTGAATTTTTTGGCTTCCACTTAAGCTTGTCATCCAGGTTCTTAATTAGGATAACTATTGCTGCCAGAGAAAATAAATAAAGAAGCATGTATTTTTTATGTAACATACTTTATATATTAGTTTCTTTATTTTTTTTATTTTTTTAAAGATTTTATTTATTTATTTGTCAGAGAGGGAACACAAGCAGGGGGAGTGGGAGAAGGAGAAGCACGTTCCCCGCTGAGCAGGGAGCCCGTTGCGGGACTCGATCCCAGGACCCTGGGATCATGACCTGAGCTGAAGGCAGATGCTTAACGGACTGAGCCACCCAGGTGCCCCTAAAGTTTCTTTAATCTACTATTTTTTTTTACCTTTTAAAATATATTTAGGCTGTGGATTAAATTATCATAAACGATGTGCCTTCAAGATTCCAAATAATTGTAGTGGAGTAAGAAAGAGACGTCTGTCAAATGTATCTCTGCCAGGACCTGGCCTCTCAGTTCCAAGACTCCTACAGACTGAATATGTGGCCCTTCCCACAGAAGAGGTATGTATTTTAAGGCAATAAAAGGGCATTTTACTACTTATTCCTTATGTTTCTAAAGGATATATGACATCATCCTAGAACATAAATATGTACTAAAGACTACTCACATTCCTACGCTTAAAAAACTTAAAATGTATTACTGGAGAGAGTTTACTAGTAGTAATGAATTGCATTTTATCTGCTTTGGGACCACATTATCACTTGGACCACTGCATTAACCTCCTAACCAGTATCCAGCTTCTGGTTCCCATACTTCACTTCATCTTACATACTAGAGCCAGATCATTTCATTTCACTACAGCTTGATACACAACTCTGATTATATCACTCCCTACTAGGAATTCTTTATATATTCTATGTTTCCAATAATCTGTTCTTTTTTTTCCCCCCAACAATCTGTTCTATTCAACATTCCCTGAACACATCATCGTTCCCTGTACCTTTGCTCTTACTGGTGTTCCCTCCTACATGCTTTTTCCAGATCTAGCTCAACAGCTGCTTTTCCTGGATTCTCCTGTTACCTAGAAGTTACTTTATTTGCTGAATGCCAGACCACTTTTCAAACCTCTCTAATGGTGTGTATAGCATTCTAACTTAATATCATAGTGTCCTCAAGGAATTTATGATCTGTTTAGAGAAGTGCTCATGTCTTTGTGTGCCCTACCATGTCCAGCACAATACCTTGTAATTAGTAGGTATTCAGTGATGAATGAATGAACCCATTGATCCTCACAATATTCCAGTGAGATGTCTTAGTAGATCTGTACATAATGAGACAGTTGAGACTCATAATGGTCAAGTAGTAACTTGACTCAAGTCACAGAGCAAATTGGTAAGCAACATTAGAATTAAACTCAGATCTGATTATTTTTAGGTTAGTGATTTTTTCCTAATATATTGTACCTCTGAAGAATAAAACAGTAGATCAAGGAAGAAAGAAAGAACTTGCTTGTTAATTTGCTAGTATTTAAAATGACCTCCATCCAGGGTGCCTGGGTGGCTCAGTTGGTTAAGCGACTGCCTTCGGCTCAGGTCATGATCCCAGGGTCCTGGGATCGAGCCCTGCATCAGGCTCCCTGCTCCGTGGGAAGTCTGCTTCTCCCTCTCCTACTCCCCCTGCTTGTGTTCCCTCTCTCACTGTCTCTCTCTCTCTCTCTCTCTCTGTCAATTAAATAAATAAAATCTTAAAAAAAATAATTATAAAATGACCTCCATCCGTAGATTGCAATCTTGTCATTTAGTTGCTTCTGTAACCCCCTTGGTCTTCCATAAATTAATGGCAAAATCAAGTCTTTGGGCTATTGTCATGATATCCTAGTCACAAGATTTTGCTGTACTGAGGCATCAGAATAAAAGCTTCTGAATTTCTTTCACAAAAATCCCATGTTTCCATGTTGTTTAGCCCTAATGTGAAATGTTTCACTTAGAAAAAAAGAGTGCTATGGTATAAGGAACTGGGAGCAAAGAATTATTAGAAAAACATATGCAAGAGCTCGGGAAAAGACCGGTAATTGAAAAGTTAGTGCATTTTATAGATGAATTACACAGGAAACTTAGTTAGGAATGGGGTCTGTAGGATAGAGAGAGGTTTTTTTAAGAGTCCCACAAATGATGCTAAGAAGCCATCTATCCCAGATAAGTAATACTAGATTAGGAAATAGCAGGACAGAGCAGATGAATAAGGTGTTAAGTTTTAATTCATTATTTTATATTTTATCCTGAAGATGAAAATTCCTTAGGGAAGGAGAAGAAAATAGAGTGATATGTTTGTATTGGTTAGATTGTGCAGAATATTTCAGAACAAGTTGAAATCATAGAGTGGAATGTATCTCAAAAAGGTTGTTTTTATCAGTCCAAGCATTCAGTCTCAAAAAGGAAAAAGCTACAGTAAGAGAAGAGCTCACGGAGGAAAATTAGAGGGAAGGGAGAGTGGGAAACGAGGACCCTCTAAGGAATAGAGGAGATAGCAATGAGGAAATGAGTGCAACCTTGAATCTGAACCAAAGTTAGAGAAGAACTAACTCCAGATAGCTGCGGGGTTAGAGCCTCCCGAGTTCTGTGTGGCAGGCTTCATGCTGGATGCTTTACTTGTCTTTTGTCATGTAATTTTCGCCACAGTCCTGGAAGGTAGGCAGCTCTTAGCTTTATTTCATAGATAAGGAATGAGGAAGGAAAGTTTCTGAGTGGTCAAGATAGTAACCTTCAGTGACCACTGAGATAAGCTTGAAAAAGGCCAGTTGGGAATAGAAACTTCTGAATCTGACTCTGAGGTGTCATCATTTTATATGTAAGAAGGCAGTTTCTGTTACAGTGTCTGAAGTCAGTCTAAAGGGAAGCAAGTAAGGAGAGGGAGGAGCACAAGAAGATAGGCTTTTCACTGAATTTGGTTACAACGGGACCACTAAGGTTGGAGAGACCAGAATTGAATGATGGCCCTTTGGAGATGAGAGAAAGAGGAATATTCTAGCAGTACATTTGGGCAAATGCCCAAGGGAGGGGCCAGGACAGGACAGAATCAAGGTTGAAAGAAACTGTTGGGGCTAAGTGTGTGCATAAAAGTGGAGGTATTTTTTTTTCACTGAATAATATTCCAAAGTCAAATATATATAATTAGGGAATTGCCCCCTTTAAATGCTTTTATCGCCTTTATTATTGCATCTAATTGAGAGTTGGCAACATTGTTATAAAGTTTTTGTGAGCATATGTTCACTTAAGCAAATACTAGTTGAAACTCACACTGTGGAAATAATTGGATTACTTTTAGAGAATTTCTGGCTACACATTAATAAGAAATAAGAATTTAAGTAGTAGTTTGTAAAGAGGGGCCATTAGAGCAAGGCAAGAGAAGAACTTTCACTCAACTCTATTTACTCTAATCTCAGTGGTCCCATTTTCACCAAATGCTCCAGGTAATTTTACCCACCAAATGCTCCTCTTTCCTCCAAATTCTGGTTCAGTCTTCCATACCTTTCCTGCCTTCCTCACTCCACAGAGTGGTAAACCATAGTCATTAGTGAAATTGTAGCATATGCCCAGGTATGTTGAGATGGGGAAAAGATTAAGAATCACTGGACTTCTATGTAGAAGACCTAGGGCTAGGTCTTGATTTTGATACTAGCACTTAGTAATATTAATCTATTTGAGCCTGTTTTTTCATATTTAAGATAAATTACTGCTTGTACTAGGCATGAAAAATTAGGTGGCTACTACAACCACAGTCCCCTGTGTAGTTCTTTGCACACATGCTGTGTACCATGTCCCTAATACCCAATCCCAGGAGGACCTGACAAAAGGCAGTCAATCACCAGCTGGCTATTGGCCTATGAAGGGGTCTGTTAGAAAGTTCTTCCTTACTGGGGTATCCTATATATTTGATGATGGCTGGCCAAAATCAGTCTTATTCCATCTTGCGTGTTTGAAACTTGAGACAAACCAGAAGTGGTAGAAGCAGGAGCAAGAGAAGCAGAGTGTTGAGAATAGGGAGCCAGGGATGAACAAATGAACAAAAGCCTACAACATCTGTTTCTGGTTCTTGCTGGCTGCTTTATTAGCTTTGCAGGATCACTGTGGTACTCCTTTTGTTGAAGGTGCTCTGTACCTGGCTGCCTGGCGGAAGGGGGAGCCAGACCAGAGCAGGAGACCTTGGTGAGCTGAAGCAAGCAAGCAAGTTAGCCTTGGGTTTAACCTTCTTCTTGTACTTTTCTTAAATTAAATTGCTTCGTAATTTGCTTTAGAACATTTGTGGCAACACATTAGTGAAAAACCATCCATCAGAGACTATATTTGTGTTCTTTTTTAATGTTCTCTTCCATTTGTATGTCCTTTTCTTTTTCTTTTCTCTCTTCCTGCTTTCTTCCAAAAAGCCTTTTTTTTTTTTTTTTTAACTCCTCCCTTCACTTCTTTCATACACTTCTGTCTCTTGGTTCCTTCTGGCTTCTTTTGCTTTAATTGGTTGAACATTTCAATGCAGAATGATTCGACTTCTCTGGGCTACAGACATTACTAGTTACGGAAGGCATATGAAAGAGCTCAGGACCTCAGTTCTGGCAGTGAAGGTGCAAGCAGCTACAGCAAAATGTACAATACGTCTAGATGGTCATTAGGTATTTTGTGCTTGAGAGCATGGACTGTACTTCATTCATTTTTGCTTCTGTGATACAAAGTGCAGGGGTTTGGCCTATAATATAATAATCAATGAAGGTTGAATGAATGGGATAGGCCATATTGAACTGGCCTGTAATTTAATTTTATTATTTCCTTTGTATATATAGAAAGGACCATAGCTACAAATATCTAGTTACCCCTCAGGTCACACAAAAATTTTTAATCAACACCTTTAATTTTCCTTTTTGCTCATTTAGGGGAAAAGGCCCAAATACTTAAATATCAAGGAACCTCCTAAAGCATAAGTACTGGGGCTAAAGTTGTTTAATTTGTGTCTGCCAGTTTTTGTATCATCATCATTAATTAGACTTAAGTTTTTAACAAACATATTTTAGTATTTACAAAAAAATTTGAAAAACCAAGACTTGTTTCAAAATATTTTCAGACATCATGTTCAGTAATTCAACATGAGTAATAATAACACTTTCTGAATTTAATTTTCCTATGATTAATTTCTTGGTAACGTTTTTCAAGGGATTTAAATATGTCATAAATTCATTTTAAGGCTTTAGTTTTTTTTTGTAAAATGTTGTATGTGCCTGGCAAATAATAGTTCACAGGGAATATACATATGTGAAGATGAAAAAAAAATTTTTTTTTTAGCATAAATAATAACAAAAACATTCGCACGGTTCACATTCAAGTATTGGTAAGTTAAGCTTCGAGAGGAAACTGCTGAGATGTACATTTTTAGATTCTTGGCTTTAATGTCCAAAATAAATGACTTTCGTGGTCAAGTCCTGCTCTTAATACTTTGTTTTTAATATTGACTTATACTTATGAAAATTACTTATGTTTTAGTCACATGTTCACCAAGAACCAAGTAAGAGAATTCCTTCTTGGAGTGGTCGCCCAATCTGGATGGAAAAGATGGTAATGTGCAGAGTAAAAGTTCCACACACATTTGCTGTTCACTCTTACACCCGTCCCACAATATGTCAGTACTGCAAGCGGTTACTGAAAGGCCTCTTTCGCCAAGGAATGCAGTGTAAAGGTAGGATTGGTTGTTATTCTTAAGTACAATTCAAATGTTTTCATTAGCAAATTTGGTTCAAAACATTTATTTCAGAAATGTTAGGCAAAGAAATTGGTTTCCTAGCTGTTAACTTAAAAATTAAGACAGTACATGCATACACACACGTACATATTTATTTATTAACAACTGCTCTCTGCAGTATATGTGCTGTGTACCAGGAATTATGCTGCAGAAAAGTTAGAATCTAAACAAAAAAGGTAGAATTTGGTTCTGTAAGGTATCGTTGCTTAACATGAGCCAGTATGGGACAGTGAGTAAGCAGGTAAGCAGATATTTGAGTTTAAAAAAAGTATTTCTGATTTCAGAGCCAGATGCCACCCAAAATAAAAAATAATGCTTTCCTCTTTCCTTTAAATATTCATACTCACAAACAAACATATTACAAGAGTATTATTGTTTTTGTTTTTAATTATGTAGCTAGGAGAGCCTATCAAAACTGTTATTCCACATTATAATCACACTGAAATAGGAAGAATATAGCAGAAGCCACTGGAATTGTGATAGGGATTATCCATATTTGGATACAAAGCCAGAACACTATCAAAATATTCTAGAAACATCTCTTAATGAACCAGGTTTTTAATAGAATACTGGAATATTTTTTCCTATAGTTGTGGAATGTTTTTATGCTTTTTAAAGATGATTTTATCTTTTTGTCTCATAACTTCTTTACAACAATGCTGTGCAATATAGTGAAAACCAAAATAGAGTTTAAAATGTCTTATTAATTATTGAGCCAGTATGCAGTATAAGTAGCCTGTCTATAATCCTATGTACTTATTTTTTATGTGATTATTTTAACAGTTCTTGGTATCAGACCTTTTATATAATAGATGTAGTTGTGGAATTGAATTATCTAATTTTATCTAATTAAAACATTAGAGTTGAGGTCTTTGCAGCAATAAACCTATTTACAATACAGAATCAAGTTAGTTATATATAAATTTAAGTATATAAGAAAACTTGTCTTGGCAACATATGGCGACACAGGAAAACATCAAATAGAGAACAGGTTGTGCGTTTGTTGCCAGGTATTTAATAACTAGCAGGCAGGCATAATTAAATGTTGAAATTCTGTTTCAGCAACTTACTTTTGAATATGAGTTAATATATAAATTAATACTTTAAAATATCAACACTAAAGTGTATTGGCAAACAGCCACTAAGGAATGTTTTGGGAAAGAACATTAATAACAGATGTGCAAATTCCAGCCAACAAATAATCTTAGTAAAGGTTGTAAATAGTGCTGCTCTGTTCAACAGGACAGAAACATCCTAAAACCATATGCAGAGCAGTACGACATTTTATAGAGGACCTAAAATAAATAGGTAGATTAATGAATTTTGAATAAAACCAGTTAACTCTGCCACTGGGGTATTGGTTTAATTTCTTAGACCTCTAAAAGAATAATGTGTGTTTATATTGGTTCAGAAATATATATATATATATTTATATAGCTAAGCTATTTTAATTATCAGTCAAAAACAATCACTTATTTCAGTGATTTCTATATTTTTGTGATATGAATTAAGATACTTAAAAAGTAGAGGCACCTCAGTGGCTCAGTTGGCTAAGTGTCTGCCTTTGTCTCAGGTCAGGGGTATCTCAGGACCCTGAGATGGAGCCCTGCATCAGGGGCCCTGCTCAGCTGGGAGTCTCCCTCTCCCTCTGCCCCTCCCCACCTCTCGTGTGCTCTTTCTCAAATAAATAAAATCTTAAAAAAAAAAAAAAGTAAAGAGTCATTTTCATTCACCTTGTCAAGCTAAGAAAGAAAAAAATAATTAAAACAGTTACTCTGAATAATTTGAGAAAACGTACAGTTCCAAGAGCAGTATTCATTCATTCATTCATTCACCTGTTTATTTTCTACTGTTATATTAAAACTTCAAGGCAGCTTGAATGCATGTATAAAATATAAGAAAACATAAGTTAATAAAAACATGAGTAGGCAGGAGGGCACTTGATGTAAGGAGCACTGGGTGTTACATGCAACTGATGAATCACTAAATTCTACCCCTGAAATTAATAATGCACTATATGTTAATTAACTTGAATTTAAATAAAATCTAAAAAAAAATCCAAAACCATGAGTAGGAGTACAGAAAAATAAAAATGCCTGCCATTTGAAGGTACATACTTGCTCAGGCAGGCCACAAATTTGGCTCTACATTTTCAAAGTGAAAATGGAAATCTTGTTATTGTCACAATTTGTAAAACCTCATGAGATAAAAAGCACATCAATTATTTAAAATAAATGGAATATATTAATATCAATTTTTCTAGGGCATTTCATTTAAAAAAACAGTGTTATTTAATACAAGTTTTGTCGCCAACCGAATTATTAATCATGGGACTTTTTCTTATAATGACCTTTACCTAATGCTAGTGGTATGATACCCAGAATTTTCTTGAATCACAAGGATTACAGAATCATTCTGAGTCAGGACTTGAAATTATTTTTCTCCAGAATTTGCTGGTAGGTGTATTTCCAAGGTAGAAGGTGATAGTAGACAGTAGTTATAGCAGTGGGCCTCAATTTTGGTTTCACCTTAAAAATTCTTATTAAAACATATTTCTCAGCCCCACTCCCAGAGCTCCTAATGTAATGCCTTTGGGGTGGGGTACAAGAATTTGCATTTCTAACAAGTTGTTAATAATGCTGATGCTGCTGGTCTGGGAACCACAGTTTAAGAACTTACTGAGTTACACGGTAGCATTGAACAGCTTGTACCTGACACTCATCTGCAGTACTATCAACTCTGATGTCCTTGCAGGCTAAAGAGAACCATACATAAAGGTGGGAGATCTTGTGCATGAGAAGCTCAGTCCTTCCATGTAAGGCTGTATGGGAAAGCCCATACTAATTCCTAATAAAAGCTTGTAGAATCTCAGTCTCTCTTTTTGCATATGCACCAGGCCCCAATAATTAGGAACTCAAAGTAAGTGCTTGACATATATTGGAAAAGGAGTCAGCCTGAGAAACTTTTCTTTCTCAGGAAAGACGAATGTGAGGTAATGGAAGGAAACATGGAGCTGCCAGTAACATTTTGGCAACGTGTCATACGAATAGTATTAGCTTCATTAAAGAGAGAAACTGAGCCCTAGTAGAAGTGGGGAAGATGGCGGCAGAGTAGGAAGAACCTAGGCTCACTCGTCCCATGACTATAACTAGATGTTAACTATCAAAGCATCCTAAATACACCAGAAATCTACCTGAAGACTGTAGAACAAACTCCACAACTAAATGCAGAGGAGAGGCCCCAATGAAGAAGGTAGGAAGTGCAGGACACAGTTTAGAGGAGAAATGGATCCCGGTTGCTGCAGAAGAGAGGGGAGCCACAGAGAAGGGCAAGAGAAGAGCACTCGGGAATGCACAACGAGAATGCTTCCCCGTCCATGGGCTTGGAAAGCAAGAGGGGTTAAATTTCGTGGGTTCTTGCAGCCAGAGGGGCTTCAAGCCTGAAGTTGTGTCAGTGGACTGGACTTTGAGAGTCCAGAGGCATCAGGGAATCTAGAGGTATCAGGGCTGCTCTTGGCGAAGCAGGCACACAACCCCAGGGACACACAGTATGGAAACAGTGATCTGAAGAGTGCCTGGGGCACACAGTGAGGAGTTTATTGGCTCTTCTCAGAGCCTGCCCCTGAGAAGCAGCATTTATGAGAGACCTCTCTGGGAACATGGGAGCTGGCTGGTGCCATTTCTCTCCCCTGCCAATCAATGGTGATAGATCAGTGGAACAGAATAGAAAACCCTGAAATGAACCCACAACTATATGGTCAGTTAATCTTTAACAAAACGGGAAAGAATATCCAATGGGAAAAAGACAGGCTCTTTCACAAATGGTGTGGGAAAATTGGACCATTCTCTTTCACCAAATACAAAAATAAACTCAAAATGGATTAAAGACCTAAATGTGAGACCTGAAACCATAAAAATCCTTGAAGAAAGCACAGGCAGTAATGTCTCTGACATCAGCCATAGGAACTTTTTTTTAGATGTGTCTCCTGAGGCAAAGGAAACAAAAGCAAAAATAAACTATCAGGACTATATCAAAATAAAAAGCTCTGCACAGCAAAGAAAACAATAAAACTAAAAGGCGGCAACCTGTGGAATGGGAGAAGATCTTTACAAGTGACATATCCCATAAGGGGTTAGTACCCAAAGTATATAAAGAATTTATACAATTCAACACCCCAAAAATGAATCCAATTAAAAATGGGCAGAAGACATGAATAGACATTTTCCCAAAGAAGACATTCAGATGGCTAACAGACACATGAGAAGATGCTCAACATCACTTATCAGGGACACATAAATCAAAAGAGATACCACCTCACACCTGTCAGAATAGCTAAAATCAACAACACAAGAAACAAAAGGTGTTGTCGAGGATGTAGTGAAAGAGGGGAACCCTCTTCTTGTACTGTCGGGGGGTGGGAATGCAAACTGGTACAGCCACTCTGGAAAACTGTATGGAGGTTCCTCAAAAAGTTTAAAAGAGTTAAAAGTTAAAAATATGATCCAGCAATCCCACTACTAGGTAATTATCCAAAGAATATAAAACTACTAATTCAAAGGGATACATGCACCTTATAGCAGCATTATTTACAATAGCCAAATTATGGAAACAGCCCGTGTCCATCTGTTGGTGAATGGATAAAGAAGAGGTAGTGTATGTATGTATGTACACACATACACACACACACACACAATGGAATATTAATCAGCCATAAAAGAGAAAAGAGAATAAAATCTTGCCGCGTGCTAGATGGAGCTAGAGAGAATTATGCTAAGTGAAATAGGTCAGTCAGAAAAAGACAAATACCGTATGATTTCACTCATGTGGAATTTAAGAAATAAAAACGAGCAGAGGGAAAAAAAAGACAAACCAAGAAACAGACTCTTAACTATAGAAAACTAACTGATGGTTACCAGAGAGTAGGTGAGCGGTCGGGGGCACGGGGTGGGGGGTTTGTAAACTAGGTGATGGGGATTAAGGAGGGCACTTGTGATGAGCACCAGGCATTGTATGGAAGTGTTGAATCACTATATTGCCCACTTGAAACATATTACACAGTGTTAACTAGCTGGAATTTAAATTAAAACAAAACAAAAAAAAAACCTGAGCCCTGAGGAGTTCAATACCTATTAAGGGGTGGCATCATAATTTGAAACCAGACCTTTATTCCCAGACTTGAGTTCTTAGTAAAGGAAAACTTTACAAAGTCTCTAACCATATCTGATACTGCCTGACTTATTACATAAATTAATAAACCAAATAACTTGATTTCAGATTGTAAATTCAATTGCCATAAACGCTGTGCATCAAAAGTACCAAGAGACTGCCTTGGAGAGGTTACTTTCAACGGAGGTAAAATTCTTTTTCTTAATTTCCATAAAAGATCAGAGAAGATCACAATTCTTTTGTGTATTATCTTTGTATAAGGTTATATTTGCATATTTTATTTTACTCTGTTTCTTAACTTTGACTTTTTTTATTTAATAAACAAAAAGCAGACATCAGTTATGGTACACCTTTATTAGTCATTATGCCTTCCCATCTTTCCTTTAACCCACCTACCACTTTGTAGTCTCATATTGCCAGTGGTGCTGCATATTCTCTTCCATCTTAGACAAAAAAGACTTAACTTTAACACCCTGCTGTTGTCCCTAGAGGTTTTCATAGTTCTAGTACTTACTGACTGCCAGGCACTGTTCCACACTCTTTACATATATTGACATTTAAACCTAAGAACAGCCCTTTGAGTTAAGTACTTACAGATGAGTAAACTTGGGCACAAGGACATTAAATAACTTGCCCAAGAAATGTAGCCAGAAACTTACAGCGTTAGGATTTGAACCCACATGTTCTGGTCCCTGAATCCACAGTCATTAATTAGAACACATTTCTTTCTCCATCAGTCATTCCCTAGACTTTTCCCTTGTGTGCTGTTGTGTTTTTTTTTCTTTCCTCATTTCAAGATTATATTAATTGAAGTGATTACCTTTTTGGAAGGAAGAAGTAATGATTCTAAGCATAATTTTTCTTTAACATTTACATGACTGGTAAAAATTGAATGTAAGTTCTATAGGAGGAAAAGCATAAGGAATGGAAATTAAATTTCTTAAGACTTTAACGTTTTCTTTAATGGCATGTGTTTTATAGTTGCTGTTTAACACCGTTGATAGCGTGATTGGTTTTCTCATTTGGGTTACTCTGAATAAATGTAGGTTTTCTATAGACCAAAGTCTTCTCTAGATTTATGGTTCATGTCTTTTTGCACTTTTCTACTGTTGGATAAGTGAGTATCAAATACTACTTATATTGATTTTACGGCACATTTGTATACTAATGAGTTTGAACATCTTTCATATGTTGACTGGTTACTTACAGTTTTTTCCCCTGTAAATTACCTGTTCACATGTTTTGTCCATTTTTCTGTTCGTTATTGATTTGCAGGGAGTTGTTGATAATTCTACCTAATAATTCTTTGTCAGTTATACTGGACACATATACCTTCTCTGTTGTGGCTTATCATTTTTTTAAGTAGCTTTATTCAGATAGTTTTTGTACTTTACACATTTAGTTTATTCACAAAGTTAGGCAGCCATCATTACAGTCCAATGGTGGGACATTTTCATCACCCTGAAAAGAAACTGCATATACTCTAGTAGTCACTCCTCACTCTTCCTCACCAGCCCCTGGCAGCTGCCGTCAACTTTCTATCTCTGTGGGTCTGTCTATTCTAGACATTTCATATAAATGAAATCATATAAGGTGTAGTCTTTTGGGACTAGTGTCTCACATAGCTTAATGTTTTCAGGGTTCATCCATGTTGTAACATGTATCAATACTACCTTCTGCTTTGTCGAGAATAACATTCCTCTGCATGAATATACCACATTTTATTTATCAGTCGATGGACATTTGAGTTGTATCCACTTTGGGGCTATGATGAATACTGCTATAAACATTTGAGTACAGTTTCTGTGGACATAACGTTTTCATTTCACTTGGGCAGATATCTAGTTGTGGAATTGTTGAGTCATGTGATAACTCCATGTTTAACATTTGGAGGAGGACTGCCAGACTGTTTTCCGGAGCAGCTGTACATTTTACATTCTCACCAGCAGTGTGTGAGGATTCTGATTGCTCCGCATGCTTATCACCACTTGTTATTGTCCGTCATTTTGGCTCTTGCCATCCTAGTGAGTGTGAAGTGATAGCTCATTGTGGTTTTGATTTGCATTTTGCTGATGGCTAATTGATACGCACATCTTTTCACATATCTGTTGGCCATTTTTACATCTGCTTTGGGGAATATCTATTATTCCTGTCCTTTGCCTGTTTAACTGGTTATTTGTTTATTATTAAGTCATAAGAGTTCTTTAAATATTTGGGATACAGGCCTCTGATATATGTAAATATTTTTCCCCTTTTTTGGGCTGTCTTTTTACTTTCTTGAGGTATCATTTGCAGCACAAAATCAAGTCCAATTTTTTCTTTTGTCACTTAGGTTTTTGGTGTTCTATCTAGAAGGCTTTCCATAACCCAAGGTCACAAAGATTCGCTACTATGTTTTCTTTTAAGAATTTTATAGAGTTAGCTCTTACATTTAGACCTGTGATCCACTTTAAGCTTTCTATTTGGTTGAAAAAAGAGGTCCAATTTCATCTTTGTGCATGTAGATATCCAGTTGTATATCCAGCACCAGTTTTTAAACAGACTATTTATTCTTTCCCCAACAAATTGCCTTGGACCCTTGTGGAAAACCACTTAACTCAACAAACAAATAGTGGTGGCTAATCTTTTACTTTGTTTTAATATCTTTTGTCATACAGAGATTTAAATTCTAATTAATCAAATTAATTTTCTGCCTTGTGGTGTGTGAATTTTCTGTCTTCCTCAAATACTACATTATCTTGAATCATAAAGATAATTTCCTAGATTTTCATTAAGAGTTTTAAAGCTTTTTTCCCCACATTTTATATACTCTTTTCTATTTAGATGGATTGATCTCCCATTAATATAAAACTCTGAATTCATTTTAAACTTTGCTAGAACCTTCCAGTCTGGGAGCAGATACAGATATACCAATGGATACTGATAGCAGTGACATGAACAGTGATGGTAGCCGGGGCTTGGATGACATAGAAGAACCATCTCCTCCAGAAGATAAAATGTTCTTCTTGGATCCATCCGATCTTGATGTGGAAAGAGATGAGGAGGCTGTGAAAACAATCAGGTAGCACATGTCACGGATACAGGGTCAGTCCAGGCACTCCCTTGAGAAAGAATCTCTTTAAATGGAACCTAAAATGTAATTTAAAATCTAATTAAATTGTTGCTAATTCTTTTACATGCACCACAGGATTTCTGAAATAAATTATATCACTTATGCCATCCACTCAACATGGGGAGGTGTGAAAATCGTTTTCTTGAAGAGAAAAACACTTTATTTAAATATAGTCAAGAAGTGATATCTCACTGTGGAGCAGCCACCACAAGGTGTCAGAATTGAACTATCACTTAAAGCAACCAGTTTCTTCATACAGGCAGATTATTGGACGTTAGAAACACCAGTACAAATGTATACCTACAAATGTTGTGCAGAGATGATGGTGATGAATTTGTGAGCGGTTAATTAGACTATTAGCACTTTGTAAAAATGCTATTGGATTATAAAACTTCTAAATATCCCCTTATGTTTATAGAAATTCAGTTTTTCTATATATACATCTTTATAGGATGTACTACTTTGTAATAAAATGTTAACATTTTGGCAGGTTTTGTTTTTCATTGGTAACCAGGAGGAATTTAGAGAAAATGGATCATTTATCAATCTCACATGGCTGAGTGGTCATTCATTCATTTTGGCTTATCATTAGATTACAGCTATTACTATCATTCTCATTCTGAACTAAAATTTAATGTTTACCCAGTTTGGAGACTATGAAGAGAACTTAGCTAGCTTCCTAATCATGAATACATCATAATTTAAGAGAATATATTTAACTGAGACTGAAATTGAAAAACCATGTGTTTTTCACACATACCCCCAAATTGTTCTTTTCCTCTAGCTACGCTGTTCCTGACCCATGTTTCCATATTACCTGATTTGATTCGGTGCATTATTTTTTTTATTTTCTTAATTGTTATCTGTAAATCATTTTCTTTTCAGTGTCTTCTACTAGAAATACTTTTTGCTAACAACATGAATAATGGAATCTGACATTTGAACCATGTAAATTTGGGTATAGGTATACTTTTTACCTTGTAAGAATTTACTAATTAACCATGCTGCCTAGGGCAAAAGAAGCTTTCTCAACAGCAATCCCAAATGAGACCCTCCCCCAGGTTTCATATCTTCCAATTAGGGAGGATTCTTTCTGCTCTGTGCATTGTTTTGTGTTATGACCCATCAAAAAATATTGATGACAAATAATGAGGACTTGCAGTATTATCTTGGTCTTTTATAAATCAACTGTGTATCATAATGGGATTATTTTCTTAAGCTATTTCTCTTAAGATATTTCGAAAAATTTTAGCTCAGTTATCTTAAAAAGGGCTAAAGAGTTTACAGTATTTATATGATTTTTTAAAAATTGAAATTATCAATATTTTATCATAAATTCTAAATGTTTTTTAGTCCATCAACAAGCAGTAATATTCCGCTAATGAGGGTTGTACAGTCCATCAAGCACACAAAGAGGAAGAGCAGCACGATGGTGAAGGAAGGGTGGATGGTCCATTACAGCAGCAGGGACACCCTGGTCAGTAAACACAGACATTGTAATATGGTAGTGAAACTTTGTTATATGCTTTACTTTATGCATTTTTAAAATCAAAATAAGAACGAGATATATATTAAGACATTTTAGTAAACTGGAACTGTAGTTACGTTTGTAAAGAGTTTTCAAAAGGCAAAACTTTGAAATATTTTTACAAATTAGTAGAGCAATAGAGATTCAGACAGTATCTGGGGATACAACACCAAATACAGAATCCGTGAAAGAACTAATTGATAAGATGGACTTCATTACAGTTAAATCTTCTGCTCTGCAAAAGACAGTGTCAAGAGAATAAGACAAACACAGACTAGGAGAAAATATTTGTAAAAGAGACATCTGATGAAAAACTATTCTCCAAAATATACAAAGAACTCTTAAAACTCAACAGTAAGAAAACAAACAACCCAATTAAAAAATGAGTCAAAGACCTTAACACATACCTCACCAAAGAAGATATGCAGATGGCAGATAAGCATATGAAAAGATGTTCCATATCATATGTCATCAGGGAAATGCAAATTAAAACAGCAGTGGAATACCACTACACACTGATTGGAATGGCCAAAACCTGGAACACTGACACCACCAAAGGCTGGCAAGGATGTAGAGCAACACAGACTTTCTTTCATTGCTGTCAGGAATGCAAAATGGTATAGACACTTTGGAAGACAGTTTGACGGCTTCTTACAAAACTAAACATACTCTCACCATATGATCTAGCGGTTGCCCTCCTTGGTTTTTACCCAAAGGATATGAAAACTATGTCCACACAAAAACCTGAATATGTATGATTTCAATAGCTTTATTCATAATTGCCAAAACTTGGAAGCAACAGGATGTCCTTCAGTAAGTGAATTGACAAATAAACCATAGTACATCCATCCAGACGATGGAATATTATTCAGGACTAAACAGCAATGAGCTATGAAAAGACAGGAAGGAATCTTAAATACATATTACTAAGTAAAAGAAGCCAAAGTAAAAACTACATACATACTGTATGATTCCAACTATGTGACATCTGGAAAAAGCAAAACTATGGAGACAGTAAAAAAGATCAGAGGTTGAGGGTAGGGGACAGGTAGGCATGAATACGCAGAAAGAACACAGAATTTTTAAGGCAAGGGAAACACTCTATAAAATACTCTATAAAATAAAATGATGGAAACCTGTCATTACACATTTATCCAAGCCCATAGAACGTACAACACCAGAGTGAACCATAACGTAAACTCTGGACTTTGTGATTATGATGTGTCAGTGTAGGTTCATCACTTGTAACAAGTGTACCACTCTGAGTGAGGATGTAGATAATGGGGAGGCTATGTATGTGCGGGGGGCAGGGACTATATGAGAAATCTCTATACCTTCCCTATAATTACGCTGTGACCGAAAATGGCTAAAGTCTTCATTTTAAAAAATAAAGAGACATGTAAAAAAAAAAAAAAAAGTCAAAAAAACAAAAGCAAAGACAAATGACACACTGGAGAAAGTATTCTGAAGTCATAATTTAGACAGGGATTAATTTCATTATATGTAAAGGATGATGACAAATTGATCAGAAAAAGACCACACCAGTCAAAAGAATGGGCAAAGAGTATCAGCAGAGTTCACAGTCAGAGAAATACAAATGACTTTTAAACACAAGAGCTTGATCTCGCTTTTAATAAAAAGTACAATTTAAAATTTCACGGAATTACCAGGTTTTATTTATCAGTGTAGCCAAGATCAAAAAGTTTAGTAACATAACTACATTAGAGTAAATAGGTACTCGTGTTGCTGATGAAACTATAAATTGGGTCAAATCTTATGAGGGGTGATTGACACTGTCAAGCAGAATTACATGTGGCTATATCTTTTGAGCCAGTGAGCCAGATTAGAAATGTAGCCTATAGGTAAATTACGTATCTGCACATGTGTACCACGTATGTATTTGAGTGTGCATGCATAAAATTCTCTAAAAGGATTCCCCGAAACCTGCTACCGTTGCTTACCTGGAGTAGGGTGGGGGTAGGATGTGAGCGGTGATGGGAGTATACTTGTTACTCTATATATCCTTCTTAAATTTGCAGAATTTTGACCCTCATGAATTTTAAACCTACTCAGAAATACAAATTTATGAATAGAAATGAAATGGAAACGAAAGGGACAGGTACTTTGGAGGAATCATTATTTTTATACCTCAGAGTTTTATACCCTTTGTTTTATAGAGAAAGAGGCATTACTGGAGACTGGACAGCAAGTGTCTAACATTGTTTCAAAACGAATCTGGATCAAAGTATTATAAGGTAAAGATTCCACATTTTGAAAAATATGTACATTGAAATACTGTATATTTTCCAAATATTCAAATAATCATTATATTGGCATATACCTATTATGACTCTGCCTAATATCATGTATAGAAGTCACGGTTAAGTTCCTTGTTGAAATAATTGTCCCACACCCCTCCATTTCACCCCTCACAATAGCCCTGCTACCCAAGGTTGTTTTTTGTTGTGTGTTCCTTTGGTTTTGGCCTACTTGTCAGGTTGCTACTGATTGCCTTGTGGACACTATGATTTAGATTGGGCAGTTCAGTAAGTCCCATGATCGTTGCCTGTCCAGAAGACGCCAGTGTGGTATTTGGTGTTCTCCACTGGTCCATTTTGTCTTAGGCCCTGAATCCCAAAAGCTTCTTCTTCACCTTCGTATAGTCTTCTTTGCTTGGCTTGCTCCACACTTTGCCATGTCCCAGACGGACACCAAACAAAATTGTAGACTGTAGCAATTATATCCTTAAGAAAGAGAACAGAAACTAATGACTTGCTTTGATCTGGTTGGGTTAAGTACTTTTTTTTTTGCATTAGGAAGTGGACTACATGTAAATACTTGTTACATTTATGGGCAGAACCAGACGGAATGCTTGAACAACCTATACTAACATTCTACTTTGGCTCTTATTTTTCCTTTGTTCCCCTCTGAGGGCTGTATCCTGCAGACAGCTGCTGGTAGAGAAGTAATTGCTGAGTTGATTTAATGACAAACTAGAAAGTGACAAGTGTTGGATACAGTGGCAGTTACCCTCCACGATGCTCTCCGTCCTTGCAGTCCTCCTGCTGCGGGCCTGAAGCACTGGCTTAGTTATTATATTCCATGCTCAGCCCTCAGCATTGTTGGGCATGCAGCTCATTCAAGGCAGATATTATCCTAAGACTTGACTATGTGTTCCATGTACCACATACTTGTGTTCATCTTAATGCATTCATTAGAAACGCATATCTCTGCTTAGTGTATTTGAAAATAAAAACAAAGATGTATTCATATCTTTTAATGCTTAATTTTTTACTTCAGGAAATTCCACTTTCAGAAATTCTCCGCATATCTTCACCACAAGATTTCACAAACATTTCACAAGGCAGCAACCCACACTGTTTTGAAATCATCACTGATACTATGGTATACTTTGTTGGGGAGAACAATGGGGACAGCTCCCACAATCCTGTTCTTGCTGCCACTGGAGTTGGAGTTGATGTAGCACAGAGCTGGGAAAAAGCAATTCGCCAAGCTCTCATGCCTGTTACCCCTCAAGCAAGTGTTTGCACTTCTCCAGGGCAAGGGAAAGATCACAGTAAGCAATAAACTTGTTGATGGCTTTCTCCCCCTCTGGTTCTTAAGCATTTTGTGGGTGTGGTTGTGTTTCTGCATGTATTTCTTTTTCTTTTTAAGTTTTATTTATTTGAGAGAGAGAGAGAGCATGAGCAGGGTGGAGGGGCAGAGGGAGAAGCAGACTCCCTGCTTAATCTCGATCCCAATCCCAATCCCAGAAGCCCAGGATCATAACCTCAGCCAAAGGCAGATGCTTAACCGACTGAGCCACCGAGGCGCCCCTCTGTATGTATTTCTAATGCTCACTTTAAGCTTCATCTGTACTAACCGATATTGTTAGTTAATTCCTTTATATAGTTATGTTAGTTATAATGTATCCATACAATCCCCAGAGCTAGGTTCCAGAGTCAGTCTCCCTACATTCAAATCCTGGTTCTGCCAACCTGTTATATGATCTTAGGCAAAACCTTACCTGTCTGTAATAGTACCTACTTTATAGGCTTGTCAGCATTAAAGGAAAGAGAACCAGTAAGGGATAGAACAGTGTTTGGTATCCATGAACTGTCACTGAATTAAGCAAACTACTAGTATTTTGCTTCATGGTGAGATATAAACAGGTGATAAAGTACTATGGTTCACATCATACTTGTGAAATCTGTGAAGTCAGAAATGCTGTTTTTCTTTTAACTGAATTAAAACATTCAGAAATACTAAAAAATTACTGAAACATGTTCTTTGCACCAACAAAATTTATAAAATAAAACCTAAATTTGATAAAGGATCAAGTGAAAGCCATGATGTGACTTTTATGCCATTGGTGTTGTTATTTATGGGGAAACATCATTCATTAGACAAATATATCTAAATCAAAATAAGTATCAACCAGTTCCTAAATGTACTTTATATCAGTTCAGCTGTATTATTTCATGCACCCATTCTTGGCATAATGCTAGGCTCTGAGCTAAAAACACAGAAATTAAGGGAGATAGGACACACAAACGTAAGTGTTAAGTGGTAGCGTAAGGGAGTAGAATGCAGAAATGAGTAATGCATTACTTGGGGGATGCAGATATGGATAGGAGGAGTAAACAGAGACTTCATGATAGAAAAAATCTGATTTGAACCTTGACCTTGGATCTCAAGTAGGTTAGGATAGGAAAAATTAAAAGGGAAGGGCGGAGGGTCGATAGTGTTACTCTAGTTAAGGAGACAGCTGTAATCAAAGGGATGAAAGTAATGACCGTGAACATGTTTGGGGTTTAATATTGATTCTTAGAGGATGAATTAGATGGATATTTACAGTGCTTCTTAAGTTTTGGGGGATTTTAGACAGAACTTTGATATTGTAATTAAAGCCATAGACCTTTTCCCCCAGAAAATAATACAGGGACATAAAGACAAATTTTATGTATTACTGGACATAGTAAGTAACCTTCTCCATTCTCCAGCCCATCCATAGACCTCCTCCCTCGGGTTAAGAGTCTCTAAAAGCAGAATTGTGGAAGGGCTAAGAGTGAGGATTCTAGAGAATGAAAGCACAGTCGCCGCTTACTGGCTTGATCTTGGTGTCTGCGGTCACTAATCTAAAGTGGGAATAATAATAAACGCATATAATGTACTTAGCCCAGTTCCCTGACATGTGAGTAATACTATGACTGGGTTGTTGGCTGCTTGCTGCTGCTTCTGGAGTGGAGTTCTGGGAAGCAGTAGAGAATAAAACTAGGTGGAGCTAGACAGTGGAGGCCTTTGAAACACAATCAGCATTGACTTACACAGGAAAATGGAACGACTGAAAAACAAAGCTTTAGACACCTTAATATCATCGATGCTGTGTCTTTTTTGTTCATTAATATTTAATATTTGAGTTATTTTAAAATATTTTAAGATTGACTTAATATTTTTAAATGCAGTCTTTGACAGTCATGTTACTTATTTTTGACGTATAGTATGCTTACATTTTCTTGTTCTAAATTTTTATATTTGGGATCATAAAGGAAATATCACATCTTGCTTCTTTGAGTTCTCTCTGAGATTCTAGATGTTTGAGACCTAGTCTCTTACTTTCCATGTGGCCCTTTTCTCTTTTTTGTCAGTTACTTCCTTTGCTTACCAAAGTAATACAGACATATAAACTTTACAGTAATATGGAATATAAAATGAGAAAGTCCTTCTGTACACTTGTAACACACCCCCTTATTCCTGCTCCTATATCTCTCCCCTCAGAAAACCATTATGAACAGTTTGGTGTATATTTCTTGGTTTGGGGAGAAGGGAAGCTGATATTATCTATACTGTATTGTTATATTTTTATTTTTACAAAAAATGTGGTCATACTCTGTTCTTTTTGCAGCTTGCTTTTAGCCACTATTTAATTAATGTGTATCAGATGTATTTCAGTGTCAGTATATAATCTAATTTATCTAATTTTTTTACTATTAAAGTAATGCATGCTTTTTATGTTTTAGAAAATGCAGGCAGTATAGAAGTATATAAAGACTAAAGTCTTTGTTCCCCAACCCTTACTCTCATTCACGAGAAGTATCATATTTTCTTTGTTTTTAATTCAAATACTGCTGCCTTACAACTTGCCCTTCTAACTTAATGTGCCATGGATAGCTTTCTAACTCAGTATGGATAGCTCTACACCATTAATTGTTTAGATAGTATTTCTTTGTATGGATGTATCATATTTTATTTGACCAGTTTCTTGTTGGTGGGTTGGTTATTGTGTGTGTGGATAAATTTTTTCAAAGAACATAATTATATTAACTGTATGTTAGCCAGTTTTTAAAATTTAATATAGTGTGGGCATTCACATGTGAGCAAATTGTTAATATTAAGTCATATAACAATTTTGTTCTTTTCTCATACATCATCCTTCTGTTTTACAGAAGATTTGTCTACTAGTATCTCTGTATCTAATTGTCAGATCCAGGAAAATGTGGTAAGTAAAAATTACAGCTAAAATATGCAAATTGGGTAATTAAAATAGGTAAAATAAGATGTGAAAATCTTATTAGAGAAATAAGTTCAAGAGACAAAAAACAAACTTTTAGAATTAGAGAACAAACTGGTGGTTGCCAGAGGGGAGTTGGGTGGGGGGATGGGTGAAATAGATAAAGGGAATTAAGAATACATTTATCTTGATAAGCGCTAAGAAACATTTAGAATTGTAAATGACTATATTGTACACCTGAAACTAATATAACACTGTATGTTAATTATATTTGAATAAAAAAAAAGTTCATAGGCCACACTATTGAGTACGTGGCCTAGAGACACCGGCTAGATTTTGTGGCTGATAACTACTCTAAGGAGCTGTGCTTTATGAAGGAAACTAAGGCAGATTTTTTAAATTGTGAGAATAAAGATAACTTTTTCACAAGCGATAGTAGAATATAACATAGTGATAGACTGGTTCAAAGAGAAGGGAGAGATTACTTCTTGCTGGGTCAGCAGGGAAAACTTCCTCAAGGAAGTGAAACATGAGCTGTGCCCACAAGGATGGAAAGGAATTTCAGTTGAAGTGCCGAGGATGAGGGCAGGGAACAATAATAGTTCGTGCAAGTACAGGGACTGGGATGGGCAAATAGAGGGAAGCAGGGACATACAAGACTTTTAAGGAAGAGTGAATAGAAGTTTGGCTGCTATATGTAGGCATGTATTAGGGATTATGACAGGGGTTAGCATATTTTCTATAAAGGAATAGGTAATAAATATTTTAGGCTTTGGGGACCATACCCAATTACTTCACTCTGCCATGGTAGTGAGAAAGCATCCATAGGTAGTACATAAAGGAATGAGCATGACTGTGTCCCAGTATAACTGTATTTATGGACACTTGAATTTGAATTTTATGTAATTTTCACATGTCAAAAAATACTACTATTATTTTCCCTTTTTTAACCATTTAAATGTAAAGTCTATTCTTAGATCAGGAGCCTGTACAAAAAGAGCCAACAGGCTAGATTTGGCCTGCAAACTAATTTGCCAGCCCTGGATTAGAAAGAAAAAAAAGGCTAGAAAAAGAAGTCTTAAAATAGCTCATTGGCTATATATAAATTTCTCTGATTAAAATCTCACCATCTTCCACTTGGGGCATCCAGCTGTAATAGCTCTCTGTAGCATATAGATGTTGGCTTTTCTAAGACTGCAATGAAGACTGGATATCCAGTAGTGTTCCAGGGAATAGAGGGTTTCGAGGAGATGTAATCTGTGTATCTCTTGTCGTAGTGGGAGGTAGATTCTTGGGGAGGGAAAGAGGGATTACACAAACATGAGGTCACTAACTTTGAAGGATCCCCTGAGAACTTGAGGGACATGCCTATTCATAGCTGAGAAGGCAAAAGGTTCAGAACTGGTCTTTGTGAAGACCTTTTCTAGCAGTTATTATTTGACTAATGGATGTTCCCTTATCTAATTTGATTAGAACAAAAATTTCATTGGTTAAACAAAAAGTTGATTGAAGTTGGGAAGCATATAAAAATGATTCTTATAAAACCTTAAAATTTTCATTATACCTTAAAACATGCATATATGCACATTGATTGATTTGCTTTTGTCACAGGGCTGAGACTTCTTCTTTGAGTATGGGTCTGCTAAGTAGAATTCCACTATGTCTTTCTTGCATCAACCACATTTGTAATGTAGTAATGCAGTTCTGATGCTAATCACCCTGATTTCGTGCAGGCTCCACAGGTTAAGGGCACCGTTCCTAACAAGGAACACCAGCCACAAGTGCAGGAGACACCAGCCACAAGTGCAGGAGTCCCCAGTTCACCCATACTTCTGACCAACTAGCTACAGAGTCAGAGGATTCCCACAAATCCACACTGAGGTTCAGTAATTCACTAGAATGTCTCAGAACCCAGGAGAGTGCTGGACTTATGATTACAGCTTTATTGTAACAAAAATCAGGACCAGCCAACCAAAGACACATAGGGTGCAGTCCAGGAGAGTTCTGAATGTAGAGCTTCTGCATTCTCTCCCTGAAATCAGGACAAGCAAGCCTACAGCACATTGATCTGTCACCAGCCTGGAAAGTTACCTGGGCCTTAGTGCCCAAAGTTTTTATTGGAGTTTCATTAAGTAGGCATGATTGACTGAATCATTGGCCACATGATTGAACTCAATCTCCTACCCCCCATTGTCCCCCCTGAGTTTGGACTGGTTCAAAGCCTCAACACTCTAATCACGTGGTTGGTCTTTCTGGTGACCCTCCCCCATCCTGAATCATCTTGTTAGCATAATTCAGGTGTGATCTGAGGGGCTCATGAATAACATAACCTCAGATACTCCTATGACTTGGGAAATTCCAAGGATTTAGAGTCTCTCTCTTAGGAACCAGGGACAAAGGCCACTCAAGTTATTATACAACAACACCCATAATGCATTCTCTATAATTTCCACTTTTTGTTTCTTTAAAGTAGAACCAGGGATACTTGTGAAATATTCTGGGAACAGAATCCTCACTCCCACAGTCTGGTATTTGTTTTGCTCACAAATAAATTGATAGCGGTTGTTTTGGTGTCTCATCTTTATGGAGTTTCTTTTTTTTTTTTTTTTTTTAGATTTATTTTAGAGAGCACAAGCAGGAGGGCCAGAGGGAGAGGGAGAGATAATCTCAAGCAGACCCCACACTGAGCACAGAGCCTAGTGCGGGGCTCAATCTTGATCTCACCACCCTGAGATCACAACCTGAGCTGAAACCAAGAGTCAGACGCTTAACTGACTGCACCACCCAGGCACCCCCTTAATGGAGTTTTTTGTTTTGTTTTGTTTTGTTTTTATTTGTCAGAGAGAGCACAAGCAGGGTGAGCGGCAGGCAGAGGGAGAAGCAGACTCCCGGCTGAGCAGGGAGCCCGATGCAGGACTCGATCCTGGGACCCTGGGATCATGACCTGAGCCGAAGGCAGATGTTTAACCAATTGAGCCACCCAGGCGTCCCTTTTAGGGAGTTTCTAAGACGATTTTGTTTTCACAGAAATCTCTCATGTTTCATTGACTTATATAGTATACATATTTAATTTTTTGTGATTAAACTATATAATCAATAACAAGCACATTTGGCATAATGGGTTTGGGAACAAATTCAGTTTTAAGAGTTACTCATTGGGATACCACATCCATTTTATGAGGTTACTGTAGACATCAGTCAATATATTCTTTTCAGAGGGAATGGAAAGTACAGGTTATTCTGGTGAGTTAGTAAAGAAAAGGTGTTAGGAGAGCCTCTACAAATAAGTGGTACTTATCTGACCCTGATTATGTCCCGAATTATTTATCTTCTTAATAGATTTTTATGTTTCCCTAATACATCATAAACCTCTTAACTAGGTCTGTTTTACAAATTAGCTACCTTTTACAGAGTCCTCTATACAGTTAGGGCTTAATAAATGTTGATGACAGTCATAAAGTCTTGGGCATTTTTTAAAATAGGAGGGACCTAGAGATGTAGACCAATACTTTTCCAGATGAGAAAGCCAAGTCCCAGAGAAGTCAGCAATTTAAGATTACCTAATTTAAACGATTTTTATATGCCAGGCCATGGACTTGACATTTGGTTATATCGTCATTTAATTTACTTAAAAATCCATTGAAATAGATGTTATTATATCCCCTTTACCAGTGAGAAATTGAGGTGTGTGCGATTCCATTTACTTAATTGAGTTACCACCATGAGACAGGCGCTGGCAGGGAGTGTGACACCGACGGAGATGGAGCGCCTGACTCCTGCAGACTGTGGCACATACCCAGACAAGGGGGCCCCTGACTGAAGTGCTAGGGGGGCCTGGAGAGTGCCCCAGTATTCCCACAGCAACAGCCAGCCCAAGAACGAGGGGAGGGAGAGAAGAAGAATGGGAGGGATCCGAGTTACAGACTTTCTCACACATACCCTTTTTATCAGGCTTTCAAAATGAGCCTAATCTCAATAATATGAACCTTCTGAGTTTTTCTCTCAAATCAAAGATAGCAAATCTCTTTAATGGTGAAATAGGTAAAATTATGTTCTTAATTTTTTATGTTAATTTACTTTATATAATTACTTACTAAATACAAGATTTTCTTCTTTCAGAGCGTTTTTTTGCCTCCAAAGGCCTTGTTAACAGAATACATTATACTTGCATATTAAGAGTCATAGTATTAAAATTGGGCTTTTCTAGGAAATGAAAAGTCTGTGTTCATAAAATATGTTGGGAAACTTAGCTGCCTCTCTCATAAAAACAAAAATGTGTTCAGTATTAGAATGAAAAGAGTCAGAGGTGTTGACAGTGTTGAATAGAGGGAAATAATGCTGCTTCCTCTTTCCTAAATAGGACATTAGCACAGTTTACCAGATCTTTGCCGATGAGGTGCTTGGTTCGGGCCAGTTTGGTATCGTCTATGGAGGTAAGCGACTGCAGCCTGGTGCATATTGTACATACTCTAGAAATCTGTGAAATTTAAAGATCTCTGCTAGCTCTTGTGTCTTGTCACAGTTTTGTCGAGGGGCTTTTTTCTGAGGGGTTGATTTACATTCTTTTAGCTCCACCCTTTTCATTCTGAGTATTCATTCCTTAATTGCAACTGCACACTTTACAAAGTAACAGAATCAGGAAATTAGTTTCACAGTAGTCTTTATCTCTTCCTGTAGCTCACTTATTATAAAGATGTTTGTGAGGGAAACATAAATGGCTTGAAGCTTTTGTTGGGCTGTGTGGGCTCGTTTATCCAAGGATATGCCTTACTGGATTTCCAACACAAATGGCCCCATTTGTCTACTGTTGGCATGTTGTGTCGGGTGTGAAGATGTGAAATCTCACTGTGACTCATGATATTGGCAGAGTCGTTTAAGCTCATTGTGTATTAGTATCTTCCTCTGTTTAATGGAGCTAACAAAATTTGACCTGCATAGCTCATAGGGTTGTTAATTAAGCCTAACATACATAAAAGTGCTTTTTTATAAGCTATGATCCAAAGTATAAAAGAAATGTTAAATCCTGTTCCTCCCTCACTGACCTCTTTAAGTAGCCTCCTAGTTGGCCTTTCTGCTTCAAGGCTTGCTCTGATATGTGGTTAAATAACTGTGCTGACTCAGTGAACCTAGAATAAAACTAATCCATTGATAAAATGTTTCTATCTTGACAGTGCTTGAAGACTAAGAGTAGTTAACTACCATTTATTTAATAAAGTGGATTATTTTTCAGCAAACAAGTTCATTCAAATTTCCTTCCATTTCAAGTAATGAAACCACCTTTAATAGGGGCAACTATCATTAAGGGAAAATATAATTTACTTCTTTTTTTTTATTTTTTTATTGTTATGTTAATCACCATATATTACATAATTTGTTTTGGTGTACTGTTCCGTGATTCATTGTTTGTTCATAACACCCAGTGCTCCATGCAGAACGTGCCCTCCTCAATACCCATCACCAGGCTAACCCATCCCCCCACCCTCCTCCGCTCCAGAAACCTCAGTTTGTTTTTCAGAGTCCATCATCTCTCCTGGTTCGTCTCCCCCTCTGACTTACTCCCCTTCATTCTTCCTCTCCTGCTATCTTCTTCTTTTTCTTTTTTCTTAATATATGTTGCGTTATTTGTTTCAGAAGTACAGATCTGTGATTCAACAGTCTTACACAATTCACAGTGCTCACCATAGCACATACCCTCCCCAATGTCTATCACCCAGCCACCACATCCCTCCCACCCCCAACCACTCCAGCAACCCTCAGTTTGTTCCTGAGATTAAGAATTCCTCATATCAGTGAGGTCATATGATACATGTCTTTCTCTGATTGACTTATTTCACTCAGCATAACACCCTCCAGTTCCATCCACGTCGTTGCAAATGGCAAGATCTCATTCCTTTTGATGGCTGCATAATATTCCATTGTGTATATATACCACATCTTCTTTTTCCATTCATCTGTCGATGGACATCTTGGCTCTTTCCACAGTTTGGCTATTGTGGACATTGCTGCTATAAACATTGGGGTGCACGTACCCCTTCGGGTCCCTACATTTGTATCTTTGGGGTAAATACCCAGTAGTGCAATTGCTGGATCGAATGGTAGCTCTAATTTCAACTGTTTGAGGAACCTCCATACTGTTTTCCAGAGGGGTTGCACCAGCTTGCATTCCCACCAACAGTGTAGGAGGGTTCCCCTTTCTCCACATCCCCGCCAACATCTGTTGTTCCCTGACTTGTTAATTTTAGCCATTCTGACGGGTGTGAGGTGGTATCTCATTGAGGTTTTGATTTGGATTTCCCTGATGCCGAGCGATGTGGAGCACTTTTTCATGTGTCTGTTGGCCATTTGGATGTCTTCTTTGGAAAAATGTCTGTTCATGTCTTCTGCCCATTTCTTGATTGGATTATTTGTTCTTTGGGTGTTGAGTTTGATAAGTTCTTTATAGATTTTGGATACTAGCCCTTTATCTGATATGTCATTTGCAAATATTTTCTCCCATTCTCTCGGTTGTCTTTTGGTTTTGTGGACTGTTTCTTTTGCTGTGCAAAAGCTTTTTATCTTGATGAAATCCCAATAGTTCATTTTTGCCCTGGCTTCCCGTGCCTTTGGTGATGTTTCTAGGAAGAAGTTGCTGCGGCTGAGGTCGAAGAGATTGCTACCTGTGTTCTCCTTTAGGATTTGGATGGACTCCTGTCTCACGTTTAGGTCTTTCAACCATTTGGAGTCTATTTTTGTGTGTGGTGTAAGGAAATGGTCCAGTTTCATTCTTCTGCATGTGGCTGTCCAATTTTCCCAACACCATTTGTTGAAGAGACTGTCTTTTTGCCATTGGACATTCTTTCCTGCTTTGTCAAAAATAAGTTGACCATAGAGTTGAGGGTCCATTTCTGGGCTCTCGATTCTGTTCCATTGATCTATGTGTCTGTTTTTGTGCCAGTACCATACTGTCTTGATGATGACAGCTTTGTCATAGAGCTGGAAGTCCGGAATTGTGATGCCGCCAGCTTTGCTTTTCTTTTTCAATATTCCTCTGGCTATTCGGTGTCTCTTCTGGTTCCATACAAATTTTAGGATTATTTGTTCCATTTCTTTGAAAAAAGTGGATAGTATTTTGATGGGGATTGCATTGAATGTGTAGATTGCTCTAGGTAGCATTGACATCTTCACAATGTTGGTTCTTCCAATCCATGAGCATGGAATGTTTTTCCATTTTTTTGTGTCTTCTTCAATTTCTTTCATGAGTATTTTATAGTTTTCTGAGTACAGATCCTTTGCCTCTTTGGTTAAATTTATTCCTAGGTATCTTATGGTTTTGGGTGCAATTGTGAATGGGATCGACTCCTTGATTTGTCTCTCTTCTGTCTTGTTGTTGGTGTATAGGAATGCCACTGATTTCTGTGCATTGATTTTATAGCCTGCTACTTGACTGAATTCCTGTATGAGTTCTAGCAGTTTTGGGGTGGAGTCTTTTGGGTTTTCCACGTACAGTATCATATCATCTGCAAAGAGTGAGAGTTTGACTTCCTCTTTGCCGATTTGGATGCCTTTGATTTCTTTTTGTTGTCTGATTGCTGTGGCTAGGACTTCTAATACTATGTTGAATAGCAGTGGTGAGAGTGGACATCCCTGCCGCGTTCCTGACCTTAGGGGAAAAGCTCTCAGCTTTTCCCCATTGAGAATGATATTCGCTGTAGGTTTTTCATAGATGGCTTTTATGATACTGAGGTATGTACCCTCTATCCCTATACTCTGAAGAGTTTTGATCAAGAAAGGATGCTGTACTTTGTCAAATGCTTTTTCTGCATCTATTGAGAGGATCATATGATTCTTGTTCTTTCTTTTGTTAATGTATTGTATCACGTTGATTGATTTGCGGATGTTGAACCAGCCTTGCAGCCCAGGAATAAATCCCACTTGGTCATGGTGAATAATCCTTTTAATGTACTGTTGGATCCTATTGGCTAGTATTTTGGTGAGAATTTTTGCATCCATGTTCATCAAGGATATTGGTCTGTAATTCTCCTTTTTGATGGGATCTTTGTCTGGTTTTGGGATCAAGGTAATGGTGGCCTCATAAAATGAATTTGGAAGTTTTCCTTCCATTTCTATTTTTTGGAATAGTTTCAGGAGAATAGGTATTAATTCTTCTTTAAATGTCTGATAGAATTCCCCTGGGGAGCCATCTGGCCCTGGGCTTTTGTTTCTTGGGAGATTTTTGATGACTGCTTCAATTTCCTTAGTGGTTATAGGTCTGTTCAGGTTTTCTATTTCTTCCTGGTTCAGTTTTGGTAGTTGATACATCTCTAGGAATGTACCCATTTCTTCCAGGTTATCTAATTTGCTGGCATAGAGTTGCTCATAATATGTTCTTATAATTGTTTGTATTTCTTTGGTGTTGGTTGTGATCTCTCCTCTTTCATTCATGATTTTGTTGATTTGGGTCATTTCTCTTTTCTTTTTGATCAGGCTGGCCAGGGGTTTATCAATCTTGTTAATTCTTTCAAAGAACCAGCTCCTAGTTTCGTTGATCTGTTCTACTGTTCTTTTGGTTTCTAGTTCATTGATTTCTGCTCTGATCTTTATTATTTCTCTTCTCCTGCTGGGTTTAGGCTTTCTTTGCTGTTCTTTCTCCAGCTCCTTTAGGTGTAGGGTTAGATTGTGTATTTGAGACCTTTCTTGTTTCTTGAGAAAGGCTTGGATTGCTATATACTTTCCTCTCAGGACTGCCTTTGCTGTATCCCAAAGATTTTGGACAGTTGTGTTTTCATTTTCATTGGTTTCCATGAATTTTTTTAATTCTTCTTTAATTTCCTGGTTGACCCATTCATTCTTTAGTAGGATGCTCTTTAGCCTCCATGTATTTGAGTTCTTTCCGACTTTCCTCTTGTGATTGAGTTCTAGTTTCAAAGCATTGTGGTCTGAAAATATGCAGGGAATGATCCCAATCTTTTGGTACCGGTTCAGACCTGATTTGTGACCTAGGATGTGATCAATTCTGGAGAATGTTCCATGGGCACTAGAGAAGAATGTGTATTCCGTTGCTTTGGGATGGAATGTTCTGAATATGTCTGTGAAGTCCATTTGGTCCAGTGTGTCATTTAAAGTCTTTATTTCCTTGTTGATCTTTTGCTTAGATGATCTGTCCATTTCAGTCAGGGGGGTGTTAAAGTCCCCCACTATTATTGCATTGTTGTCAATGTGTTTCTTTGCTTTTGTTATTAATTGCCTTATATAATTGGCTGCTCCCATGTTCGGGGCATAGATATTTACAATTGTTAGATCTTCTTGTTGGATAGACCCTTTAAGTAGGATATAGTGTCCTTCCTCATCTCTTATTACAGTCTTTGTTTTAAAATCTAGTTTGTCTGATATAAGGATTGCCACCCCAGCTTTCTTTTGGTGTCCATTAGCATGGTAAATGGTTTTCCACCCCCTCCCTTTCAATGTGGGGGTGTCTTTGGGTCTAAAATGAGTCTCTTGCAGACAGCATATGGATGGGTCTTGTTTTTTAATCCAATCTGATAGCCTGTGTCTTTTGATTGGGGCATTGAGCCCATTTACATTCAGGGTAACTATTGAAAGGTATGAATTTAGTGCCATTGTATTGCCTGTAAGGTGACTGTTACTGTATGTTGTCTGTGTTCCTTTCTGATCTTTGCTGTTTTTAGGCTCTCTCTTTGCTTAGAGGACCCCTTTCAATATTTCTTGGAGGGCTGGTTTCATGTTTGCAAATTCCTTTAGTTTTTGTTTGTTCTGGAAGCTTTGTATCTCTCCTTCTATTTTCAATGACAGCCTAGCTGGATATAGTATTCTTGGCTGTATATTTTTCTCGTTTAGTGCTCTGAAGATATCTTGCCAGTCCTTTCTGGCCTGCCAGGTCTCTGTGGATAGGTCTGTTGCCAATCTAATATTTTTACCATTGTAGGTTACATATCTCTTCTCCCGAGCTGCTTTCAGGATTTTCTCTTTGTCTGTGAGACTCGTAAGTTTTACTATAGATGTCGGAGTGTTGACCTATTTTTATTGATTTTGAGAGGGGTTCTCTGTGCCTCCTGGATTTTGATGCCTGTTTCCTTCCCCACGTTAGGGAAGTTCTCTGCTATTATTTGCTCCAATGTACCTTCTGCCCCTCTCTCTCTTTCTTCTTCTTCTGGGATCCCAATTATTCTAATGTTGTTTTGTCTTATCGAATCACTTATCTCTCGAATTCTGCCCTCGTGATCCTGTAGTTGTTTCTCCCTCTTTTTCTCAGCCTCTTTACTTTCCATCACTTGGTCTTCTGTATCACTGATTCTCTCTTCTGCCTCATTTATCTTAGCAGTTAGTGCCCCCATTTTTGATTGCACCTCATCAATAGCCTTTTTGATTTCGACTTGGTTAGATTTTAGTTCTTTTATTTCTCCAGAAAGGGTTTCTCTAATAACTTCCACGCTTTTTTCAAGCCCAGCTAGTATCTTTAAAGTCATGATTCTGAACTCTAGGTCCGACATCGTACTAATGTCTGTATTGAGTAGGTCCCTGGCTGACGGTACTACCTCTTGTTCTTTTTGCTGAGGTGATTTTTTTCGTCTTGTCATTTTGTCCAGAGGAGAAGAGATGAATGAGAGAACAAAATGCTAACAGGTTTACAACGTCCCCAGAAAATATACTGTATACAAATCAGAAAAGACCTGAAACCAGGGGAAAAGAAAGGGAAAGAAAGAAAAAAGAAAGAGAAAAAAAAAAAAAGAAAAGAAAAGATAAAAACAAAAACAGAACAATACAAAAAAAGCAGAATGTGATCAAATATGATCAGGCTAGTGCATAGATCAGTGCCACACACTAGATTTTGGGCGTATTTTGGTCTGTTAGAAAAAAGTGCCTCCTAAAATTTTAAAGGAAGAAAGACATATATGTACAAAATAAGGGTTGACACAATGAAGGGATAGAAGATGACTGTAAAGATGAAAATTATAAAAGATTTTATAAAAGGACTTGATAAGATAAGAAGTTGTTTAAAAAAAGAAAGAAGATTTAAAAAAAAAAAGAAAAAAGGGAGAGAATGTGATCAGGCAGGAGACTAGAACAGAACCATACCCTAGTGATTTAGGGTATATTTTTATCTGTTAGAAGAAACTGTATCTCAAAATTTTAAAGAGAGAACAACTTATCTATATATGCCAAAAATAAGGGTAACTACTATGAAGGGATAAAATATGACTCTTCCAGTAAGTGGTCGTTTCTCTGTTCAGAGAGTTGTTGCTACTCTCCTCTTCGGTCTCCTGTTGAGTTCGTAGGTGTTCAGAATGGTTTGATCCCTATTCAGCTGAATTCCTGAGACCAGACGAAATCTAGGTCTCCTACTCCTCCGCCATCTTGCTCCGCCCCCCCAATATAATTTACTTCTTAAAATTAAAGATGAGTGAAGGAGAAAAAAAATCAGCCAAAGAAAAGAAATCTAAGGAAATACGTATCAGTTTCAGTCTTTGTTCAACTTCCTGATAAAGCTTTTACATTGTATATGAGCTGTCAAGTTGCTTTTTCTTTCTTTTCTATACTTTTTTTTTTTTAATAGGAAAACATAGAAAGACTGGAAGGGATGTGGCTATTAAAGTAATTGATAAGATGAGATTCCCCACAAAACAGGAAAGTCAACTCCGTAATGAAGTGGCTATTTTACAGGTAAGAAAACCAAGTTGATTTTTATTGGTTTTAATTTTTGATTTGTGAGTTTTTAAATGCAAGTCTGTTTAGTGTGCTGGTAAGAATAAGGGTTATTTTTTCTTCTGTTTTCATCTTATGCCCTTTAGGCTCAGTGAGAGGCTGGTGGGCATCTACATTAAATCCTTAAGTCTTTTTTTTTTTAAAAGGAAAAATTAAGTTATAGTAATCTAGGAGTTACAAGAACTGCCATTATGATAGTAGTTTAAAACATATTTTCATAAGTGAAATCTTAACAACAACAAAAGTAAAAATTTATTCTTAATTCAGCACTCCAGAAGCTCAAAATACTTGGATGCTTGTGTCCCCACAGTTGACTAGGAGGTCAGCACTGTACCCATGCAGTGCTCACAGATGATGTGTTTGGTTATTGTAGCAATTGCTATAAAAATAAGGTCTGCTTAAAAATTGTGTACCTTTTCATTTGTTATTTTATTCATTTAAAACTCTAAAGATTTCATTTTATGTTTTAGTCCATTAAGGTATATTTTTAAAGATATGTTGGCAGTGACTTAACTCCCATTAAATAAATTACTGTTCTTATTTTCATCTAACATTTTTACCTCTTTTGGGGTCATCTGGCAGACTAACATTTAGCTTTATCTTTATTTTTATGAATATCATATAAATTATAATATGCAAATGTATATTCACTGTGTAGCTTTTGCATAATATTTAAGAAATCATGGTGATAAAATAGTTAATGCTGTTAGAACCCCATTTGCTTGTGAGTGAAGTTCAAGAAGACACAGCCTACTGAACTTAGGCTTCCTTGAAGAAGCAGGTAAGAAACTTTTATAAACACAGGATTCATTTTACATGTATTACATTATTGGTTACCAGCAGTGACTTTTGCCTCCTGTGTTTTTCAGAGGAGTGATAATCGAAAGATTGTGGTCTGCAAGCTACCTGTGGTCCCTTCAAGGTCATTTCCTCCTATACAACTACCTTCATATAGAAAATTAATAGCATTTAGACTGTATTAGGATATGAATATTGTTAGCGATCTTTTTTCATATCCGGTTCTGGAATCTTGCTCATTGTCCAACTAATACACAAAAAATAAATATTAAGGATATATTCTTAAGGCTTGATTCATCCTTGTCACTCTGATCACAGACACATCTCTAAACTAAATACTGAATAAATAATTTAGGAATTTCTGGGTAATGCACAATGCAACAATGGTAGTACAGCCTTCTGGTTATTTTCATTGATACTGCTCTACCAGGAATACAGATGAGTGATTGTAGTATGTCTCCAAATATGCTATTTTCATCTTAAATTTAATACCATACTTTTTGTTGTAGATTCTTTTCAATTTTTATATCCAAATCTATATTTAGTGAATGGCTTACTTTGTGCCAGAAACTACACTTAATAAGTACTTTTTCTTAACATCACCCAACAGGAAGGGGACAGGTTTAGAGTTTGAATCTAAGAGCAAACCACATGCTCTTTCTCCTCTACCACACTGGACCTGCTCTGTGTGTCTGTGTGTCTGTGTGTGTGTGCGTGTGTGTGTACACTTGTAAAACTGTGACTTCATTTCCTTTGCAATGTAGAAATTCAAATTCTATATATAAAGATCAACTTTAGCCTACTTTGTATTTGAATTACAGTTCTCTTGGAACAGTCTGAATGTGGTAAAAACATTTTTTAAAGGAAACTTTTTTCAAATACTACCTCATTTGTTGAAATCCATTACACAAGATTTAGTCACATGAGCATTTGACATGGGTTGAAAGGAACGTCCTGCACTCCTCCGCTCACTCACTCCACCCTTTGGTTCCACACCTCCCTTCCCTGCTGTGTCATTCTTACTTTCCAGTCCTTGCCCCTGGTTCTTGTACATAGTCCTCATTAAACAACCTAAAAGTCTGGCTGAACCCCACCTGCCAGTTGATTCTGGTACTGTTGGTTTCCTGCAGCTCCACTGACATCCCTGGTTTTTCTTCCCCAGGTCCTCACCTTTATAAAGAAAGGTTAGGGGGTAAAGACTAAGCATCTGACTGCAACTATAGTTTTGGCCTTTCCAATGGCAGGGAGGAAGAATTCTAGAATCATTGATTAAGGAGTGACCTTATAGTTTACCCAGGAACATCCAGCCTCTCTCTTGCATGCTTGGTGATAATCTCTGTATTTCTATCAGTTTAATAGAAAGGAGGACATGACATTTTCAGACATCTGCAAATATTCTGTTAGGCTGAGCCAAAATCTGTTGAAAAAGGTTCCACTATAGACACTACACTCAACAAATTGAGTCTTTTTTCCGAAGGATGGCCACACTGACTGTCTTGCTGTTCCTTAAATATGCCAAATATGGTCCTGTCTCAAGGACTTTGCTTTAGCTATTCCCTCTGCCTGGAATGCTGTCACCCCCAATATCTGCATGGCATATTCCCTTATCGCCTTCAAGACTTTGCCCAAATGTCATTTCCTCATGAGGCCCTTGCATTCTGTTCAGCATTATGTACCCATCCACCCTCACCCTCTTTCTCTCCATAGCATTTACCACCTTCATACTGGGTAATTTACTAATTTGTTACCTGTTGTTTACCCCCACCTTGCTAGAATTAATAAGCTCCATGAGATGAGAGATATTTGTCAGTTTTGTTTGCTTATGAATCCAGACTACCTACATAGGACCAGGCGCATAGCAAATACTCATTTAATATTTATTGAATAAATGTGTTTATATGGGGGATTACCTGTAACATTAAATTTTTTAAATGGAGATGTGAAATGGTTCCACTTGTGTAGTTTCTTAAGGTAATGTGTACTTTGCATATGTGTACATACAGTTATGTAAAGAAAAGGATCCATACCTACATAAACTGCTAACATGACTACATCTGCTGGGGACTGTGTTGTGGGGCAGGAAAGAAATGGAGGCTTTTTACTTTTGTTTCATAGGGATGTGGTAATATAAAATGTCTTTGCTCTTACCTGAAGTGGGTAGGTTAGAGAGTAGTAATGGGAGAAAATATGTGGCGCTCTCATGGCTACCCTATGTAAATGGGAAAATGTCATCAGAAACTTAAGAGAAATTTCTGGTTGTAGTATTAATTCACCATTTTCCCCTTCTCTTTTTGGAAGTCACCTAAAAGCTACAAGAAAAATGATAAACAGAAATTTAAAAAAAAAACTATTAAAAACAGAAGAAAGTTCAGACCTATAAAATAGGTAGAGGAGTTTTTCCAGAAACACTGGAGTTGGAGCCGGGGTGCATGTAAGAAGAGGCACCACAATAAGGGCTGTTTTTGCTGGCTCTTTCTGAGATCTACAATTGTGATATCCTCTCTAGGTGCATCCTGAAATAGAAGAAAGCCAGGGGGGTCATGATCTGATAAAATTTAATTTAAGGGAGAACACAGTAAGTGAAGGGAAGAAGGGCACTTTAATAGTGGAAGAGTGCAGATCACACCAAATAACAGTAGCGGCCTTTATAAAGGAAGACTAGAGAGGAAACGGGGAGAAACTGACAGGCACATCAGTAGTCCTGGTAGATGAAGTAGCCCAAACTAGCAACGTGGTAGGCCTAAACAGTGTAAGGTAATGTAATCACTTTATACTGAAGTCTGTACCCTAAAAACAACAAAGAATAGCTCATTCATTCAAAACAGGATAATTAGTATTCTTTGATCCTAATGCAATAAAACTAGAAATAAATTATAAAATCAAAAAACATAAAGCTCCCACGACCTGAAAATTTTTTAAATATCGTAATTCTTAAAGAGCAAAATCAAGATTTCAAAGTATTTAGAAAATGATCGTGAAAATACTGTATATCAGCTTTTAGACTGTTGCTCAGAAAATTTATAACCTCAAATATTTACACAAGAATGAAAATAAGTGAATTAAGAATGCAACTCAAGAGGTTAAAGAATGAACAATAAAGGAAAGCAAAAATAAAGAGAAGTAAGAACATCTTGGGGAGATGACCACAAATACTGAAAAAAATTTAAAGGCATTTTAAGATGCTGCCTTGGTCCAGTTCCATCAAATAAATTTGAAAACCTGGAGAAAACGATTCTCTATGAAAGTATAATTTACCAAAAGACTCCACAGGAAATAGGACATTTAAACAAACAGAGGAAGTTAAGAGACAATAATGTTACAGCATACTTCTATTTTTGTGTGTGTGCACCGTTTACAGGGCGTGGGGGCGGGGGGCATGGAGAAACTTACAAGACAACTACAGCATGGGGACAGCCAACCACACTTCGAGCTCTAAGCTGATCAGAGTTGTGAAATTCTGAATCTTCCCCTGCTCACTACTATTATCACACCCATGTCACTTCTGTTTATATATAAAATTGTCATTTTTTTATTTTGCTGCTTGGAATATCATCTCATTAAATTGTTTTAAATTGATTAGTAAACAATATTTTGCACTTGATCATTTTTTAAAACACCAACCATGATTCAGACATTGAGCTAAAATGACTAAGATAGTCTCTGCTGTCTGGGAACTTACTAGGTCCAGAGCAAGATGCATACACATGACACAGTACCGTGGGATAGGTATTGCTTGCATGTATATACAGTGTTAGGTGAAAACTACTGCAGTTGTCCCCAAAAGAGGTAATGGGAGCTCAAAGTAAAGCCACTACAGTGGGAATTGAGAGATGGGGGCAGATTCAAAACACATTTTAGAGATGGTGCTCAACCTCACATAAGCCAAAAAGAAGTTTGTCCTCTTAGCATAATTAGGTACCTATAATAAGGATAAAAGCATAAGAAGCATATATTTCTAATAATAAAAAGTTTAATCACCTGGGCCAATAGAGCATATTTAAAATTGAAGAGGGAGAATGAAGCCATATTAGTGAAGATACGAAAGTCCAAGCAGAGGAATAGATTTATGTCCAGGAATAAAAAGCCACTGAATATTTCTGAGCCTGGCTGACTTAGGATAATTTGCTTTTGAGGAAGGTTTTTTTGTTTAACCAATAAGATAGATTTTTTTATTAGCATAAACGGTATCACATTCAACTTTGTATTTCTCCAACCCTGGTAATGTAGTGGTGCTCCAGAAACATGAGATGAAGGAGGTACAGATCTTGAGCCAGAAAGAGGGAAAACCAAATGGAGGTATGATTGAGAATCCAGAGTTAAAGAAACAGAACCATCTCTTGAGCACAGACCTCCACCAATACAGCCCCAAAGAGTCAAAGTTCTGTGTAATTGGCTAAAGTTTGATTGGCAACTGGTGCCTGTTCGTGGACAGCATAAAATTAGCATAGTGTCAGAAGACTAAAAAATGAGAAAGAAAAATGTAGTAGTAATGGACAAGGGTGCTTATGTAATCAGTTGGGAAGACATCCTTTCCCCTAGGTGCATCCAGTGTACTACAGATCTTGGAAAATCCGAATCCGTGATACCGTTTGCTTTTACTGCTTATTTTTCTGTTTTTCTTTCTATGCCATGTAATCCAGAAAGTCGCAGTACATTGTTAGATATTTGCATAGTAAAAATATTTCTCAAGTTGGTCATATAAATATCCTGCAACTCCTCAGAATTTGCACCATCCTGGGATTGTAAACCTGGAATGTATGTTTGAAACTCCAGAACGAGTTTTTGTAGTAATGGAAAAGCTGCATGGAGATATGTTGGAAATGATTCTATCCAGTGAGAAAAGTCGACTTCCAGAACGAATTACTAAATTCATGGTCACACAGGTATTTTATTTTTTTTTTGAAACGAGATTACTTGAAAACAGAGATTTAAATAGCAGTGCTTTTACATACTGGGATATTGTGGGAATTTTTAACCTTGAAGAATAGAGTAACACTTCAGTTAAAAATGAACTGTAGTGGACTTTTCAAATTATCATATCATTCAAGAGCTCAGGTGGGGGGTTTAGCTATGATTTTTTTTTCCAGGCACTGAAAAAATTGTTTTCTTCGATAACAGATCCTTGTTGCCTTGAGAAATCTACATTTTAAGAATATTGTGCACTGTGATTTAAAGCCAGAAAATGTGCTGCTTGCATCCGCAGAGCCATTTCCTCAGGTGAGATACTCTCTAGAACCTTTTTAAGTATCTGACAGTATTACAGTGCACCAATGAAAGGGAGTGCTTTAGGTTTAGATATATAACCACCTTAACAGAAGTAATTAGCTTATACCTGCCAGTGAGGATTAATACTTGAAATAATCTGAACTTAGATCTTATATTATTTTCATTGAGACTTTTTAGACTTAACCAGACCTCAAGGAGTAACTTTTTGCATGTAGACTGCAGTTCACTTTCCCTGTGGTTTGGGAATGATGCGAGGAGAATCAATCTTGGCTGGTGCCTGGTGCTCAGGACAAATTCCCCATAAACTAAAACAGGGGTAACCCTACAGTGGGGGACACTAGGTTTTTTTTGTGGGGGGACACACTAGACTTTGAGGCTGGCAGCCAACTCCTCTTCCTCTTTAGAGTACTTTATTTCAAACATTTTCACCAAAACCTGTGTAAGAATTATATTTCCCATTACTGCCATCACTCACACATGTATATCCCGTGTGTGTGTGTCCGTGTCCTATGTGGATTGCATTGATTTTTTTACTTGGTTAAATTTCATTTCACTAAAGAGTATTGATCTTGATCCAAAATTATTTCATAACCTAAAAAAACGCCTCATAAACCCAAAGTTTGAAATAATCTTCCTGAGGAATATTTGTCAGCAGTGCCCATAAATATTTTTCATGCTTGTCATTGGTGAATTCTCCAATCAGCTAGACTATCTATTGACAAACTATTATTTATAAACATTTGAAAAATCACAATTAGATGGCTAGACTAAGGACAATTATTTCACTTGAGTTAAATACAACTCAAATTGTCTTTCAAAGAAAAAGATTATTTTTAAAAGTTATTCAACTCTTACAAGGAAGTAATCCTATTCTTTTATAATGTCTATGTGGTTAAAAGGGATTCCCTAACATTGTGAGGTCAAAAAGGGTTCCCTAACAGTTGGTGTGATGTTTTAAATAAAGTGTTTCCATACATTATCATCTCATTTGATCTTCAGAATAGTCTGGGCAAAGGATGCATACCCCTACAGTGAGGCTAAAACTTCCATCTTTCTGACTTCTGTTATGAACAAAGGGAAAATAACATCATTTACTTGACATTCCTTTTTGCTCAAGTGCTAGCCATGGCCACACTTCCTTATTCAGTTGCCAAACTGCCACAGCATCTTTTCTTTATCAAGATGTTACCGGAAATATGGCATTTAACAACAAAAAAGAGAGTTCACAGGTCTTCATGGTCAGTAATCCTATTGTTACAGGACTCAATCAGAGGGAGCCACATTCAGTAATGACACAGAATAATAATCATAAAAACATGCACCAGGGTCCATGTCCTAGTAATAGCAAGAAGCATTTGAATACACCTTCATCTCTGCTTTCCAGGCACTGTTTATACCATTGGTTGTAGAGGACAAATCCCTTTTTTCTCAATTTATCATAATTTATCATTTTGTGGGTCGGGGCATTTCCTCTGGAAAGTACTTGGCATTTGCTTGTTCACCATGGGTATGTCATTACTTCCCAAAAGGATATTGTAGTGACTGTTACCTTCAGATACAACTTTTTTCTGATCCAAAACTGACTAGCCATCATGTTTCACAGTCCTAGAAAACACTTTTGCTCTTATTCTTTCAAGCAGTCTCTAGCATTGCTCTTTTATGGGCTACATTAATAGTTCTTTACTATACCTCAATTTAAGTTACTTGCCAACTGATAGTAATACTTAGGAATATAGATTCTAGGATTAAGCAAAATAAAGGGTCAGTTTTTAAATACCAACTTACTTTTCATTCAGCATTTATTGAGTACCTTTATGTGATCAGGCACTACGAGGTCACTGAGGATTCAAAAATGAGACACATAATTTCTGCTCGCAGATGACAGAAAAGTAGCTCCTTAAAAGCCAAATGATAAAAAATCAACACCCTCCCATTTCATCAAAAAAAAAAAAAAAAAAAAAACCTTTGACCACTGGTTTTTGGCATTCTGGAAGCTAGAACTTAAAAGTGGTTTTTTGAAATAAGCACTAGGAAAAGCCTCTTCATACTATGTCAGTAATACATCACAGGGTTATAAATGTATCTCTCTTTTGGGAAAAGGGTATTGTACAATTTCCCTCTCTGCATCCATCTGATTTTCATAATCAGTACAGTTGGCAGGTGTGTTGAAATGATTCAGTATCGTACTTAGGGACAGGTGTGTATAGAGAGATTGACAGATGAAAATGCAAAATTAACATCTTTTTATTTCCAGGTGAAGCTGTGTGACTTCGGTTTTGCACGCATCATTGGTGAAAAGTCATTCAGGAGATCTGTGGTAGGAACTCCAGCATACTTAGCCCCTGAAGTTCTCAGGAGCAAAGGTTACAACCGTTCTCTAGATATGTGGTCAGTGGGAGTTATCGTCTATGTGAGCCTCAGTGGTACATTTCCTTTCAATGAAGATGAAGATATAAATGACCAAATCCAAAATGCTGCATTTATGTATCCACCAAATCCCTGGAGAGAAATTTCTGGTGAAGGTAAAAAAAAAAAAAAAAGTTTTAGCTCTACACCTTTTAGTCTAAAAATCGTTGTGATTCCCAAATCAGCCAGTCTCTTCTGGCTCGTCTTTTTAATTTCTCATATTCATCTTTCAAATTCAACCAGCTTTTGAGCACTCTTCCTTCTACATTGTCTCTTCTTTAATTTCCTTATAGCGCCCAGGCGTAGCACTAATCCAGGCCCCAGTTTCCTCCTTTTGAAACTACTAAAATATCTTACCAGTCCTATCCGTTAGTCTCTTTCCCAGTCACCACTGCGGCCAGATCGGTCTTTAGGAAACACTGCTTTCGTCCTAATCTTCCCCAAACACCTTGGCCTCCCTTTAACCACGTTGCTGCTGTAGGTCTCCCTGAGACAGCCCGAGTCTACCCTCCCATGCTTCCCTCCATAAAACCTAGTTTATTCTTCCTAGCTACTTTTTGCATTTTGCTTAGGCCTTTCCCTTGCCTACACTCCCTCCTCCTTGCTACGGAAATCCTTCCAGTCCTTCAAGACTTGTGGCTCATCTATGAAGTCTTCCCTGAGCCCCTCCTCTGAACTTGGTAAGATCAACTTAGGCTACTAGGAGGAGATATTTTTCTTTAAGTATTCTTTCTTTTCATAATTACTTATTTTCAGAACTAGATTATAAGCTCCTTGAATGGAGACCTGTCTTTCAAGTTCTTTATACCTAGGATGAACTTTATAGACATTCTCCAGTTTATTTGCAGCCATCCTGTGGACCAATCCTAAGAAGGATACATCTGTTTTCCCTGAGCAGTAAAGGTTTTTGAGCCTGGGTTCTATACCCATCAAGAATGCCTTGGCTGTCCCTCTTTAGTTTGATTTTGATACTGCCGGGAAGGGCACACACAACTTATTTAATAGCCGCATATTGAATAGAAGCCTACTAGGGAAATAATCCCACCTGGATTTGGCCAACCTTTAGAACAGGACTCTTTCCTGTTTTCCAAAAGGACCAGACCTAATCATAGGAATTAACAGCCCATTAAACTGGGAAAGCTTGAGGAACAACATGTAAAGACAGTAGCACGCTTACTTGGTAACGAACAGCTAACTGAAGTACGTATGAGGGTTTCTCTTAGAGTTCCTCTTAGAGTTCCTGGGCCAGTGTGGTCTGCAGACCTCTAATATTGGAATAATCAGTTGGAAAACCCCTGGCTCTATCCCAGAGATGCCACTTCACCAGTTGGCATGACACCAGGAATGCATTTTAATAAATACTCCAAATGATTCTGATGCACTGGTGGACAACCACTTAAGGAACAGCGGGTAAAAGTTTGAAGTATCTGGAACCAGAGATGCTCATAATTAAAATACCTGTGGTATGAAGAAGAGAAACAGAATGGGTACAATGTAAACCTTTCGTTTGGCTCATTCCTGGGTCCAGGCCTTTGTATCAACATTTCAAATGTACTGTCACACTGTGTGTAGCCAGTATGCACTCATATCGTGGTTTTGGTTTTGCAGTTGCTCCATTCCTTCAAATAACTGGATGAAATAAGTATGCCAGCATCTCACCATATACACCAAACACCATGAACGTATTTGTGTAAAACCTGTTGAGTATGAACTTGTGGTAATAAGTTACCACGTCAGTCTAGCCCCATGTGTAGAGGCAGGGCAGTGGCTTTGGCTCCGCAGACCAAGCCAGGGACTAGGGAATGGTGTCATTGGAGGGACACAGCAAGTCAGTCTGTAATCAATTTTTTTAACTCATTTTGAAATAATAATAGCTAATACTAAGCACTTACGTGCTGAGCATGATTCCAAGCCCTTTACGTGTATTATTTCATCTTTTCAACAACCTCATTTACAGATGAGGAGAAAAGGCGGCGGGTACTAACCGACCCTCTGCCATGCTGAACGTGTACTCTGCACTGCCTCCTTAACCAAACGGGCACACCCCCTAAGATAGGTACTCTAAGCTCAGTAAATGTTCACGGATCACTAACAGGTTAGCTATAAGACTGTGGCTTTGAGAAATGAAAACCCTCAACCCTGTATTTCTGTGGATTGAACTGCCTTCTTAGCAGACTCACAGGTTTGGTTTGCCCCATATGCCCAAATCCACGTGTCTGATTTCATCTTTTCTCTTAGCAATTGATTTGATAAACAACCTACTTCAAGTGAAGATGAGAAAACGTTACAGTGTGGACAAATCTCTCAGTCATCCCTGGCTGCAGGTAAAAAAACAAAAACAAAAAACACCTTAATCTCTCTCTCGTGATCCTCATTTGAGCGGTTCGTTGTAATTTGTCTTACTTAACGAAACCACTCTAAGATCAACAGATTCTCCTCGTCTTCGACTACTGTAAGTGTCTACAGTGATTAGTTTGTCCTGTGGCTGCATCTCTGGAGGTTTTGCAGTAAACCACTGAAATGCAGAACTGATAGGCAATTGAACTCCCATGAACTGAAAGCAGTGATTTAGCCTTTTTAGATGACCTTATGTTTCATTTCACCTTTTTGTAAGATAAGCATCTTATTTTGTCAAACATATTTTATTTTAAAAACATCCACCAGAAGATTCATATTGCATTGATGAGATCAGAAATGCCATTTAAAATGTTTGGCTGAATTCCCCCAAAAGCTATTGCGTAGATTTGTCAAAAGATACTGCCAAACTTCAGAGTAAAGAGAAGCTTTAGAACTATTTTAAAGGGAGTAGGGGGTAGCATTAACTTCAAAACAAATGCAATCATAGTTAGTCTCCATGATTATTAAATTATCCTGGTAGTAGATTCTAAGTACTTTCCCCTATTTTGAGGAGTAAAGTGTGGGTATAAGGTCAGAGTATAGAACAGAATGTTTTAGTGATTATTATTAGCTATCTCAGAAGCCTCAGGTAATTTTTTCTTTTTAGTTGTAGAAACTAGTTACTTCACTAGAGATTCTAAATTTGAAAAAGTATTTAATATCGCTAATTTAAATGTTACAAATGGAACTTACTGTATAGCAAGTACTTAGGAGTTTGGGTTGTCAATTTTGTGACTGGGGTGCTAAGAAAAAAAAGTTCACAGTATTTGTTTCTTTTACTTTTAAAATCACTTCATGTTTTTCCTATTTACTTTTAAAATTACTTCATGTTTTTCCTAGGACTATCAGACTTGGCTTGACCTTAGAGAATTTGAAACTCGCATCGGTGAACGTTACATTACACATGAAAGTGACGACGCCCGCTGGGAAATACATGCATACACCCACAATCTTGTGTACCCAAAGCACTTCATTATGGCTCCCAACCCAGATGATATGGAAGAAGATCCTTAATTATCAATGAGCTAACTTCAATAAGGAAGGATTTCATTTTATGGACTGATATTTTGCTGCACAACTGTTGTTTGTAGGTTGTCATCTGCAAGGGTGCAAAGACATGGGGAATATGATAAGGAATCAGTGACACCAGTACTGTAGTTCATGAGTAGGTACAAGAGGGGAAACTAATAAAAATATACAATGGAACCAAGATGAAGCTTTTCATAGCATAGCAATGACTGGTTTTTGTATTTTTTCCTAATTTTTCACTTTAGTACTATAGTGGCATTTAATTTATCTTCCCTTTCCTGTTCCATTATTTTTTAAAAAGGAGAAAAAGGAAAGCTTAGAGTCCAGCCATTGCAAATCTTGATCAAATCATGTAAGAGTTCTAACCAGGTGTGCATTTAAGAGAGAACTGAGGAGGGGCCACCAGCACAAGGGTTCCTGTGAGGACTCTAAACATTTGTTTAACCACAGATGCACGAGGGGTTTTTCCTAGGAGCCTAGAAATGTTTCCTAGATGCTAGGCTGTTTTACCTTTTTTTTTTTCTTTTTTTAGGTCAGTCAAGAGTCCAAAACCATGATCCCTAACCTTTGGAGCTACATTCTTAATATGCTCTCTACAACATAAAAATTTAGTCCCCTTTTGTGAGTATGTTGGAACGGCCTCTAAGATAATTTGGGGCAGTTGGTGTCACAGAACCGGGAGGAGGGCCTGCTGGTCGGTCTGCCCCTCGCTCAGCCCCTCTGCTGTGTACTCACGTTCCCACTGTAATGCCACCGCACGTTTCCAATGTTCAGTGAGTATAGATCTGAACTTGTATTACACAGTTTATCTTTACACAGAGTTCAGTAATTGGAGGAAGAAAATTATTAAAAGTAAGGCCAGTACAGGATCAATTAATGCTACGGAGAAGAACCACAAAGAGTGTATCCTTTTTTTCTTCCCTTAGGTTAGTGGAAGGCTTTACAGATATCTGGAATGTTTTTATATCAATTATTTTAAGCAGTTTGGGGGATGGGTGGGGTGGAGCATGAAACATTTATTTTATTCTTTCATTTGCTCTGCTGATATCATAGCCCTACCCTTATAATTTTTTTTTTTAACATTTCAGCACCAGCAGCCCACTAAAGAAGTGTTTCTCTACTCAGATATAATGTTTAAGAGGTTAGACTTTTTCATAGCTTTTAAAAAGTTACTAATGGTTTTCTCCCCAAAAAAAGTTTAAGCTCTGGGACCACCCACTTATTTAAAAAAACTAGTGGCTTTTTGTTTCTTCATTCCACAGTAATCACTTGTAAACTTTTTTTTTCCCCCCAAAAAGCAAAAGATTTGGAGTCAGAAAATCCAGTCTTAAGTCTTGGCTCCACTCTGTCTGAGCCTCAAGATCCTCAATCTATAAAATGACCATAATTCTTGCCTCTGCCTTCCTCACAATGCTGTTGTGAAGATGGGCTATGTATGAAGATACTCATACTCCATAAAGTGTGAACTATCATTGCCCCACTGAGTCTGAGGTAGCAAAAGAAAAGAATGTCCCTGGAGAGGGCTTGAGAGAGCCCTGAAGCTACTCCATTATTCAGGACTAAAAGTACTGTTGAGAAAGGAGCCCCCATGCAGTCTCCTCTGTTCTGAGCTCTTTTACTTACTTACCCTCACAGCAGCCACAGAGTGAGTTCATTATGGACTCCATCTCACAGATCAGGAAGATTAGCCAGCTGCAGAGGGTCACAGTATGTGGAGGTGAACCCCGGTGACACCCTGCCCCCACCCCAACCACTGTGCTGCACTTCCTACCCGTACAGATCGCCAGGAAACACAGTGTCTCTCAGTAGGTCATTCTGTGCGAATTTTAAAAATTTATCAAATTTTGCAAAACCTTTTAGGGATGACTTCCCCACATTTGTCCAAAGTAAGTCTGTTTATACCAGCGTGCTAAAATGGAGTAATTCTGAGTCCTGAGGCACCCTATTATGGTTTTACTGCGTAAGGTGAAAATTAACTGGAACGATGTTTGCTATACTTACATAATCAAACTTTACAAGCCATGCAATTAATTGCACTCTTTTTGTTTGTGTTGTTGAATGCCTAAGAAGTTTTCTAAAAAAATTTGTAAAGGCACTGTCAGATAATTTGGAGTGGAGTCATATACTCCAGATACTGTATAACCTGCATAACCTTTTTTTTGGTCTTGAAGTCGTTTTTGTATAAGAAATAATTGTTAGAAACATTGGATAATGTACAAAGTAGTCTATAATGACACTGTTCCGTACATTTTTATATTTTTTTGTTACATCCCACTTTTTTGTAAATATCCTCAAAAAGCTTGATAATAAAATGTATTTCCATATCACCATACTTTTCCATGTGAAAACCTGAGCCTATCTCTAATAGAGGTATCCAAAGAAAATTTTATTTGGTTGTGTTATTTTTCTAGGCCTTGGTAAAAGAATTATTTTGGAAATAGTATTTGTAAATGGAACTAATGCTATATTTAAAACACTGATTTTTTTTAACTACCTAAAATAAAAAACAACTCATTATTCAATTTTATATGAAATCTGAGGTAATTATCTGAAGGTCTTATTTCTTGGCATGAAAGTTTAGAATAATTGTAACTATAAATTATTCAACTATTGTAACTGCTACAAGACTTAAATAAGCCAAATGCCATTCAAAGTAAATTTTCTAGGTTTTAAGATACAAGGCATTGCCTGATTCCTCCCGTTAATTATAAAAACTATTAAATAATTGAGAGGGGCCAATGTTGGGCATTTTCATCTTCCAAAAAGTCTCCAAGTTTTTGAAAAATAAAATACGGAAAAAAATAAGGGTGACTACGAATGGCCCAAGGCAGGGCAGCTTCTGAAAAATAAGCCCTCTATCTTCCTATTTACAGAATGCTAGTCCTGTTCTGAGTTAAGCCAAACAAGCAATAGAAAATGGAGAGTTGATCACTCTGCCAGTGAACTTCCAATATAGTTAAGCTATAAGTTCAAAACATACGTCTAATATTCTTTTCCTTTAATCTCACTGTAAATTTTTGTTGCCAATATAACAATTCCTCAGAAAGTATGTATCTGGTATTAATATAAATGTTCTATGAGCCAAAAAATGAGAACTTAAGAGAATGAAAACTTGACATTTATCTGAAAATGAGGGAGAATTAGCTCAAATCAGAAAATATTCCTGCTACGTAGTCTACATTTACTCTCATATTTCAGGTACATGTTAGGTTTTTACTAGTTTTACTGGGACTTAAACTTTTTTTTAAGATTTTATTTATTTATTTTGAGAGACGGAGAGGGAGAATCCCAAGCAAACTCCACGCTGAGTACGGAGCCTGACGTGGGACTCGAGATCCCACAACCCCCAAGGCCATGACCTGAGTTGAAATCAAGAGTCAGACACTCCTCAGACTGAGCCACCAGGGCACCCCTAATTTTTTTTAATTATAAAATTCACAGAAGCAGAGGGTAAATATTTACCACAAAGGAGAACGATTTCCACCCTTTAAGCCCACTTCCACATTGGGATATTTAATAGTGATTACTGGGCATCCTTTCCTTACTTTTTATAAACAAGTAACTATCACAGAAAACAACCAGTCTGCACTAATACATTAATTTCTATGAAATTAGTTACAAGCATTTCTTTAAATGTAGCTTTTCCCCCAAGAAAAATGGAATCATAACTATAAAACATTCTCCACTATACTTTTTTCACTTACCACATTCTTAGAGATGGGTCAGAAAATATTGCTCTACCTCATTTTTTAAAAATATGTGGATTGTTCTATTTAATCCATTCTCTGTGAAAGGCCAGTTAGGTTTCTGGTTTTTGCTAAACCAGTGTTCATGTTTACTTTTTAAAATAAAAATACAGCAACTAGCCTTATTAAAGGACACTCAGTTTCTCAGTAACTTGTTTCATTAAGCTGAAAGCACACAATTGTGCCAAAAGCCAGACACAACCTTAAAAGATCAATATTTAGTTGTACTGTATGTAAGATGGGCTATTTTTATTGGCTATAAAGACAAAATATTGTAATACTTATTTTACCTGTGATATATGAAACATGTTCCCTTTATTTTGCTTTCTTAGGCAGACTTAGGGATAAAACGTCCACACTGAGATCACCGCCAGGCAAGTTCACCAAACCCAGCCACAGGTGACACAGAGGGTTTTGACTGACATGCATTCATTGGATGGCTTCTACCATGAAGTCTCTGATGAGGTAGCAAGGCAAAAAAGTTAAATCTTTCTCCCATCTTCTTAGGATTCATCAACATATCATATCCCTGAAGTAACTGCTGCCTGGCTGGCTCATCTGATTTGTCTAAAAGAACCTGAAAAGGAAAGTAAAAAGGATTCCTAGTTACATGCAGCAATGCTAATGACCATTGGCTACTCAGCAAAGCGGGCTTCAGATGGGATTTCTCATCACCTGCCTCAGAATCATGGGGTGCTTATTAAAAACATAACTTGTTAAGACCCAAACCTGTGGATTTGTATGTTTAACAAATATTCCCAGGTGGTTTGATCTACACTGAAGGGTTAAGATGTTTTCAGGACACTTCTAAAATTCATCCCCATAAACACAGTCAAGTTTTCTTACTGGATATGAACACTATTCAAAAGTCTTCATTCTGGCTTGTGTGGAGATGCAGGGGCATGCACGGCAGCCCCACCCCAGGCAGCCCAGCTGCACCAGGCCCTATGCTACTAGAAAGACTACAATACCCAGGGCCTGCTGACCGAGAAGAGCACTGAGGCCCCGGGGCGGGGGATGTATTATTTGAAACATTTTTGTGAAATACTACAAAATTAAAATATTTAATGATCGTGAAACAAATCATTACCTTCAGCCGGACATCAATGCCCATATTTTTTAAAAACATCTGTTGTTTTATTGGCCCCAGAGAAGCTACTTGTCCCTCTGCCATTCTGCGCAGATAACTGAAGTCCACATCGGCTGTGAGGTCCGCTGTTCCTGGGGCAGTCAGGACGTCATGGAGCTTGTGGCCACAAAACCCCTTAAACATAATTTGTAATTTTTAAAATGATGAGTTTTTGTCCCTTTGTGGTTATCATTATCAAGATTAAAGAAATGCTATCATTTTAGTACATTTTACATAACTCTTAGAAAGAAAAACATAGCCTAAGTCAGTGGTTTACAAACTCTTTATATATAGTAGCACCCTTCCCTCAAATGAGATGCTATGTGGAAAATCCAATATAAAGGGTGACACTGGAGTGCCTGAAAATGGCTGCCTTTCACATTTCATTACTGCTCGTGGTGATGAAGTAGAGATCCCATCGGAGATCCCATCAGTTCTCCATGTAAGTTAACTTGTTTCTTACTAGAATCAAGCTAAATTTTCACCAGACTCTAGATGGTGTTTGACAAGGTGTATCCATCAACTACGTGCATCAGAATCACCTGAGACCATGTTACTGCGCTCTGCCCAGACCTACTGAATCAGAATCCTGGAGGTAAAACTAGGGAATCAGCCTTTTTTAAAAAAACTCCAGGGTTTTTTTTCTTTAGTTACAATAAAATCAGAAATTGAGAACCACAGATCTAGAAAATGACTAATAGTAGTATATAGTTAAATGTATTCCAATTAAAGTATATTGAACACAATTGATAAAGAACAAAGGATGTGGGGTGCCTGGGTGGCTCAGTCGTTAAGCGTCTGCCTTCGGCTCAGGTCATGACCCCAGGGTCCTGGGATCGAGCCCCACATCGGGCTCCCTGCTAGGCAGGAAGCCTGCTTCTCCCTCTCCCACTCCCCCTGCTTGTGTTCCTGCTCTCACTCTCTCTGTCAAATAAATAAAATCTTCTAAAAAATTAAAAAAAAAGGATGCTTAGGAAGAATTAAAGAATAATTCTAGAAAGGAAAAAAGATTGAAAATATGATAGGAAAAGTCTGATCATAGTAGCTAGATCAAATCTGCAAATCTTCCATATGTATGATTTGGATGCTAAGTAGGATCTATGCAGACCTAGGTTCCGCAGCTGAAGAACAGACGACTCAGACCCTGCTCCAAGCCCACTCTGGACAGTGAGATCCTATGGTTTAGGGCAATTATAATAATATGAATTAATATTCATTACAAATAATGTAAAATTAGAAGGCTAGGCACTATAGAAACCAAAGGTAAAGATCTTCAATTAGCTTCAAACCTAACAACTTAGTAGATGATACCAATGAACTTATGGTAAGTCATGTTACTGAGTCATACATACTCTGAAGGTATCTGTCTTCGTTCCGTCATGACCATAATCGGCAATTAGTGCAGCCCCTCCAGTTAGCGCGATGCGCTGAGAAAGCTCCTGAACGATAATGCCAGCCTCAGGACACACTTCCACGTGGTCCCTCATTTCATCACGCTAGTAAGGGAACAGGTGAATCAAAGTGCAGCACTGAAAAGAACAGTTTCCTTAGGGTTTTTCTACAATGAGCATTTCTTAGTTACAATAAAAATAAATTCCCTCGCAATGTGTATTATGTTGTCTACGCTCAACCTTTCACAGGACATCCTGTTTATTACACAGAATTACCTACTGCTTTGATGCCATTTACTATGTTTACAGACATTTTAATTTTAATCCCTTTTATAAAAAGGCATATGCTCTCCCAAACTCCTAGATGACCAACATTATCATTTTATTTATAGTGATATTACTCTCATAATTCATATAAATAATTTCCCTGGGTTAAATGTGTGGGAAAGGAATTTTTGTCTGCCTAGAACAGTGCCTGGCAAATAACACTCAAAAATTTGTGCTGGAAGAGCAAATGATACAAAACCCAATATAACAGACCCTAGCAAGCAAGTATATTATGATACCTTCTGCTGGGGCAAAAGGTATTCCAGTGATACACCCTCTATTTAGAAACCTCAGCTTATAAACTTGCAATGTACCTGAGGCCCTAATTTTCCAAGGTGTTCAACTATTTATAAAAGGGTCCTCAGTTAAGTGCCTATTAATCTAAAAAGTGAAATGACAGTATTATAACTTGTCAATTGACTGGTACATAGGAAATTTCCTAATCTCTGAGAAAATGGGAAAAAACTTTTTTCTTCATTATGAAAATATACAGTACCTTTTGCTCCTTCCTAACAGTACCTTTTGCTCCTTCCTATTAAAAATGAAGTACTGGGACGCCTGGGTGACTCAGTCGGTTAAGTGTCTGCCTTCGGCTCAGGTCATGATCTCAGGGTCCTGGGATGGAGCCCTCCGTCGGGCTCCCGGCTCAGCAGGGAGTTGGCTTGAGGATTCCCTCTCTCCTCCTTCCCCTCCCCCCCCACTCGCACAGGCTCATGTGCTCTCTAAAATAAATAAATCTTTAATAAAAAAAAAAATAGAAGAAGTAACCTGCCCTGACCTTGCCTATAATGGCACAGACCTAAGAGGTATGGAGTCACACACTCTTAGCTCTTGAGCCTCTGCTCTTCCTACTACTTAAAACTAGAAACAAGTTAAACTCAGAGCGTTTCCTCATTCTGTATCTACTAGGCTTATTGGGAAGATTAAATCAAACAATAAACTACTTAGCCCCCAGTTCTATTAAATAAATTACTGTGGCTGAGCTGTAAAAATCATGAGGTTAGCCACTTCAGGCATAAGCTGACATACCCCAGCATATGGTGCTGACTTTCTTACCATCTTAGACCACTCTTCAAGATGGCAGATTCTGTTACCACTCGCCCCATCCAAATGAGAGGGAAAATCATCACTCTCTCTTTCATAAGTGAGTACTACCGAAGTCAAGAACTAAAAACAATCACATCTCCCAGGGCCAAGGAGTCAGCTCTTGGTAGCTATGAATTTGCTTGTCATTCAGGTAAAACTGGGTAGCCAGAATATGAAAAAATAGAAATGCTCACAAGTACTCAGACTGATATTTTTAACTTATGCTCTGCAAAAAAAACTTAATTGACAGGTTTATTTTTAAAAGCTCCTATGCTGGGGCGCCTGGGTGGCTCAGTCTGTTAAGCGGCTACCTGAGCATGATCCCCAGGGTCCTGAGATTGAGTCCCAAAACAGGCTTCTTGCTCAGTGGGGAGACTACATTTTCCTCTGCCTGCCTCTCTTTCTCTGACAAATAAATAAAATCTTTAAAAAAAAAAAAAGCTCCAGTGCTTTTGAAGCGAATAACTTCTGAGGAAGAAGTTCTTAGTTATGGTCCAGAAAGTAGACCTTTTTAAAACAGGCAATCTATTCTGTTCGGATGACCTTCACTGAATTATGTTCCTGTAGGTCATACAGAGGTTATTCAGGTCCAGTAAGATTCTTGCAGGTAGAATGTTAAAACATAAGAAGCATGGGGATTTTGTATAATGAGAAATAATGGGAAAAAAGTGATTTACCGCTGTAATTAAAGCTTAGTAAAACAAATAAAGTAACTTGATAAGAAAATGAATGGGTTTTTTTTTCTTTTTTTTAAAGAGAGCAGGGTGGGAGGGGCGGGGGGGTGGAGCAAGGATACAGAATCTTAAGGAGACTCCACGCCAGTGCATGAGCCTGATGCTGGGCTCAGTCTCACAACCCTGAGATCATGACCTGAGCCAAAATTAAAAGTCAGATGCTTAACCAACTGAGCTGCCCAGTCACCGCATCTAAAGAAGTTTCTAAAATCTGTAAAATGCCCTTTCTCATACTAGTCAGTGTATATCTTATAAAAAGTGATCTTTCAAGAGAAATTAAGCATGTTTTACATAGTTGGGATATACTTTTTTTAAAAAAGAATGGATTGCTCATTCAGAATGAAAACCCCATATACTTATATGTAATTTGCATTAGAGTAATATGTAGATTCTTAGAAAGGTTTCATGAATTTCACTTTTTTATTGTTAAAAGGCCAGGCTATCAACAAAGTCCCCAAATATATATATAATGTCATGACTGAATTTTGGCAAGAATAATCGTATTTATTTTACCTATCTATATTTAAAATATTTTTTGTTAGTTTTGAAAATATGTATTAGTTAAAGTTATATTTTTAGGTTATGAGACAAGGCTTTCATAACTATTTGAACTCTTACAGTAAGAATGTTTTAATACAGGCTATTGTCACATTTTTTTTTAAGATTTTATTTATTTGAGGGAAGAGAACATGAGTAGGGGGAGGAGAGGGGAGAGGGAGAAACAGACTTCCAGCTGAGCAGGGAGCCCGATGCGGGGCTCAATCCCAAGTCCTGGATCATGACCTGAGCCAAAGGCAGATGCTTAACTGACTGAGCCACCCAAGTGCCCCTAATATGGGCTATAGTCACTTTAGATGAAAAATTACTGCAGCTTCTGTTTTTCTTCATTATTACTTGAAGCTGTTAATTTAGTTGCAAAGATATTTTTTCTCTGTCTAGAGGTAGATATTTTGCCATATGGATATTTATTGTCTGTAACTATATTTATACATATAAGACTTGATACTATAGCTGTAAGCTATTAAAAATTATCACCATTTAAAAGATTTTAAAAAATAAAAATAAATAAAACAGGCAATCTAAAGCCCAAACATTCCTGACAAGTATAGGGTTTTTTGAACCCCTTAACATGACCCCAAGATAGAAAGGCTCTTATGATTATTCCTTGAGGTCAATAGAAAGCAGCAGTAAATGTACCATTCTGGCAGTCTAGAATCAAACTTAATCAAACTAATAAAATTGTTTTGAGAATTAAATGAGAAAATTCAGAGTAATACATACAAAGTGCTCAATAAATAGTTGTTTTCACAGACTTCAAGCTCTTCCGGTCAGGTAGACAATACTCTGACTGTGTCACAGGGAACTGAGGGAAAGGGAGAAGGTAAGGGACTTGCTTGAGTAAGCGCTTACTAACTTCCTTCTCACATTACATTCAGGTCACGCAGTCCAGAGATGATCTGAACCAGGCTCCTGATTCGAGATCCTCTGCACTTTTCACTATTAATAAAAAGCACCTCACATGTTATGAGCAACTCTCCCCTTGCCCCTGTCAAGGAACGCTAAAACAGGAACTCAGAAAATAAGACTATGAAGATTTGGTTGGCAATAAACTAAGAAGAAAAAACTTCCTACTTGTATGAAGACTTCTGCTGGTGTGACACAAGGTGCCAAAACAAACCGCAGCTTATCAGAAACTTGTGGATCGATATCAATGAATACTTCTCGCCATCCTTGTGGGGTTTTCTAAACACAAAATAATGCATAAAAACAAATTTTTACCAGTTTTTTTTTTCTCAGAATTGCCTCTAACTAAAAATAACCATTTTTCTCCCCCTACCATGTATGACAGATGACTAACATTTACAGAGTACTTTACTACTAAAAATTATTTCAAGGCAATACTTGAAGGCGCAAACTACTGGTGTTGGCTGGATAAGAGGCAGAGCCGTAGGGATAAAATAAGCGTGTGGCAAGTGCTCCCAATAATGGAGAACAGACTGTGAAGGATGAATTGGAAGCTTCTGCTAACAAATCAATACATGCTCTTAGCCTCAGACACTACGGTGCACATACATTACCACCAAATTTTAAATCTGCTCACTTCAACTTCAGTGAGGAAACATTTTAATCTTTGGATTTTAAAACTATTTGCTAAAATGTAACCCTTCCTTGTACTTTAGCCATTTACCATCTTATATCTGCGCACATATTTATCCCTGGAGAATTAAGCATTCTTACTAGTTATCCTAAGAGAATGAAGGTTCTACTTAATACTTCACTTTTGCTTTTCAATTATTTCTATTCATCAGAATTCCAAATGTAGTTAACTTCAACAATAACTTCAACAACCATAAATGTTTTTTCTTACAACATAAGGCCCTTTGTTATTCAATTAATGACTTTATCCCATCAATACCTGAAACTTATGCACAGGAAGGACATCAAAAAATTCATGTGCTAGATAAAAGCTGTGTCCTATTTAAAAACAGAAGAAAAAAACTGTTTCAGCATTTTTAAGGCAATATTGATTCATTCTTTTGAACACTAACAAAAAGAAAATGCCTGGTTCTTTGTGTAGGAACCCGTGGTGCTTGCACAGCCATCTCTACAGAGAATCATCCACCTCATTCACATCTTCACCTACTCTGCAGAACAGACAAAAGAACGTTACTGTTCTTATTTCCCACACAGCAGGATCAGACAGGTAGGCTGTCTCAACTATCAGTTTAAAATTTTATCCCTCACCAGGCATGAAAGAAATGAGAACTCAAATTGGTTAGCTCAAAGAGGCCTTGAACTTGCTAAAATCCTCTGAGACAGCTGAGCCCAGGGCTGGCTGAAGTGGCTTCCCCGAGAGCAGAGCACCCCTGCAGGTGTGAGCAGGGACTCATCAACACAGGACCCCTGTCCGGTGCAGGGATTTTCCATCCCCCCAAAAGGCCAGCAAGAATGTTCAAAAGATGAGACAGTTAAACTAAACCCACTTAACACTGCTTCTGTCAGGCCCCACTGCCTGGGGCTGCTTCAGCATCAGTACTTTCTTAGGGGTCAGGAAAAACTAAAAGGTACAACAGAGATCGACACTGTCATTTTTGCAAAACCACAGGAAATTCATTGCTCCTATTGTTAGCCATGTTATTTTCTAATACAATGCTCTTTTCGAGAAAAGGATTCGCTCTTCCCTATGAGTAAGGGACCTGGCAGCACTAACTCAATCTATTAGCGTGTCCTCCGTGGCTCTGGTCACCTATCATTGCTGGGATGGGATGCGATCAAAATGATTTCATTACGTCGTGTAAAAGAATTACCTTTTGGAACATCATGCAGATCTCGGTACCACGAGATTGGAATCCCAGATTTTGTAACACCTTTCATATATACAGGGGATCCAGCATTTCGCTCTAGTGGGATCTTCTCTTCAGTCAGGGTTAATGCTTGAATCTCACTCAATTTTCTGCTCACCTCTACCAGATGTATTGAAATATCACAGTTTTTTAGCACAGATCCAAGCTGACTGAACACCTAAAGACAAAAAAAGGGAAAAATACAAGTGTTGAGTAGATTTGGGGTTTTTCTAACCATTTACCTTAATTTGCTCATGTTACAGGAATAACATTTGGTTTTGGAGGAATTTGTTCTTCACACAAACCACTCTCCAGCAGTCTATGAGAATCATAACCTATCCATTATCATACATTGTCCACATAAGAGGTGAACAGTACACAATTTGGTTTCCTAATGATAAAAATTAGATTGACTAATAAAAGAAAATTAAAGTTTAACATCCAATAAATAAGCAGATTAAGGGATCTGAAAAGAGAACAAGAAAATAAGTTGTATATATACCCTTGATTTTATAAAGCTGCTATGTCTATGAAATAATCTCATCTTTGAGATGTTTAAACTGTATCCTCAGGAAATAAAATTCAAGTGGCTCTAAAAACTTGACAGTTTAACTTGGTAATTCTTTCACATTTTTAATTTTTTCTTAGCCACACACATTTTTATAACTGTTGTAAACATGAGGAAAAAAGGAATATACTAATACTTTATCAATATTTTAATGCTCAAAATTCAATGCCAAAGCATAAAGTACATCAATAGTATTTGTCATCTGAATTTAATTTTCATTGGTGATTTGCCTCCCGCTTTGGAGATCCGAATATGCTGGTATAGGCTGATAATAAGGACAAGATGATTTTTCCAAATTTTGTTTTGAAATTAAACTACAAATAGAAAAACTTCCCAAGAGAAAAATCCTTCAGAAATTATGATCAAGAAATGAAAACAAGTTTGCAAATATGTCTTTGTCTATTTTCTTAACATTCCTCTAAATTCTTTGGCTTTTTAAGGTTCTTAGGACTGGATCTAGGGAAGCATCCTTTATACATTTTAAGAGCTGTGGGCTTGATTTTTATTTATTTATTTATTTATTTATTTTTTAAAGATTTTATTTATTTGACAGAGAGAGACACAGCGAGAGAGGGAACACAAGCAGGGGGAGTGGGAGAGGGAGAAGCAGGCTTCCCGCCGAGCAGGAGCCCGATGCGGGGCTCGATCCCAGGACCCTGAGATCATGACCTGAGCCGAAGGCAGACGCTTAACGACTGAGCCACCCAGGCGCCCCTGTGGGCTTGATTTTTAAAGTACTTGAAACAAGGTGGTATTATTTGAGAACCTTATCAAATATTTTATATTCAAATGACTTTGCCAATTTAAAGAGATATAAAATAGAGCCCCGGAAACCTAAATCAGTGGTTGGTTTCTTTTACCTCCCAAATATGATATAATCGAGGTTGTCAGATTTATAAATTAAAAGCCTTCGATTCCTAATTTCAAGCAAAAATCATACAGCATCAAGACATTTAAATGTATACTGAATATGTGTTTTATTTTATACACTTACGATAAACTAAAAAAGACCAATGGATTCCAAAACAGTTTAACAACAAAAGTTTAATACAAGTACTTATCATGTACTTCAAACATTCCTCCTTTTTAATGTTTTTAGAAAATCTTAGGTAGAATGGAAGAAAGAACAATACATGGAAAAATACCAACTATCTCTGATTAAAGGAGAGTGACCTGACCCTTCCCATTGAAGCCCCCATGTCCTCCCTCACCATCAAAGGTCACCACCGTTCTCAATCTGGAATTTATAATTTCCCACTTTTTCTTTATAAATGTTACTGAACATGTTTGTATCACCAAACACATATTGTCTAATGCTATTTGGGGATTTTATATAATACAATCATAGGATATGAATTCTTGTACAAATTGCTGTTTTCACTCAACATCTGCTGAGTTTCATCTGAATATCGTGCATTCTGCTGTGATTTCATGCATCTGCATGACGCTTGCCATTCCACTGTATGACTGTACCACAATTTATTGATTTATTTTCCCACTGACAGTCGTCTGGGTTGTTTCCAGTTTTTTGGCTATTCTAAACAATGCTGTCTTCTTGTACATGTATCCTGGTACAGATATGCACTCATTCCCATAGGGCATACACCTAGCAGTAAAACTGCTGGGTCATACAGTATAAGAACTTTGACGTTGGCAGATGATGCCCAATAAGCACTTCAAAGTGCTTACGCCAAATTACACGCTTACAGTCTATGAGAGTCCCCAGTGTGCCACATCTCCCCATCCTCACCAACCCTTGGTGCTGCCAAATCTTCACATTTTGAGGGTATAGTAGTATCTCACTGTGATTTTATCTTTCATTTCCTTGACTCCCAACCAGTCTGAGCATTTTTTTGGTTTTTCATGACCATGTAGATTTCCTCTTTCATGGTGGGCCTGTTCACATCTTTAGCCTGACTTTTCTACTGAGTTATATGCCACCACCTAACAATTGAAAGGAATTCTTTATTCTAACTACCAGTTCTTTGTTGGTTATATGTGTTGCAAATAACTCCTCCCACTCTGTGGCTTGTCTTGTTCCTCTCTTTACAGTGTCTCTGAAGAACAGAAGTTCCTAATTTCTTTAAAGAACAAAAAACTTGGGACACCTGGGTGGCTCAGTGGTTAAGCGTCTGCCTTCAGCTCAGGTCATGATCCCAGGGTCCTGGGATCGAGCCCCACATCGAGCTCCTTGCTCAGCGGAGAGCCTGCTTCTCCCTCTGCCTGCTGCACCCCCTGCTTGTGCTCTCTGACAAATAAATAAAATCTTAAAAAAATTCTTTAATGTAGTTGAAATTATCCTTCTATTCATCTTCTCCTTTATGGCTTCTGCTTTTTATATAATTCAAAAACTCTTTTCCTACCTAGAAGATAAATATACTCTCCATAATGTCTTCTAAATGTTCTAAACTTTTACCATTCACATTCTCTCCCACCCTCATTTTTTAGATTACAAACAGACAACAACAAGTGACAACTCACTGTATTATTCTGACATTGTACTTCAGCTGAGAAAGAGGTTGTTGAGGCAGGACCAAAAGCCAAGGAAATCAATGGAGTTTGCAAACAAGTCAAAAGAACAAAGATTCAGGTGAGTACATGAGAATCTAAAGCCATTCTTTTATTACCTACCCTCAAAATATCTCCTGCGAGGGTACCCCTGCCTGGGCCCAGTTCCACCAGTTGGAAAGCTGCATTTTTCCCAGTAGCCATCCATTCACTAATGAACCATATACCTAGCAGCTGTAACAAGGAAAAAAACTACCCTGAAGTATTATAAAATATAAAAGTATACAATATAAAACTCAACATAAATACATACTTTATGCCAGAAAGCAAAATGTTTGCAAACAATGTATGTATGTATGTTACTTAATATGTACATGTATGTATGCACACCCAGGAGCGTCACAGAGACTACATTACAAAAGACACCACTTAGAAAGCTTAGTAACAGGAGGAAACAGTTAAAAGGCAGTCCCCCTGTAAGAGGTCTCCTAACACAGGTAGGAGGATCTCACTCACAGGAAGCTGCCAGTCTTTGAAGGCAAAGAAACACATGGAATAGATTATGCCACTTCTTCATGTTCATATGAGTTCAATAATTATGTGGCTTTTTAGGCATAATTAACATTTTTTAATACCTAGATTCTACTTCCTTTTGTGTACTATTTCCTATATCTAAATTTATCAAGGGGTTTTTATGCGGAAATCAACAAACTAGAATTCCTAAGAATTATTCAGAATTTCTCCCAGGGGGACTTCTAACTATGGTGCAATCTTGGGCAGGGGCTGTAAAGTGTGTCTCTCCCCGCTAACGCCTTAGTGTTTTGCATCTTTTCTCTCTTATCTCTCTCTTTCCTCCATTGCTCTCTATTCCTTCAGCATGATTAAAAATGAAAACTAAAAAAAAGAAAAAAGAAAGAAAACCTGAATCACAAAGACAAAGCTGTAAAACGCTGTATTACAGAAGAATACAACTTGATCTGCTTTCATTTACAGTTTACATTTAATATTACCTCCCCAAAGATCTGACTTATTTCCGGTGAAGTAATGAAATCTCCTTTTTCTCCTAGCATGTCACGGTACACATAATATCCCTGAGTAAAAAGAGAAAGTAGAGAAAACAAATTAACTTTCAAATGAGGCTTTTAAACCACCCCTCCAAAATCTTACATGATGTATACAATAACATAATCATTTGGTAAGAAAGTTCTCTCTTCTAAATAAACAAGATAAACACAGTAACTTAACCTAAACTTTACAAAGTGCCAGTCACGTTGCAGAACAGGCAGAAACATGACCACTCCTTGACCATAAAGGCAAAAGCCATGCCATGTCCATCTTCACATCCCACATCTTCCCGCCCCACCCTGCTCCCCAACCCAAAACAGTAAGACCCTGCCTGCCCGTCCCTCCAGCCTCCTCTCCCAAATGCTCAGTTTCAAATTAGCCCCACCTGGTGATGTCAGTGGTGATGTTGCTTGACCTATGTGCTCGTTATGTGGGAGTGTTCACTTTGTGAAAATTCATGAAGCTATGTACCTGCGATTTATGCATTTTGATAAATGAATATTTATAGCTCCATAATTTTTTTTTAATTAGCCCTGCTTGTCCATACATCCATGCCATTGCAAATGCTCTCCTTTCTCCCTGGCAATCTTATACTCAATAAAATTGAATCTGTTCAAATGCCACCTTCCCTAACCTCCTCCTCCAGCCCTCCAACCTCAGACTAACTGCACTGCTCCTTTTTATGTGTTAATTTATTTATATGTCTGTGTTCTTCACCAAGAGGCATAGTTACTTTGGGAAGAGGACCATCTTATTTACCGTCCTATCCCAAGTTTTAGCATACTGTCTAAACTTCAAGACATACTCAACAATTCTTTGTTAAAAAATTCCCTATGCTCCTCAAGCCCCTTCCTCCACCACTTTACTCAGCAGGTGACCTAGACTCCTGCCCATAAAGGAAGTAAAGAATGTTATAAAATAGGATTTACTCAGCTTCCTGACCCGACCTGGCCTCCACCTGCTCCCATTCATTGCTCAGAACTCAAGATGAAATGCCTTTACCTTCTGCTCTTATCCAAACCTAATCCCGCCACCTGTGCTCTGGATCATCGCCTCTCCTCACACAGCTCTCATGGGCCAGGATCTCGTTACCACCCCCTTCTCTAACAGCTTTAACTTCCCTCTCTCAGCAGCAGAAATATACTTCAGTTACTCCCATGTAAAAAAAAAAAAAAATTGTTCTCATTTCATACAGCATCTCCTCTCTAGCTTTTCTCTTTCCCTTCATATATGAACATTTCAGTGGTGTTTTTGTGGCATGTTATGAATCACTCTGGTAGATGAAGACTATGTATCTCTTCATAGAATGTTTTTAAATGCAGGACTTAAAACACACAGGATTACCCCTCCCTCCAAAAAACTGAAAAACATTCATCCAGTATTTAAAAAACAAACTTGTGATATAGTAACATATATGCATCCTTATAAATACATTAACAAAGCTAAGCCTGAAGTCTAATAAGTAACAAAGTTTTAAAGTACGAAAGAACACAATGTATTTTGAGATACTTATGATCACTATTGGTATATAACAATATCAGTGATTTCCATGGATGCTAAAATCATTGGTATTACTGATGCCAGTGATTATTTCCTATGTTCATAATAAGAGAAATGCTAAATTTCAGTTACAGGCTAATGGGGAAACGCAAATTAAAACCATGAGATATCCCTCATGCCTATTAGAAAGGCCACCATTAAAAACACAAGAAACAACAAATGTTGGTGTAGACCCTCTTATACACAAGGCAACTACTTTCAAGACCAGAAGATGTAGCTGATTTACCTAAAACATAGATAAAAAACAGAGTTAAACAAAATGAGGGGATAGAGGACTATGTCCCAAATGAAAGAATAAGACAAAAATCACAGAAAAAGAGCTAAATGAAACTGAGATAAGCAATATTCCTGATAAAGAGTTCAAAGTAATGGTGATAAAGCTACTCATCAGACTTGAGAAAAGAGTGAATGAATGCAGGAAAAACTTCACAAAGAGCTAGTAAATATTCAAAAGAACCAGTCAAAGTTGAAGAATATAACTAAAATGAAAAAACACTAGAAGGAATCAACAGATTAGAGGATGCAGGACAGATTAGCAATCTGAAAGGGTAAAGAAAAGCAAACAAGCTGAACAGCAAAAAGAAAAAAGAATTTAAAAAATGAGAATAAGTTGAAGGAACTCAGCAACATCTTCAAGCGTTAAGCGCATTCACATTATTAGGGATACCATACCAGAAGGCTAAGAGAGAGGGGGGCAAAAAAACTTATTTAAAAAAGTAATAGCTGAAAACTTCCCTAATATGGGGAAGAAACCAGACATCCAGACCCAGGAAGCACAGAGAACCCCTAACAAGATGAACCCAGGGAGGTCCACGAGACACAAAATAATTAAAATGGCAAATGATAAAGAGACAATCTTAAAAGGAGCAAGAGAAAACAGTTATAAACAAGGGAAATCTCATAAGGCTATGAACTTATTTTTCAGCAGAAACTTTGAAGGCCAGAAAGGAATGATTTTAAGGCACTGATATTAAAAGCATTGAAAGAAAAAAGCCTCAAGAAAGACTACTCTACCCAAGCAAGATTATCATTCAGAATAGAAGGAAAGACAAAGAGTTTACTAGACAAGTTAAAGGAGTTCAACACACCAAACTAGCCTGACAAGAAATGTTAAAGGGAATCCTCTGAATGGGGGGGAAAAAAAAGTGGAGGGTATAACTAAAAGGAAATTACAAAAGCAAAAATTTTCATAGGCAAAAGCAAACATATACCAAAGATAATAGATTCATTTATTACAAAGACACGATCAAGATTAAAACACAAAAGGAGTAAAATCAATTATATGTACAAAAATTAGTTGAGAGATACACAAAATTAAAAGATGCAAAATATGAGAGAGGAGCAAGATGGCGGACGAGCAGGAGAACTAAATTTTGTCTGGTCCCAGGAATTCAGCTACATAGGTATCAAACCATTCTGAACAACTACAAACTCAACAGGAGATCGAACAAAAGAATAGCAGCAACTCTCTGAACAGAAAAGCAACCACTTTCTGGAAGGTAGGACGTGTGGAGAAGTGAATCTGCGGCAATATTCGGGAAGACAGACCAGAGGGAGAGGGAGCCTCCGTCAGCTGGCTACCGGCAAGTAATAGAGCAGTGGAGCACAAAATTGGAACTTTTAGAAGTCCGCTCTGCTGAGGGACATCGCTCCAGTGGCTAAGCAGGAGGTGGAACTATCGCTGGGAGAGTGTGGTCTCAGGATCCTCAGGGTCACAGAAAGACCGGGGTGCCTGAGTGCGGCAGAGCTCCTGCGTATCAGAGCAGAGAAGCTGGCTGCAGAGACAGAGCCTAGGCACGGGCTCTCAGCTCGGGGTTGCCATAAACTGTGATTGGTGATAGTCGGGCCACTACTCTTCCAGCAGGGACCCAACAAGCAGCAGATCCGGGGAGACTCCCCTTCCTCTCCAGGGAGGAGTGGCTTGGGAGCACACCACAGGAACCTGCTGGGTTTGGAGACTCCAAACAGGGTCATGTGCCAGAGATAGAAACGCTCAGTCACAGGCCGGGCGAGCATGGAGTGTGACTGGAGACCAGGGAGACAGGAGTGATTGACTGCTTTTCTCTGGGGGCTTACTGAGGAGTGGGGCCCCGAGTTCTCAGCTCCTCCAGAGCGGAGACTGGGAGGCTGCCATTTTCATTCTCATCCTCCAAAGCTGTATGGAAAGGTTTCAGGGAACAAAAGCTCCCGAGAGCAAACCCGAGCAGATTATTTAGCCCAGCCCCCAGCAAGGGAGGGGCAATTCCGCCACTGGCAAAGACATTGGAGAATTATGACAACAGCCCCCCCACCCCACCCCCCCGGGAAGATCAGCAAGAACGTTCAACCAAGACCAAGTTTACCGATCAATGAGAATTGCAAAACTCCAGCACTAGGGGAATACAGCACATAGAATTCATGGCTTTTTCCCCCATGATTCTTTAGTCCTTCAAAGTTAATTTTTCAAATTTTCTTTATTTTCTTTCTTTTTCTATTTTTTTTAATTTTTTTCCTTTTAACCAACATCTTATCAATTCGTTTTTCTAAAATCTATTTTTAAGTTTCATTCTTAGAGTCATATTCCATCCCTTCATTGTAGTTAACCTTAATTTTTGTGTGTGTATATATATATATGTGTGTGTGACCAAAATACACCCAAAATCTAGTGTTGGCACTAATCTATTCACCAGCCTGATCATACTTTTTTTTCTTTCCCTTTCTTTTCCCCCTGGTTTCAGGTCTCTTCGGATTTGTTTAGTGTATATTTTTCTGGGGTCATTGTTACCCTTTTAGCATTTTATTCTCTCATTCATCTAATCTCCTCTAGACAAAATGACAAGATGGAAAAACTCACCTCAAAAAAAGAAAGAACAAGAGGCAGTACCGACTGCCAGGGACCTAATCAATATGGACATTAGTAAGATGTCGGAACTAGAGTTCAGAATGACGATTATAAAGATACAACTGGGCTTGAAAAAAGCATGGAAGATACTAGAGAATCCCTTTCTGGTGAAATAAAAGAACTAAAATCTAACCAAATCGAAATCAAAAAGGCTATTAATGAGATACAATCATAAATGAAGGCTCTAACTGCTAGGATAAATGAGACAGAAGAGAGAATTAGCGATATAGAAGACCAAATGATGGAGAATAAAGAAGCTGAGAAAAAGAGAGAGAAGCAACTACTAGATCACGAGGGCAGAATTCAAAAGATAAGTGATACCATAAGACGAAACAACGTTAGAATAATTGGGATTCCAAGAAGAAGAAAGACAGAGAGGGGCAGAACACATATTGGAGCAAATTATAGCAGAGAACTTCCCTAATTTGGGAAAGGAAACAGGCATCAAAATCCAAGAGGCACAGAGAACCCCCCTCAACATCAATAAAAAATAGGTCAACACCCTGACATCTAATAGTAAAACTTACAAGTCTCAGAGAAAAAGAGAAGATCCTGAAAGCAGCTTGGGACAAGAGGTCTGTAACCTACAACGGTAGAAACATTAGACTGGCAACAGACCTATCCACAGAGACCTGGCAGGCCAGAAAGGGCTGGCATGATATATTCAGAGCACTAAACGAGAAAAATATTCAGCCAAGAATACTATACCAAGCTATGCTGTCACTGAAAATAGAAGGAGAGATAAAAAGCTTCCAGGACAAACAAAAACTAAAAGAATTTGCAAACACCAAACTAGCCCTACAGGCAATATTGAAAGGGGTCCTCTAAGCAAAGAGAGAGCCTAAAAGTAACAGACCAGCAAGGAAGAGAGACAATATACAGTAACAGTCACCTTACAGGCAATACAATGGCACTAAATTCGTATCTTTCAATAGTTACCCTGAATGTAAATGGGCTAAATACCTCAATCAAAAGACACAGGCTATCAGACTGGATAAAAAAATAAGACCCATCAATATGCTGTCTGCAAGAGACTCATTTTAGACCCAAAGACACCTTCAGATTAAAAGTGAGGGGGGGGAACTATTTACCATGCTAATGGACATCAAAAGACAGCTGGGGTGCCAATCCTTATATTAGACAAATTAGATTTTAAACCAAAGACTATAATAAGAGATGAGGAAGGACACTATATCCTACTTAAAGGGTCTATCCAACAAGAAAATTTAACAATTATAAATATCTATGCCCCTAACATGGGAGCAGCCAATTATATAAGCCAATTAATAACAAAAACAAAGAAACACATCGACAACAATACAATAATAGTAGGGGACTTTAACACCCCCCTCACTGAAATGGACAGATCATCTAAGCAAAAGATCAACAAGGAAATAAAGGCTTTAAATGACACACTGGACCAAATGGACTTCACAGACATATTCAAAACATTCCATCCCAAAGCAACAGAATACACATTCTTCTCTAGTGCCCATGGAACATTCTCCAGAATAGATCACATCCTAGGTCACAAATCAGGTCTCAACCGGTACCAAAAGACTGGGATCATTCCCTGCATATTTTTAGACCACAATGCTTTGAAACTAGAACTCAATCACAAGAGGAAAGTCAGAAAGAACTCAAATACACGGAGGCTAAAGAGCATCCTACTAAAGAATGAACTGGTCAACCAGGAAATTACAAGAATTAAAAAAATTCATAGAAACAAATGAAAATGAAAACACAACTGTTCAAAATCTTTGGGATACAGCAAAGGCAGTCCTAAGAGGAAAGCAGATAGCAATACAAGCCTTTCTCAAGAAACAAGAAGAGTCTCAAATACACAACCTAACTATACACCTAAAGGAGCTGGAGAAAGAACAGCATATAAAGCCTAAAACCAGCAGGAGAAGAGAAATAATAAAGATCAGAGAAGAAATCAATGAAATAGAAACCAAAAGAAGAGTAGAACAGATCAATGAAACTAGGAGCTGGTTCTTTGAAAGAATAAGATTGATAAACCCCTGGCCAGACTTATCAAAAAGAAAAGAGAAATGACCCAAATAAATAAAATCATAAACGAAAGAGGAGAGATCACAACCAACACCAAAGAAGTAAAAACAATTATAAGAACATATTATGGGCCATTACATGCCAGCAAATTAGACAATCTGGAAGAAATGCATGCATTCCTAGAGACCTACAAACTACCAAAACTGAACCAGGAAGAAATAGAAAACCTGAACAGACTCATATCCAGTAAGGAAATTGAGACAATAATCAAAAATCTCCCAACAGGAGCCCAGAGCCAGATGGCTTCCCAGGGGAATTCTACCAAACATTTAAAGAATTAATACCTATCCTTCTGAAACTGTTCCAAAAAATAGAAATGGAAAGAAAACTTTCAAACTCATTTTATGAGGCCACCATTACTTTGATCCCAAAACCAAAGACCCCATCAAAAAGAATTACAGACCAATATCCCTGATGACCATGGATGCAAAAATTCTCACCAAAATACTAGCCAATAGGATCCAACAGTACATTAAAAGGATTATTCACCATGACCAAGTGGGATTTATTCCTGGGCTGCAAGGTTGCTTCAACAACTGCAAATCAATGTCATACAATACATTAATAAAAGAAAGAACAAGAACCATAAGATCCTCTCAGTAGATGCAAAAAAAGCATTTGACAAAATGCAGCATCCTTTCTTGATTAAAATTCTTCAGAGTGTAGGGATAGAGGGTACATACCTCAATATCATAAAAGCCATCTATGAAAAACCCACAGCGAATATCATTCTCAGTGGAGAAATTACTGAAAGCTTTCCCCCTAAGGTCAGGAACACGGCAGGGATGTCCACTATCACCACTGCTATTCAACATAGTATTAGAAGTCCTAGCCTCAGCAATCAGACAACAAAAAGAAACAAAGGCATCCGAATCTGCAAGAAGAAGAAGTCAAACTCTCACTCTCTGCAGATGATATGGTACTTCATGTGGAAAACCCAAAAGACTCCACCCCACAACTGCTAGAACTCATACAAGAATTCAGTAAAGTGGCAGGATATAAAATCAATCCACAGAAATCAGTGGCATTTCTAATCACTGGCATTTCCAACAAGACAGAAGAAAGAGAAATTAAGGTGTCGATCCCATTTACAATTTCACCCAAAACCATAAGATACCTAGGAATAAATCTAACCAAAGAGGCAAAGAATCTGTACTCAGAAAACTATAGAATACTCATGAAAGAAATTGAGGAAGACACAAAGAAATGGAAAAACGTTCCATGCTCATGGATTGGAAGAACAAATATTGTGAAAATGTCTATGCTACCTAGAGCAATCTAAACATTTAATGCAATCCCTATCAAAATACCATCAACTTTTTTCTAAGAATGGAACAAATTATCCTAAAATTTGTATGAAACCAGAAAAGACCCCGTAGCCAGAGGAATGTTGAAAAAGAAAAGCAAAGCTGGTGGCATCACGATTCCAGACTTCAAGCTCTATGACAAAGCTGTAATCATCAAGACAGTATGGTACTGGCACAAAAACAGACACATAGACCAATGGACCAGAATAGAGAGCCCAGAAATGGACCCTCAACTCTATGGTCAACTGATCTTCGACAAAGCAGGAAAGAATGTCCAACGGAAAAAAGTCTCTTCAACAAATGGTTTTGGGAAAATTGGACAGCCACATGCAGAAGAATGAAACTGGACCATTTCCTTACATCACACACAAAAATAGACTCAAAATGGATGACAGACCTAAATGTGAGACAGGAATCCATCAACATCCTAAAGGAGAGCACAGGCAGCAACCTCTTTGACCTCAGCCACAGCAACTTCTTCCTAGACACATCGCCAAAGGCAAGGGAAGCAAGGGCAAAAATGAACTACTGGGACTTCATCAAGATAAAAAGCTTTTTGCACAGCAAAGGAAACAGTCAACAAAACCAAAAGACAACTGACAGAACAGGAGAAGATATTTGCAAATGACGTATCAGATAAAGGGCTAGTATCCAAAATCTATAAAGAACTTATCAAACTCAACACCCAAAGAATAATCCAATCAAGAAATGGGCAGAAGATAGGAACACACATTTCTGCAAAGACATCCAAATGGCCAACAGACACATGAAAAAGTGCTCAACATCGCTTGGCATCAGGGAAGTCCAAATCAAAACCTCAATGAGATACCACCTCACACCAGTCAGAATGGCTAAAATTAACAAGTCAGGAAACGACAGATGTCGCCGGGGATGCAGAGAAAGGGCAACCCTCCTACACTGTTGGTGGGAATGCAAGCTGGTGCAGCCACTCTGGAAAACAGTAAGGAGGTTCCTCAAAAAGTTGAAAATAGAGCTGCCCTATGACCCAGCAATTGCACTACTGGGTATTTACCCCAAAGATACAAATGTAGTGATCCAAAGGGGTACGTGCACCCCAATGTTTACAGCAGCAATGTCCACAATAGCGAAACTATGGAAAGAGCCAAGATGTCCATCAACAGATGAATGGATAAAGAAGATGTGGTGTGTGTGTGTTTATGTATATATACACACACACATATATACACAATGGAATATAATGCAGCCATCAAAAAAACGAAATCTTGCCATTTGCAACAGCGTGGAAGGAACTAGAGGGTATTATGCTAAGCGAAATAAGTCAATTAGAAAGACAAGTATCATACGATCTCACTGATATGAGGAATTTGAGAAACAAGACAGAGGCTCATAGGGGAAGGGAGGAAAAAATGAAACAAGATGAAACCAGAGAGGGACTCTTAATCTCAAGAAACAAACTGAGGGTTGCTGGAGTGGTGGGGGGTAGGAGGGATGGGGTGGCTGGGTGATGGACACTGGGGAGGGTATGTGCTAATTCACGCTTGAGCGCTGTGAATTGTGTAAGACTGATGAATCACAAACCTGTACCTCTGAAACAAATAATACATTATATGTTAAAAAACAATAAAAAAGAAGAAGATAGTAGGAAGGGAAAAATGAAGGGGGGTAAATCAGAGGGGGAGACCAACCATGAGAGACTATGGACTCTGAGAAAGAAACTGAAGGTTTTAGAGGGAAAGGGGGTGGGGGGATGGGTTAGCCTGGTGATGGGTATTAAAGAGGGCACATTCTGCATGGAGCACTGGGTGTTATATGCAAACAATGAACCATGGAACACTACATCAAAAACTAATGATGTAATGTATGGTGACTAACATAAAATAAAAATTTTAAAAAGTGGACATTGTGCTCAGCTAAAAAAAAAAATAAAAGATGGAAAATATGACATCATGTACATAAAATGTGGAGGGAGTAAAAATTTAGTGCTTTTAGAATATGCTCAAACTTTAGCCACATCAACTTAATATACACTATTATACTCATAGAATGTTATATATGAACACAATAGTAACAACAAATCAAAACCTATAACAGATACACAAAAAATGAAAAGAATCCAAGCATAACACTTAAAGTCAACAACCCACAATGAAAGATAGCAAAAGAGAGGAACAGAGAATAACTACAAAAACAAATAGAAAATGATGAATAAAATGGCAATAAGTATATATATATCTATCAGTAATTAAGTATAAGTGGACTGAGAGTTCCAATCAAAAGACACAGGGTGACTAAATGGATAAAAAAACAAGACTTTTCTATATGCTACCTACAAAAGATTCACTTCAGACCTAAAGACACATACAGACTGAAAGTGAAAAAATCAAAGATATTCCATGCAAACAGAAGCAAAAAAAAAAAAAAAAGGCCAGAATAGCAATCCTTTTATCAGACAAGGCAGACTTTAAAACAAAGACCACAGGAGGCACCTGGGTGGCTCACAAGGTTAAGCGGCTGCCTTAGTCTCAGGTCATGATCTCCAAGTCCTGGAATTGAGCCCCACATCGGGCTCCCTGCTCAGCAGGGAGTCTGCTTCTCCCTCTTCCTCTGCCTCTCCCCACTGCTCCTGCTCTCTCTCTCATTCTGTATCTGTTTCAAATGAATTAAAAAAAAAAAAAAAAAAAGACCACAGGAAGAAACAAAGGGCATTACATAATGGAAAAGGGAGCAATCCAACAAGAGGATATAACTGTAAATATAGACGCACCCAACACAGGAGCACCTAAATACATAAAGCAAATAAAAGGAGAAACAGTAATATAATAACAGTAAGAGATGTTAACACCCCACTTACAACAATGGATAGATGAACCAGATAGAAAATTAACAAGGAAACAATGGCTTCAAAAGACACATTAGATCAGATAGACCTAACAGATATACACGAATATACCATCCAAAACCAGCAGAATACACATTCAAGTGCACATGGAACATTCTCCAGGACAGATCACGTATTAAACCAAAAAACAAGTCTCAATAAATATAAGAATACTGGAATCAAACATCTTTTCCAACCATAACAGTATGAAACTAGAAATCAATTACAAGAAATACCTGGAAAAACAAACACATGGAGGCTAGAAATATGCAACCAAAAAACCAATAGGTCAATGAAGAAATCAAAGTAAAATAAAAAAATACATGGGGAGAAATGAAAATGAAAACACAACAGTCCAAGATCTTTGGGATGCAGCAAAAGTAGTTCTAAGAGGAAAGTTTATAGTGATAGGCTTACCTCAACAAACAAGAGAAATCTCAAAACAATCTAACCTTACACCTAAAGGAACTAGAAAAACAAAGCACAAAGTTAATAGAAAGAGAAAGAAATAGTAAGTATTTGAGGAAAAATAAATGAAACAGAGACTAAAGAAGCAATATAAAAGATCAATGAAATCAAGAGCTGGTTCTTTAAAAAGATCAACAAAAATAATAGACATTAAGCCAGACTCATCAAGAAGGAAAAAAAAAGACTTAAATAAAATCAGAAATGAACAAGGAAAAATAACACCGCAGAAATAAAGAATTATAAGAGAATTCAATATATTGGGGAGCCTGGGTGACTCAGCTGGTTAAGTGTCCAACTCTGGATTTCAGCTCAGGTCATGATCTCAGGGTGATGATATGGAGCCCTGCATTGGGCTCTGCTCTGGGTGTGAGGCCTGCTTAACTGCTTTAGATTCTCTCCCTCTTCCAGTTTCCCCCCACACCCCCACTCATGCTCTCTAAATAGAGAATACTATAAAAATTGCCCAACAAACTGGGCAACCTAGAAGAAATGGATAATTCCTAGAAATACAGAAACTTCCAAAAGTGAATCAGGAAGAAAATAGAAAATTTGAAGACTGATTACTAGTAACAAAACTGAACTGACAATCAAAAAACTCCCAACAAACGAAAGTCCAGGACCAGATGGCTTCACAGGTCAGTTCTACCAAACATTTAAAGACAAGTTAACACCTATTCTTCTCCATAAAAAAAAAAAAAAAACCTTCAAATTCATTATACAAGCAGAACATTATCCTGATACCAAAACTGGACAAAGACATTGTGAACATATATGCAAAGATCTTCAACAACGTATTAGCAAACTGAATTCAACTGTACATCAAAAGGTCATTCACCATGATCAAATGGGATTTATTCCAGGAACATGGGTGATTCAATATTCACCAATTAATCAATGTGATACATCACATTAACAATAGGAAGGATAAAAAACATATGATTATCTCAATAGATGCAGAAAGCATTTGGCAAATACACCTGTTCATGATAAAAACTCTCAACAAAGTGGGTTTACCTATTTATTTTTTTTTTGAGAGAGAGCATGCAAGTGGGGTGAGGGACAGAGGGAAAGGGGGAGAGAGACTCTTAAGCAGGCTCCACACCCTCCATGGAGCCCAATGTGGGGCTCGATCTCACAACCCCAAGATCATGACTTGAGTCAAAATCAAGAGTCAGACACTTAACTGACTGAGCCAACCAAGCGTCCTCAAGAAAGTGGGTTTAGGGGCACCTGGGTGGCTCAGTTGGTTAAGCGACTGCCTTCAGCTCAGGTCATGATCCTGGATTCCCGGGATCGAGTGCCGCATCGGGCTCCCTGCTTGGCAGGGAGTCTGCTTCTCCCTCTGACCCTCTTCCCTCTCGTGTTCTCTATCTCTCATTCTCTCTCTCTCTCAAATAAAATCTTTAAAAAAAAAAAAAAAAAGTGGGTTTAGAGGGAACACACCTCAACATAATAAAGGCCATATATAACAAACCCACAGCTAACATACTTAACAGTGACAAACTGAAAGTGTTTCCTCTAAGTTCCCAGAAACAAGACAAGGATGTCCACTTGCACTACTTATATTCAACATAGTACTGGAAGTCCTAGCTGCAGCAATCAGACAAGAAATAAAAGCCATTCAAATTGTTAAGAACGAAGTAAAACTGTCACTATTTGCAGATGACATGACACTCTATGTAGAAAATCCTAAAGACTCTACCAAAAAGCCTTAGAAAAATGAATTTAGTAAAGTTACAGAATATAAAATTAGTATACAGATACCTGTTGTGTTTTAATATGCTAAGAAGAAAGTAGCAGAAAGAGAAATTAAAAAAACAATCCCATTTATAAATGCACCAAAGAGAATAAAATGCCTAGGAATAAATTTAACCAAGGAGGTGAAAGACCTATAATCTGAAAACTGTAAGACATTGATGAAAGAATTGAAGACAACATAAGTGGACAGATAAACCATGCTGATGGATTGAAAGAATATTGTTAAAATGTCCATACTACCCAAAGCAATCTATAGATTCAACGCAATCCTATCAAAATTTCAATAGCATTTTTCACACAACTAGAACAAATCCTAAAATTTGTATGGAACCACAAAAGACCTTGAATAGCAAAAGGAATCTTGAGAAAGAAGAACAATGCTGGAGATATCACAATCCCAGATTTCAAGATATACCACAAAGCTGTATTAACCAAAACAGAAATGGTACTGCACAAAAATAGACACATAGATCAATGGAACAGGAGAGCCCAGAAAATAAACCCAAGCTTACATGGTTCATTAATCTATGTCAAGTGAGGCCAGAATATATAATGGGGAAAAACAGTCTTTCCAATAAATGGTGTTGGGAAAACAAATGGACAGCTACATGCAAAAGAATGAAACTGAACCCTTTTCTTACACCATACACAAAAATAAACTCAAAATGGATTAAAGACCTAATGTGAGACCTGAAACCATAAAAATCCTCAAAGAAAACATAGGCAGTAATCTTCTGGACATCAGCCTGAGCAACATATTTACAAATATGTCTCCTTAGGCAAGGAAAACAAAAGCAAAAATTCTACTGGGGCTACAACAAAAGACAAAGCTTTTGCACAGCAAAGGAAACCATCAACAAAAAAAAAGGCAGCTTACTGAATGGAAGAAGATATCTGCAAATGTTGTATCTGATGAGGCATTAATATCTAAAATATATAAAGAATTTATACAACTTATCACCAAAAAAAATCCCCCAAAAATCTAATAAAAAATGGGCAGAGGGGGGCGCCTGGGTGGCTCAGTTGGTTAAGTGTCCAGCTCTTGATTTCAGCTCAGGTCATGATCTCAAGAGTCATGAGATTGAGCCCTATGTTGGGCTCTACACTGGAGCCTGCTTAAGATACTCCCTCTTCCTCTGCCTTACTTCCCCCCACTGCAAGCACATGCCCATGCTCTCTCTTAAAAAAAAAAAAAAAGAGGAACTGAATAGATATTTTTCCAAAGAAGACATTCAGATGCCCAACAGACACATGAAAAGATTCTCAACATCACTAATCATCAGGGAAATGCACATCAAAACCACAAGGTCACCTCACACCTGTAAGAATGATTAATATAAAAAAAGATAATAAAAAACAAGCATTGACAAGGATGTGGAAAAAAGGGAACCCTTATGTACTGTTCATGGGACATAAATGATGCAGCCACTATGAAAAACAGTATGGAAGTTCCTCAAAAATTTAAAAATAGACCTATCATATGGTCTAGTAATTCCACTACTGGATATTAACCCAAAGAAAATGAAAAAACTGATTCAAAAAGATAAATGCAACCCTATGTTTACGGCATTACTTACAATAGCCAAGATATGGAAGCAACCCACGTATCTATCAATATATGAATGGATAAAGATGTAGTATTAAAAAAAAAAAGATGTGGTATACACACACACACACACACACACACACACACCCCCAATGGAATATTACATAAATCTTACCATTTATAACAACATGGATGGACCTAAAGGGTATTATGCTAAGTGAAATAAGTCAGATGGAAAAAAAACAAATACCATATGATTTCACTTACATGTGGAATCTGAAAAAACAAAACAAACAAAACCCCAGACTCTTAAATACAGAGAACAACTTGTAGTTGCCAAAGGGGAAGTGAATGGATGGGTGGATGACAATACAGGTGAAGGGGATTTTAAGAACTTCCAGTTACAAAATAAATAAGTCACAGAGATGAAAAGTACAGCATACAAAACATATTCAATAATATTGTAACATTGTATGGTGTCAGATGGTGACTACCACTTATTGTGGTAAGCAGTGAGTATACAGAATTGTCAAATCACTATGTTGCACACATGAAACTAATATAACACTGTATGTCAACAATACTTAAATAATTTATTTTTAATGAGAAAAAAGTTGTGGTATACATACACACACAATGGAATGTTATTCAGGCATAAAAAAATGAAATCTGCCTTTTGTGACAACATGGATGAAACTTTAAGGCATTATGCTAAGTGAAATCAGAGAAAGACAAGTACTGTAGTATTCACTCATATGTGGAATCTTAAAAAAAAAAAAAAAAAAAACTTGGGCACCTGGTAGGGGCTCCCTGCTCAGGGAAGAGTCTGCTTCTCTCTCTGCCCCTCCCCCTGTTCATTCTCGCTCTCTCTCAAATGGATAAATAAAATCTTTAAAATAAATAAAAAAAACAAAACTCATAGAAAAAGATATTGGACTTTTGGTTACCAGATGCGGAGGGTGGGGGGAGGGAGAACTGGAGTAAGTTGGGCAAAAAGTACAAACTTCCAGTTATATAATAACTAGTATGCATGTGATAGACAACACGATGACTCCTGCTAACATGGATGTATGATACGCAGAAAAGTCAAAGTTAATCCTGAGTTCTTACCACAAGAAAAAATTTTTCCCTTTTTTTCTTCTTATTGTACCTATATGAAAAGATGGCAGTTAACTGAACCCAGTGAGGTAATCATTTCACAATATATGCAAATCAAAGGGCGCCTGGGTGGCTTAGTGTTTTAAGTGTCTGCCTTCCGCTCAGGTAAGGCTCTCCCTGCTCAGTGGGGAGCCTGCTTCTCCCTCTCCCGTTGCAGCTCCCCCTGCTTGTGCGCGCTCTGTCAAATAAATAAAATCTTAAAAAAAAAAAAAATGGGGGGAGGGCACCTGGGTGGCTCAGATGGTTAAGCATCTGACTTCAGCTCAGGTCATGATCTCCAGGTCCTGGGATCGAGCCCCGCATCGGGCTTCCGGCTCAGCGGAGAGTGTGCTTTTCCCTCACCCTCTGCCTCCCCCTGCTTGTGCTCTGTCTCTATGAATAAATAAAATCTTTTTAAAAATAAATGTTAAAAAAAACCCTCACTTCATTATATGCAAATCAAGCCATCATGCTATATGCCTTAAACTTATATAATGATGTATGCCAATTCTTTCTCAATAAAAATGGTGGGAAAAAAGTTAATGCAAATAGAGGTGTAATTTTTATTCCCATCTAACTTCAGAACCCCCCCCAGGTTTCTATTCAAGGATCCCTAGGTTAAGAACCTCTACTCTCAAATGGTAGCTACACTTGTGGTGAGTTATTAGCATGAGATATACTTGTCAAAAATCACTATGTTGTACAGCTGAAACTAAACTGACATCCTATCAACTGTACTTCAATTTAAAAAAAGTTTAAAAAGGGATACCTGGGTGGCTCAGTCAGTTAAGTGTCTGCCTGCGGCTCAGGTCATGATCCCAGGGTCCTAAGATCAAACCCCATGTGGGGCCCCCTGCTCAGCGGGGAGCCTGCTTCTCCCTCTCCTTCTGCTGCTCCCCCTGCTTGTGCGCTCTCTCTCTCTCTGTCAAATAAATAAATGGAATCTTTAAGGAAAAAAAAGGTTAAACCAATTTTTAAGTAAAATAGAAATTAAGGCTGATTTTAAAAAGAAAAGAAGAAAAAACAGAAAAGGAAAAAAGCCTCTAAATTCAAAGCTTAATCCTGGGTAACCTCCTGTTCTCTAAATATACTCCCCCCGATTCCTTGGATTTAAACACCATCTATACACAGATTATGAACAAATTTATATATGTATATCCAATATTTCTCAAGAACTCCAGACTTTTAAGATTTTATTTGTCAGAGAGAGCGAGCGAGCACAAGCAGGGGGAGGGGCAGAGGGAGAAGCAGGCTCCCCACGGAGCAGGGAGCCCGATGTGGGGCTCAATCCCAGGACCCTGGGATCATGACCTGAGCTGAAGGCAGAAGCTTAACCAACTGAGCCACCCAGTGTCTCAAGAACTCCAGACTCTTAGAGCCAAATGTTCACTGACTTTCTCCACCTGGATGTCATCACCAAGATGCATAAAATGCACCTGCTGATGGTTTCCCTTGCACTAACACAAAAATCTAACTTCCATGAAAGCCTTGAATGAACTGGCTCCTCTCCAAACTTCTCATACTACTTTCCTCACCATTAACCTGCCACCCCAGTCACCACCCTCCAGCCATACAATTGCCTTTCTCTTCTCTGTATGTGGCAAGACATTTCCCAGCTCAAAAACTTTTGAGCTTTCTTTCCCCTTCCTCTACTGGAAACTCACTCCCAGTTCTTCACCAGGCTGGCCCAACCCCATCCTTCAAGCCTTGGCTCAACCATCTGGCCTTTCCTGGCCACCTACCTACCTAGAGAACTTTTCCAACCCCTACTCCCACTGTACTACTTACTTTCAATCCCATCAACCTTTTTTTTTCTTTCCTTTCCTTCAGAAGCACTTACAGCAATCTACAATTATCTTGTTTCCCTTTTTTTCTAAAGATTTTATTTATTTGCGAGAGAGAGAGAGAGAGAGAGAGAGCAGGAGAGGGAGATGCAGGCTCCCCGCTAATCAGGGGGCCAGATGTGGGGCTCAATTCCAGGACTCTGGGATCCTGACCTGAGCCGAAGGCAGACACTTTAAGGACTGAGCCACCCAGGCACCCGCTTCCTTGTTTATAGTTCATTTCCTCACTAGAAAAGTAAGTGCTGTGTTTCACTGTCCACTGCAGTATTCCCAGTGCCTGAGATAGTGTCTGGCACTTCTGAAGCCTCAATAAATGAATAAATGATAAGTGGACCTTCACTCTATCACAGAGATGTTTGTTATAAAATCGGTATGAAAGGATCCCTATCTTTATTAAACCTCTGGACACCACATCCAACAGCAACAAGCCAAACGCCAGAAATCCACAGATTTCACATTTCGACCCAACAAAAGGTAAAACATTCTAAAATAAAAGGACCATAGGCTTTTACCAAGTGGCTCTGCTGAGCAGACAAGGAAATCCAGGACACAGAACAAGGACAGTGCTTGATCCTGAAACAGTAGAGACCCAGACATTCCATTCCCGAGAAGAAAACCCAGAACATGCTTCCATTGCTTGCTGATGCGATCCCAACACAGTCAACTCTCCAGGTACTAAATTCATATTTCCAGATGCCTACTGGAGATTTCCGTCTGAGTCCCATCTGCACTTCGGATTCCTATTTCGGACTGAACTCTGTCCTTCCCCTCCCTCTTAAAGCAGCTGCTGCTCTTCGTCCTGCATTTCCCTTTCCCGAAGAAATGATACTATCATCTACCATCAGCCTAGATAGGAAAGACATCCTGACCCTCATTTCCTAAATTCAGTCGGTTACACTGCCTCCTGAACAGCTTTGGATTCATTCTCCGTTCTTCATGGCACTGCCATGACCTGACCACCCCTAACCAACCACCTGACATTAATTTAGCTATCTCCAGGTCTTCGGGAGATGGCTCTTCCCCTGGAGAAGGCAGCACCACTGCCTGAGCTGAGGACCCTGGGCTTCTCCGCGCACACCCCGCCTGGCTCACACCTCACAAAGCCGCTGGAGCGGGTCTGGTCCTCGAGCTCCCCCCGTACCTTGGCAGGGTTGGTCAAGACCTCCTTCATGTACTCAGCCACAGTGATGGGGCCAGTTGCCTTGATTTTGTATATAAGATGCCGCAGCATTGGTGTCACCTGGGTTTCTGCCGGCTCTCTCCCGGAGCTGAAGTATTTCCCTCTCCAAAGACAGGGAATGACTACGAAAAACAAGTAAAGGGGACCATGAAAACATCTTAGTATTTGCAAGTGGAATCAGCCTGAGTGCTTCCGAAGCTGCTGCGTTGACTCAAGCCCGCGCGAAGCACGGACAGCGGACTCCTGGCCTGACCGCAGCACGCCCACAAGGCGCCGGCAGGCACGCACAGTGCCCACGGCCACACAGCCACTCCGGCTCTGAGGCTGGACTCGTCTGCAGCTCAGAGCCCCTCAGGGGCCCCCAACCGAGGAGGGCGCCCCAGGCGGTTTCCCGTACATCCGGAGCTCCCGCATGGCGAACGCTTACCCGCGCGAGCCGCCGCACACAGCGGCCCCAAGCCGCCCCTCGCAAGAACGCTCATGCCGAACTTCCCACGCCGCCGCGCGCGGCCCGGGGGCGGGGAATGAAGCCATTTCCGGGAGAGGACACACCCCTGCCAGAAGTACGTCACTCAGCCAAACGGAAGGAGGCTGTGGGGCCGTTTGCGCGTGCTTTGCTGGTAATGGCGGCCCCCAAGAAGCTTTTGGAGTTCCACGCCAAGCGGCCCTGGCGCGGAGAGGAGGCGGTAGAAGATCCGGACGAGGACAACGAGGAGGATAACGATGAAGCCGAGAATGGGTTCTCTCTGGAGGAAGTATTACGGCTCGGAGGCACCAAGGTAATGGCCTCGGACTCGCGCACAAGGGAACAGAGGCGCGAGGAGTGGTCTCCCGAGTAGCCCGGCCGCCCCCGGGCGGCAGCGTGGCAGGGCGTTCTGCATCCATATCCCAGCTTCGAAATGGGCTCTTTGCGCTTCCCGCACTTCTTTCCCACAGCTTTTTACAAGAGAAGAGTTCTTTGGAATTGAACGTTTTTACGGTGTGGCCTTTCTTAGGATGTAGGTGACCCTCTCATTTCACTGATCTATAACTGGCGCTCCCTCAGGTCGGTGAAGACCGACCTTTTTGGTTCCTGACGTCGTGGCGTCAGTGTTCTGAACTCCAGTGCTGTTGGAATGTTAACTTCTATTCTCACGGAGTACACGCACATGTTTACGCTCCAGAAGCCCTCTGCTCTCGGAATTTACATCCTAATTAAGGGAAAGAATCAGTAACCAAACTTTTGAATATTGTATATCAGATGCTGAGTAGTGCCACGGAGAAGAAGAAAACAAGATAATCAGTGGGAAGGGCGTAACAGTTTTAAATGAGGTGATCGGGGAACTCATCGAGATGTTTGAGAAGAAAACTGTAGGAAAGAAAGGAGCCGCGCTGTTCTTTGAGCAACAAAAACGTCAGTGTAGCTGAGGCAGAGTGAGGTAAGGGGAGAGTAATAAGAAATGAGCTCAGAGAGGTAAGAATATAGGCCTTTCTCGGAGTTTGATGCAAAACCTTAGAAGATTTGGAGCAAATACGTGATGGAATTTAGCTTACTTTTTTAGCACATGTTTTGAGACTATCGGCGGTGGGAGAGGTAGGGGCAGGAGAAATTCAATTTACGGGGGCAGATTCACAGTTTGCCCTGTACTTGTGTTGTATTTAATTTTTGAATAGGTAGTATTTCACGTGCTACAAAAAGTTATTTTAAAAAGGAGGAGTACTCGGTGAAAAGTTTTCTTTCCCGCTTTTATCTCTAACCATGCGATTACTAACCAAAGCAAGTATCTTTATGTGTCTTTTATATCTTCTAAACACACACGTTATTTTTTACACAAAAGGTAATATACTGTATAATATTTGTGCATATTTTTTCTTGTCTTATAGATTCTTCCATATCATTATACAAAGTTGGGTCATTGGTTTTATGCCTGCATAAATCATAGTTTTAATCTAACCAGCCATTTATTGTGGATGTTGGGGTTGTCAATCTTTTGCTATTTTAAATAATGCTTCAGTAAATAACTTGAAAAGAGATCTTTTCCCACATTTGTGAACATGTATGTAATCTAAATTGATAGAAATGGAACTGCTGGATCAAAGGATGTGTGTCTTGTATTTTGATTTGAAGGTAGCAAGTTGCCCTCCATAGAGGTTGTGCTAGTTTACATTTCCATTAGTCATGTAGGAAAGTGCCTTTTCCTCCTACCATCTCCCCAACCCCACCCGTCACAATTTTATCTTTCTCATCTGACAGAAAATGGATGCATCATGGTGGTTTTAATTTGGATTTTTCTTAATGTCAGTGAAGTTGAGCATCTTTTCACATTTTTAAAAACCACTTTCCCCTTATGAACCATTTGTTTATATCCTTTGCAGATCTTTCAGTTATCACTTCCTTAACTGATGCGTAGGAACTTTTACATTAAATATTAAGCCCAATTACTCTGATATCAGTTGCCAGTATTTTTTTTTTCCAATTTATTTGTCTTTTGACTTTTGTATGAGAGAATGATAGTTTTACCCGTCTTTGCCTTTAAGGGTCTGCATTTTACGTCATTTGGAAAGGTTTTCTCTACTCTGAAATTATTTTAATTATGGTGTGCATTCTTCTATTACAGCTTTTTTTTTCACATGTAAACCTTTGATTCATCAAGTATTGACTTTGTTGTAGGGTGGGAGCCCAGGGAGCCCAGACAATACCATGATAATTGAATTTAATTGATTTTTAAACATAATAAATTTCAAATTAACTTTGGAAGTTTTTCTAAACTTTGGATTTGTAATTTATTTTTTAACTTTCTTATGTTTTAATGCAGCAAGATTACCTTATGCTGGCTACTTTGGATGAAAATGAGGAAGTGGTGGATGGAGGCAAAAAAGGAGCAATCGATGACCTTCAACAAGGTGAATTGGAAGCATTTATTCAAAATCTTAGTTTGGCCAAGTATGCAAAAGCTTTCTTGGTTGAAGAAGATGAACCAGCTGAAAAAGAAAATACCAGCAAAAAAGAAGCAAGAGTATCTAAAGTAGATAATAAAAAGCAAAATGCAGCAGAAAGTGAAAGGACATCACTCGGTAAGGTGAAAAATAAGAAGAAGCCAGAACAACATTCTAATGAGAACAACAGTGTCACACCAAAAGTTAAGAAAGATAAACAACAGGACATCTTTGAATTTTTTGAGAGACAAACGTTGTTACTCAAGCCTGGAGGCAAATGGTATGATCTGGAGTACAGCAATGAATATTCTTTGGATCCCCAGTCTCAGGATGTTGTGTCTAAGTACAAAACCTTGGCTCAGAAATTGTATGAGCATGAAATCAACTTATTCAAAAATAAGACAAATAACCAAAAGGGAGCTTCTTCTACCTGGATGAAGACAATTGTGTCATCAGGGACGCTAGGTGACAGGATGGCAGCCATGATTCTTCTTATTCAGGATGATGCTATTCACACACTCCAGTTTGTAGAAACTCTCGTGAACCTTGTTAAAAAGAAGGGTAGCAAACAGCAGTGCCTCATGGCTTTGGATACTTTCAAAGAATTACTCATTACAGACCTTTTGCCAGACAGTCGGAAGCTACGGATTTTCAGCCAGCGTCCCTTCAACAAACTAGAGCAGTTGTCCAGTGGCAACAAGGACTCAAGAGATAGAAGGCTGATATTATGGTATTTTGAACACCAGCTGAAACACCTTGTGGCTGAATTTGTGCAGGTCTTAGAAACTTTAAGTCATGATTCATTAGTAGCAACTAAAACTCGAGCTCTTGTTGTAGCTCATGAGCTTCTTTGTAACAAACCTGAGGAAGAAAAGGCTCTTCTTGTGCAGGTGGTAAATAAACTGGGAGATCCTCAGAACAGAATAGCCACCAAAGCCTCCCATCTGTTAGAGACATTGCTTTGTAAACATCCCAATATGAAAGGAGTTGTATGTGGCGAAGTAGAAAGGCTGCTCTTTCGCTCAAATATCAGCTCCAAAGCGCAATATTACGCAGTTTGCTTTTTAAATCAAATGGTCCTTTCCCATGAAGAATGTGAATTAGCTAATAAGTTAATTACTCTTTATTTTTGTTTTTTCCGGACTTGTATCAAGAAAAAAGATGTTGAATCAAAAATGCTTAGTGCCCTTTTAACAGGAGTAAATAGGGCATACCCTTATGCCCAGACTGGTGATGACAAAGTGAGGGAGCAGGTCGACACGCTCTTTAAAGTGTTGCACGTTGTGAATTTTAATACCAGCGTACAGGTTTTAATGTTGCTTTTCCAAGTAATGAATTCTCAGCAGACGATATCAGATCGATACTATGCAGCATTATATAGGTAAGTACATTCCATTTTGATAGGTGAATGAGGAATAACATGATTTAATAATAACATGATTTAATACACAGCACCTACTGTGCCCCTCTATGGGGCAAGAAACTTAGAAAACTGGAATTTAGGCCCCCCTCAGGAACTTGCTAATCACCAACTTTGAGTAAGTCACTAATCTTTGTTTTCCTGTTGGAAAACTATGTTAAATATTTTGCATACATTACTTTATTTTTTGTTTTGAGAACTTGCTAAAATACAGAAAAATACCCTCCCCCAAAACATCCATATCCTACCACCTAATATTTCAACCTTAACATTCTGCTATATCTGTTTTAAATCTTTCAAATATTAAAAAATTAGAACTGCAGATATAATTGAAGTTTCTTTCAGTCCCTTCCCCATCACTCACATCCTCAGTCCTACATTTCCTCCCCCTGTCCTTCACACAGCCATTTAGTAATTCAACAGCAATTTTTTGAGTGCCATCTATATGCTGGAGATTTGCAGTGCTCTGGATATAGCAGTGAACAAAATTCCTACCCCTAGAGTTGCTTACACTCATATTGAGGAAAACAGATGGTAAACAAGAAAGTCTGTTAGGGAGGGTTAGGGTTGCATTTTTGGAATTTTTTTAATTATTGGGATTAAGATTTTGTTCATTGAATTTTGTTGTTGCCCTGACTCATACCTATTGAGGGATGATATTTTGAACAGTGTGTAAACACTTTGGAACTGTTTTAGTATACCAACAAGCTATATATTTTCTAATTCATTTTAATAATTTTACATAACATATATCTTGTGAGAAATATAATGTACTGATTAATATCTTGAACTTAAGCCACAGTGCCTGGATTTGAGTCTCAGCCATTAGTTTGCTGTGTAACTTTGGACAAATTACTGAATCCTCTTTAAAGCCCTATTGGTAAACACGATTAATCCCATTTTACTGTGGCCCAGTTGTTTATAAAATGAAGAGGAGTGCACCTATCCTGTAGGGTTATTGTTACAATTATAAAACTTCCCAAGGTTGCATAGCTAAAAAATGAGAAAACTGGGACTTTACTGAGTTCATGTGTATGTTAACCCATGTAATCTTCATATGTAAAGTGTTTAGCAGTGCCTCATGCACAGTAAGTGCTCGGCAGGTGTTGGCTGCTATTGTTATTATTACTCCGATGAATTTCTTAAGCTTATTCCTCTTAACACTTCTCCAGTGTTAGAGGTAGAGTAATTTGTGCAAAATCAGACAGACATGACAAGGCCAAGTTAGGTGGCAAATCCAAGTCTGCAGGCTTTGGGAGTTCATGATGTCTCATGGTGCTGATTGCACTAGGACACTAAAGAAAATCTCAGAGTCCTTTCCATAACTCTTAAAGAGTACAATTTTTTTAAGTAGTGACTATCTTAGGGTTTTTTTTTTTTAACTTTTGATGGTTATGAGAACTTTTTGGACAATGTTTGGAATCTATCGTAAACATATTTTCCTAATACCCATTTAATATCTCAGTGTTTAACACAACAGTCTATCTGAGGAGTACATTCTTAAATTCTTTAAATTATTGCTTGCCAAGAGCTCTCTCAGATGGATTTCCTCAAAGGACTTCTAAGCCTTCTTGCAGTTATTTCTTTCGGCTTTATTAAGAATCATTTAAACAGAATTTCTGTAATATTATTTGAAATTTATCTTTCAAATGATTTCAAAATATTTTTCAAATGATTTGGTTTATAAAAATATGATTTATCAAAAACTTCAAGAACGTGTTCTCTGTCAAATGATGGGGACACACCTATATAAATTCTCAAATGTTTTAAAAAATGAATTGCAAAATGGATGAAAATGTTGAAAATTTTAAATGTGAAGACAAAATTGAATATCAAATATTGAATAATACAGGATATCTCAATATCACCAGAATTATGGAAGTAACAAATGGGGGAAAGTGGATATGCAGAGCAATATGAAAATGCTTCACAGGGTCAGATATTTCCATTTCTAGTACTAATGGAAAAAAGTTAATAGAAATGCTTAGAATACGAAGTAATATTGCACATGAGCATATACAGAGGATTGTGTTAATTCTGGATATCCTAATGTCTGGAGGGCAAGAGCAGTTGGAGCCTCTCTAGGATTCAGCAGCTAGGATAAAGAGAAAATTTTAAAATTATCATGTTCAATTTTCTACTCTACCTGTGTTCATTAGAATCATGTGAAGGCCTCTGGTCCCCCAGCTAGGGGGTAGTGATACAAGGATAAGAACACCAGTCTAATCCACTGCTTTCATAGGTCAGTTTTCATTATTTGGCTTTGGATTAGCCTTTCTTGTGAGGTTCTGTATCTGTATAAAAATTATGCTGTTATCCTAGAGAATGTAAAACCCCTTAGAAAAGAGAAAACACAAAAAATGTCTTTGTCCTGTTGATATTCCCACCCTCCCCCAAGATCATCATTCTTTCTGTTTTGGTCATTGACTTCCATTTTACGTCTTAGGTCTCTTGATCTAAAATAAACAGGAAGGTTATCCCTAAGATGAGGTTAGCAGTTGCCTCTACTACTGGTCGTAGAGATATTTTATGAATAAACATTTGATCTTGTTTTTGTTTTATAGGAAGATGTTGGATCCAGGATTGATAATGTGTTCTAAGCAAGCTATGTTTCTTAATCTTATCTACAAATCTTTGAAAGCTGACATCGTGTTGCGCAGGGTGAAGGCTTTTGTGAAGAGGTTACTCCAAGTTACTTGTGAACAGATGCCACCATTCATATGTGGAGCTTTATACCTTGTGTCTGAGATCCTTAAAGCAAAACCAGGTTTAAGAAGTCAACTAGACGATCATCCGGTATATCTTACAACTGCTTTTTAAATCGAGTGGGTTCTGAAATATATTGGTATTTTTCTTCTTAGCTTCAATGACAGTAACTTACTTAGTTCTCTGGAGCATGAACCTATGTGAGTCCTGGAGTTGGACAGACCTGAATGTTAGTCCCAGGTGTACAGTTTTCTGGGTGGGCATGTTGCTTGATCCCTTTACTCATTGTAAACTGTACTATACTAAACCGTAATTGTATGAGGTATAGTTAAAGTTACAGAGCTAGTGGATCTCTTAAACCTGTTTCCTCAGTTGTGAAATGGACATAGGAGCACCTATTTCATAGGGTTGTTTATACATAAATTTGAGGGCTGAATGTTTTCATGTAAAAAAGTCCCAAAGTCTCAGGGAATTGTGGCTCAACTTAATTCTCCTACATTTAGAAAAAAGAATATGGTGTCTCATAAGTTTGATTGATGGAATTTTCATGTTTTACCATTATAGCAGTAAGAGGGTCATCTTCAAAACTCCCTCATATAACTGAATACAGACTTGCAGTTGATTAATGCAGAGTTATTAAACCATTGTTTTAGGAGTCTGATGAAGAGAATTTTATCGACATAGGAGATGATGAAGACATAGAAAAATTCACCGATGCAGATAAAGAAACAGATACAGTAAAAGCTGAGACAGAAGAAACTGTGTCTGACAGTCCTAAGGAAACAAAAAAATCAGAGTCTGCTTCTTGGGTGCACTTTGATAACTTGAAAGGTGAGTTTCTTAAATCTTTAAATTGCTCTCTTGAACTTTTAAACAGGAATTGGATTCTCCTTTGATCTTTTTATTTTAAGATTTAATTTTTTTTTTAAGTAATATGCACCCAATGTGGGGCTTGTACTCACAACCTCAAGATCAAAAGTTGCATGCTCTACTGACTGAGCCAGCCAGGCCCCCCCCTTTGATCTTAATAGAAATTAACACTATACCATTTTAGAAATCCTCCGTATTCTTTTTTTTTTTAGTAGAGCTTTTATAACCAGATATATTCAGGAACTAGAAGTAAATTTTTAATATAGTAAATCACTTGTCTACTTATTAATAATACTATAGATAGTAACACATTTTAAAGCAATTTTGATCTTAGAAATTAAAGGAGATACCTTTTGGAAATGCAACCTCTTTACTTGAGCTGTAAAGAAAAGCACACTGAACCTTGGGGATCAAGAAATGTGCCAGATCCATTTCTTCAAACTTGTCGTGGGATTCTTGGTCAACTTATTTCATCTCCCCAAACTTCAGTTTGCCTGTGAAGTATGGAAGCAGCCAGGAGAGTGTTTAAAAGAATCCATCAATTTCCCTGAAGGCTAAACTGAGAATAATCCTTTAGAAGGATGATGAACATGTGCATTGTAAAGTTGACAGTTTGTTGTAATGTGTTTTGAAAGTTCTTTGAAGATAACATAAAACTTGTTCCAAGTGAAAATTATTCCTGGACATAATTTAATAACAAATATTCAGTGCACTTAAAGTTCCAAAAGAATTTAGACCTATTTAATCTTCAGGCTAGTTGTCATTTTAACCCTTCTAACCCAGTTGACCCAGATTTGGGCACCTTTTGCTGCCTGGTTTATTCAGTAGCAAATGCCATCCTGGGTACCATATCTAATTCTTGTTGGGGCTTGGAATGTTTAGTCTAGGTAGGATGCCTGGCTAACTAAGAGTGTTGAAAATTATAATTCTATTACGTATGCATATATATTATAGTTATTGGTGACAACATTAATGGTGGTGGTTTTAGTGAACTCTTGGGCTAGGAATAAAGCATTTGAGAATTAGTATTTTTTGTTGTTGTTGTTCTCAGGTGGCAAACAGTTAAACACATACGATCCATTCAGTAGAAACCCTTTGTTCTGTGGAGCTGAAAATACAAGTCTTTGGGAACTCAAAAAGGTAAAGTAATTTTATTAGTGCTTTATATTTGCCCTCATGGATTTAACAGCTTGAAGTTTCCATTTTGCTCGTATATGATCAATATAGTTTAGTTATTTAGACAGTTAATTGGCATAAGGGAGCAATCTGAAGCATGTCACCCAGCTATAATACTTTATAACCTATATTTCTGTAGTCTCTGATAAACATTAAATTTACACATTTATACATTTCTACATTTATATGTAGCAAATCTTAAATAATGTGGATGCAAAATCAGGATGTTATACATGGCTATAAATAAATTTTGCTTTTTGTAGGTAAATTACTGCATATAATGGCTCTGTAAAATGGGTAAATTTTGCTTTATGCATTAGATCTTCCTGAGAAGTTTTGTGATGATAGAACTATTTGCAAATAAAATTACTTTTTAAATGCATTAGAGGAACCCATATTTCCAATAAACTTTCTATGGTATCTTTGGAAAAGCAAGTAAGTGTCTTACCTCACAGACTCCTGTGGGCCCCTTGACACCTTTTCAGTGAGTCTGCAAGGTCACAGCTACTTTAATAGTGCTACTAAGGCACGTTACTTGCCTTTGTCACTCTGTTAACAGTGGCACTGATGATACTAAAGAAATGCTGGCTAAAACTGCTAGTGCCTCAGCGCAGATAAGGGTAGGAGCCATCATATTCTTCACTGCCATGTACCTTCAGGGAAAAAAGCCAGTATCACATAAGAATGATGAAACAGAAAAAATTAGTGATTATCTTGACCCTAAAGTACATGTCTTTTTCATAGTCTGTGTACATACACAGAAGGAATTCATAACATACTTCTGCATACCTAAGTATGAGGTGGTCTCGTGTCTTGGGAAAAGTACCTGTGTAGTTTGTTGTAAACTTAGCTGCCTTTTTCATAAAAGACTGGTTGATAGACTGGTTATTTGGGAGACATTTTCTTGAGTGAATGAAGTGAAACTTATTTCAAGCAAAACCGCTGACAGTATTTGCTGTTAGTGATAAAATTCAAGCTTTTAACCGAATTAAAAGCTTGGAAATCTTGTAAACACTACCTTGAACTGGACACTTCCTCAATATTGTAAAAACTTTTCTGATAAAATCAGTGGTGATACTAACAATGTGATTTTTGTGATAATGTAACCAACATATGGAAGAACTACGTAACTTACTGAATCAGTATTTTCCAAATGACTAAATGCACAGTGTTACAAAGTCATGGTTAAAAGATCTATTCAAAGTAGACCGATTAATTTTAAGTAGCAAGTACCAAAAGCTGATTGATATGGTTTCAAAAAATTCCGTATTGCAACTAATCTTCAGTTTGGGTGTAGTATCAAAGAAGATAATCCACAATTATGTGAAAGGTTATCAGTTAACCCTCCTATTTCCAACTATATATCTGTGTGAGGCAAGATTGTCTTCATATACTTCCAACTAAAAAATGACATGGAATACAGAAGCACGTATGAGAATCCACTGTCTTCTATTAAGCCAGACATTAAATAGATTTACAAAACTGAAATAATCCTACTCTTCACTAATGCTTATTTGTTCTGAAAAACTAATACTTTTCATAAAACACTTATATTAATACATAATAGGCTCATTGTTATTTTAAATTGACTATAAATGTTTCAAAATTTCTTACTGTGGGTGCCTGGCTGGCTCAGTTGGAAGAGCATGCGACTCTTGCCCATGCGGTCATGAGTTTAAGCCGCATGGGAGGTGTAGAGATTACTTCAATAAAAACTTAAAATTTCTGTTGTAATTTCTAATAAGGTAAATATCAATAGATATATTCCACTTAAACTAAGGAAGCTCTTGAAGTCCTTGACTTTTAAATGTATAAAACACTCCTGAGACCAAAATTTTGAGAATCACTCTTTAATGTATTGGCTTAAGTTTCAATTCTTTGGATCTACAACTGTAGTAAGAGATGACTTTCCTCACTTTTTTTTTTTTTAAGCTATCTGAGCATTTTCATCCCTCTGTGGCCCTTTTTGCAAAGACAATCCTTGAGGTAAGTCTAATATTCTAAAGTCAAGAAATAAGAAAAAGTAATCCAGTTTTAGATAATCAATAATTGGTCATAACAGTATTTTCTGTCCACAACATAGAATCATAAACATGTTCTGCTGTTGGAAAGGACCAATGACTTGTTTAATACAGTACGGCAAGTAATTCTTCCCACTGTGTGGTGAATAGAAATACAGGATATTAGAAAATTGCAACAATTATTTATTACATTCTGGTTTTTCTCCTGAAGAAAGACTGCCCTCCCCTTTCCCATTTGCTGTGTTGGCCACATCAGTGTTTGGTTCCTGGTTAATAGATGACCTACAGTATTACTGTTGTTTACCTATTCATAAAATCAACAGTGTATCATAAAATATGTATTTATATGTATGACTGTTTAAATCTTCGAGTAAAGAGGGATGAGATGGATATTTGAAGGGTCATTCATGGCATATATGTGCCTTTGATGCATTGTAGTAGATGGTGTTTTGTTTGTTTTTTTTCTTACCTGGATGCATATATATAATTTAAGTTAAGTTCTTAATCCTCCCAACCCCTCCACCTTTCAGGGAAACTGTATTCAGTATTCAGGGGACCCACTCCAAGATTTCACATTAATGAGATTCTTAGATCGATTTGTATACAGAAATCCAAAGCCACATAAAGGCAAAGGTATGCTTCTATTTAAGTATTTGGTTTTCACTGTTGACATTTAATAAATAAGCATACAACTAGGTTTTATATTACACTGTCTTGATTTTTACATTTCAGAAAACACAGATAGCATTGTGATGCAACCAAAAAGAAAACATTTTATGAAGGATATTCGTAGTCTTCCTGGTAAGTATAAAGCCTAGGCGGTTGAAACTGACAAGAATAGTACAAGTCAATAACATAAATTGTACTATTCTTTGCTCCATTTTACCAGAATAAACGTAAGCACCAGAGACATTATCCATCTTTTGTTCCCAGAAATGTGTATGCATTCTTAAGTTTACTATGTCTGACTGGGTCTTTTATTTTTTTAACTTTATTACAGAAAATTTCAAACATATCCAAAATAAATATACAGATAGTATAACAGCTTCCCTGTAACTGTAACCCAGCTTCAACAATTAGCAACATTTTGCCATTTTTGTATCATCTATAGCTTTATTAGTGACCCCCCATATATATAACTATCTTTTACGGTTAAAGACCATCTTTTTTTTTTTTTTTTTTTTTTAGAGGGGGAGTGTGAGCAGGGGGGGGGAGCAGAGGGAGAGGATCCCAAACAGATTCTCCGCCGTGGACGCATAAATTTTTTTTTTTTTTTTTTTTTTTTTTTTTTTTACTACCTGAGCCGAAACCCAACAGTTAGATGCTCAACCAGCTGAGCCACCCAGACACCCCTATAGTTAAAGACCATCTTAAGCTAATACGGGTTTAGCAGAAAACCCACAACTAGTTTTTGTCACAGAGCATCATTTTAAATTAGTTGATAACTTTTTATGGGTACTGCGTACCCATCTTGTCTGACTCTTGTTTCTATATTCAGAGCAAACATTTCTTTATATAATAAATCATAGCTCCTTTTCATTCAGAGACTAGGGTTAATTTTACTTTATTAATCATTTAATTTCCAACTGATTTATTTCACAGAGGTCCAAAGATGTAAATGGACTCCCCCAAAGTTAATAGAGTTAGAACTTAGAAGCCAAATCCAGTTTTAATCAAGATGAGTTAGAAATTTTTATTGTGAAGAGAGAAAACTAATATTCTTGTAGTTTGTTGGTCTTGTCCCTTAATTTTCATCAGTATTAAGTAAAATTGTGGATAATTCTGTTTAACTTTACTTCCTGATCCAGAATGGCAGGAGTTACTGTCTTTTTTCCCAAGATGATGAAAAGTTTAAAGTGATTATTAAGAGAACTCTTTCTCTTAAAATTGGAGTCCTGAATACAGTTGGAGGACAATAAAAACTATGTTCTTTCACTGTGATGCATGCATTGATGGCTATATATGTCATTGTAGCCAATGAACAATTTCAAATGTTTGGTCTTCTACACTCAGACTTTTCCAGAGATTGTCCTTTGCACTAGAAGATCCCTTCTGTCCACATTCCTTACATTTTAAGACTTTAGAATTACAGGTATGCTGTATGTAGTCTTAAAAAGGATTATTTTAATAAAAATATTTTCTTAATCTACTTTCTCAGTGAACAGTAAGGAGTTCCTTGCAAAAGAAGAAAGCCAAATACCAGTGGATGAACTATTTTTCTACAGGTAATACACTTAATGCAGTTTCTTTTGGAGAACTATTAAAATTTAAATTTTTAGAAAAAAAGATTATAAATTTTTTAGATTCCATAAAATGCTTCATTAACATAGGTCTATCTTGAAAAGAACAAAAGATATGTCAGTTGGGGTGCCTGGGTGGCTCAGTTGGTTAAGGGGCTGCCTTCAGCTCAGGTCATAATCTCAGGGTCCTGGGATTGAGCCCCACATTGGGCTCCCTGCTCACTGGAGAGTCTGCTTCTCCTCCCTTTGCCCCCTCTCCCCACCCACCCCCGCTTGTGCTCACTTGTTCTCTCTCTCTCTCAAATAAAGCTTTAAAAAAAATGTGTCTGCTCATTTTTATAAATCGTTGTTTGCTAATCTTAACATATCTAAGTGAAACTTAAAACAAGTAAATTTGTGGGTATTTTTAATAATGTAGCTTAAATTTTATGACCCTTGACTTTGTAAAACCTAATCTGTAATTTCTTACTTTTTGTAATATAGTAATTGTCTTACAGGCTTTAAATCTGTTATCAGTCTAACATAATGATAAGCAACTCATGAGTAATTTGTCCAAAATACGACTCTAGGCAGAATTAGCAAAATTCACTGTGCTGTTACATAGAGAAGTCCTAAACTTACTAGTATTCTTATTGTTATCTGATTGGTTAATTCTGTTTGTTTGGGTTTTTTTTTAATATTTTGTGTGAAGAATTTTGAGGGTATGATCCCATCTGCAGAATGCTAAGTTTTACTCTACCCTAGTATTAGAATGGGTGTGATAAAATACTGTGATTAGATGTTATCTAGAGCCACATTTTGTCTTATTTCTAACACATCATTAGTGTTGACACTAAAACAACCTTTTACTATGTCATTTAATCAAGATGATTTGAGGTGTTTTTATGAAAAACTAAGTCCTAAATCTTTGAAATTTATTTTACTTCATGTTCAAAAGTTGCTATTTTAATTCAAAACTTTTGTTTATAATAAATACAAATTTTAGTCATTTATATCCAACTGTTTTTAGACTTGTGTCACCGGTCATAGGTGCTTTGATTATAGCAAAATGGGCCCTTTTATTGTTAATCACCACACATTACATCATTAGTTTTTGAAAATGGGCCCTTTAATACAATTATCAAGTATGGACACCTGGGTGCTCAGTCAGTTGAGTGTCTTATTCTTGGTTTCTACTCAAGTCATGATCTTCGGGTTGTAAGATTGAGCCCTGCGTCAGGTTCCATGCTCAGCAAGGAGTCTGCTGGAGATTCTCCCTCTCCCTCTACCCCCCCACCTCATGCACGCGCATACACGCATGCTGTCTCTCTTAAGAAATAAAATCTTAAAAAATAAAAAATAATCAAATATATAACATGCATTTTTTTCAGGTATTATAAAAAAGTTTCAGTTAAAGAGAAACAAAAACAGAATGCAGATGAAGAAAGTATAGAAGATGTGGATGATGAGGAGTTTGAAAAGATGATTGGTAATTTGTTTTTGTTGACTGTTTAATTTGTAAAATAATCTTTCTGTTTACTTATAGAACCATGGAATATTAGTGGTAGGGGTGATCTTAGTTTTAGAAAATCATTAGGTAAGAATACCACGCACATGACAATGGAGGATTAAAAAATATTTTGGTGGCATGTGGTAGGTCACCCTCACTTGCTCCACAAAGATTTAGGATTATGCGTGGGCAGTTTGAGGGAAAAATAAATTTGTATTTACGTGGCATATATTCATTCTTAAGGAATGTACTCATCCAATCTCTTACAGAAGAGAAACCATTTTTATTGTTCCTAATTTCCTTGTGCTATTGGTAGCAGTAGTCTGCTGTTTCATCTGTTTCCTCTGTGATCCACTGAGCTACAAAAATTTTAATCTATATTTAGGCTGAAACAAAAAGGGAAATTAGAAAAGTTTACATTGAGTTTGCTTTTTTTGCACATTGTATTATTTCCAACACTGATAAGTTTTGGAGGTGGGAAGAGTGTTCACTTTACATTTGCAAATGTTGGATAATCTCATGGATAAACCTTAAGGTAACTTTAAGAAGGCAGATTAAAGGATACTAAAAATAAGCACTTAAAAGGATTGCAATTGCTAAATACCATTTTGATATTTACCCTCTTTCCATCAAAGAGTTGTAGAAAGAAACAAATTAATTGGAATCCATTTTAGTTTGGGGATTTAAGGTCAGTATATTCACAGGCTTATGTAGAATAAAACATACCAGCAGTAGTCCGATCATGTCATTTTGGTGTTACTTATCGTAAACAGCAGAATGACTATGTTAATTGGTTCAGATAGAAGACTTATCAACTTTGTTATTCCTTGATACATCTGACAATTTGTATATTATTCTCTGACAGACACATTTGAAGATGATAATTGTTTCACCTCTGGAAAGGATGACCTTGATTTTGCTGGGTAAAAAAACAGTTTTGTTTTTTAAAAAACTTTTCTCAGCATTTCCCAAATTGTTTTCCTCAGAACAGAATACAGGACTCTGATGTGTAGTAGAAATTTATTGAAATAAGCTTGGGAAATGGATATAGTACTTTTATTTTAGACCTTTATAATGCATGTTAGTATATTAAATTGAGGTTCTAGGCTGTAACTTTGTTAATAGCCTAGTATTAGGCTAATCACCAAAAAACACTTTAGAAAACAATGTTCTCTACTACACATTGTTGTTTTTCTTCAGCAACATGAAAAAGAAAAAAAAAGGTGCTAAGGGAGACCCAGAAGATGAAGACTCAGAAGGCAGTGATGATGACCTTGATAACTTGGATGATGATGAAGTTTCTTTAGGAAGTATGAATGAAGAATTTACTGAAATTGATGAAGATGGAGGAGCATTCATGGACGTGTTGGATGATGAAAGTGAAGGCATTCCAAGTAAGCATTTTTAAAATAAAAGGCAAAAAGTATATTTTCCTTTTTTCCTCAGTGTAGGCTAGTTTTCCTGTTGAAGCATTTCTTAAATATTACTTTGTATTCAAATTAATAATCAGGTTGGCTAGAAATTTAAATAGGACCTTTTCCCCCCACATACTTGGAACTGAAAGAGGTTGATTTTTGAGCTTCTATTTTAATCAACAATTGGGCTCTTTGGACAATACCTGTTGAGCTCTTAAGTTACCCTTTTTTGTTGTTGTTAGAATAGTAATTATTTCTCAAAGTTAATCAAAATATTCATCCTTTATCTTAGCCCTATAGCAGTTCTGTTGTTTTTAAATTGCCTAATAGCATGTTTATGTTTTTGTTTTTGTTTGGCGGGGGAAATAGAACTTGATGATGAAGTCAGCTCTAAAATCAGGACAAAGAGAAGCAAGAGAAAAGGTACAAATGATTTTGACTTTGCTGGATCATTTCAAGGTAAGAAAGTGTCTTTAAAACCTAAGCAGTGGCTGTGTAAAAGTTACTAATTATCATTTTGGGAAATTTTCTAAATTGGTTAGTATTTCATTTTTGCTTTTATAATGGATAACAGTTTCTTCTGTTTTTAATATGTGAAAGTTGTTTCCCACATTATTTTTCCTCGTAACTTCCTTCCTCTCATTTAACTATCTGTAGATCATCTTTAAAGTATTGTAAGAGATTATCTTTTTAATGTTAACACTTGTAAGATGCTAATAAAAGAAAAAGGTACTGACTATATCAGGTGACAATTTTAACTTTTTTGATAAAAATGTAGAAAGCATTATAAGTATTTTATTCCTGAAACCTATGATAAATTCACAGGCTTGCTCTTTTTTCATGCTTTGAAAGTCATTTATACCTGCAAAACTTACAAGCTCTTTCAAATACTAACAACGATAGTCCTCTTAGATGATTTACCTGATACATAAATTACAACGTTATTTTTCAGATTCTGTCTTCCACTGAGTGATGTACGGTCACACTTTAATAGTAGCATATGCTCAAATATAAGACAGTTTTCCCTAAAATCATCTCCAAAAAGAAATGTTGCTTTATTCTTAAGTCCTGCTGAGCCTGTCATATTAAAAGATGCTGTTTCAGTGACCTTATTTTGAATAATAAAGTACTGTTTCAGAAGACAATAGCCTGAAAGGTGTCAGGTCTCAGCTGACAGTAGTTTGGGATGCAGATTAAAGGATACCTGACAGAACTGATTAAAACAAAAGGAGGCCACGGAATTTCCAACACTGATAAGTTTTGGAGGTGGGAAGATGTTCACCCTACATTTGCAAATGTTGGATAGCCTTATGAATAAACCTTAAGGCAACTTTAAGAAGGCAGTAACCGTGCTTACTTGTTAATGTTACAGTTACATACCTATAAGATGAATGAAAACTGAAAAAAAAACTTTCCAGGTGGTATACACGTGGGAATTTTAGCTTAGGAGAAAATATTCCATAATAGCATCATATGCAGTTCCTGAATAATAAGCACAAAAATTAAAATGAAAGGCTCTAGAAACTAGTTATCAAAAATGGTTCTGGTATCCATGCAAAGGCTTTACATGATTGTTCGTAGCAGCACTGTTATTAATAGCCAAAAAGTGGAAACAGCCCAAAAATCAGATGTTCACTGATGGATAATGGAATATTATTTAGCAATAAAATGGAATGAGATTCTGATACATGCTGTAAGGTGGATGAGCTTCAGAAATGTTATGCTAAGTGAAAGAAGCCAGATACGGAAGACCACATATCATATCCTGCTTACATGAACTAGCCAGAAAAGCCAAAGCCCTCTTGCAGCAAGGGCACATGACTGCAGATGGGCACCAGGGATCTTCTGGAGTTGATGGAAATATTCTAAAATTGCAATGTGATGATAGTTGAACAACTAAGTTTACTAAAACATACTTAATTATACCCTTAAAAACACCTGAATTTTATGATGAATTTTACTCCCTACTAAAGATGTTTTTAAAAAATGGCCCTAGTAGATGCAAAGAATTTGAATAACACTGTTCCAGGAAAAGTGAAAATGGATCAAAGTAGTATTTTTAGTTAATATATTTTTAGATAATGTGATTTTAAACGTGTGAATTAAAATCAATAAATATTAAAAATAGATGTTTTAGTTTATTTTGAAATGTTTATGTGTTCAGAATTACAGGTTCAGGAGAACCACTTTGAGAAGTATAAACAAAATTTCATTTATAACATAATAAACATACTTTCCATCAATTTCTTCACAGTTGGACCAAAGAATAAAACCTGACTTAAATAGAATATACAGTTTGCCTTAAGGATTCCAAAATTCAACCATGGTTGACTTTGTAGTCAGTCTTTGTGGAAAACGGTTAAACCTTGATCAGTGGCCAAATTTGAAAGTTAGGAAGACACTGGTGTCATCTCGAAATTTTATTAGGGTACTAACTCTTAAATAAATTCTACTTGTCTTTAAATGCCAGCTACTTAATGGTGCTAGAAGATAATTATAATTCTGTATTTTAACCCAAATGCAACCTTTTTATTACAAAACCATGTTGAAAGATTGTTGAATCACTGTTGTACACCTGAACCTAATATAACATTGTGTGTCAACTATACTCCGATTAAAAAAAAAAAAGTGTATTTTTCCAAAATCATTGGAAATGATTACAATTTAATAATCTAGGCTTATACTTTTTTTAGGACCAAGAAAAAAAAAGAAAGGAAATTTCAGTGACTCCAACCTATTTGTATCTGCTGAGGAGGTAAGACTAATACACTACTTTAAGAAGTTAGCTATTCCACATTGTTTTGAGTTTTCTAATAAATGTATCTCTGTTTAAGTTTGGCCACCTATTGGATGAAAATATGGGATCCAAGTTTGATAACATTGGCATGAATGCCATGGCTAACAAAGATAATGCAAGTAAGTAACTTGAATTTTTTTTTAAGATTTATTTATTTATTGGGGGGGTGGCACAGAGGGAGAGAGAATCTCTAACAGATTCCCTGCTGAGCACAGAGCCAGGGGCAGGGCTCCATCCCACAGTCTTGAGGTCATGACCTGAACTGAAATCAAGAGTCCCCACAATCTTGAGGTCATGACTTGAACTGAAATCAAGAGGCGGACAGAACGACTGAGCCACCCAGGCACCCCAAGTAACTTGAAATTTTTAGAGGTTTTTAAATGGCCTTAACTTAGAACTTCTGAAGATGTAAATATATTTTGGAGGACCGTTTTTAGTAAGGATGAATAAAATGGTTCCTTATAACCTGGAAGGAATGGCTTTTTCATCTGTTCTGGGAGCATATAGTCTTTATATTACACAGTTACTTTAGTTTTTTTAGGGAGGCAGGCTGTTTTTATATAATGTGAATTTGTAAGTACTTTATAGACATTTTAATTCTGATATTGATAGTTACTGGCTTCTGTTTTGCCAGTGAAAGTGTTCAGGGGAAATAAAATCTTCAGAGCATTTGTTCCTTTCTTCTCCTAGTCTTTTATTTGTTAAACGGTAGTCTTTAATAATAAATGCCAAAGGAAAGCAACAAACAAAAGCAGGGAATTTGCATAGGGGATGGGAAATGACTGTGAGCCATGGCAGACCAGAAGTTCCTGTTTTGTTCTGTGGGGCCAGGAGTCTGCAATGTGGTGTGCTCATCTTTCTTCTCCCCCACAAAGGTCTCAAACAGCTTAGATGGGAGGCTGAACGCGATGACTGGCTACACAACAGAGATGTGAGAAGTATCATCAAGAAAAAGAAAAATTTCAAAAAGAGGCCAAAACCACTCAAAAAATTAAAAAGCAAAGGAGTTTTCTAAATAAATTATAAATTAAATTGTACTTACTCCTAATTTTTGCTATTCAGCCATTTTTCTTGATCTTGCTCTCTGACTCCGTACATTCCAGACTGTTCAATGGATTTGTAATAAACTATAAATAAATATAGCTGTCATTTATAAAATCATGTAAAAGTGTTAAACTGTATTGAGAGAAATCAAACCTCTTTTCCTTATTTCTACATGGTAAAATGAAAAAGATAATACGTATTTCATGTACAAGCCCTCTGGCATCTGTACTAATCATTGTAATGAGCACTATTAAGCATTACTTTATACCAGATTATTGTACTGATTAATAATGTCATCTTTTTTAATCATTACAACTCATAAGGGGGACATTAATACCACTACTGGACAGAGAAAGAAACAGCTCCAAGAAATGAGCAAACCAGAGGTCACGAAGTTTTAAGCTGTGGTTTGTCACCACCACCTCAGATGTTTCATTCCAAAGTTTTTAACCACTGGTAACTACTCCTCTCCAAAACAGAATTTTCCCTGTGTTCTCAGAAGGAGCTAAAATAGGGAGAAAGAGTAATTTTTCTTGGAAATTGACATCACAAAGCAAAAAGTCCTTTAATCCTTAATTGGTCATAAATTACTTTAAACTTAACTTTATACTCTTAAGAAAAAACCTACCTTCCAAGATGAAGGGAAATTTCTTGCTCATTGTTTGCCTGAAATCTGATGAAAAAAAGAAGTCTTAAAATTAGACATGACTAGACATTCATTGTATTAAAACATGGAGCCATAATTTAGTGCTACCTTTAGGGTCTATGAGCTAGGAATCTTACAGATGAGAAATGTGGTTAAGGCCCTTCTGGTAATCAGGAACTCTCCTGCACAGGGTATAGGGTGCACTTGTCTCGCCTGTTGCCCCCCATAGTTATTTTGGAGTTTTTCAAATTTGGCCTGTATATATGATGTAATTTATTTAGAAAAGTAAGTTTTCAGTGTTAATGTGTAACTCCCTTATGTAACTATGAAGTTAGATCAACTTCAAAAACCGGGTAGAGTCTTATTTCTAATTCCGTAGCAAGGTAAAATGGAATCTGTAAAACTTCTTTTTGGATTCCATTTTACCTTGTTACGGAATTAGAAACTTGAATTTGCTTTTATATACTGTTTGGATGTTTTCTTTTATACCCTTACACTTCGGAAGTGACTTTGTGAGCATCCAGCAGCATCCTGGGGCACCGTGTTCCAGTGAAAAACCTTAAGAGGATAAATGACAAGTCTCAAAGATGGCTACCACCCCTAGGACTACTATTACCAGCTCCAGGGAAAGAGAAAACAGCCCTTCCTCATTTTAAAAGTTGAGGGCTCTAATATAAGATTTCCCTCCAGAATGTGTCACAGCACTCTCAGTGACAGCCAGTGGCATGGGAAAGGTTTTAAGTGCCCAGTTACTGATAACAGAGGAGGAACTCTGATAGCCTTTGAAACTGGTTACTTGACAACTCAGCTCTGCAACCACTACTCAGTCTACCCAACAATGAGATATAAGCAGCGGCTGAATTTCTTCACCTGTATTCCCAAATTAAGCCAGACCAGATACTTGCTCTATGCCCCAGATGAGTAAAATCCATTGAAGTGTGAAACATTTTCCCTAGTCTACAAATAACATTATTTAGGGAGAAGAGTCATTAAGTCCACAATAATTAACACCAAGTTTCTTCTTGGGTCCATAAAAATGACTAATATATATATTACTAACATAATGTTGTTTCAGGCCTACAGGTCTGTGATTCATCAGTCTTACACAATACACAGCGCTCACCACAGCACATACCCTCCCCAATGTCCATCACCCAGCCACCCCATCCCTCCACCCCCTCCCCTCCAGCAACCCAAAATGCCTAATATATTGAAGAAGCAATTTCTCTAAAAATGCTGTTTAGTAACTCAATGCATTAGCAAACTGCACACCCCTCTAGAAAACATTAACTTCTGAATTAGGATTACCTTGGCTTGTGTTCATCTTATTAAACAAAAAATATGCTCCAAAAATGCCCAAGAGTTCAACTACTAAAACTCCTTTAAAGATCTTCTTTGCCACTGGTTCCATAGTGCGGGCCATCCTAAGTTCAACAATAACAAATACATGTAAACCTGAATGAGCATACACAAACTTAATACCACTTCCACAAAAACAGTCGGAATGATTCAGGGATAAAACCCTGAAGTTACTGTATGCTTATTTGTATTTGATATGTCCCACATTCCTAGTTTTCAATCTCTACCCCACACAATGAACCAAAGACACCACTGGATAAAGCACAAAAGGGAGATGAAACTGAAAAAAAGCACTGTAAAAAAGAACAACTTATGGAATTGAGATTTTTTAATTGCCTAAGAATATAGAATATAGATAGGGTAAATCATTTTTTTTTAGCCAAACTAGGAATTAAGATATGATCTAACAGTCACCATATGTGAAAGCTCTTTTTAAGTACCTACAAAGGTAAGGTTATTTTATAAGTGGTTGTATATGTTTCATAGCTGGAGTTTTCATTTATTTATACAACATATATTGAACTATGTTCCACAGCCCAAGCATTTTATACAAAGTTGAGCAACAAACCAACTTGTTCCTGAGGAGCTGCTATTCTAACAGTAGTTGTCAAACTAAATAACGTCACCCAAAAGACTTGTTAAAAATGCACATTCCTGGGCCTCAATCTGCAGTTCCCCAGTCCTGTAGTTCCCCTAGATTCTGATTCAGCAAATCTAGGGTTAGCATCCCAGTAATCTGCATATTTGCAAGCAACTCCAAATGGCTTCTATACGAGAGGCCCTGGACCACATTAGGAGAAAAACTGACCACCATCACCCAGTAAGTGGCAAACTAGACTTTAGATCTTAATTCTCTTCCTGTAACTAAAACAAAAACTAATCAAAAAAAGGGTTTGGGTCTTCATTCTCTTTCTCCCAACATAAAAGCTGAACAAGGGAAAGGGCTATATAATAAGCTAAAAAAAAATAGCATATATGACTTAATATATGAAATGTAAATGCAAGTTTTTCTCTGCCTCCCTCTAACCCCAACAACAGGAGAAACCAGTCCTTTTTAATCTCAGGATTTTGATACTGTCCAGTGTATGCTCTTTGTCATACTGTTCTCTGCCTCTTTGCAGAGAGGGTAAGATCTATAATACTCTACAATCCCAGCTCTCTGCTCACCGCCATTCCCTCTTGACTCCTTTTCACAATGCCTGAGAGTGGGGTAATTAAATACTCTACTTTTGTAGGATTATCCTATTAATCTCTTTACCAGGTGTCCCTTCCCTCCAAAATTCCCTTCCCTCATTTTGATAATGCGATCACCCTGGGAACTAAAAGATTAAAACTTTATTATCTTAAAAAAAAAATGAAGCAGAGGAAGTTAAGAACCTAAGTATAACCAACAGGCAGTTGAGTGGGTGGGAATGGAAAACTGTTTTGCTGTTTACAATGCTGTACCTGACAGGAAGTAAGTCATGATCAGTACAGGGACCTCTCTTGGGGTAATTTTTAATGTGCAATGGGTGAAAAAAATGTTTTTAATTAAAAATAAGCCTGCCTGCAGCAATATCCGCAGTAAAAGGAATCCAAGTAAAATTTGGTTTTGTTCGGAGGTGAGGTTAAGAGTTCAAAAAATAAAGTACAAATAACACTGCTACAGCATTTACCTTTTAAAAAAATATATATATACACATTTTACATTACAAGTCGCTCAGCTTCAGGCAAGGTGTTTATAACGACTACTAAAGCCTAGTTGATAAAGACCACCAAACGCATACCTGTCCACGACAAAGTTGGCTTACTAGCTGGCAGAGAAAGAACAAGACTAGACGAGAATTTGGAGAAGGATGGAATTTAGGTGAAACTTAAAGCAGTGCTCGAGGCACCTGGGTGGCTCAATCGGTGGAACCACGGACTCTTGATCTCAGGGTCCTAAGGTCAAGCCCCGCATGGGACATGAATCCTAATTAAAATAAATGAATAAAATAAAATAAAATAAAAGCAGTCCTCGAATGGGCTCGAAGAAAAGCAGCGCTGTGTGTCATGGGGTTCACATCACACTGGGCTGAGAAGCTGATTCAGAGTGCACAAGCTTAAAGGTGCAATGTTGCGTCCGAAAACGCTTCATCTATGCACTGCAGTTGGAAATCGACGCGGCTCAGCATCGCAGGCAAAATGATTCGTCAAACAGCAAGGTCTCCCGCACTCTAGATGTTGGAGAGCAAGGTTTCTCAGCATCCCTGGGTTTAATTAGCTAAAGCGCTTTTTCCAGGTTCCCACGGTCCAAAACCAAGGCACCAGCGAGGCTTCCGAGAGCTGCCTCAGGCTGGCTACCCACGATCCTCAGGCCGTCGCGGCTCCCCGCCCCCCGGGTCTCCGGTGCACCCCGGCGGCCCCCCGCGCTCTCCCGCCTGCCCGGGCTCCCCGGACGCTCCCGCCCGGCCCGCGGCCAACTCGCGCGGACAGCGCAGGCCGCACCGCCCGGCCGCGGCGACAAGGTCGCCGAGCGACCCGGAAACACTCGGGCCTGTCCCGCGCCCTCCCGCCGAATGGGTATAGTAACACCCAACTTCCCTCCGTATGATCCCAGAACTTTAGCAAGGCCCCCACAAAACCTGCCCCACTCCGCTCTGTGGAGAGCCCGAATCAGGACGCCCAGCTAGAAGCCCTGCTCTCTTACCTGAGGGGCTTACACGCACGACTGCGCGTGCGCAAGGGTTGGCACGGCCCCGCCCCTCCTGGCGTTGGTCCCGCCCCACACCGAATTACCTTTTATCGTGCTCTTCTTACTGAGAGCAGATCCAGACTGCGGGCTATGTCCGTTAATTTATTTAATACTCACAAAAACCCTATGTCATAATAGGTGCTATGAGTGTCTCATTTCACAGAGAAGGAAAGAGTTATACCCTGCCTACAATCACAGAGCTACCAAGAGACAAAATTGGATTTGAACTTAAGACACTGACTCGAAAAACCTGTGCTCAGTTATTTTTCTACACTCTGCAACCCAAAGTGTGATATTCTCCAAGAATCAGCAATATGGTCATCACCTGGGAGCTTGTTAGAATTGCAGACCTGTTTCAGTAGGCAGGAGTAACTGACCTGCCCCAACCCTAACCCTGGAATGCAAACGCTCAAGATCCCCAGTTCATTAAGTCCTATTCATCCTCCTCTAAGTCTCCAGCACCCCCCCAAAGACTCCTTTGGGAGGCTGTACATTCCCCAGTGTGACCCTGATTTGCTAACTCCAGCAGAGGGATGCAAGTGACCAGAAAGAAGTTCCCTTGCTTCATCATGCCCAAGGCACAGAGGTTGGCCAAAGTCCCAGTCCTCTGTAGTGGTCATAAGAGCAGGGGCAGCAGGGATCTCTTCATTAATAAGTACCTGGGAAGTTTGCTGTCCATTTTCCCACGGAAAGAGAAAGAGCAACCTCTCTGGGATCCTCAAAATAAAGCTCTCTCAGTCAGCTGACAAGAGGTTGCAGAGATTAGATGACCCATCGTTTCTATTGACAAAAGGCACCTACTGGAGAAGAGAAGCCCAGGATCCTGGTGATGACCCAGCCTTCCCTTCAGATGGCCACAGGACACAGAGCAGTGGCACCTGCAGCCTCTGGCAGCACTGTCCCTGGGGCAGGGGAAGTGGGGGCAGGACTCCTGCTTGCCAGCATCCCCATGCTGGAGTGGGGTGCTTCTCCATCATCCCCAGTCTAGGATGCCAAAGTGTCACCAGTTAAACTGCCCTGGACCCTGAATGCTTCCAGCATCCACTAACTAGACTTCATCCCTGACTTCCTGGTGTTCAACTTCTGAAGAGGGGAGCCAGTTTTTTAATAAACTCCCCAAAATACCGAGAGGTTACACCCTCTCCCTATATGTGGGATTCCAAAGTAAATTTCAATCCTATACTACACTAGGAAGTAGCACTTCTCTTGGTAAAGAAGAGGGGAAAAGCCCAACTTAATCCTGAAGGGGCACTCTACTACATAAAGAGGAGGATGGCGTAGCAGGCGCCGATTTACCTGCCCCTAAAAATCAGCCTTGGGCCAATTGGCACACAGGAGCCATATGCTGCTGCTTTTTTTTTTTTTTTCCGTGATTCATTGGTTGCATATAACACCAGTGCTCATTCCATCAAGTGCCCTCCTTGATGCCCATCACCCAGTTGCCCCGTCTTCCCACCCACCTCCCCTCCAAGAACCCTCAGTTTGTTTCCAAGAGCCATATGCTTCTTGATTCTTGCTTCCCTGCTTTACTAATCAGACTAGAGTTCAATCACCCTAGACATTTTTGGTCACCAAGTTTTTTTTTCTCTCGCTCTCTCTTTCTCCCTCTTTCTCTCTCAACCTCTCAATCTCTCTCTCTTTCCAGAATTCTCTCTTCTCCCCCTCCGCCGCCCAGTATAAGTCCATAGCCTAGAAAAAAAATGAAAAGAAAAAACATTAAGAGGGAACAATGTCTTTAATCTCAAGGAAAGGAGCTTTAAACAAACCTCCTGTGCTGATGCCACCAGGAAGTGTGAGCCAAGCCAGGGCGGTGCCGTCTAAGTGGTCCCCCATCACTTATGTCAGGCCTGGGTGGATCGAGGAGCTAAACAGAAAATGGGATTGTACAGAACTGGAGGCCCACCTGCACTCGAAAGCACACCAGTGCAAATGTATCATATAATCTAGGTAATTACACAATCATTCATGCTGTTTACCTCCACCATGCATGCAGACAATTAAAAGTCAAGTGGGGGAGGGGCACCTGACTGGCTCAGTTGGTGGAATACAATCAGGGCTGTGAGTTGGAGCCCCACACTGGGTGTAGAGAATACTTTAAAAAATAAAATCTTAAGAAAAAAATAAGAGTCAAGTAGGTAGAACTGTAAGACTGACAGCCTGCCCTCAGCCTGGGGAGACTAAGAAGAATCAGAGCTCACAATCAGCCCCCCCAAATCCTCCTATAATTACAGGCATTAGTATCAAAACAGGATCCAGGCATATTGTTGTTTTTTTTTTTATCATTTTACTCATTAAGAAGCAAGCAAAGGACAACAGCAACATGTGAATTAATGCCTTAAATTCTACCTTCCCCAGGAAAACAAAGACTATAATGTAAGGGACAATCCCACTAAGCAGCTTGGCGAGGAGTCCAGTCTTACTCCTTTTCTTTTCTGGGAGGGAGATTCTGAAATACACAACCTTCCCACCTACAGTGAATAGCATCCCATTGTTATGTAAGTAATAAGATCTCCAACAGGGATGTGGTTTATGGAAATATAAAAATAGTAGGACAGTCAGATATTCCAATTTTACCTTTTGACAAACATTTTAAAAATACATTATTACAAATATAATGAAACCCAGAAACCTATCCAACTAGGAACCCTCTCTGGTCTGTTCTTTTCCTGCTGTAAAATGGAGATTAAAAGTTGCTCTCCTACATCTACCACCTGCCTCAGTAAGGTATGTTCTGTTGACATACAAAATTTCCTCAATTCTGTGATGGAAAATTGTCTGATTCAGTTAAAGAACTGTTTGTTAGAAAGTTAATATCTGTTATCTTCTGGTAATGGACTCTATTCTTACTTTCCTTGGGAGGATTGTCTATGATGGTAATATAATCAACCCCTGGGGTTATATTCCCTGATCCTCACGCTGCTCTGCACCTGCGGTTTGCCTTTTGTCAGAGGTGGGCGTGCAAACCGGCAGGTGGGGGGGAGGAGAATTCAATGATTTATTTCTCATGTGAACTGGGGGAGCCCTTTATTCCACCTCCTGAAACTCCATTAAAAGCCGTTGCTGTCCCTGGACGACCACAGAACAGGTTCATCAGCAGGGAGCCAGCATGGCCAGGAAGTCCAAATTTATTGACTACATTGACGAAGCTTTGGAAAAATCAAAAGAAACTGCACTTTCTTGCTTGTTTTTCACTCATCAAGGAATTCCGTACCCAATCACCATGTGCACCTCAGAAACTTTCCAGGCCTTGGACACCTTTGAGGCCAGAAGTGATGACATAGTGCTCGCATCTTATCCAAAGTGTGGTAAATGACAAATCATTTTCTACAAGGGCACTTTCTCATCGTGAGTAGTTGGGCAGGGTGCAAGGCCAAGGTCGGGGAGGAGGGCAGTTCATCGCTGCATGAAGCTAGCCAGAAAGCAGTGGGAGGATGATCAAGACGGTCAAGAGCAGGGGCGCCTGGGTGGCTCAGTCGTTAAGTGTCTGCCTTCGGCTCAGGTCATGATCCCAGGGTCCTGGGATCGAGCCCTACATCAGGCTCCTTGCTCCTCAGGAAGCCTGCTTCTCCCTCTCCTACTGCTTGTGTTCCCTCTCTCGCTGTGTCTCTGTCAAATAAATAAATAAAATCTTAAAAAAAGAAAAAGACGGTTAAGAGCATAACTTGTGAAATCAATCACTAGAACTGCTAGATTTAGAAACCTCGGTGTCTGAGGGAGGAGGTCTGCTGGATGATGGATGCAGGAAGGATTCATGGTGGGGCTAGCTACCAGAAAGGTGAATGCAGGAAAGTCCATTTGCTATCAAGCACTGACAACAGTAAAGATTTTCATCTTGATTCTCGACTAAAGACAAAAGCATGCCCATATCTATAATACATATGATGATTTCCACGTAATAGATTATTTTTCAGGATCAAACATCATCAATCCTTTAGTTTTGCAAACCAGTTTTACATGGTGATTCATCAATGGAGGATGAGACATTAAGAATCTAAATTCTCCTATTTCATAAAATCTCACAATCTACTTTTGATTTTTTTAACTGGCATCATGTATTATTTCCCTTATGTTAATGAATATTTTCTATAGGAGTATTATAATTTTGATTTTATTAAAACCCAGCATCGATTAACAGAAAAATATCAGATGAAGATGGCTTTAATAAACCTAAGTGATATTTTTCTGTTAATCGATGCTGGGTTTTAATAAAATCAAAATTATAATACTCCTATAGAAAATATTCATTAACATAAGGGAAATAATACATGATATATAATAAAAAATCATTTCTATAACATAACATTGTTCTGTAAGGAACATATGATAGATTCAAGAAACATTGCCACTTGTTAAAGGAAAAATCTGAAAAATAAGATAACTTGAATTTTGCACTAACGTAAGAAGTGCTGTTTCCACAAAACTCTTTTATAGCCCAGTTTATTTCAAATGCACATTGTACATACCACAGGATGGCTGTAGGTTTTAATTTTTATGATATATATGTGAAAGTAACATGCCTTTGCTATATCAAGACTCCTTAATGAGCTTTCTTTGTTTTTCTTACAGGTTCAAATTGGATTCTCCACATCATTAGTGAATTGATATTTGCTGAATCTAAAAAAAAGTATGAATATCCAGAATTCCCAATTCTTGAATGTGGGGACCCAGAAAAATACCAGGTTAGTACAAAACAGCCTTTAAACTTATAGTAAATTATCATAGAAAGAATTCTTCCGTTTGGGGGATATTTTTAGTTTTGTGTTCAGAAAGTACAGTACTTAAATCATGGCAGCTTATTTTGTGCTTACCATATTATCCCAGCACTTTTCAAGGATTATCTCATTTCATGGCGAAATAACCTCATCACGATTTTACAAAAGATAAAACCATTAGAAACTTACCCAAGGTCAAGGGGCTAATAAATGGCAGGGCCAGGATTTGAACCCAAGTTTTCCAATTCAAGCTTCTTAACCTCTGCACAGCCGACTTATAAAAGAAAAATAGGAGGGAAAGCAAGCCGAGAAACCTGAAGAAAAATTAAAACCAGGGGTGCCTGCCTGGCTCGTTCAGTAGAGCATGTGACTCTCGATCTCAGGGTTGTAAGTTTGTAGCCCCATTTGGATGTAGAGATTACTTAAAAAATAAAATCTTAGGGGCGTCTGGGTGGCTTAGTCGTTAAGCATCTGCCTTTGGCTCAGGTCATGATCCCAGGGTCCTGGGATCGAGCCCTGCATTGGGCTCCCTGCTCAGTGGGGAGACTGCTTCTCCCTGTCTCTCTGCCTCTCCCCCTGCTTGTGTTCCCTCTCTCGCTGTGTCTCTCTCTGTCAAATAAATAAAATCTTTAAAAAAAAAAAAAATCTTAGGGGAGCCTGGGTGGCTCAGTCAGTTAAACAGCCAACTCTTGGTTTTGGTTCAGGTCATGATCTCAGGGTCTTGAGGTTGAGCCCCAGTCTGGCTTGGCACTCAGTGTGAAGTCTGCTTGTCTCTCTCCCTACCCCGACACCCGCTTCCCCCACCGCCTGGCACGTGCTTTCGCACTTTTGCAAATAAGTACAATCTTTATTTTTAAAAAAAATCTTAAATAAATAAAAATAAAAAGCAAAATCTTAAAAAAAAATTTAAAACAAAAAAGCTTTGTCTCTGAAGACAGAGAATTGGGTGGGATGCCAACAGGAGGGTTCCTCTAAGGCCCAGATAATCCTACCCTCAGTTTATGTCAGCAGTCCCCAGACGTTTCCAGGAAGACATTACCTTTAATGTCCCTGCCTCCGGGATGACTCAAGTAGTAGCTGAGAGAGTAAGTCACTGGTGTGTGTAAAGGTTCTAACAGGTCATCCTACCTGTTCTAATTCACCTTACCATATATTATTACTCACTTTATCAGTATAATTAAGTGGGGCTTGGGTGTGAGACAGGATGCTCTGGTCGCTGCCAGGGAAGGCAAGAAAAAGGTGGGAGGAAGGATCTGCCTGAGGACTTCAGGGCTTGGATAGGACAGGTGAGAGGAAGACCATCCCTGGCCCTGCCTAGACACACCAGAAATGCATTCGGGAAGGGAAAGCTGTATTCAAGGGGGAACCACAGTCTCAGCAAAACTTTGAGAAGTGTTTACTACCAAGACTCCCAACAAGCAGATGGAAGAGCTGGGTTACTAAGAAATAAGTCATTGAATTGAGACTTAGAAAGTGGTTTCTGGAAAATGACAGACACTTGGCATGATGACAAATATAAACTGAAAAGTTGGATCTTAGGTGGAAGGAAGCCCATTTCCGTGGATCGGACTAAAGTCACAAAAAATCGCATGCAAATGAGAGGTACGTGGACTGAGGGGTGGGCTGGAGTGGGGGGTAAGTGTGCATCCTGCCTGTGGTTGGCTGCAACCTCAGGAGGTGTCCGAGGCGCTAGCAGCCACATCAGGGCCCAGACGTGGGTGGTCAGGACTGGCTCAGGATGTGTGGACAGGAGTCTTCAGCAGCTTTTTCCTACGTAAGAAACGATGGGCCAATGAAAAGCCCCACTGGTTTCCCCCTGTCCAGGCCATTGCATAACATTTTTTCTAAAGAGGGTGTTTAGCATCAACTTTACAATTGATGCTAACATTTACCCAGTTTTCCAGCTTTTCTGAAAAGTAAACTCTATACCCAAAGTGGGGCTCGAACTCACAACCTGGAGATCAAACGTTGCATGTTCTGACTGAGCCACCGAGGCGCCCCTATTTTAAAATGGAAATCAGTAAGAAGATGAGATTTACTCAGCAGTTACTCACTTTACAGAAGACTTTCCTAAAATACATATATTTTCCTGGGATGCCTGGCTGTCTCAGTTGGTGGAGCATGCAACTTGATATCAGGGTTGTGGGTTAGAGCCCCACATTGGGGCATAGAGATTACTTAAAACATAAAATAAAATAAACATACAGTCTTTACATTGCTTATAGTTTGGCCATATCACATTTTCATCGACATTTTATTATATGCATATCAGGTTTGTTACAGTTATTTCTCATTTTCTCCCTGGGTATTTTTCTAATCCTTTTAGGAACTTTACCATTTCTCATATGTCTTGTGATTTTTGGCCGTGCAGTGTAGTGGAAACAGCACACTACAACTTAATCGGAAAATCACCACCTGTGCGATTTTGTACAAAGCACTTAAAACCTCAAAGCCTATTGTTAATCTCTAAAATGGGGGTTATAATACCCACCTGAGAGGATTGCTGTGAATGAATGTAAAAGTGACATTCAAAACTAAAAATTAGGACAGTTTGATATAAATTAAGTATTATGACTATTAATCACCACTTGGACCCATATCATTGACTTAACTTTTTTTTAAAGATTTTATTTATTTATTTGACAGCGAGAGACACAGCGAGAGAGGGAACACAAGCAGGGGGAGTGGGAGAGGGAGAAGCAGGCTTCCCGCCGAGCAGAGAGCCCGATGTGGGGCTCGATCCCAGGACCCTGGGATCATGACCTGAGCTGAAGGCAGACGCTTAACAACTGAGCCACCCAGGCACCCCTTAAATTTTTTTTTTAAAAAACCTCATTTTATTTTTTGCCCTTGCTTGAGTTGGGATCTCCACTAAGTTTTTACAGAACAATTGGCTATAAATATCTAAATATCATTTTATCACTGGAAATAATGTGACCAAGCAGTGAGTGACCTCTACAAGTGTGGAAATAAACTTGAAGCTTTAGCCCATATAACGTACTAAAGACCTAATATTAAGATGAAACCCTTACCCCTGGCAGATTAAGCAGATAACTTCATTTTTTAAATTATCAGTGGGGCGCCTGGGTGGCTCAGTTGGTTAATCGACTGCCTTCGGCTCAGGTCATGATCCTGGAGTCCCAGGATCGAGTCCCGCATCAGGCTCCCTGCTCAGCAGGGAGTCTGCTTCTCCCTCTGACCCTCCCCCCTCTCATGTGCTTGCTCTCTCTCTCTCACTGTCTCTCAAATAAATAAATAAAATCTTTTAAAAAAAATAAATAAATAAATTATCAGTGGAAGTGGATACACACACACAAAGAATCAATGACTGAGTCCTCACACTGACAAGAATTTCTCTTGTAAAATATTTCTCAGATATTCAAGTGACTGTGCACTTTCAGGTTCTGTTGGGATATTTGAATGGAAATTTAAAATTTTGTTCATTTATTTGTTTATTTATTTGAGAGAGAGAGAGAGAGAGAGCATGAGTGGAGTGGGGGTGGGGGAGAGGGAGAAGCAGGCTCCCTGCTGAGCAGGAAGCCCAAGGTGGGCCTTGATCCCAGGACCCGGGGATCATGACCTGAGCTGAAGGCCAAATGCTTAACTGACTGAGCCACCCATATGCCCCTGGAATTTTTTTGGTAAAAAAAAAAAAAAAAAGCTAGATATTAAAAACAGGTTTGGAGGAGCTATGAAAAACTTAAATATTTCTGTTAAAGACCTTGACTATAGAAGAGAGCCAAATTAAGTCAAAGAGTAGACCGCAGATTATGAGCTTGTCTTGAACACAAGAATTTGATGTGATTTCGAGAAAAGGTAAACTTTTCAAAAAACGACCAAAAAAAAAAAAAAGATAAGCCAGTTCCTATAAGGAAGTCCAAAAGGACGATTTAAATTATTTGTTTATGATTTTCTCCATTCTTCACCCCCACAAAGCAAGAAAACAGAAAAAATTAAAAATTGGAGGAGGGGCGCCCGGGTGACTCAGTCACTTAAGCATCTGACTCTTGATTTTGGCTCAGGTCATGATCCTAGGGTTGTGAGATGGAGCCCAGCAGCGCCCCCGCCCCTCCCCCGCCCCCCGCAGGGATCCCTGCTGGGGGTGGAGACTGCTTAAGATTCTCTCTCCCCCTCTGCCCTTCCCCCACCCCTGTGCGCAAGCGCACTCTTCTTTTCTCTCTCTCTAAAACAAAAAACAAAACAAAACAAAAATTGGAGGAGGAAATGGAAAAAGCATAACAATAGCGATGCTTGAAACTACCATTCAGATACTACACTTAAGGGTGATTGACCATAAGACACACACACACACACTTTCACTTTATTGTGTATATTTTTAAGAGAATGAAACAATTTCCATCGCCAAGGATTTTGGCAACTCACCTCCATTATGACAAATTACCTGGGTCCATCTTCAAGAATAAAGCCAAGGTGAGTGTCCCTTCTTACTCATATTTCAATTTGAAGTTTTTAACGTCTAGATATTGCCTTTCTGAGCTATGTGATGAAGTTTGCATCTTTAGAATTTTAATAAATGAAGTGTGAGATTTAGTATTTCTTATGTTGTTTCTTTCTTCAGATTATATTTGCTATTGTTTCATGCAAAGCAAATGCATTTTCAGCTGGGATATAAAACATATACCTAGAATTGAACATATTTTAAAATCTGTTTTATAGTGAATAGATTTCAGAATCCCACTAAGATATTTAGAGTGTTTACAAAACAGTACAATCTAGGAAAACAAGCAGAAGGGTTTTTTGTTGTTGTTGTTCTTTCTGGTGAGCATTATTTACCTGAGGTCTGAAACATTTTATTTCTGAATTTCACATATAATAGCAAGCTTCATGTCATGCGTACGTAACAATAGGTGCGTTGGTTACTCTTATCACTGTTTGATCTTCTCCCACCATACTCTGAACATTATTTTCATTTTCCTTAATATTATTTTGCAATTTTTACTTGGCGTTTTAACTTCCCAGGTCATGCCCTTATGACGATTCTAACGAGTTTGCTCTTTTTTCCTTTTCGATATCTTCTACATACAACTCTTTTTACTAAGTTCATTAGCAGAAGTTCTCTGCTACAACATCAATCTGCTTTTTCTTCTTTTTTCTCCCTTCTCCCCAAATTTCTCCATCTGCTACCCCCTCTTCTTCAATTTCTTACTGTCCTTCTTTCTCTATATGTTAACAAAATTAAGTCATATACAGGATTACACAATGATACTGCTCACCCCTTCACTTTTCCAAAGTTCAAAACATAGACCTGAATAAACTAACTTAATTTTCTCTCCCTAGATATTGGTGATATTTCGAAACCCTAAAGATACGGCAGTATCTTTTTTCCATTTCCACAATGATGTCCCTGATATTCCAAGCTATGGCTCTTGGGATGAATTCTTCAGACAGTTCATGAAAGGACAAGGTATAGCTGTTGGCAAAATAATTCTTACTTCAACAGATGACCACATTAAGTACAAAAAAATCAAATGTGTCTTACAGTAAAGAAAGAAGATTAAGGAGGATCCAGGAACCGAAAAGTTGCTTTTAAATGAAGTTTTATAGCACCACTAGTTCTGTTCATCAAACAATAATACATTAGTGTTTTTAAAAATAATTTAGGCAATTCATATGTTGACTATGAGTAGGGGGTAGGCATCGAACAGACATGGGACAGGGGCACCTGGCTGGCTCAGTGGGTAGAGCGTGTGACTCTCGAACTCAGGGTTGTGAGTTCAAGCCCCATGTTGAGGGATAGAGATTACTAAAATAAATAAATAAATAAATAAATAAATAAATAAATAAATAAATAAATAAAAACTTAAAAAATAATAATAAAATAAAATTTAAAAATCTTAAAAACCCACACCTAAGATATTCGTTTGCCAGAAAGGAAATCAGCTTTGCTAGACCATGTTGTTGTTTCACCTCTGGTTATTGCTAACTGCAATTACTGATGCTCCAGGTACTAACGTAGATGTTGTATGTGCATAATTTCGCTTAGGACCGTAACAAACTATGAATAAGGCAGTAGTCGCCCCTTGCACAAGTTAAATCACTTGCCAGGGGTCCCACTGCTTGTAGGTACTGGTGACTCTGCCCCCCATGGGTAGAGTGGCCAGAGATTAAAGATGCCTTCTCTGACTCGTGGCTCTCTTGAGTCTTACAGGGAGTAGAAGGCAGAATTAATGCCAGATGACCCTAGAAAGGACGTTGTTGACAGGTCGCTCCAAGAGGACCACTTTTGAAGGTGACCAGCCCAGCAACCACATGCATGGACACTGGGTGCAGTCAGTACTGGCCCCAAAGGAAAGATGAAGTATGGGGATTGGGGTGTAGGAGAGAAAAAAATAGTGCATGGAAGGTGCTTATGAAGCACCTTGAAGAAAGTTTAGTTTGTCTGGAAACCACTCACTGAGACTGGTTGGAGGAGGCAGTCAAGGCAAGTCTGAAACTGCCCCCCATTGATGACATGAGAGGGCATTTAGTGATGAGAAGCTGTCATCACTGGAACAATCTATCGTAGGAAATCTTTGTGGCTCTAGCCACTCTTTCAGCCTAATTATTTGATTGACAATGATAAAATGTGCTGGGCTTAACTTGAATAAAGTATCTGCCTTACAAACTTGTTAAATTCAACCCAGGGAGGAAGCTCAACGTACTGGGAAACATACAGGATTTGGAATATGAGAGGTCTGGATTGGGCTTCATCACTTACTACTACATATTATAATTAACATTAGAGAGAATAAAATACTTACCACTTACTGAACAATTACTACATGCCAGGCACTATATGCTATCCCTTGCATACGTTTTTAAATTTCATTTCTCATAAGAACCCTACGAGGATAAATACTATTATTGTCCCCGTTTTATAAAGATGGGAATAGAGGCATAAGAAGGTCACGCAGCCATTAAGTAGCAGAACTAGAACATTTTTAGATTAATTAATTAATTTTTAAATTTAAATTCAGTTAATTAACATATAGTGTATTATTAGTTTCAGAGGCAGAGTTCAGTGATTCATCAGTCTTATATAACCCAGTGAGCAGAGCTAGAGCTTAAACCCATGTTCAAATCACTCATGCCTCGGTGATTTTGAGCAAGACATTTGATCGCTGTGAACTTTGGTTTCTTTACTTCTAAAGTAAGGAGAAGAGTATCCGACCTACAGGAAGTGGGACAGTATAGCATTTTGTTTGGTAGCCCTAGCTTTTGTGTCAGACAGTTGTCGAAAGATGACAATACCCATAACTTACTAACCCTGTGACCTTGAAGTGGTGACTTAGCTTCTCTGGGTTTCTATTTCCCCATCAACAAAACAGGTTTAAAAATTGTACCTATCACATTGGATTGCTTTAAAGATTGAAGGATAAAATGTACCAATTAATAGTGTATTTGGAAGAATAGAAAACCTGACCACAGGGGCCTAAATAGATTGTGTTTTATTTTTCTCACTAAACAAGAAGCCTGAAGGAAGGCAGCTGGTTCAGCTGCCCAGCCCAGTGATGTCGGGCCAACACCTCTGACATTCCCCTGGCCTCTCCCTTTTGCCCCTTTTGCAACATACTCTCAAGTTGGCTACTGTCCTTCCAAGCATCCCCTTCAGTTCACGAAGAAGACTTAACAAGACAGCAACAGGTTTGCTAGAAACCTTCCAGCAGACTCCTGCTTGTGTCTCGCTGGCCAACCACAGCTCTGAGAGAGGCTGAAAAACAGGAACCCAAATTCTCACAGTTGGCTTAGACCCAAGCAATCAGTTTGGGTAGCAACAAAAACGGATATGGGTATGAAACTTACAGAGTTTGCCACAACAAATAAAACATGTAGAAACAGCCTGGCTCAAAGCAAGGGCTTCATGATAATGATAATAATTATGAGAATATTACTATTATTAATGATATAGCAATAATGGTTAAAATTTGTTGAGTGGATACTATAAATCAGGGGCTGTTTTAAGCATCTGATATGTGTTAATTCACTTAAACCTCCTAAAAACCCCATTTTACAGATGAGGATCCTAAGGTACAAAGGGGTTTAGCGAATTGCTCAAAGTCACACAGTCCGCAAGCAGCACAGCTGATCAGTGTCTCAATCTGCACTGTCCAGGATGGGGGCCACTAGCTACATGTGGCAACTGAGCACTTGAAATGTGACAAGTGCAATCGAGGAGCTAAATTTTAAATTTTATTTAATTTGAATTAGCTTAAATTTAAACTTAAAAACAGATACTCAGTTCAGTTATTGGAGACTTTTAAATAAGTTTGGTACAAGTTGAGTGTATGAATCTACTTTTTCAACCAAAGTTTTAGAAGTCGAAAAATACATCAAGTATTTTTTAAACGATTTTATTTATTTATTTGATGCACAGAGAGAGAAAGAGCACAAGTAGGCAGAGTGGCAGAGGGAGAGGGGAGAAGCAGGCTCCCCACTTGAGCAGAGAGCCCGATGTGGGGCTCGATTGTAATAGAATTTAAATAAAATAAAAATTACAGTTGTGGTTTGCATTAAATTTCTATTGGGCAATGCTGATCTAGATAATATCTGTCTCATCATTTCTTTCTTTCTGGCACTGTCAGTTTTCATGTATCATTCACTATTTCTGAATTATTTTATTCACCTAAATATTCATGAATGTCTGATAGTTTTTATCAAACCACTTTTGCAACTAGCTTAGTTGTGTTATTATTTATGAAAATAATAAAATGAATAGAAATCTGACAATAGGAATGGTTTATGCCAATTCTTTTGGAGCAGAGATTTGTAATAACAAATAAACATCTTGTTTGAGGGGTGCCTAGGTAGCTCAGTCGGTTAAACGTCAGACTCTTGATATTGGCTCAGGTCATAATCTCAGGGTCATGAAATCAAGCCTCTCGTGGAGCCCTTTGGTGGGCTCCTCAGCGAGAAGTCTGCTTCTCTCTCTCTCTCTCTCTCTCTCTCCCTCCCTCTCTCCCCCCTCTGCCCCTCCCCCCACTGGCATGTGTGCTCTCTAAAATAAATAAATCTTTAAAAAAAATCTTGTTTGAGCATATACACATATGTATAGTTTATATTTTAGAGCATAAATTAACCATCTATCATTTTAGCCTCAGTTATTTAAAATTCCTTAAGAATTTTTTTCCCTGTGTTTTTAGTTTCTTGGGGAAGTTATTTTGATTTTGCCATTAATTGGAACAAACATCTTGATGATGAAAACATTAAGTTCCTATTATATGAAGACCTGAAAAAGGTGAGATTATGATTATTGACATTCTATGGCAAAATTTCTTATAAAATATAACATGGAGCACTTACTTTTAATGTCTGGTTGTGTGAATATTGTATTCAGTTAAAAAAAAGAATATTCCAAATATGTGGGACAGGCTAGGAAAAAAATACAATGCATAGGGGCTTAGGTTGTTTATTAAACAGAAATAAAATAATGGTTAGCAACTTATGATTAAGAGTGGCTGCTTTATTTTCTGCTATGATAGATGGTCCAATTTAAGAATGGCAAAAATAATAGGTAGGTTTCAGTTGAGATTTAATTGAATATGCATTTGGCTGTGAATTGATTTTTCCATATGATGTTATTTTTTTTAATTGTTTATCCATGAACATTTAGTGAGTGAGTGCTCAGCATTGTTCTAGGCCCTTGTGATACATCAGTGAACAGGCCAGACGAAGTTCACTGCTCTGGAGAAGCTTACCTTCTAGCTGAAGAAGGCGGTGAGAGAGAATGATAAATAATAAACACAATATTTTTTTAATGTTTATAATATTTAAGACAAAAATGGCATAGCTGATTAAGGAAAATTGGAAATGTTAGGTAGGGGTGGGGAACTGGGATGCTGGACATATCCCAGGATAGAATAGGGTAGTTGGCGGAAAACTCATGGAAAGTAAGTGATTTGAGCAAAGATCTAAAGAAGAGAGGGAGTGAGCCAAGTAGGTAATTGGAATAAGAGCTTTCCAGGCATACACAATCAACTGGAGCAAAGGCTCTAAGGTTGGAGTGTTCCTGGCATCATTAAGTGACATGAAGTAGGTGAATGTGGCGGGGTCAGTAGGGTTGAGCCTGGGGAGATTAACCAATGAGAACAGAGGCAAGGGAATGAGGTAGAGTGAAGTATGGGAATCATGTGGCAGGCCATTGAAATTCCTTTGGCTTTCACTCTGAGTGAAATGGGAAGCCATTGTAAGAGAAGAAGAGTGATAGGAATTGGTGTGTTTTTAATAGGTTCATTCTGGTTGGTGTATGAGAACGTACTAGGGAGAAGCAAAGACAGTGTAGAGAAACCCATGAAGGGAGTATTGCAATAGTCCAAGCAAAGGAAGATGATGGCTCAGGCCAGAAGGGGCAGTGGCAGTGATTAGTGGTTGAATTCTGAATATATGTTGAAGAAGAGTTAATAGGATTTCCTGCTGGACTGAACGGAAGAAAGAGTGGTGAGAGAAAAAGAGAAATCAGATAAGACTCCAATATTATTGGCCTGACCAACTGAGAGGATTGAGCTGTCATCATTTGAGTAGGAGATGCCAGTAGGTGAAAGCGGGATTGTGGGAAAGATCAGGGGTTTGGTTTTGGGTATGTTTAGTGTGAGATGTTTATCAGTCATCTAAATGGAGGGGTCAAGTAGGCAGTTGGGTATAAAAGTCTTGAATGAAGAGAGAGTTCTGGGCTGTATAAATTTGGCACATGAGATTACATACCCATGTATGTAAGTTACAGATGGAGAAGAGAAGAAGACCAAGGACTGAGCCCTGGAGTCCCCCATAGAGAGAGTTTGGGAAACAGGGGGAATCAGCAAAGGAGACAGAGGAGTGGCTATTGAGGTAGACAGGAAGCCAGGGTCCTGGAACTCCAGTGAAGAAAGTATGTTAAAAAGAAGGGAGTATGTCAGATGCTTTCTAGTGGAAGTGAGTTCTTAACACCAGTCTCCCCTGAAATTCTTATCAAAGGAAAGTATAACTGAACCTGTCCCTTCCGTTGATAGAGTGCATCTATGAAACATGAAAGAACATACCAATTTAATCTGTTCTCCTTCTAGCCAAGAGTAATGTCTCTAAAACTTGTGTTCTATGGAATGTCAGTGTTGCCCAGATGTTAATAATTCTTGCTTAGGGGTTGCCTATTCAAATGGATTTGGGGACTGCTACTCCTTTGGGACGTTCACGCTGTAGCTGGCATAGTAAAGATTCAGAGATCCTGTAGGAAAAACTAACAAAAAGGTTATCTTTATTTAACTGAAAGGATTCCAGACTTATTTGACCTCAACCCTTCACCCTCCTTTTTTTTTTTCATGAAACATCTATAACCACCTTAAAGTAAATTAATGTTCTGTAGAATACAGTTTAAGAAACTGTTCTAGGAGATTTTTGAATCTTCGTGGTCAGGGATACTGTTGAGGAGGTTCATGATTTACAAGGGTATTTAGACAAGATAAATTTCAAGACTCCTAGTTTTTATGATTCCAAAAATTAGACTTTCGTAATGGAATTAAACATAGAATTCAGAAGAAAAGAGAATTGGAACGAGCATGTACAATTACATTAATTTCCTCAGCTCATCTAGACTGGTGCTTTTTAGTATCACCTTAGATAAGATTCTTACCTACTACTTAACGCTTACTGTCATTATTTGTATCCTGAAGAGTTCAGGAAGAGTCATACATTGAAACTACAAAGTAAAATCAATACAGAATATCATGTAGGGCCATCTTGAATATTGATATAGAAGTATCAAGGGAAGTCTAAAGATAGTGAGATAAATAGAGAGCTAAGCTTAATAAATCCATTCTGGCTAAGAAGCCTGTCTTTGCTATGGCATGATTCCCATACAAAGAAGTTTATCCTTGAAAATTTTGTCTTCAGAACCTGGCTGCTGGAATAAAACAAATTGCTGAGTTCTTTGGATTCTCTTTAACTGGGGAGCAGATTCAAACCATGTCAGCCCAGAGTACCTTCCAAGCAATGCGAGCAAAGTCCCGGGAAACACATGGTGCTGTTGGCCCGTTTCTGTTCCGCAAAGGTAAAGTCGCCCTGGTTTCTGGGACACCCACAATTTGCATGTAATAGGCAATCCACATAACTAGACCTTAAGTTAATACGGGATTTCCTTTTTCTCTCCCTCAACAAGAAGTTTGACATAGTCAGTTCAGAACTAGTCTGGCAGGTCTGCAATATCTAGGTTCCTTCTACCTTTCTGCTTGTCACTTTGTGATGGCAAGATAGCAGCCAGAACACTGCCATTACATTAAAATTAAAGTACTGTTTTATTAAACTAAGGGACTAGCAAGAGACAGAATTAAGTGTATTAGCTGAGTGGGGTCCCTTTAAAGAACTTTGTGGGAAGCCTCATCAGTAACTTTGTACACTTCATTGGCCACCTCTCTCTGCCCTGTTGCCTGGGAACTGTGATTTTTTTTTTTAAGGTGGGAACATTATTACTAAATTAAAATCGGGGTTTTGTTAATAAGGAAGGAAGAGATAATGAGTATTGGATAGGCAACTAGCTATGTCTGTCACTTGATGATTTTACCTAAATTTCATTAAAGCATTCTAATTTCTTACATAAATTTATGATAATATAGCTTAGGGATTACCAGGCTTTTTAGTTGCATATATAACAAAAGTATAATGTGATTTAGAACCAGCACACATCACAACGACAACTATCATTTATCAGGCATCTATCGTGTGTTAGACCTTTTGCTGGGCATAAATTTTATAGCAAAAAAAAAAAGATATTGATTCCTTAATTTTACTAATGTGGACACCACAGCTCAGGGTTATTAATTTGTCCATTGCCACAAAGCTAATAATTGATGGAGTCAGGATTTGAACATGGGTTTACTTGACTCTACTACACTTTATCAAATGAAGACCCATTTAAAATCCTCACTGTGAATGGAACATTGAATATAAATCTGGCTTTGGTTTGATTCCTGAATTTATCCCTGATTTTTATGCCTTGTTTGATGAACTTTAAAGGAGGGGAAAAAATAGGACTTTTCTGTACATTGTTAATCAAGCACTATTCAGAACAGAAAAATTCAAAAATAAAGTAATAATTTAAAATTTTTACAATATTCCTCGTAGAAAATTCAGAAAGCACGGGAAAATGTGCAAAAGCGTTAAAAATTATCCACATTTCTCCCACCAGAGGCATGTTTAACTTTTTTGGCATATTTCTTCCAGCCTTACTCTGTGATGTCAGCGGATGACATTTGTAAACAGTTTTGTGTTTTACGTTATTCCCTTCATATATCTAAGCATTTCCTCCTGTCATCAAACCCTCTTAATAAACAGACATTTCAAATGGCTATGCAACAAGGAACTTGCACCTTCAACCCAAATCACCAAAAGATTCTAAAGAAAGAAGTAATTTCCTTTGTTTTTAAAAGTAATAAGAAAAACATTTACTAATCTCAGGAAAATAATAACTTCCTGCAAAATTTTCAGTATCTGAGGTCTTCACAAAAACCTGCTGTAAAATGACAACTTCTCAAGGGGGAAAGTATTTAAAAGACTTCACAGAGAAAAAAAATGACTCTCAAAAAGTGGAATTTTAGGTCTCGAGGCTTGAGACAGGGGTGGGGATAGATCATTGAAGTCTATTGTCCCCTCAGTGATGTAAAAAGCACATCACCTCCCATGCCACCAATGGGGAAGCCCCAGTGATACTGTTAATTTTACAAGACTTACATTCGTTCTTAAGACTAATTTTCTTCATGTGTCATTTTCACATTTCAAAGTGAAATGCCGCACTGAAAAATGGTAAAATCGAGAAGAAATAGTGGGGGGGGGATGGGCAAAAGGGGTGAAGGGGAGTGGGGAGGTACACATCTCTGGTTATGGAATGAATACGTCACAGGAATAAAAGGCACAGCATTAGGAATACAGCTCGGTGGAACTGTAAGGTGTTGCATACAGGTGACAGAAGGGAGCTATACTTGTGATGAGCATGGCATCACTTAGAGAGTTGTTGAACCTGAAACCAATGTAACACTGTGTGTCAACTACACCTAAATAAAAATAAAAATAAAAATAAAATAAAGTAGCTAAAAAAATCAGGAAGAAATATTCTTTTTTTATTTTATTTTATCATGTTATGTTAGTCACCATACATCATTAGTTTTTGATGTGATGATCCTCGCTTCGTTGTTTTCGTATAACACCCAGTGCTCCATGCAGTACGTGCCCTCTTTAATACCCATTGCCAGGCTAACCCATCCCCCCACCCCCCTCCCCTCTAGAACCCTCAGTTTGTTTCTCAGAGTCCATAGTCTCTCGTAGTTCATCTCCCCCTCCGATTTCCCCCAAAAAAAGAAGATAGAAAGAAATATTCTAACAGATGTCCGGGTCTGTTGTTTTGTGTGTGTTGCAGGAGAAGTTGGCGATTGGAAAAATTTGTTCAGTGAAACTCAGAACCAGGAAATGGATGCAAAATTCAAAGAGTGCTTAGCAGGCACTTCCCTAGGAGCAAAGCTGAAGTATGAATCCTATTGCCAAGCTTGATTTCTGGTTAATGCTGCAGGCATGGATATTTTATTTTGATGAATAATAATTAAATTTAAATAATGAAATAAGAAGTTAATCAAATAACCAAATAATGAAAATTCAATAACATTTAGATATAAATAACATGAATTTAATAATACTGACAACATTTGAAGTTTCTGAACTCAGACTTGTTTGCTCGCTTTTGGGGGAAAGGCCATTTAGCTGTCCAAAGGGGATAGTCTCGCTAATGGGGGATGCTGGGCTTTTCACTTCTTTCATGCTCTGGGTTCACATCAGAGCATAAGCAGATATTATCAGTAACACACATAAATCGGTGTTTGAGTGTAGATGAGACAGCTCTCCCAATGATGCACAAATTTTTGTCCTCCCAGAATAATTCCTTTATCTCTCACTGAGGATCAAAGCACTTGTGGTGGCTGTCTCAAACTTACTATTGGGGGGAAATGTAATTCCAGCTCAGCACTGAAGTCCGATGACTAAATCCTGTCCTCATATGATTCAAGGAAAATGCATTGCTCATCTACTCTGTACATGTCTCTGTAGGAGGCCCTACGGAGGCCCCTCTCTTAAGGGGCTTTATATTTCTAGTTAACACAACGTTTAGTTCAAAGCTAAATATTAGAGATTGTGTTATTGTGGCATAAAGGCTTTTCTACCACAGAGGCCCAGGTAGTCATGTGGAATTTACAAGAGAAGGTAAAGCATGTTCTGGAAAAAAACCTTTTAACAATCCTTAATCTTTACGTCTTTACTTCTTTACAGTTAAGAATAGAATGGTTCATAGAAGTTAGATAAAATTGCTTTGAGAAAGACTGCAGGGCTACTATTTCTGGTAGTATTGTGGATGACATAAACTAAAAACCCTTCCTTCAGAACACCAAGAAAGACTGGATAAAAATTCTTAAAAATTCTTAAAAATTCTTTTAGTTCATGAGGGCACCTGGGTGGCTCAGTCGGTTAAGCATCTGCCTTCGGCTCAGGTCATGATCCCAGGGTCCTGGGATCGAGCCCCGCATCGGGCTCCCTGCTCAGCGGGGAGCCTGCTTCTCCCTCTGCCTCAGCCTGCCACTCCCCCTGCTTGTGCTCTCTCTCTCTGTCAAATAAATAAATAAAATCTTAAAAAAAAAAGAATCCTCTCTTCCTCTGCTTTCTACTGTAAACCAATTTGTGTTTGATTTTGTGTTTATTACATCAAAAGCATCCTAACTGATCTAATATTCTAAAAACCACTTCTTGGTAAAAAAGTCACTTCATTCACTAATTTATTCAATAAATCTTTATTGAGTGCCTACTATGTGCAGCACTGTACTGGAAATGTGATGTTGGGCAAAAACCATACTATGTCCTTAAGTGTTTAAATAGAAATGAAATTTCTTTTAAAAAAAAAAAAGATTTTTCCTCTTTTCCGGCTGGAACCATAGAGGGTGCAGAAGAGAAGAAAAAGAAGGTTCCTGCTGTGCCAGAAACCCTTAAGAAGAAGCGAAGGAATTTCGCAGAGTTGAAGATCAAGCGTCTGAGGAAGAAGTTTGCTCAGAAGATGCTTCGAAAGGCAAGAAGGAAGCTTATCTATGAAAAAGCTAGGCATTACCACAAGGAATATAGGCAGATGTACAGCACTGAGATTCGAATGGCAAGGATGGCAAGAAAAGCTGGCAACCTCTGCAGAACCCAAATTGGCATTTGTCATCAGGATCAGAGGTATCAATGGTGTGAGCCCAAAGGTTCGAAAGGTGTTGCAGCTTCTTCGCCTTCGCCAGATCTTCAATGGCACCTTTGTTAAGCTCAACAAGGCTTCAGTTAACATGCTAAGGATTGTGGAACCTTATGTAGCATGGGGGTACCCAAATCTGAAGTCGGTGAATGAATTGATCTACACGCGTGGTTATGGCAAAATCAACAAGAAGCGAATTGCCCTGACAGATAACACATTGATTGCCCGATCTCTTGGTAAATATGGCATCATCTGCATGGAGGATCTGATTCACGAGATCTATACTGTTGGAAAACGTTTCAAAGAAGCAAACAACTTTTTATGGCCCTTCAAATTATCTTCTCCACGAGGGGGAATGAAGAAAAAGACCACCCATTTTGTAGAAGATGGAGATGCTGGTAACAGGGAAGACCAGATCAATAGGCTTATTAGAAGGATGAACTAAGGTATCTGCCATGATTATTTTTGTAATCTGGTCAGTTAATAAATGACTACTCTCATGGAAAAAAAAAAGATTTATTTGTTTATTTTGGAGAGGGGGGAGGGGCGAAGAGAGGGGGGAAGAGAGAATCTCAAGCAGACTTCCTGCTGAGCTGAGCACGGAGGCCCTCACCACTGGATCTCATGACCCATGAGATCATGACCAGAGCTGAGACCAAGAGCCAGATGCCCAACCGACTGACCCACCCAGGTGCCCCTCTCATTTTTTAAAAAAGATTTTATTTATTTATTTAAGAGAGAGCGAGCACGGGGCGGGGGAGGGCAGGGACAGGAAGGAGAGGGAGAGAGAATCTTAGACAGACTCCCTGCTGAGCTCAAAGCCTGACACAGAGCTCAACCCCACGACCCTGAGAGCATGACCCAAGCCAGAATCAAGAGTCAGCCACTTAATTGACTGCACTGCCCTTCTTTTAACAGACTGGTCTAGGATGTGTCTGGTTCAGGTGAGGCTTGATGCAGAGCTCAGACAAGGACCTGATTCCTAATCTTCACTTCTCAACTCTACTCTCAGTGTAGGCTCCGTGTCCAGGGAGGTTTCTCCTGGTGCAGTACCGGAAACAGAAACCACTGTAAGAATGTCGAGCGTAATGATTTAGTAGGAAATGAATGTGTATGTGTTGGAAGGGATGGCAGAATGGAGACTTCCACTGTATCTGCCATCCAGAGTTCTGCCACCACAGATGCCCCATGCCCTCGGAGCACTGACAAGGGCACCTGGAGTCCACTTTCTGTATACACCACTGAGCACAGGTGCTTGCTTGTCAGCTCGTTCTGCCACAGAAGGGCGGTCTTTTCCTCCCCTCCATCTTCCAGCACCACTGTTCATCAGTCATCGGCAGAACTAAAATTATGTGCAGAATTTTAACTCCGTAGAAATCTGGAAAATGTGATTTTAACCTTCCATACATTATAACCCAGGGGATAGGGAGACATAGAAGGTAGTGAGAATGGAAGCTAAATAAAAATTAACAATATCTAGTGCAGCCCACAGCTTCCACTAATAATCTTTCAAGCCAACAACAGAACTCTGTTCCCACCTAATGCTGCTGTTCCCTCCTTCAAACGAAAACATGCTTATCCTATCCCCTGAATCTTTACACCCAATGCTATGTGATGTTCCTTCCTTTTCTCTTTTAGGCACAAATTCCACCTTAAGACACTCTAACTTAAAGACCATTTTATAAAATTCACCACCAGCAGCAAATCTCATATAAAAGGAAAAGGTAAAGCAATTAAAAGAAGTTCATTAATACCTAAAAAAAAACAAAGCAAAGAAGAAAAATGTGTAGCTTCTACAGTCCTTTATTCTGCAACAGGAAATGAAACCATAGATGGTGTTTATTACTTCCTTATTCATTGTTCTCTTTGCCCTCAGAAATATTCCCAGCCAGTAGGGTGACACAAACCTTCAATCCTGAAGGATTTGAGCCCCAAACAGTCCTTCCTTGTTGAACAGCTATAGATTTCCATTAACATGTAACACTGAACAGGAAATTACTAGAAGCAACTTTGGAGGAACTCCTGGGTTGAAGACATGCTTGACCCTGACTCTGTGGTGTGGCTGCATCACTGTTTTCCTTTCTCAATCCCCCAGCCAATTCAGTAACCCCCTTATTTCCTTGCTGGCCTGATGGCAATATCCAGATAGAGTTTCAAATTCCTATTCAAAGAATTATGTGTCCCCTAGTGGAAACACAGCCCAATGTCATAGGAATAGGAAACACTATTTTGCAAGTGCATAACCAGGTTTATTTTTTTATTTTATTTTTTAAAAGATTTTATTTATTTATTTGAAAGAGAGAGAGTGTGTGGGCAGGTGCACAAGCTGGGGGAAGAGGGAGAGAGAGAAGCAGACTCCCTGCTGAGCAGGGAGCCCAACACTGGCTGATCCCAGGACCCTGAGATTATGATCTAAGCCAAAGGCAGATGCCTAACTGATTGAGCCACCCAGGTGCCCCTAACTAGGTTTAATTTTGGGACACAACCCTCTCACTTTTACTATTCCCTGAGTTCATGTGTCCTGGCCATGAAAAAAAAACCCAGCAATTTGGTTTAGAACATAACTGCCCATGAAGGGCAGCACACCCAGCTTGCTAAGTGCTGTCTCCTACTTGGGGCTGCACCTGAGTCTTCATTACTCCACCCTACTGCCCAATATGGCCAGCTGCTTGGGGTAATGAGGTTCAGAATAAAGTCATTGAATCCTATGGCAGTCACTTCTTTTTCTGTAAAATGGGTTTCTTAGTGAGGGATATGATGATGGTGAGCAAGGTATTCAGAATGTCCAACAATGATGCTGGCAGAAGCATTGCAGGAAGGAAAACTGAATCCATATCTGCAATAAAGGTTCACCCCCCAGAGGGCAAATTCCTGCCCACATGGTGATGAAAGGTCCTGGCGTTCCTTGTCTGCCACAAAGTGGCTGGCTGGTCTCCCTTGGCGTATGGTCCTCTCCACTGGGGCCCAGAGTTGGTCCCTGATGTGAGATATTGGGTGCTCAGCAGCCAGATCAGCCTTGATGAGAATTTCATGTTGATGAACTCACACATATCATATGTTCCTACTGCCACAGTCTCCTCATTCCTTGAACAAGCACCCGGCGTGGCTGGGGAAAAGACTGACTGACGTCTACAGAAGTCTTCCTGACCACCTGCTTCTCAAAACCCTCCTCAGAAAAGGATGCCTTTGATGAACATTCACAATATGCTCATACTCTGTGTCTAACTGGTTCACCCACATCGTTTTCCCCAGGCCACCTTATCACGAATCCTTTGATCTTGTTCCTTCCAAACCTCTGACGATCCAGCTAACCTGCTAGACACTGGTTCTATCCAAGCCACCAGCTTTCTCCCTTTCCACGTGACAACTAAAGGTACTGCTCAAAGTTGTGTCCACGGGCAGGATTTCCTTTCTCCCGCTATCTTTCAGGGCCACCTCCCAGAAGGGCTGTTGTAGAACACCAATCCACTTTTTTTTTTTTAAAGATTTTATTTATTTATTTGACAGAGACACAACGAGAGGGAACACAAGCAGGGGGAGTGGGAGAGGGACAGGGAGAGCAGGCTTCCCGCCAAGCAGGGAGCCTGATGCGGGGCTCGATCCCAGGACCCTGGATTCATGACCTGAGCCGAAGGCAGACGCTTAACGACCGAGCCACCCAGGCGCCCCTAACTCAATCCACTTCTGATTAATGCCAGTGTACTGTGCTTCATGCAACTTTTCCTTTCTCAGTCACCTGGTCACAGGGAACTCCCCACGAGCTCAGTGATGTGGGTCGACAGAAGCTTGTCCTTTCCTTTCTTTAAACGACAATTTGTCACTGTTACTGCTGCTGATGCTGCCACAGCCACCACACACCCACAAGACTGGCAAATGGTCTCATGCAAATTCCTGCCATTGCTGGAGCTTTTTGTCATCTGGAAATGCCCCAGAAAGATGGCTCTGCCTCCTATCTACCTTACAAATCTTCCACCAGTACTTCACATTTGTGGAATTTAAATCATGCCCAGGACATAAGCTATAAAGAAAATATAGTGTTTAGCCACTGATACCCTGAAATTCCAGAAGGATGTAGGAGAGAAGTGGGGAGGAACTCCTAGAGCCAATGCCGAATACTGAATGTATATGCGAGGTCCATCTTGGCACCACCTCACTCCCCACTCTAGCTAAGATGCTGAGGGTACAGACTTCTGGTTCTAATCCCAGTTCTCCTGCTTACTGACTGAATTGCTTCTCTGTGCCTCAGACCTCAGTTTTCTCATCTGTTAAATAGGCATAGTAATGGCACCTACTTGTCAGTATTGTTTTAAGTCTTCAGCACGCCTCAATCACCGCGTCTGTTTCTTATAAATAGAGGACTACTTAGTGGGGCTTTGGTAGGAAAACTCCACGAGGTCCCACAGGGAGCAGGTAGGTGGCTCTCCTCATGGCTGGACTGGCTGGTGCTTACAACGGCGAAGACAAGGACCTGTTGAATGAATGGATGGATGGGTGGAAACTGACTGAGGGAAGGCTAGGTCCCCAGGGCTCTTCACCCCCCCCCCCCCCCCGGCCTTGTAAAGGTGAGGAGGTAGCAGAGTGAAAAGGGGACGGAGTACTTTGGTATTTACGGGCCTGACCTTGAGTTGAATCCTGGCTTTGCCACTTAGCAGCAGGACTCTGTGCGGGTTAATTTACTGTTTTTTTTCGTTCATGAAATGGAGCGGATAATATCCTCCTTGGCCGACCGCCGCTGCTGGGGGACCTCGGTGTACTCCCTTCCTCCCTGCTGACCCTTCTCGCGCACCGGGGCGTGGCATAAGCAGACGCGGGAGCCGGGGTGGCGGAGGGGCGGAGAGGAAGGGGGTGCCCCCGCAGGGTCCTTGCGCGCCTGGCGGCCAAGGGGCGCCACGTGGGTGGCAGTGCGCCCGGCGCGGACGCGGAGGGAGGCTCCAGCTTCCTGCGCTCCAGGAGCGGGAGAGCGCCGGGCGGCCGCCGCGGAAGGCGGAGCCCGCGGGGAAAACGAAAGCGAGAGCGAGCGGCCGAGATCCTGCGGGCGGTAGTCGGCGGCTGCGGTGCGGGGTGAGCGGGGCTCCGGGCGTCCGGGGAGCGCGGGGGGATCTGGGGTGCAGGTAGGGGGCGGCGCGGGCGCAGCGAAGGGCGAGTCCGGGTTCGGGACGTGGACGCTGGTGAGAGGCCCCCGACGTCTAGCCCGGCCGCGCGGGAGCGCTGTCCGAGGCCCGGAGCCCGGGAAACGATCGCGCAGCGCGCTGGGGACTGAAAGTCATTCTCCCCCTCCCTCAAGAGTCTCTATAAGAGCAAGTAACGAATTTCCTCGGCCGGAGTGACTGGGTGGCGGGGTGGCGGGGTGGCGGGGAATCTAGCGGAAAACGGTAAGTTGGGAAATATGACAGATGGGAAATATGGAGGCCTGGATTTGCCATAGATTGGCTAAATAGGCCCTGGCTGAACATCTCCTGCCTACATAGTTGCAATTGTTTCTCCATGGCCGGGCCTTTTAGCCCACCCCACCCCACCCCTCACCCCCGCCCCAACTCCGTACCACCCTGTCCCCCATATCTTTTCTCAACTCTGCAGCTGAGGAGGGGGTCCTTTAAGTCAGAACAGGACACTCCTTTTCTCGGATCATCCCGATAGCTCACCATCTCCTGAGAATTCCGTCAGTGGTGGCCCCTGGGTGGCTCGGTTAAGCCGCGGACTCTTGATTCCTCTCAGGTCTTGATCTGGGGGTCGTGAGCTGGAGCACAGCCTCCAGCCATCCGGAGCCTCCCCGCCTCCCGCCACGCAGGGCTCGGTGTTCAGCAGGGAGCCTGCTCGAGATTCGCTTTCTCCCTCTGCCCACAGCCTCAGCTCTCTCGCGCTCTCTCTCAAATACATAAATAAATCTTTTTTAAAAAATTCAGTAAATGGCGCCGACAAAGCCCCTTGCTCTCTCCACTGCGACCAGACAGAGCTCATTGCTGTTTTGGGAGGCAGGCAAGCACATGCCTGCCTCTGGGCCTTTGCACGCCTGTTTCCCCTTCCTGGAAAGCTCTTCCCCCAGATGCCTGCATGGGTCATTCTTTTGCTTTACCCTGTACTTCTTGCAATGTCATCTCATCAGAGCAGCCTTCTCTGAACAACCAGCTATGTAAAAGAAACCCCGCCCTTCCCTAACTGTCTCCCCCTTACTCTGCTTCAGTTTTCAACATAGTTATCAGCCTGTGACATTGTTTTATGGATTTGTCTGTGTTCCTCCGCTAGTAAGTTCACAAGAGCAGGGTTTCGTGCTCTGGTGTCACCCCAGCACCTAATAGTAATAGGGCTTCTTTAAATATATGTTTAGTGAATAGTAATAGTAATAGTAATAGCTAAGCATTTTGCAGGACCTGGAAGGGGCTGGGTCCACAGGGAGTTCAGAGTCTGCCAGAAGGAACAAGTAAGATGAGGAAGATGGACACATAACCTCCGATAGTGATTTTTGCTGGAGATTTCCTTTAGGAAAATGATAACATAGAATCAAAACAAGATTTATTGACAGTAGTTGAAGAGAAGCCTGCTGTTTCTTTTTTCCAGACTTGTAAGTACTTTTTCAAACATGTTAATTCAGCACATTCTTAGTTTGCACGTATAGGTCACTTAAATTCGAACTGGCTTGTCATTCTGATGAGTGGCGGTTACTTAACATTAAAAGCGCCAAAAAACAAAACAAAACAAAACAAAACATTAAAAGCGCCAAGGGTTTAGAGTAGTTGATAGAACTTCAGGTTCTAATTGCTAAGGGCTCTTCCGTAACTGCTCTTTTGATATCTGTGATCCCCTCCCAATCTGATGTCTGGTCTCATGGTTGTAACTAAAGTAAATGACACTGGTTCCTAAAAATAATGGTACAGGGTGCCTGGGTGGCTCAGTTGGTTAAGCGACTGCCTTTGGCTCAGGTCATGATCCTGGAGTCCTGGGATCGAGTCCCGCATCGGGCTCCCTGCTCAGCAGGGAGTCTGCTTCTCCCTCTGACCCTCTTCCCTCTCGTGCTCTCTATCTCTCATTCTCTCTCTCTCAAATAAATAAATAAAAAAATCTTAAAAATAATAAAAATAATGGTACAGCTACAGATCCTTATCAAACACCCTTGGGCATGTTCTGGTATTCCAAGAGTTTGGGATTTTAGAAAGGTAAGACAGCATAAATCCTGTCTATTATAGAATGCTCTCAGCAGGATTTGGGGGCAGCCCTCTATAATAAAACAATTTCTGTAGTGAAATGTATAGGTGGACAACAAAGTATCATAAAGACTATAAATAGCTCATGTCAGCTCAGGTCTAGACAGGGGGCTAGAAACCTATCAAAAACAAAACAAATGAAAACAAAATGAACCTCAGTTTTTAGTGCGTTTTGGGTTTCAGAATTGCAGACCAGGAGCACCATTTATTGAGGGTTAACGGTGTGGGGGACTCTGCTGGGTGCTCTTCATCTGGTTTATTCCCCACAGCCACCTCTGAATCACGTGTTTTTATTCCTGTCTTCAGGTCACAGATGAAAGGTTCAGAGACGGTGTAGCTCAGAGCAATGTGGCCTCTAAAGCTTGATTGTCTCCACGACACTAAGCAGTAACCTGACGGCTTTGCCTTTGCTCACATTCTAGATACTCCCACCACGTGCTTCCAGCCGCCATCATTGCTCACCCAAACCATGGCAGCATCCTTGCTTGGTCTCCTTGCTTCTGCTCATGCTCTGCGCACTGCCCACACCTGTCCCTGCCCCCAGACCCTGTTCTTTACATAGTATCAGAGTCATCACTTAAAACATAAATCCAATCACATCCCCCCTCTACTTAGAGAATGTCCGGTAACTTCCTATTGCAATTGGAACACCATCCACCGGTTCCGACCATGACCTACAAGGTCTATGTGCATGATGCTGACCTCTCTGACTCATTTCCTACTCTTTTCCCCTCACTCACTGTGCAGCAGTCCCCTTGATCTTTTTGTTATCCTTTCAAAGGCCATGCTGGTTCCTGAGATACCCTTCCCCCATATCTTGATATGATGGACTTTCTCATCATTCAGTCTGCATTTAAAATTGCCTCCTAAGAAAGGTCTTTTGTGACCACTATGTCTAAAACTGCCTCCCCCTTAGCTCTGCCCCTATCTACCAACTCACCCTCTATGCTGCATCCCTATTTAATTTCATTATAGCACTTCCAGCCATCTGGTCATCATATTGTCTGTTCCTGTTATCTGTTTCTGTGCATGGTCATTTTCTGTCTTCCCTCAGTGGAGTGCAGGTTGGGTGTGAATTTATCCTGTCCACATCTGTATACTCATTGTCAGAATAGTGCCTGGTACTTGCTAAGCATTTATTGAATAAATGAAGAAAAGATGCACGGAAAACAGCAGATGAAGCAAAGGGAGAAGACGAGGGGGTTTCAAGTAGAGTATTTCATTTTAATGAGTCATTCTTTCATTTTCCTATAGACCACCCAAGTGTTTGGCATTTACTACTTGCCACTGGGTATTGGTGATACAAAATGAGTAAGACATAGAACCTGCTTCCCAAATTGCTCACTGACTGGGCTGTTATGGGAGCTGGGCAAGGTGGAGTGGCGGGCCCTTGGAGGAGGACTGGCTGCCCCTCCAACATCAAAGAAAACGTGTGAGCCTCACAGATGAGTGGGAGTTGCCTGGTGGACGGAGGGTGCAGATATTGCTTTCAAAGCAAAGAGAAAAGCATGTGACAAGTCATGCAGGTGGGGGAGGTCTACAGATATTTTGGTATTCATTCATTGATTATGGAGCCCCTATTATAACAGGCTGGCCCCGTCCCTCTTGTAGTTCATGGTCTCCTTTGGAAGACAGTCAGTTATTTAAAGCAATTGCAGGAAAGGGGACAAGAGCTGTTGTGGAGCACCGAACCAGGACCTCTTCAAGGGTGTCTGGAAAGTGACATCTGAGCTGAAATCTATAGGAAATAAGAGTTGACCAGGCGAAGACAGTGGATGGGGTAGCGTCAAGAGCATTTCAAGGAGGCAGCCTATTGGACAGAAGCAGTTAGAGTCAGGAGATAGTCAGGGGTAGAGGTGTTCTTTTGATAACCATCATTGTATATGTAGGTGGAATTTAAAGCCATAAGTCTAGAGGCGATCTAGAGGGGAGTGGGTGTTAGACCAGAGAGGAGATCTAAGGACAGGGCCCTGGGGCACTAGATTATTTAGAAAAAATGTCTGTTCAGGTCCTTTGCCAATTTTTTAATTGAGTTGTCTTTTTGTTGTTGAGTTGTAAAAGTTCTTTATATATTCTGGGTCCTGGACTCTTATCAGATATATGAATTATAGATATCCCATTCTGTAGATTTTCATTTTCTTCATAGCGTCCTGTGTGACACAAATGTTTTTACTTTTTTTAAAAAAAGATTTTATTTATTTATTTATTTGAGAGAGAGAGAGAGCGGAGATCCCAGGATACTGGGATCATGACCTGAGCTGAAGGCAGATGCTTAACCACCTGAGCCAGACAGGTGCCCCTGTTTTTGCTTGTGATAAAGCCCAATCTATCTTTTTTCTTTTGCCCTTCATCACAAAGATTCCATTGCCAAATCCAAGATTCTGAAGATTTACCCTTATGTTTTCTTCTAAGAGTTTTATAGTTTTGGCTCCTATATTTAGATTCTATATTTTTTAGATTTTCATTATGACTTAAATCATTGCTACTCTCTTGGTCTAATGAGACCCATAAACTGGGGTCATAATTTACCCAGGTAAATTTATCTGTAATTGACTAATGCAAACTTTAAAGGTAGGATTTTTGGGATTTCATAGGGGAATCTGTTTCTGTATGGTGAAATCTTTAATGATTTCATAAACTTCACTTTACGTATGTACTCTCAACCTTTTTCTTCTCAACATGAAGAGTTCTGATTCTACTTGTGTAGTTCAAGCAGGTGGATAAACCTGTCCCTGACGCTCACTGGAAGCAGAGAGCAGAGTGGAAGAGAAAGATCCTTTTCCTTTTTTGGCCAGCTGAGTTTTGAACGTAGAAAGTTTTGGACAAAGTAGCTTGGTGTGCAGATCATGAGAGAAGAAGATTTTGTAAGAAAGTTTCCTCTGGATTTGTGTGGGGCTGAGATGAGTCTTATAGAGAAGATTCTTCTTACCCTGTTTCGTCTCCTACACTGGACTGGGGTAATCAGGTTAAATATGTTCTGTCTCACTTTTTCCAAATATCTCTTCTGTTCTAGGTTACTAGAAGAAATGGCCAATGAGCGTCCACCAAGTTTTTTTATAGAAGAACTTAATACATACTGTCAGAAGCACAGCTTGGTACTTAGGTATTATGAACTGTCTAAGGAAGGACCTGCACATAACTTAAAGTAAATTGCTATTTTTTAAAAAGATTTTGTTAAAATAACTGCTCCACCTAATGTAGGGCTCGAACTTACAACCGCGAGATCAAGAATTGCATGCTCTAGTAACTGAGCCAACCAGGCACCCCAAATTGCTGGGGTTTTTTTTTTTTACAGTTATATCTCTATAAAATATGAATTAGAAGAATGATGGCAACTCTGGCACAGTTTGGAAGTCAATAAGTTAGCTCTAGAGTGAAGATGATGTGCTGTTTTGCTGTTTGAGGGTGACTGCTTATATTCTATACCGAGCCGGTTAAAACCGTCCAGGTAGTCAGTCACAGGAGGCAGTGTGACTGGAACACTTGTCCTTAGACAATGCATGGATTTGATAACATTTTGTGAATATTGTCTTTGTAATCAGGTTTACATTTCAAGTTACCATAAATGAGAGAAAATATTCAGAAGCGGAAGGTAAATCAAAGAAGGAGGCCAAAAATGCTGCAGCCAAATTGGCCATTGAAAAACTTAATAGAGAAAGCAAGGTGAGTTAATGCCCTTTTTAACTTTACTCTGTGAGTGAACACCCACAGACAGAGTAAAGCCGTTCGCAGGTTCTTTCCCGTTCAGAAGTACAGTCTTTTTCCTCCATCTCCGTTTCTGTAGAGCCCTGAGTCAGAGGTTCATCTAAGAAGGAGTGGGCACAGCCTGCCGATACCCGTTTAGAGTGCCAGCAGTAGAGACCACCTCTGAAGTTGAGTGAATGGGAAAGGAAACAGAAATGAGCTGATGAGTTCTGGCAGGGGTCCCTCCACCCGACTGAGGGATGGAAGGACGGTGGGGAGGAAGGACAAAGGACAAAGAGATGGAGGGACCATGGGGAGGACGACAGATGAGCAGGACAGGTGATGGAAACCCAGCATCCGTGGAACTGGTGTCCTGGAGGCTGAGAACAGAGTAAAGAGGACAGGGAAAACTATCCAAAGAGATTCCAGTTGAAAGTGTTTCTGAAGCAAAGGAAGACCTTGATGCAGATGAAAGCAACTCCACAGACAGAGAAAAACACAGAGCCACCAAGAACATCGAGCAGTGGGAAAGTCCTGAGCTCTAGGGATGATGAAAAAATCCTATGAGCATTGAGGCAGAAAGAGGAAATTATTTAAAATGTAAAAATGAAAAAAAAAATTGTGCTGTCTACAGCCTCGTTTTAAACCACGGGATAGCAGAGAAGTGGCCGTAAGATGAGACAAGCAGTCATTTACATGTGGGACCAAAGAGGATTGTTTCTCAGATATCGAAAATTTTGAAAACATTGACTTTCAAGATACTTTCCTGAAAAATCTTCCTCGGTGATATCACCCCCGTAACCCAAATCGGGAAAAGTAAATCAGGCAAAATTGCAAACTCACGAATTGTTAAGGAGCCAGAAAATCAAGTCAAGAAGTTAGGAAAAGAACAGTAGAATACCTTTCCCCAAAAAAGCAGAAGACAGAAAATAATAACAAGGCCAAACATTAATGTAAAAGAAAACTAAGAAACAATAAAAAAGGTCGATAAAACCAAAAGTTAGTTCTGACAAGATCAATAAAGTAGAAAAACTTTGGACACGCTTTTGCCAGATTAGGAAAAAGGTACAGATAAGAATGGAAGGAATGGTGCTGTTATATTCCTCTTTCCCCATAAGGTGTGATCCAGGATGTAGCTCTACTTCAGTATTGGTAATCTCGTTTTTTGAGATTTACAAAGTGTAGAGTGAGCTAGACAGTGTTAGAGTATTTTGCATGGATAAACAAGAAAGTTCACTATTTTGTTTTTCTGTAGGAAACTATAAAAGGATGGTTCCTTTCCTATTGTTAACCTTTTCTCTTGTGGATTTTTTATGGTAGAAAAAGATATATACTTAGACTTTTACTCAAGGTAGTAGACTAGGGCAATACATAAAATCTAAGTTGTCTTTCAAATTATTCATTTAGTAATTTTATTAGAGGAAATAAAATAGTTAAATCTTTGTTTTCATCTGTATTAAACAAGATTTTTTTTTCCCTTGTAGGCAGTTAGTTCTTTATCACTGACAACAACAGATTCTTCAGAAGGATTAGGCGTAGGATCCATTGAGAATTTCATAGGCCGTATGAATAGGCTTGCCCAGAAGGAAAAACTATCTGTAAATTATGAACCATGTGAATCGAAAGAATATGGGCCAGAAAGGTGAGATGTAGTTCAGCTTTTCCTTCTATTTCATTGTATCTAAGTAATAGAACGGGCTTGTTTTCATGTCTAATTTTCTAGAAATATTTGTCCTCCTTTTGGGGACCTTTTGCATGGAAGGTTTTATATGACTTACACACAACTGGTCATCTTCATAATTAAAATATGAAAATGCTTAATTGCTGAAGACTTGGGACCCATATACCATAGTGGATCAAATCTGGTGAATCCTTTATTTCTGAGGTGTATCTGGATGGTTTAGTCTGCAGGAGACCTAAGAGAGAATGGGGTGTCCCTGCTGGGGGTGTGTGTGTGTGTGGAGTTTCCCTCCCACAGATCACAGTGGGAGTCGCTGTATGACAATGACTAGACCACTGCGTAGGTGAAATGACTCTCTCTTCACCATCATCAGGTTAGAGAACCGTTTGTCTAGGTGTTTGTCCTTCAAATTCGGTAAAATGGTGTCACTCTCTAGACAAATACCAGGTCTTAAAAGAAATGGGTTTTAGCCATAGGCTGTGAGGAGACCCGGATTTAAGGATTATAAAGGATGGGATGGAGTAGAGCTTCAGAGTTGCCAAGATTTTGGAAGTGAAGATAGGAATGGATAGGAACTGGGAAAAGCAGAAATAAATGAGCCTGAAGGAGATTGTTTCCTGGCTACAACCAACCCATTGAATGAGAGAGAGAGAGAAAAATCTAAATGGCGAATAGTCCAAATGACCGCTTCAGGATACTGTCCTCTGAATTGACTCAGTTATGGACTTTTTAACTCTGATGGCTTTTAGGCCAGAACCAGGAAGAGGAAAACAGAAGAGTATTCATTGGCATGAAATAGTCCAAAGTGAATTGTGTGAGTCGATCTCAAAAAAGTAGGAGGCTATTTTTTCGTAGCTTACCTGTTTGGTTCCTTGGGATTAAACACTCTAACATAAGTTACCTAAAAGAGAGAAGTCTACTTAGGGGTGCCCGGGAGAATAGGAGCTGTAGAAACCACCCAGCCACTCAGTGTAATTCTGCCTTCAGGGCCCAGCAGGGAAGACTCAACCCTGTTTGAGTGTATTTGCCTCCATGGCAAATAATACTGTAATAATTTTGAATTAATGCATAGTAACTCCCTGGTACTTACCATGTCCATTGCTTTTCCACATTCAGTAGAGTTCTCATATAATTGTCCGAGGCCCCTTGCCTAACCACAAATGCAAGCTGATGACATCAAGCTATCCTGGTTATTCTGGCAAATTGGTCAGCCATCTTACCATTTCTCTTCTACAAGATACAAACTAAACGTACCCATTAAATTAGGGTTATATTAAGGTCTTTGTTCATCTGTGTTTGTTTCCAAATCCTAAGTTAGATTTACTGTTTTTTTGGCATTTGGGTAAATACTCTCTATCATTTCTCCCAGATTTTACTATAGATGCAAAATTGGGCAGAAAGAATATGCTGTTGGTGGAGGTGCTACCAAACAGGAGGCAAAACAGATGGCTGCGAAATTTGCACATGAGCAGATACAATCAGAGAAAACCTTAATGGTATGAAATGCCTTTGGATTTCACTTCTAAATTTTAAGATCCTTTCTGAGGTTGATTTGAGGTAAGACTGTGTTTAGATGATGCCAAGACAACTAATCACATAGCAAAGGGATTCCTCCGTTCTGTGTTTCACCAGTGAGCCATGAGCCATGGGGCCATGAGGCCCCAGAGAGCAAAATTCTGTTCACAACTCAGGATTGTTGGTTTTTGTTTTTTTTTTAAGATTTTATTTATTTGAGAGAGAGAGAGAGAGAGAGAGAGTGTATGAGTTCGGGGGAGGGGCAGAAAGAGGGGGAGAGGAAGAAGCAGACTCCCCGCTGAGCAGGGAGCCTGATGTGGGGCTTGATCACAGGACCTTGAAATCATGACCTGAGCTGAAAGCAGACACTTAACCAACTGAGCCACTCAGGTGCCCCCAGGGTGGTTTTTTAAATCCAGATCAAACATCCATAAATAAATGTGGTAGTTAGCACACAGAGACTGAGCCAGTATGGAGAAGTAATGTAATTGCTCTTAAAACCCCTAAGGGTTACTCTTCCTTTCAGAAAGATGACTCCCTCCTTCAGAAAGATGAAGAATCAAGTGATTCTTGGACTACTTCACCTAGTGACTTGGGAAACAACACTTCGGTGAGAAGCATATCGTAAGTGTGGACAAACAACTGTGATAATTTAACAAATTCAGATTGCTGCCTGAGAGCACATTTTTATGAAAATGTTTAATGTTTAAGGAGAATTTAGAGAAAGAAATTCTGATCAACAAAAAATAGGCAGAATTCACAAACTAATAATTATCCCCTTTTCTTCTAGTGCTTCTAAATCCCCACTTGAAAATGATTTCTCACCAAGTGCACCAGAAGGAAATTGTAACAGCAACAGTGTAAACAATTCTTCATCTCCTCTGGTATAGTATTAGCCTCTAGCTTCCCGATGATCTTTTTCTCTGTGTGTTTCTTCATTTAAAAATTGCCTCAGTACTCAACCATAATTTTTCTACTTTTATCTCATGCATTCTTATTTCATATTAATATGTGGCAGCATTTTGGCTTTCTCCTTTCTTTATTAACCCCTGTTCCTCACTTGCAAAATTCTTCCACTCTTCACTCCCATTTTCCTATCCGTACTCACCTTCAAGTTTTAATATATTCCTGTGATCTTGCTTATCTTCTATCAGTTGGACACTACTTAAAATGTCCATTAATATAGTCTGCTCCTGTTTTAAAACATCAGAACTAAACTTAAAAATCAGATAATTTTTGTGGTGACAATTAGTGTTACATAAGTGCCCTGTTTATAACGAACTGTAAACAAATCAATAAGAAAAAGAAAAGCAACTCAGAAAAATGTACAGAAGATCTGAACAGACAATTCAGAGAAGAGATACCCAAATAGGCAACAAAAATATGAAAAGATGCTTTGCTGCATGTAGTAGGGAAAATGCAAATCAAAACAACAGTTAGGTACCTTTTTTAAACCCATCACCATGGCAAAATTTGAGTCTGGCAATACTAAGCATCGGCACAGCTGTATTCTGATTATAACTACTACATGCTGCGGGTGGAAGTATAAGTTGGTACAACCATTGTGGAGACAGTTTGGCAATATGTAGCAAAGTGGAGGGTGTGCACGCCATGCCTTCAAGCAGTTCCATTCCTGGGGATGTCTACTAGAGAAGCACTTCTATGTATGTACAGAGAAACATATGTAAGTGTGTTCTTGCAACCTCATTTGTAACAGGAAGAGACTTAAGAAACATTGTCATTTGATAGAATGGCTAAATTAATATACTACAGTCATCATACAGTGGGAAGTGGTATGAGCTCAAAAACTCTTAGTTTGATGCTCCCTGCTTGGTGTCCAAATTGATAATACTACAAAACCTACCAGAATAAAAGTGAATATGAATAAAGAATAGCTATGTGAAATTTACTTTTGAGATATAGTGAAGATTCCTCTTTTTTTGCTAAATATTAAAATTAAATTAATTTGTGCTAAAAATGAAATTATTAGTATTGTCATTTTTTCTTTTTCTTTTTTTTTTTTTTTTTAGCATTGCCATTTTTAGCTGGTTACCAGATAAGAAACACTTGGGGAATTATTTTAGACTGGATCCCTGAGCTCCATCTGTGTCTTTAGCACTGTGGAGAACTGTGATGCATGCCTTCTTGTTGAGACCCAGTGCTTCTGCTGAACTTGCCCCGATTGCTTTTTTGTCCTTCCTGCCTTATCTGTCTGGTTGCTAGAATAGATGACAACATTGATCTAGCCAAGTAAACTGAGAAGCAGGGCTTGATGGGAGTACACAACTTGATGAGGCTGTTCATCTAATGGACCAAAAAAAATGTCACAGAACCATCTAGAAGTACAGGAGGAAGAAGAACAAGATACAGCAAGATAATTGATTTAATCATCTACAATTGTTTTTCGTTTTCTTTTGTTACAGAGCAATGTCAGAAGTAGTGAAAAGAAGGTGAAAAGGTGGGTATCATTATGCAGTGCATGTATTTGGAAATGAAGTTTTGTTTCACACTTAGGTTGTTAACCTTATTTACTAAGTCTTCAGTATTTGTAGAGTACTATATACCCTTCTTTGAGTGGAATTTCAGAGGTAGAAGGCATGGTTAAGGATCCCAAAAAGCTTGAAATCTATAAAGAAATGATTTTACATATGTAGAGAAATCTTTGAATGTATGTACACACTGCACCGTAGATGAAAGGGCCTGTGGGGATCACTAGAGTCATTGGTTAAGGGCATTATTTTGGAAGAGGTTGACAGAAGTGAACTTGGAGAGGCACTTTCCAGAGAACTGCATTATTTTGCAGACAGGCAGGTAGGGTAGGGATGGTGTAATGACTTGGGTAAGAAGAGCAAAAGATCCAGTGTTATATAAATGATGGTGGGTTGGTTTCTCAAATGGAAGAGAAAAACAAGGACATAACCGTAAGTCATCAATGAGGGTGCGATGGCAGTAGGAGCCATTATGAGCCACCAATATATTCTGAACCGTAGGAGATGTGTCAGGGAGGGATGATTCCCGACGTGGGTGTTTGGGTGGAGAGAAGAGAGGTGTGTGTGTGTAAGATGATCCAGCTGTCAGCCATGGTTATCATGGCAGTGACGAGGGATGAGGAGAATATGCAAGACAAACTGTATGGGAAGAGTGGACAGGGTTTGAGGGAACAGAGTTCCAATAACTGGGTGACGAAGAAGCAAAGGAGGAGGAGATACAGACAGGAATCATGGGCACTGATGGGGTTAAGGAAGTTCAAGACTTGAGGGCTTAGGGGGAAGATAGCAATTGGAATATGTTTAGTTATCAGCGGGGTTTGAACTTCCAATAGCCACGTGGCTCACAACCAGCCAGGAGTGAAGTACAAAGACCAGAATGATGGTGCAAGGGATCTATTTCCTTTGGTTTTGAGGCTGTAGGGAAGAAAGGAGAGGTGGCACACCAACAGTGAATGTGTTAAGGCAAAGAAAAAAAAAAGAATCAGGAAAGGAATGAAAAATTATTAGTGGACAGAGGAGAACTGTCAGTATATTGTTTTATAAAGAAAGGTTATCGCTTTCTACCTTGTAATTCTAATAGTTGACTCAAAATATAAAAAAACTAGCGCATGACATAAAGTTGTATTTTATTTGAGTTTTATTTGCGTTTTATATTCTCTTAAATTTTAGAAGTTTGGCACCTAACTTTAACTCTCCTGTGACCAAAGAAAACAAGTACACTGTGGACGCCAGGTAAGAGGGAAACTTGTAAAAGAAAATCTGTTTAAAGATACGTTTGTGCGTTCGACAAAAGCTTCTGAAGGGACTGTTGTACATCAGCCAGGTTAAATTCTATTTCTCCCTGAACAGTTGATTTTTTTAGTACAGTCAGACTCCCAAAGAATCATTGTCTCTTGGAGAGGTAATGTTTAGATGAATCCAAACAGAATGTGGTAAATGTAGATCTGTGTGATACTAATGTGAGTTTTTCTGACACCCATGGAGGTTTTTATATTGAAGGTAAATATTTCTGTAAACCAGTGATTTTTTTTAAAAAAGACCCCTGAAGGAATCCGAATAGATCCACTCGAACCTGTTTTCCATTTTCCAACTCCATTCCGGATTTCACATTGAAAAAAGGTTCCTCTTGTGGTAGATTATGTGTTTGGGTTTGAACAAAATATCTAAAACAAATGTGAAGCCTATTTGCAACAGGAAGACATTGAATACAATTGTAAAAAAAAAATAATAAAGAATCAACAAACATTTAATAAGTACCTTATATATACCTGGCACTGTGCGGGGCATCGGATTTTTAGTGGGAACAAACAGAAACAGCTTCCGCCCTCACAGTTTTATGGGGATGATAGTTATGTGAGAAATCTGTAATTACAATCTATGGTCAGAGGTCTCAAGGGAAAACAATGACATGGTAAGAAATGGAAATAGGACTGTTGGGGTTAGTGTGAGGGGTGAGGCAAAGGCTTTTTCTGGGGTCACCCATGTCGGGGCGCCTGGAGGTGGGGTCTGTGGCTTCGTAAAAGCAGAACATGTGGGAAAGTGAGGGTAGGAACGGTATGCGAGCGTTCAAGGGGAAGACGCTGTGTGCTTGGAGTGCGTGAGCAAGGGTGTGGTGCCATGAGACAAGCTGGGGAGGGAAGCACGAGACCCCTTTTAGGCCATCTAAGGACTTTCTGGGGTTTGCTGAAAGCAAAAAGAGGCTATTGGAGAGTTTAGGCAACAGAGAGACAGGCTCAGAGTTTTTCACCCTGCTTGCTGCGTGGCTCATGGATTGGAGCAAAGGAAGGAGACTTGCAAGTGGAGTGTCCGAGCTAGCCCGGTTCTGTAGTGGCTGACGAGGGCTTGGACTGGTGTGAAGATGTTGGAGATGGGGAAAAGTGGGCACACACCAGTGATATGTTTGGGGAGTAGAACTGACAGGGCTTAATGATGGAATGTGGGGCAGGAGAGAGAGGGGAAAACCAGGTAGTTACAAACGTAGGTAGGCTCAGAGACCATGCTCATTTCTCTTATGACAGCTTGGTGGTAGCTGGGGAACCAAATATGGTGCTTCCTTCTGAAGTTTTACACTTGAGATAAGCATCTTTATCATGGCTTTTGTGCAGCCAGAAGTTGAATGTCATTACTAGGGTGATTTGTTACAATGGGAGCATGAGCAGGAGAAACTATGACTTTGTGATTCAAGAGTTTCTGTGGAGTGAACTCTTCTTATATAGAAGGGTAGAGCCATGTTTGTTATTCAGTCCGTTGTGCCGGCGACGTTAAGGGGAAGTGAAAGTGTTGGGTGGGGGTGGGGGTGGGCCATGACCACTGAACTCAGAATAACAGTGGCATTTCTCTTTTCAGGTTTGCTTGTGATTTTACAGAAATAACACCTATTGGCTCAGGCGGATACGGTCAGGTTTTCAAAGCAAAGCACAAAATTGATGGGAAGACTTATGTTATTAAACGTGTTAAATATGATAAAGAGTAAGTAGTACATGTTTGTTTCTTTGAATGGGAAGGTGTGTGAACGTGCATGATTCTTTTTTTATGTCTCTCTCTTCTTCATTAGCAGATTATTTACTTTTTTCTAGTCTTCCTTAAAAATGTCACTCATCAGGAGCTTGGCTTCCTCTGACATAACCTCACTTTGTTGTGGTTATTTCAGTAAAAAATTTGGATAGACCATTGATCATTCTTTTGATCCTGTCTTGATGAAAACTGAAGTTATAGAATCACCTAGCTTATAGTGACCTTTGAGATTTTCTGGTCTCCTCTCTTTATTTTACGATTAGGAGACTGAGACCCAAAGAGGCAAACTGATTTGTCAAAGTAAAACCTAGTTGGTAACTATCCCATTTGTCTATTATTGCATAATACACCACTCCAAAATAATAGTGGCTGAAAAAGAACAAGTTATTATTATCTGTCACTGTCCTGTGATTGGTTGTGCTCATTGGGCCATCCTCATCTGGGATCTGTTATGCTTTTGTAGTCAGAAGTCATCAGAAAGCTTGGGGGTTAAGCATCTGCCTTCGGCTCAGGTCATGATCCCAGGGTCCTGGGATGGAGCCCTCTCACTGGGGAGCCTGCTTCTCCCTCTCCCTCTGACCCTCCCCCTACTTGTGCTCTCTCTCTCTCTCCCCCACTCCTGCCTCTTTTTCACAAATAAATAAATAAAATCTTTTTAAAAAAAGAAGTCATCAGAAAGCTTGGCCAGGGATGGTTGTCACCCATGGCTAGCAGTCGAGCTGGCTGTGGGCTGGAAATTCAGCTGGAATTGTTAATCAGAGCGCCCCCACATGGCTTCTTCATGTCACCTGGGCGTCTCACAACTTAGTGCCTGGGTTCCAAGAGCGATTGTCCCCAGAGCAAGTCATCCCAAAAGGGAACAGCAAAAGCTACTTTTGACTTAGTCTTGGAAGTTCCACATTATATTGGTTAAACAAAATCACTAAGGCCAGCTCAGACTCGAGGGGAGAGCAAGTAGATTCTACCTCTTAATCTGAGGAGTGGGTGCATGTATGCGGAGGAAAAGAATCAATGACCATCTTTGGACACTACCTACTATGGTAACAAGGTGGAGATTTATTTATTTTTAAATTTTATTTTATTTAAATTCAGTTACTTAACGTATAGTGTATTATTAGTTTCAGAGGTAGAGTTCACAAGGTGGGGATTTAGAACTTGTTCTCTGGAATGCCAATCCACTGTGTTCCCACTATAACCCATAGCTCCCCGTGTTGTTTTATATATTATCTGCACCTACTGACTCCCACCCCCCACTTAGTGGATAGCAGAACTCCTTCAGAAAAGAGAGCACATGGTAAGGAGGTATTAAATCACATGCTCACCAATTCACCAGTCTTCCTTGTTGTTTTCTGGCAGTTGTACTATGTGTAACTTACAGACCTATCCCTCAAGGTCTAGGGAAGGAGATGGGGAAGGTACACGGGCTTAGGAAAACGCTGTGAGCAGAGGAGAAGCGGGCATGGAGTCCTAGCCACTCCTCATCTCAGCCAAACAAACCTCCTGTCCCATGGACAATGCCTTGCAGTTGAAATCCCTCCATAACCACCTGGCATCAAAACAAGGCTTTCTCTTTCCACATCGTTTTGTGTGTGTGTGTGTGTGTGTGTGTGTGTGTGTGTGTGTGTGTGTTTAAGGTTTTCTTTATTCATTTTGAGAGAGAGACAGAGAGAGCACAACTAGAAGGAGAGGCAGAGGGAGAGGGAGAAGCGGACTCCCTGCTGAGCCAGGAACCTGGTGTGGGGCTCGCTCCCAGGACTGGGAGATCATGACCTGAGCTGAAGGCTTAACGACTGAGCCACCCAGGTGCCCCATTATGTGTATTTTTTTTTAAGATTGATTTATTTATTTTAGAGAGAGAGAGAGAGAGAGAAAGAGCACGCAGGGGGAGGGGCAGAGGGAGAAGGACAGAGAAGAGAATCTCAAGCAGACTCCATGCTGAGCACGGAGCCTGACACAGGGCTGGATCCCAGGACCTGAGCTGAAACCAAGAGTCAGACGCCCTAACTGACTGAGCCACCCAGGCGCCCCACTTTCCACATCGTTTTCCTTGACAGGAATGGAGTATTACTCCTTCTGTTCAATTCCATTGTTTTTTTAACGGTAACACTTAACGATGATAAGGGTACAGTATCTTGGACATTTTTAGTGGCTTCATAAATTGGTATAACACAGTTAAGAATATACTTGGAATATTTATACACTACGACCCGTGGGTTTCCTGTCTGGGAACCTATTCTAAGAATAGTATCCAAATGATGGAAAAAATTATATGAAAAGATGTCAATCACAGTGTCATTTATAACAGTGAGAAATTAGAACAAACCAAATGTGCAGCAATGAAGAAGTGATTAAGTATGTTTTGTTCTCTCCCCTGCTCAATAGCTATTTTGCAGTCATTAAAAAAATGAGGCTTATATACTGAAAATATTTACACATGAAATGGTATGATGTTGGAATTTGCTTCAGAATAATCCAGGGGAGATAAGGAAGTGGGTAAGATGGCCAGGAATTAATAACTGTTTCATCTGGGTGATGGCTAGGTAGTGGTTCATGACACTATTTGTTCTAATTTTCTGTACTTTTGAAATCTTACATGAGAAAGTTTATACATGATGGTTATATAGGTTGTGTAACAAGGAAAATGGTAAAGATAACCTGTTATGTGGAAAAATAGGATAAAAACTATATACTGTAATTACAAGTATATAAAAATGTGTATAAAGAAAGATGATAAGAAACAATCCAAAATAACTGATTGTATTCGGACTGTTGATGTATGAGTACTTTTTCTTCCTTTATTCTTATAAGTTTTATGTCATGTAGATATAGAACTTTTCAAATTAAAAAATGGAATTATAAAATGTTTGCTTACCCTTTCTCACCATTGAAATCTCAAATTTATTTATTCCGTGTAGCATAGAATTATCTTTGCTCTTGACTTCACATCCCTGTAAAGCTCCCACATGTGCTGTGTAGCCTCACTTTCTCTGCATAGATGATATCCTTTGTGTATTTTTGCTACACATTGAAAATTCTGATTTATGTTCTTTAAGTTGCCTGGATTACCCTTGTTGCCCAAACAGGGTTCGCTTTTGAAATCCAAAGTGATTTTAACACAAGTCTAAACAAAATACGATTGTGCGATTTAGCTACCAAAATTTGCATGGCTGGCATTTCAGAGACCACCACAAATGACTTTTAAATTGTCTGATATTTGGAATTAATGAAGTCACCGCTTTTTGTCTTATGTTGAGCGTGAGAACAGCTATGTTTTTTTCTATGTTCAGTCTTTCCTTTTGAGTGCTCCTGGCTTCCCTTTTAAACACTCAGAGTGTGGGAACCAGGGTGACCGTTGACTAAGGGAGCATACATAGCTGTCTTCTGTTACTCAACCTGTAGTTTTTACAGGGATGTATAATGACACTTTTATGTTCCCTGTTTCTTTAAAGGAAGAAGGTAGAGCGTGAAGTAAAAGCTTTGGCAGCACTTGATCACCCAAATATTGTTCACTACTATGGTTGCTGGGCTGGGAATGATTACCATCTTGAGGACAGCATAAATCCTTCAAGGTAACTAAAAAGAATTCTCATAGCCCTAATAGGATGGAGGAAACTGTCATTTACTATGTGTGGGCCACCGGATAAGGCCGTTAATTAGTAATATCACAACCACAAACACTGTTTGAGACACTGTTATGTCTCTATTCACCAGGTAAGGAAATAACGCATAATCTTTTTGTTGCTCCTATTCCTTGCTCCAAACTTGCTTAAAAAAAAATTTTTTTTTTTTTATCGTCCTCAGCTATTTTCAGAATCTCAGTCAATGTGTAGGCTTGCTCACATGCTACAACCTAAGACCAGGCTGTAAATGCAGCTTTGTGGAGAAAGTTTGAACATGTTACCGATGCTACAGCTGGAAGCCCCTCCTCAGCTGCCAGCACTTTTCTGCCCTTCTCAGAGGCGGAAAAAGTGGTTGGTGGGGTGCAGTCAAGAGGGTCTCTCTCTCTCTCTCTCTTTTTTTTTTTTAAAGATTTTATTTATTTATTTTACAGACAGAGACACAGTGAGAGAGCGAACACAAGCAGGGGGAGTGGGAGAGGGAGAAGCAGGCTTCCCGCTGAGCAGGGAGCCCGATGTGGGGCTCGATCCCAGGACCCTGGGATCATGACCTGAGCTGAAGGCAGACGCTTAACCGACTGAGCCACCCAGGCGCCCCTCTTTTTAAAATTTAAATTTTTTTTTTTAAGTAGGCTCCATGCCCAACATGGGGCTTGAACTGACGACCCTCAGATCAGGAGTCACCTGCTCTACTGACTGAGCCAGCCAGGTGCCCCAAGGAGTCTCTCTTGAATACAGCCACACCACTTACGGTGGTGTGGTGGGCAGTGAAAATAAATTTTTTTTTTTTCAGTGAAAATAATTTTAAGACTAGGAGCAGGTACCTCATCTGGTATCACTCATGTTTTGTCTCAAGCCCCTGACAAAGGACTGGAGGGCGGCTCTCAAGACCTGACATCTCCTTCTGAAAGTCAGCCAGTGTTTCTTGGGGGGACTGTGCTCACGGAAATCCCGAGGACATTGAGGCCTGTTCATTCATCGACTCCCGACTCCAGCCCCGGCTCTGCCCCATGTAATTGAGAGCTTTTTAGTTTCAGGGGTTGCTGACCATCAGCATACAGGCAGGACTTTAGCTTTCCACAGATTCTTGGCTTTCTCTTCCTATTTTCTAGCCAACATAAGTTCAAAGAATATAAATTAATATTGAGGCCAACCTAGTTGACCTCATGACCAAAATAAAAGCATGGTTAGCAAAATCAGTCCTCACAGGCATCTCTTAGCAATTTATTGGCACTTCTCTTTGAGAACCTATCTTTACGCTATTGTTTTCGATTTGTTTTGCCCGTATTTCTCTCTTATTAAACCGTAATCCCCATGATGGCAAGGATGGTATCTAACTCATTTTTTCCTCTCTAGGTGCCTGTTCTGTGCTTTCCACAAAATAGATGTTCAGTAGGTCGATAGTAAATTAAAACGTTCCAGAATTATTTTATGTAGTAATGAACTTTGGTTTTCTTTATTGCCATTGTATTAATGTTCCTATTCCTTTTTTTTTTTAAAGATTTTATTTATTTATTTGAGAGAGAGAATGAGATAGAGAGAGAGCATGAGAGGGGAAAGGGTCAGAGGGAGAAGCAGACTCCCTGCTGAGCAGGGAGCCCGATGTGGGACTCGATCCCGGGACCCCAGGATCATGACCTGAGCCGAAGGCAGACGCTCAACCGACTGAGCCACCCAGGCGCCTCCAATGTTCCTATTCCTATTAGCAAAGGGGATCAAGGATCTTTTACCATTAAAGAATGGGCAGGCTCAAACTTTATAAAATAGTTAACAGTGCTCTGGACATTTGGGAACTTATGATTTAAATAAAAAATGATGTATTTTGATTCAAGTTTATTATATTTAGATTTCTGTTTTGAGACATGTTTGGGGGTTCTTAAGGAGATAAAGTGTAATTTTAAAAAAGAAAGGTCATTTTTTATAAATTTATTTTTATTGCTACATGTAACGTACTGCAAATTTTATATCCAGAGCAAAGATTAAGTGCCTTCTCATCCAAATGGAATTCTGTGATAAAGGGACATTGGAGGCATGGATTGACGACAGAAGAGGCAAGACACAAGACAAACCTTTGTCTCTGGAATTATATGAACAAATAGCAGCAGGTGTAGAGTATATACACGGCAAACAGCTAATTCACAGAGACCTTAAGGTAAATGGAAAATGTACTCTTCAGATTTGATGTGATTTAGTAATTTTAAATCTATCTTCTCTAGTTTTAGAATTGATTGACAGTCCTGAGGAAATAATATCTCTGATCCTTTAAAGTTAGCATAGATCCAGAACTTGCCCCAAATACCATTCCATGGCACCACTCAGAAGATCTCCAGGACAAATGAATGTATCTAGACAATCAAAAGGAGCCCTATAGGCAGGAGCTCATTCCCTTCTGGTGTTATCTGGCTGCTTGTCATACTCCAGTTGCAAACACCAATAGCTTTCGTAAGCTGAACATTTCTGTGCAGATCATTGCTGTGGTTAGCACAGCCAACGGGCCGCTCTGTCTCTGCTTCTGCCGTTACTCAGGCTTGTTTGGGAGGCAGAAGGGACTCCCGTGACTGGCTTTGGGAACATGGTTCTCCTAATTTCTTAAGTCATTACTCTTGAGGGCAGTCACAGCTACTGGAGCCAGAGTCTAGAATTTTCTTGGCATCTGGTTAGACATTTCTACCCCATGATTGGAAAATTGTACTGATCCAAAACTTGGAACACATAGCATACCTTTGTATTTTTATTTTCTGCTGGCTTCCTAGCTTCTTTCATGGTCCAGATGAGCTGTTTTCCCATTTTGCCTTCTCATCAAAATGAAAGAAGGGACAGAAGAGTTTTTCATGGTGTCCCCAGTCTCTCTTCCCTATAATCTGCCTACTCCCATCACAAACTAGCCATGTGGAATCCTAACACTGAGCCTTTGTTCATGTTCTTCTTGCATGGAACACTCTCCTGCTTGTCTTTTTTGGTCTCAATTTCTTTATGTAGCCTTTCCTGATCACTCTGGATCTGGCAGAAGCACCTCATCTCCATGGATCTTGGCTGTTTGCTTATCCCGCCCATCTGCAATAGCCAGGAATGAGGAATGAGGCGAAAGAGTTTCTTGAGAAACAGAAGCACCTGTGTATAGAGTTGTTGGGGCAGATTGGAATAATTGGCCTATAAAAGATAGTGTGTCTTTGGTCTGCCCCCAGGAGCTGGAGGCTTGAGGCCTTTGTGTAGGAATCCACCTGGTTCCATCTTTTCTTTCTTTCTTTCTTTCTTTCTTTCTTTCTTTCTTTCTT